>NC_073313.1:140349610-140949610 GCF_027595985.1 Sorex araneus | reverse complement strand
ACAAAAATAAATAAATCACCACTTTTAACTTGCCCCTTCCCTCCCCACTTCCCATTCACCATAATAATACGGTATGTGATATCTTGTGATTCCCATTGCTTCTGTAGGGTATCTATATTTTAGTCATAGTTTTGCAATGCCAAATTTTTTTCTTTTATTTTTACTTTCTGGTTGCTGGGACCTGTCAGTGTTTAGGGATTACTCCTGGCTCTACCGTCAGGAATCGTTTCTGGTGGGCTCAGGGGACAATATGTGGTGCCAAGGATTTGACCTGGGTCAAACATTTGCAAAGAAAGTGGTCAAACCCTGTCCTACTATTTCTCCAAATTTTATTTATTTTTTAGGTGGGCCACACCCAGCTGTGTTCAGAGCTTGCTCCTGGCTCTGCACTCAGGAATCACCCCTGGTGGGCTCAGGTGATCATATAGGGTACCGGGTATTGGACCCACATCAGCCACATGCAAGGCAGGCACCCTTAACTGCTATACTATCATTCAGACCCCTGACCCCTAATTTTTAAGAAATTTTATTTTTAAGAAATTTTGTTTTAGACACCTTGATTTACAATACTGTTATGGTGATAGGGTGGTAGTCTGATATATTTTCAAATTTGTTTTCTTTGTCAATGGAGTTAAATCATGAAAACATTTTCTTTTTTTGCCTTTTTTTGGGGGGGTCACACCCAGCGATGCTCAGGGGTTACTCCTTGTTCTGCACTCAGGAATTACTCTTGGCAGGGCTTAGGGGACCATATGGGATGCTGAGAATCAAACCTGGGTCAGCTACATGCAAGGCAAATGCCCTACCCACTATACTATCACTCTGGCACCCACATGAAGACATTTTCTAAGTCAGGGATCTACCATATATATATTTATATTTATATATATATACACATATACATAGGATATGATTAACCAATTTTCCAAACACCATTTGTTGAAGACATTTTCCTTTCTCTATTTAATGCACCTACCTCCTTTGTCATAAATTAACTGTCCTTACATCTAAGGGTCTATTTCTGAGAGGTTTTGTTTTGTTTTGTGCTTTTGGGGTTACACCCAGCGATGCTCAGGGTTTTTTCCTGGCTCTGCACTCAGGAATTACTCCTGGAGGTGCTTGGGGGACCATATGGGATGCTGGGAATTAAACCCAGGTTGGCTGCCCTACCTGCTGTGCTATAGCTCTAGCCTCGGGTCTATTTCTGGGATCTCAACTCTGTTCCATTTTCTGAAAGTCTGCTTTTATTCCAGCACCACAACATTTTGATTTTTTGTTTTTTTCTGGGACACACTTAGCAGTGCTCAGGGTCTAGTCCTGGCTCTGTACTCAGCGACCATGCAGTGCCAGGAATCAAAACTGGCCCTCCTCCATCAAAAGCATGTTCTCTAGCTCTTGAGCTCTCTCTTCCTGTTTTGATATTTAAAGTAAATTGCGCTGGCTGGACTCCACTCCTCAGGACGAGCCTCATCCAGAAATTAATCTGTTGAGAATTAATCTGTTGTGACTGAAATCTCAGGCTTTATCAGAGTTGGTGGTAGGCTACCTCCCCCATTTCCCTGTACTTCCAGAAGCCCTGGAAGTCATTCACACACCCCAAATGCCACCCAGTTAAAATTTAACAGTAGCTCTATCACCTGATCAAAAATTTTAGACTTCTTGAAATGCAAGGCCACATTTATGGCTGTGTGACACCTCAAACTCTAGAACACTGATGAACTAGCAGTAACACACCAGATTAGATGGATGTAATGTAGAAGCATCCAATCTCAATGAACAAAATATCAATATAGAAGTCTTAACTTGTAACAACATCTTAGTAATCTTTTATACAAGGGCTTGATAGCTCCATGGTAAGACAACAATCTTCACTAACTTTATTCTGAGGAAACATCTTTTGATCATTCTTTTAGATAATTATAACAAGCAATATAAAATAAATTATTGTGGAAGGGCTGAACTAGCCGGCATTCCCACCAGCAGTGTAGAAGGGTCCCTTTCTCCCCACATCCTCTCCAACAGCGGTTGCTTTTGTTCTTTTGGATGTGTGCCAGTCTCTGTGGTGTGAGGTGGTATCTCATGGTTGTTTTGATCTGCATCTCTCTGATGATTAGTGATGCAGAGCACTTTTTCATGTGCCTTTTGGCCATTCGTATTTCTTCCTTGGTAAAGTTTCTGTTCATTTCTTCGGACGATTCTCAGAAAACTAGAGGTTGAGCTCCCATTTGACCCAGCAATACCACTGCTGGGAATATATCCCAGAGAATCAAAAAAGTACAATCGAAACAACATCTGCACATGTATGTTCATCGCAGCACTGTTTACAATAGCCAGAATCTGGAAAAAACCCGAATGCCCCAAAACGGATGACTGGTTGAGGAAACTTTGGTACATCTATACAATGGAATACTATGCAGCTGTTAGAAAAAAGGAAGTCAAGAATTTTGTAGTTAAGTGGATGGGCATGAAAAGTTTCATGCTGAGTGAAATGAGTCAGAAAGAGAGAGACAGACATAGAAAGACTGCACTCATCTATGGTATATAGAATATCAGAGTGGGAGACTAATACCCAAGAACCGTAGAAATAAGTACCAGGAGGTTGACCCCATGGCTTCGCGGCTGGCCTCACGTTCCGGGGAAAGGGCAACTCAGAGAAGCGATCACCAACTACATTGTAGTTGAAGGCCATGTGGGGGAAGGGAGTTGCGGGCTGAATGAGGGCTAGAGACTGAGCACAGCGGCCACTCAACACCTTTATTGCAAACCACAACAGCTAATTAGAGAGAGAGAACAGAAGGGAATGCCCTGCCACAGTGGCAGGGTGGGGTGGGGGGGAGATGGGAGTGGGGAGGGTGGGAGGGACGCCGGGTTTACGGGTGGTGGAGAATGGGCACTGGTGAAGGGATGGGTTCCCGAACTTTGTATGAGGGAAGTATAAGCACAAAAGTGTATAAATCTGTAACTGTACCCTCACGGTGATTCTCTAATTAAAAATAAATAAATTATAAAAAAAATAAATAAAATTAAAAAAAAAAGAAAGAAAAAAAAAGCAGAAAAAAAAATAAATAAATAAATTATTGTGGGCCTGCTATGGGGGCAGGCTTAAGGCGTGGTTGGGAAAATTGCAGATAATGGTGGTGGGATGGTGAGATGGTGGTGGGATTTGTGTTGGTATATTAAATGTCTCTAACAAATCATCATGAACAACTTTATAAACTACAGTGTTTATATAAGTTGTAAGGGGGAACTAAAATTTTTCAAATGCCTTGTCACACCAGAAACATAAAGAAAATTGCTCACATGTGCATACACACATGAGGGAGATGAGAAATAATGAAAATATGAGAAATAATGAAAATATGGATGAATACCTAAATGTTAGAAGCATTTATCCCTAAGTGAGAGAATTATTCATAATTTCATTTTTGCCATATTTTACTTAGATAAAAATTAATTTTTTGATAATTCCTTATAATTTATAAAAGTACTAGCAAGGGGCTAGAGCAGTAGCACAGCAGGTAGGGCGTTGGCCTTGCACGCGGCTGACCCGGGTTCGATTCCCAGCATCCCCATATGGTCCCCTGAGCACCACCAGGAGTAATTCCTGAGTGCAAAGACAAGTAAACCCTGAGCATCACCGAGTGTGACCAAAAAAGAAAATAAAAAGTTCTAGCCAATAAATCAGCATTCCATAGAATTGTGACTTTTCCAAATGCAGAGCAAACAAGTTTTTATTCCATATAAATCTTATGAAAGAAAATCTTTGTACATGCCCACCCAGGTTTGATCTCTATACCTTACCCCCAAGTTCCACCTAAGCACTACTGGGTGTGGCCAGAAAAATCCCCAAAATTTAGGAGATTGAGAGATAGTATAGCAGATAGGATGTTTGCCTTGCACATAATCAACCTAGGTTCTATCCCCAGCACCTGTATGGTCCCCCAAGTCCCACAAGGAGTGATCTCTGAGCTCAGAGCTAGGAGTAAGCCCTGAGTAATGCTGGGTGTAATTCAAGAACAAATTTTTGTTGTTTTTTGTTTCTTTGGGCCACACTCAGCAATGCTCAGGGTTGACTCCTGAACTCTGCACTCAGGAACCACTCCTGATAGTGCTCAGGCAACCATATGGGATGCCAGGATCGGACCCAGGTTGGCCAGCATACAAGGCAAGTGCCCTACCCATTGTACTATCTTTCTAGACCTGAATGAAATTATTTTTTCTTTAGTGGTGGTGGGGTCAATAACTTTTTGGGAGTTTATTTGTTTTTCTTTGTTTGTTTGTTTCAAAAAGGACCCTTGGCCAGAGAGAGAGAGAGAGAGTATAGTGGATAAGGCACCTGCCTTATACATGGCCAACAGTGATTTGATTCTGGCAGTACATATGGTTGCCTGAAGCCCACCAGGAGTGATCCCTGAGCACTGAGCCAGGAGTAAATCTTGAGCAATACCAGTTGTGACCCCAAAATAAAAAAGAGAAAAAGGATCCCCCCCATCATTTGGGTTTGGTATAGATACTAGAGACCTGTCAATCAAATGGACATCTTTGTAGCCCACTCCCTCCCAGAACTGCAGATCAAGAATTCAGTACCCCTTTCTTTCACTCAGGCATTAGCTTGCCCAAATAATGCCCTCGTGGGTATTAGGCCATTGTTGAGGGGGCACCTGTTGGACTGCTGGATCTAACACTACACTGATCCTATAGTTCTTTCTGTCATAACTTCCTTCTGAATTCAGTTTTTATAGAATAAATTTGTCCCTCTCCATGGTGTGATACTCCATTACTCCTCTGGTTAACAACCCTAAACACAGGGAAATTTTCACTCCTACTTCTGTCTATACAAGACAGACAAGGTTGACCAAAATAAAACTATCTTGTAAATGACCAACCTTAGATTGTACTGGGCCCCACCCATCACTGAAACCTCTCCCAAACAACAGTATTTCTGAATCAGGTAGTAAGGAATTTCTCCCAGTAAAAATCCTCAGGGTCTCTGGCCAAAGTTGTTATACCTTGATTGATTGTGTCTTAGTAAGGCAAGGGGTGTCTTTGTTAAAAAAATTACTGTTCCAACATAGAAAAATTGCACTCATTTGTGGAATATAAAGTAACAGAAAGGGAGACTAACACCCAAGGATAGTAGATAAAAGTACCAGGAGGTGTGCTTCATGGCTCGGAAGCCGGCCTCACATGCTGGGGAAAAGGCAGCTCAGATAGAGAAGGGACCACCAAGTAAAGGGTGTTTAGAGGGCCCACTCGGGATGGGAAGTGCATGCCAAAAGTAGACTGTAGACCAAACATGATGGCCAGTCAATACGTGCATTTCAGACCACAACGCCCTAAAAGGAAAGAGAGTAAAAGGGAATGTGCCTGTCACAGAGGCAGAGGGAGGGAGGGTGGGGGGAGTGAGGGGGTTTGGGAGGGATACTGGTAACATTGGTGGTGGAGAACGAGCACTGGTGGAGGGATGGGCACTCCATCATTGTATGACTCAAAATTTGAAAGTCTGTAACTACCCCATGGTGGTTCATTAAAAAAATTAAAAAAAATTAAAGTCTTATTAATGAAAGGTAAGGCATGATTATTGCCATAATGAGAACCAAATATAAGATAATATTTAATGCAATATACTTTAGATTACAGAATTGAAAACTTGCTTATGTAAATGAGAATAAGCACTTTATTATATCGTATCAAAGGGTTTTATTTTCCTTACTTACATAGGTTAAAATATAACACTCACAAATTGGCTCTTCCTGATTTATTTTCCGATCATTCTATTTTCCATTTTTTTAAAGTTTTGTTAAAACAAGTAATACAAAGTTAATTTGTTTTGTGCCTAAGGTGGCAGGTTGGGGATGGGAGGGAAAAATGGAATCACTGGTGGAGGGAAGGTCATACTGGTGGTGTTAGAACACTAAATGCTTGAAACAAATGTATAATGAATAACTTTGTAAATCATGCTGTTTTTAACAAAAAATAAAAAATTACTGTTCCCAGAAGTATAAACTTACTTCTGACTTCAACTCTCATAGCCATTGAGCTCTATAGAGAATATGGGGTGAGAGTTGGATGAGCACTGGGTGGATCTGTGCCTCAGTGAGGAAAACTGGTTAAACAGAGATAGTACAGTGGGTAAGGTATTTTCCTTGCATACACCTACCCTGGGTTAAATCCCTGGCACTGCATATGGTCCCATGAACACAGACCCAGGAGTAAATCCTGAGCACCAGCAGGTGTGACCCCAAAGTCAACAAAAACAACTTTGGCAAAGAAGAATGTAAGAACTGAGAGGTGGCTTGGCTTTTCAAGCCTGTTTTCTCCCTTGAACACATATCTGACTTGTTTGTTTAGGGTTTTGGGGGCCATACCCAGTGAGGCTCAGGAGTTACTCCTGGCTCTGCACTCAAGTATTCCTCCTGGCGGTGTTTGGGGGACCATATTGGTTCGATGCTGGTGATCAAACCTGGGTTGGCTGCATGCAAGGCAAGTGCTTACTCACTTACTCACTGTAGTATCACTCCAGCCCCATTGTTGATATCTTTGTTGTTTCCACTCTGCAGAAGCTCATGTTCATTTTTGAACACATATTTCCTCTCTTTCTCTTCCGTCACATATAAGTAATTTTCATTCAATAAAAGCTATTGTACTTCACTTTAAAATAAGGGAATCTGGGATACTAGTGCTGGGAAATGTACACTGGTGGAGGAAGGTGTGTTGGAATATTGTATGACTGAAACCCAATCATGAACAGCTTTGTAATAGTCTATCTCACAGTGATTCAATTTTAAAAATACTGAGAGACAAAATGCCATTCTATGTATTCTTTGTGCAAATTTGCCAGGAGAAGCACAAGAAGCAGCATTCAGATGCTTTTATCAACTTTTCAGAATTTTCTATAAAGGGCTTTGAAAGTGGAAAAGACAATATCTGCTAAAGAGAATGTGAATACATGGCAAAGACTATCAAAGGCTGTTATGAAAGAGAAATGAAAATTTAGCTCCCTCCTAAAGGGGAAACAAAAAATAAGTTCAGGGACCCAGTGCACCCAAGAACCTTCCTTCAAAATTTTTATTGTTTTGTTCTGAGTATCGCCTCAAAATCAAAGGAGAACTTCCTGGTATTGCCATTGGTGATATTGCAAACAAAACATAACGCAACAAAAAACAAAAAATGGGGAAACAGGGAGTGATGGGGATCAACACTGCTGCAGATGAAAAGCGGTCTTCTGATAGTAAGGTTGCTAAGCTGAAGGGAAAACATGAGAAGGATATTGCTACATAGCAAGCTAAAGGAAAGCCTTATGTGGCCAAAAAGGAGTTATGAAAGCTGAAAAAGCAAGAAAAAGATGGAAGATACAAAGGTGAGGAGGATGAAAAGAATGAGGAAGAGGAAGAATATGATGAATAAGTCCTTGAGAGCACAGAGGGGTTTTTTGTTTGTTACAAAGCATTTAACACCCCCATACAATTCACTCCTTTTAAAGGAAATCATTAGCTCTAGATTACAGAAATGAAAATATCAGGGAAGAAGAGAAATGGGAGAAATGACAAGAGGTCGAGAAGTAACACAAGGGCAGGCTCTCAGGGGTATTAGACTCATTTGTGGTGTAGATATGAGGTATCTTTATATATCTAAGCCACCAGAGGAGCTAAAGAGTACAGGATTTAAAGCATTTATTTAGCACAAAGCCAGTGTGGCTTCAATCCCTGGCACCATGTAGTCCCCTAAGCAATGCCTAGAGTAATGCCTAATGCCTGTATACAGCTTAGTATACCCCCAAACCAGGAGGGCATCTTGGGTTATTGGTGGAAAGATGTGGTCACTGGTGGTGGGACTGGAATTGGAACGTTGTGTGTCTGAAACTTTTGTCAACAACTCTGTAAACACTGCTGTCTAATTTTTTTTTAAATTTAAATGCAGGACTATAAGATACATTTTTAGAACTGGGCCAGTAGTAAAGCAGGTAAGGCCTTGCAAGCAGCCAAACTGGATACAGGGACCTGGCATTCTATATGACCTTTCATGCACCACCAGGAGTAATTTCTGAATGCAGAGCCAGGATAACCCCAGAACACTGCTGGGTGTGGCCCCCCCAAAAAAAAGACTTTTTTATTTTTTTTTTCGTTTTGGGTCACACCCGGCGATGCACAGGGGTTACTCCTGGCGCTGCACTCAGGAATTACTCCTGGCGGTGCTCAGGGGACCATATGGGATGCTGGGAATCGAACCTGGGTCGGCCACATGCAAGGCAAATGCTCTACCTGCTGTGCTATCACTCCAGCCCCAAGAGACTTATTTTTAAACTGTATTCCCTCTCTATCTTTTTTGTATAGCTAACAAAACTATAGAGAGCCCTGTCCTGGTAGGGTTTTCAATAACCATTAACTTTGCCTGGTGCCATGTGGGGGTTGGAAATTGGATTGGAAATTAAAGCAGGTTATTTGGTGCACAGCACAAATAGTTGTGTATGGGGGTGGTAGATTTTCACCTTCAGTTTTCTCTAGTGTAGCTTGTATCACTTGTCGTCCCGTTAATCTTCGAGTTGCTGGAGCGGGCGCCAGTAACGTCTCCATTTGTCCCTGCCACGTGCTAGTGCAGCCCAATGATATCTGCTTGCTACAGGAACAGGAAGTGCCTCAAATCGTTCATTAAGGAATTTGACGAAGAAATCTGGCCATATAGTTGGTGGGCAGCCACAAGGTCTTCTGACATCCCGTGGAATCCAGTCGGTAACAGCTCTGGTCCACCGGTCATCACTGAATCTCATTACATGACTGGCCCATCTGATTTTTGATGCCTTGGCAAACGAGACAGCATCCCTGATTTTTTTTTTCTTTTTGGGTCACACCTGGCTCTGCACAGGGGTTACTCCTGGCTCTACACTCAGGAATTACTCCTGGCAGTGCTCAGGGGACCATATGGGATGCTGGGGATTGAACCCGGGTCGGCCGCGTGCAAGGCAAATACCCTACCCGCTGTGCTATTGCTCTAGCCCCACATCCCTGATTTTTGACTGTCGACGGAGGTCAGAACTCCGGATTCCTTCTCTCACTTGAGTGAGATGTGATACTCCTAGCATAGCTCTTTCGATTCCTCTTTGGGATACCCTAATAGCGTTCTCATCCTGTTTGCATAGGGCCCAGGTCTCTGAGGCGTATGTTAGTGCAGGAAGAAAGGTGGAATCAAAAAGATGTGCCTGGAGTCGGAGGTTCCTCATCCTCTTAACCACTTCTTTGACGCTCTTGAAGGCATTCCACGCTGCTCTCTTCCTCCTGCTCAGTTCTGGCACCAAGTCATTCCTCATGTTGATTTCTCGACCCAGGTACACATAGCTGCTGCATTCGGAGATGTTTGTTCCATTGAGAGCAAATGGAGCTTCAGGGACTAATTCGTTTTTCATGAGCATTGCCATGATAACCCACTAAATTGCAGCATTTTATTGACATTCTGAATCCATCTAAGTAAATACAATTTTTATTTAGTAAAAAAAATATTACTATACCCAGATTAACACCACTGAAGAAATAAAAAATTACACAAAATTACTGCTTATTCAGTTAGTGACTCCTAAATTTAGTGGGCTCTTTCTGTGTTTGGTTTATGGGGATTCTGGCTCTAAAGTATGCTCCTGACAAGGAATTCTTCTGAGTATAATAGCCTCCCTGAAGCATAATAGTCTCACAAAGGTTTTAAATTCATGTTTATAATCTCTGATCACTGCACAAAAGATCTTACTGAAACTGAAACCATAAAGGAGTGAGTGGAAGACACTACACAAAGAATGTGGGTCTAAAGGCATGATTGAAATAGCCCATGAATACCACAGAGAAGATTAGTGAGAAGCAGCTGCTGGAAGTAGGAAAGTGACACCATAAATTTTAACCAAAACTTGCAGTTAGGGGCCGGAGCAATAGTATATAGTATAACAGGACCATTTGCCTTGCACACAGCCATCCCAGGTTCAAACCCAAGTACCCCATAAGGATTCTGAGCCTGTCAGGAGAAATTCCTTAGTGCAGAACCAGAAATAAACCTTGAGCACCACTGAGTGTTGCCCAAAACCAAACCAACAAACAAAACAAATCTATCTCTCAGAACTGGAGAGGCAGTAAACTAAACTAAAGGCATTGCATCTATTTACCCTGGTTCAATCTCTGGCACCACTTACAGTTTCCCAAGCACTACCAGGGGTCACTCCTGAGCACAGAGCCAGGAATAGGCCCTGAGCACTGAAGGTTGTGACCCAAAGCTGTTCCCTTAAAACCCAGAACAAATTTAAAAGCCCACACTGCATGAATCTGATCAGAAATGGGGAAACTTAAAAATGGAGACCAAGACACAAAATGGAGTCACTGATGCTGCCTACCCAGTCAGCATCTCATCTATTTCAGTTTCACCCTCTCCCATAGTATACATTTTTGGGGGTGTGTGATTGGAACCATACCCAGAAGTGCTCAGGGGCTATTCCCAGGTCTGTGATTGGGAGTTTATTTCTGGCAGTGTTCAAGAAACCATTCAGTACCAAGAATAGAAGGAAAGCACCTTACTATTGTACTCTCAGATCCTAGAAGTATAATTTGGGTTTTGGGGCCATACAGCGATGATTGGGGGTTACTTCCTGGCTCTGCACTCAGGAATTACTCCTGGCAGTGCTTAGGGTACCACGTGGGATGGAGGGGATCGAACCCAGGTCAGCTGTGTGCAAGAGAAGTGCCTTACCTGCTGTACTCTCTCCCTGTACCCCTCCCAAAGTATAATCTTAAATCAGTCTGGAGTTCCCTGATTATTCAGTGAGGTAATTTGCCTCACTGATACTTCTCCCCAGAGAGAAGGTGGCTTTCTCTGAAATAATCTTTTCTTTTGCTAATAATCTTGTGCCACTCCCTATATAATTTGTATTGCTCATTACAGGCCCTTATACTTGCTAGATGGGATGCTGCCAAAGTCATAAATAATTTGTTAAAACCAATCAGACCCTTAATTTTTGGGGGGGTATTTTATTTTATTTTAATTTTTTTGGTTGCACCCAGCGATGCTCAGGAGTTACTCCTTGCTCTGCACTCAGGAATTACTCCTGGCATGCCCTGCCACAGAGGCAGGGTGGAGTGAAAGGGACAGGGTGGGGGTGGTGGGAGGGATGCTGAGACCATTGGTGGTGGAAAATGGGCACTGGTAGAGGGATGGGCACTCGATCATTATATGACTGAAACGTAAGCATGAAAACCTGTTAAGGCTGTAACTTTGTCTCATGGTGATTCACTAATAAAATAAAAATAAAAATAATTACTCCTGGCTGTGCTTGGAGAACCGTATGGGATGCTGGGGATCAAACCTGGGTCAGCCAATGTGCAAGGCAAATGTACCTGCTGTACTGTTACTCCAGCTCATTTTAATTTGGGGTTTTTAAATTTTAATTGTCTTAATTTTAATTTTTGTTCTTTTTTAGGGAAGGGATTCCGAAAACAAACTACTGGACTCCTAGTGATTTATTTTGGGGCCACACTCAGCTGTCTTCAGGGGCTATTCCTGACTCTGTGCTCAGGACTGACCCATGGAATTGCTTGGGGGACCGTGTAAACTGCTGGAGATTTGAACTCGGGGTCAGCAAGATGCAAGGTAAGAGCCTTAACCCCTGTAACTCTCTGACCCCTTAAAGTTTTACTTTCTACTGTCTAAGGGGTCCCTTAGAGTTTTATTTTTGTTTGTTTGTTTTGGGGCCACACCCAGCAGTGCTCAGGGCTTACTCCTATCTTTGTACTCAGGGATCACTTCTGGCGTGCTCAAGGGACCCTATGGAATGTCAGATGTCAAACCCAGTCAGTTGTGCAGAACAAGTGCCCTACCTGCTGTACTATCACTCTGCTCCCATCCACCCCCAGATTTTTCCTTTCATTATCATTTTGCTTTTTGTATTGGGGGCATACCTGGGTGCTGAGTGTCTTCAGGGCTTACTCCTGATTTTGTGCTCAGGGAAAATGCTGGCAGTGCTGGGGATTCAAAAGATGTGGGAAGCAAGCACCTTATCCCCTATACTATATCTCTGGCCCTAAGTATAATTTTGTAACAGCTCTCGTTCATTTGTTTATGATTTTGCTGCCTTATCGAAAAATCCTGTGAGACCCATATAACATGTCCTTTCCTCCGTATTTTCTCCTATGCATTTTAGTTTCAGGTCTTTAAACCATTTAGCTCAACTACTTGAATTGGGTGAGACAGAGGCAGGGTAGTTATGTAGTTTCCCCAGCATCATTGATTCAATTGCTTTTCCAATTGTGTGTACTGGCACCATTGTCAGTATATATATATATATATATATATATATATATATATATATATATATATATATATATGTTTTACTTCCTGGGATAAATCTACTTCTAAAGTAAGTGGCCTGTTGGGAAAAAAAGAAACTTGCTCCTACAGTGTTATCATTTTAATTTAATTTAATTAATGTATTTAAATGTTATTTATTTAATCATTTCTTTAATTTCTAACATACATATATTTTATTCCCAGTATATAGGCGAACAGTTAAGTTGTATATGCTTAATTTGTATCCTGAAACTTTAACGAATTTATGAGTATTATCAGTTTTTGTAAGGTCATTATTATTTTCTCTCCCAAAGATCATCTGAAAATAGAGATTATTTTACTTCTTTTTTTTTTGCTTTTTGGGTCACACCCAGCATTGCACAGGGGTTACTCCTGGCTCATGCACTCAGAAATTACTTCTGGTGATGCTCAGGGGACCATATGGGATGCTGGGAATTGAACCCAGGTTGGCCACATGCAAGGCAAACTCCCTACCTGCTATGCTACACTCCAGCCCCGATTTTGCTTCTTTTTTTTTAATTTTTCTTTTTTTTTTTAGAAACACACGCTTTATTGGGGTGCGGGGCCGCGGCTCAGACCTTGGGCTCCGGGAATGGCTTCCAGCCCTCCAGCCGCCCCATCTTCAGCAGCGCCGCTGCCGCGCCCGTGGCGTAGCTGTGAGTGCGCACTCCCAGGCTCAGGCCCCCCCCCTCTCCCGCGCAGCCCCCGATGAAGTCGTTGAGGGGGTCGTCGGGCTTCTCCCGGACCTGGGTGCTGACGGACGTGGCGAGGCCGAAGATGGCACCCACGGCCGCTGCCAGGAAGGAGCCGGCGGGCTGCAGCGCGACGCTGTAGGCAGAGGTGATGAGGCCCACGGCGCCGCCGATCCCGGTGGTGGCGTAGGTTTTGCGGTGGCACTCGGTGCCGTCGGGGATTTCCCAGTACTGCTGGAAGAGCGTCAGCACCATGGCTGCGCCCCGCCGGCCCCGTGCCGCTGCAGCAGCTCAGCCGCCTCCCCCCTGTCCAAGGGCAGCCGCCGCTCGCGCTCCTATTTTGCTTCTTAATGTTCAGATTTCTCTCACTTATTTTGGTTGCTATAATTCTGACTCTTAGTTCTGTATTTATTTATTAAATGGCTAGAATGTATACCCGTTTCATTTCAGATCTTTTTTTAAAGCCTTTTTTTCTTTTGTTTTGGGCAACATCTGGTGTCGCTCAGGGCTTACTCTTGGCTCTGTGCTCAAAGAGCACTGCTGGCAGAGCTCAGACAACCATATGGGTGGGTCTCCAGGGACCAAACCCAGGTGGGCCATGTGGAAGGCAAGTGCCCTAGCTGCTGTACTATCTCTCCAGCCCCCGTACTTTCATCTCTAGATGCTCATTTTCTTTGGGGAGGCATATTTTGGGCCACATCCTGCAGTACTTTGGGGGCTCTACTTCTAGTCTATGCTCAGAAGTTACTTCAGTTATTGTTCAGTGAATCATATGGTGCTGGGAATTGGACCTGAGCATCCTGCGTGCAAAGCCTTATCACTGTGATCCTAAATTATCTCCTCTCTTTCATTTTACTCTATTCTAATCTTTATTGTTTTCTTCCTTATTCAAACTTGAGATTACTTCATTTTTTCCTTTTGAGGCCTTTGAAATATGATTGGGTTGTGTTTTTTGAGATGTTTCCTTTTCCTTAATATAAATGATTATAACTATAAAATTCTAAAATTGTTTTTTGCTACATAGCACACATTTTTGGCATGCTCTGCTTCTGTTTTTTTCTTAAAGTACTTCATATTTCCTGTGTGTTGTTTGCTGCTATTGTTAAGTGTATTGCTTAACTTCAATATGATTTAAAATTTTCTAGCTTCCTGTTAGTTATTTCTGTTTTCATACTACTGTTATTGAAAAAGACAGTTGAAATTATTTCAGTCACTTCAAATTTATCCAGACTGATTTTGTTACCTATCATGTGACACATCCTGGAAAATGTGCCATATGTGCTTGGGAAGAATGTGTATTCAGCTGTTGCTGAATGGAATGATCCGTATATATCTACTAGGTACTTTTGGTCTATAGTTTAAGTCATGGTTCCTTATTAATTTTTCTCTCTGTGTTGTGTATCAATTGTTAAAAATAGGAATAGTATTCATCTACTTACCAAGAATTTTCTAAAATTGCCCAGGACCATAATTCATGCTCAGTAGTACAGTTTTTTGGTGGGGGTATTGTTTTGGGGCTGCCACACCTAGCAGAACTTGGAGCTTACTCATAGTTTTTCACTCAGGGATCACTCATTTGTTTGGTTTGGATTGTTTTTTGGTCCATACCCAGTGATGCTCAGGGGTATTTCCTGGCTCTGTGCTCAGGAGTCACTTCTGGCAGGTGTTGGGGGACCATATGGGGTTATGGGGATAGAACCTGGGTCAGCCATGTGCAAGGCAAGCATTCTACCTACTGTACTATCTTTCCAGACTCATCGCTTTTTTTGAGGATAAAAACCAGCCCATAGGGCTGGAGCAATAGTACAGCGGATAGGGCATTTGCCTTGCATGAGGCCAACCCGGGTTTGTGGCAAGCAAACAAATAATTGAAACAGGTGTAGAATGGCAGGAAGCTGCAGGAAGCAGTCTGAGGGGCTGGAATGATAGTATAGTGGGCAGGGTGCTTACCTTGTACATGAACAATCTGGGTTTGGTGCCTGGCATCCCATATAGCCTCTTGAAACTTTCAAGGAGTGATGTGACAGGTGTGGCCCAAACACAAAAAAGAAAGGCTGCCTTATAATTAATTATGCTTAAGCTTTTTGGGCCAGAATGATAGCACAGTGGGAAGCCACTCTGAATTTGAACCCCAGTACCTCATGAGTTCTAGCGAGTGTGGCCCAAGTAATAGAAAAGAAGGAGGAAGAGAAGAAGAGTGAGATGCACTCTGCACATTAGCAACTGTAACATTAAAAGTATAATAAACAGATAAAATTCATGCAGGTATGCACATTAAAACTTTTGGGGGCTGGAGAGATAGTGGAGTGGGTAGGGTGTTTGCCTTCACGTGGCCGACCCAGGTTCGATCCTCAGCACCCCATATGATATTCCCCGAGCCTGACAGGTGTGAGCCCTGAGTGCAGAGCCAGGAGCACTAGTGAGCACTAGTGGATATGGCCTCCCCCCACAAAATACCCTGTTCTTGGGGCAGGAGTGAAAGTATAGTGGTTAGGTCATAGTATCTGTAGCCCACCTGGGTTCAATCTCCGGTATCCCATATGGTCCCCCTAGTCCTGCCAGGAGTAACTCCTGAGTAGCAGATCCAGGAGTAACCCCTGAGCATCACTGGGTGTGACCCAAAAAACAAAAAAAACAAACAAAACTGACAAAATAAACCTTGTTCTTGCCTCTACTTACTCCAGTTGTAAAGTAACTTCACAATTTAACTTTTTGTTACATTATCCCTCCAGTTTTTTCTTAAAAGAGTTTTAAAAAATGTAATGAATTTAAAAAGCAAAAAAAAATTTAAAAAATTTAAAAAGGGGCTGGAACGATAGCATAGCAGGTAGGGCGTTTGCCTTGCACGCGGCCGACCCGGGTTTGATTCCCAGCATCTCATATGGTCCCCTGAGCACCGCCAGGAGTAGTTCCTGAGTGCATGAGCCAGGAGTGACCCCTGTGCATTGCCGGGTGTGACCCAAAAAGCAAAAAATAAATAAATAAATAAATAAATAAATAAATAAATAAATAAATAAATAAATAAATAAATTAAATAAATAAAAATGTAATGAATTTGGGCTGGAGCAGTACTACAGCAGGTGTCATGCTTGCCTTGCCTGGGTTCAACCCCTGGCACCACATATGGTCCCCGATCTCCATCAGGAATGATCCCTGAGTGCAGAACTGATTGCAAACCCTGAGCACCGCCGGGTGTGACCCAAAAACCCAAACCAAAACTAATAAAAATAATCTCAAAAAATGTAATTAGTTTCAGGGGAATCTTCTGGCAGTGCTCAGGGAAAGATGTGGTGCTAGGGATCGAGCACAGGCTTCCCGCCTGCAAAGCATGCACACACCTTGCTTAGCTATCTCTCCAGCAGAGCACTCCAGCTTCTTCCTGCCAGTTTCCTATATTCATTTGAAGTGCTGTAACTACATTACCATTCCACTTTGGAGGGTGGAAGTTGGGATTCATCCAGCAGTGTTTAGGGGCTATTTCTGACTTTGCATTTAGGAGTCACACCTGATGGTGCTTGGGGAACCTTCTGTGATGCCAGGAATTTGAAGCAGGGTCGGTGAAATGCAGGACAACTGCTTTAACCCCTGTTCTATTTCCCCAGGTCCAGGGACTTTCAACTGTAGTTTCTTGTGGCCCCACAGAAATGAATAGGTTTGTAAAACACTGGCCAGGAGTAGTCCCTGAACACTTCTGATTATGACCCAAAACCAAACCAAAAATTAAGCCAAATAATCCAATTAAAACTGTTGAGAAAAATCTATAGGTATTATTCCAAAGAGGTCATGGAAATAGTTTATATTTATATGTATGAAAAGATATTTATCAGCACTAATAATCAGGGAACAAAAACCCAAGATCACAATGAGATAATACATCATGCCCATTAGAATAATTATTATCCAATATATAAGAAAAGACAAGTGGGGTGACAGAGCGATAGTACAGTGGGTAGGGCATTTGCCTTGCAGGTGGCTGAGCTGCAATCAATCCCCGGCATCCCATATGGTCCCCTGAGCACTTGCAGGAGTTCTGGAGGTATGACGCAAAGAGCAAAATGAAGGAAGGAAGGAAGGAAGGAAGGAAGGAAGGAAGGAAGGAAGGAAGGAAGGAAGGAAGGGAGGAAGGAAGGAAGGAAGGAAGGAAGGAAGGAAGGAAGGAAGGAAGGAAGGAAGGAGGGAGGGAGGGAGGGAGGGAGGGAGGGAGGGAGGGAGGGAGGGAGAGGAGGGGAGGGAGGGAGGGAGAGGAGAGGAGAGGAGAGGAGGGGAGGGGAGAGGAGGGGAGGGGAGACGGAGGGGGGAGGGGGAGGGGGGTCTCAGGGGACAGCAGAGGAGTGGGCACACCTCCTTTCCCCCACCCCAATGGAACTCTGAGTGATGCAACATCCGGCCACCGGCTACTTAAGCTCTCACATGGCCAGGATCCAGAGACACAAAAACAAATCTCACACCAGAGCAACTTGCTGCAACCATCTCTTCAGACCCTAATTATTAAAATTTTAGAATTACTAGACATTATATTGCCTCCAAAACAATACAAAACACATTGTCTAGCATTGCCTTTTTTGGCAGGTATGAGTTGGTGGTTGGTTGGTCTAGTCTCGAAATTATTGAAGGTAACTCAAGTAAAGAAAGAGAGTATTGTATGCAAAAAAATGGGTTTAGACCTTGACCTGACACCATGCACAAAAGTCAGATCAAAATGGATTAAAGACCTCAACATTAGACCTCAAACCATAAGGTACATTGAAGACAAGGTCGGCGAAACCCTCCACGATATTGAAGATAAGGGTATCTTCAAGGGTGACACGGAACTAAGCAATCTAGTAAAAACAGAGATCAACAAATGGGACTACATTAAACTAAAAAGCTTCTGCACCGCAAAAGATACAGTGACCAGAATACAAAGACTATCCACAGAATGGGAAAGGATATTTACACAATACCCATCAGATAAGGGGTTGATATCAATGGTATATAAAGCACTGGTTGAACTCTACAAGAAGAAAACATCCAACCCCATCAAAAAATGGGGCGAAGAAATGAACAGAAACTTTACCAAGGAAGAAATACGAATGGCCAAAAGGCACATGAAAAAGTGCTCTGCATCACTAATCATCAGAGAGATGCAGATCAAAACAACTTTGAGATACCACCTCACACCACAGAGACTAGCACACATCCAAAAGAACAAAAGCAACCGCTGTTGGAGAGGATGTGGGGAGAAAGGGACCCTTCTACACTGCTGGTGGGAATGCCGACTGGTTCAGCCCTTCTGGAAAACAATTTGGACGACTCTCAAAAAATTAGATATTGAATTCCCATTTGACCCAGCAATACCACTGCTGGGAATATATCCCAGAGAATCAAAAAAGTACAATCGAAACAACATCTGCACATGTATGTTCATCGCAGCACTGTTTACAATAGCCAGAATCTGGAAAAAACCCGAATGCCCCAGAATGGATGACTGGTTGAGGAAACTTTGGTACATCTATACAATGGAATACTATGCAGCTGTTAGAAAAAAGGAGGTCAAGAATTTTGTAGTTAAGTGGATGGGCATGAAAAGTTTCATGCTGAGTGAAATGAGTCAGAAAGAGAGAGACAGACATAGAAAGATTGCACTCATCTATGGTATATAGAATAACAGAGTGGGAGACTAACACCCAAGAACTGTAGAAATAAGTACCAGGAGGTTGACCCCATGGCTTCGAGGCTGGCCTCAAGTTCCGGGGATAGGTCAACTCAGAGAAGCGATCACCAACTACATTGCAGTCGAAGGCCATGTGGGGGAAGGGAGTTGCGGGCTGAATGAGGGCTAGAGACTGAGCACAGCGGCCACTCAACACCTTTGTTGCAAACCACAACAGCTAATTAGAGAGAGAAAGCAGAAGGGAATGCCTTGCCACAGTGGCAGGGTGGGGTGGGGGGGAGATCGGATTGGGGAGGGTGGGAGGGACACTGGGTTTACGGGTGGTGGAGAATGGGCACTGGTGAAGGGATGGGTTCCCAAACTTTGTATGAGGGAAGTGTGAGCACAGAAGTGTATAAATCAGTAACTGTACCCTCACGGTGATTCTCTAATTAAAAATAAATAAATTAAGAAAGAGAGTATTGTGCAAATTGTCTGCCACACAGGCAGGTGTGTGTGTGGAATTGGGGGAGCAGGGATACTGGGGATTTGGGTGGTGGATGATGTGCACTGGTGAACGGATGGATGTTGGATGACTGTATGATCGAAACTCAAACATGAAAGCTTTGTTACTGTACCTCATGGTGAATCAATTGATCGATAAAACCACAAAAATACAAATAAAACCACAAAAAAATAAAATACAAATTTTATTAAATAAAAACAAATAAAACCACAAAAAAAGAAAAAAAGACCAGTGCTGAGATAGTGTGGGTATGTACTACCCACACATTATTGATGGGAATGTGAATTGGTGGCAGCAACTTATGGAAATAATATAGTTATCAAAATACTAAAAATAAGTCCCCTGGGGTTGGCAGGTAAGGTGCTTGTCTTGCACACAGCCAGCCATGTTTGATTCTAGCACTCTATATGATCCCCTGAGCATGCCAGGAATTATCCTTAAGTATCCCTGAGTAAGCAGGAGTAAGTCCTGAGCACAGCAGGGTGTAAACCCCAAGCCAAATAATAATAATAATGATAATGATAATAATAATAAGGCCACTATCTAATTCAGCAATTTCATTTCAGTGTTTTTCTTTCATTGTTTTGTTTTGGGGCCACACCTGGCAAAACTCAGGGCTTACTCTTGGCTTTGCTCATAAATCACTCCTGGAAGGACTCATGAAGTATATGGGCTGCTGGAAATCAAGCCCAGATTGGCCAAGTTCAAGAAAAGCACTCTACTTGTTATACTATCTCTCTGGCTCATCTTTTATTTATTTTATTTTACATTTTTGGGTTTTTTGGGTGTGGGGGGGAAATCACACTCATCAATGCTCAGGAATTACTACAGGCTGTGCACTCAGGAATTGCTCCTGGCAGTGCTCCCAGGAACATAGGAGGTGCCCATATCAAACCTGGATCAGCTGATATCAGAGTGATAATATCACTGATCACTCTGGATATTATAATATCACTCTGGCCCCCACCATCTTTTATTTTGTTTTTTGGTCAACATCCAGTGCTTCTCAGTGGCTATTGCATCCTCAGTGCTCTAGGGATGCTTTCGGCAATATGGAAGACTGGGGTTGATGTGGTACTAGGGTCAAAACTGAGGCTCCTACTGCATGAAAAGACACTCAACTCATTGATCTCTCCAGCCACAGTACTCTTCATTTTATTGACTGTTTTTTATTTTATTGACTTTTTTTTACATAGTCTATCCTGGAGAACATCCATGTGTACTTGACATAGAGATATACCCAGCTTTTGGGGGATGGAGAACCCTGTGTTTTTTGGAACATTTATTTCTATTCCTCATTTAAGGCTGCTATTTCTTTGTTAACTTTTTGTCTCATTAATCTGTTAATAAGAGTGGGTTGTTAAGTCCCTGGTACTCTCTCTCTCTGGTTCTTTTCTACACTTTTAGAGTCTTTTTGTTTTGTTTTGGGGGCCACGCCTGGCAGTGCTCAGGGTTTACTCCTGACTCTGTGCTCGGATATCACTGCTGGCAGTGCTCAGGAGATAATATACAGTGCCAGGGATCAAACCTGGGTCAGCCAGGTGCAAGGCAAGGACCCTATCCACTATAATATGCTCTGGCCTACCCCTTTTTAAATCTTGATGGGTTGCATTTATCAAAAAATGTATTCATTTCTTCTAGACTATTTATTTTGTTGACATATTCATAGTAGCCTTTTCTAATCCTTTTTCTTTTTAATTAATTAATTAATTTTCAATTTATTTATTGAATCACTGTGAGAACAGTTACATAGCTTTTGTGTTTGAGTCTCGGTCGTACAATGATCAAACACCCATACCTTCACCAGTGCACATTTTCCACCAGCAAACCCCCCAGTATACCCCCATCCCACCCCTACTCCTGCCTGTGTGGCAGATAATTTCCACATTACTTTCTCTCTACTTTAATCACATTCAATATTTTGACACCGATCCCACCATTATTATTTGGAATTACCCCCAATACTCAGACCTGCTGAAAAGGCAACATTAGACAAATTGATTCCTATTGCTGGTTATGAATAGCATATGATGTTGTGCGGCCACTCTTGCAGCCACACAATCTTTGGGATTCTAAAATTTTAATAATTAGGTCTGGAGAGATTTCTACCAAGAGTCACTTGGTTCCGAGATTCATTTGTGTGTCTCTGGGATCATGGCCATTAAAGAACTTAATAAGTAGCTGGGGGGGGTCTCATCGAGGCAGGAGAGGAGAAGGACTTGCTCCTCCCCTATTCCTTGAGGTCCAGCATGTGTCATCACTGCTGGCCCGTACCTGGATTTTCCAGTGAATTCTGAAAGATGGCAGTCGCTGGGATCCTCAGGGAACAGGTGGAGGGACAGCACCCGCTCCCATCTGGGGTGGCCCGGCGAAGGAGGCCTAATGGAAAAGGTCCAGAGGCATTTCTGCCGAGAGCCGCTCTGTTCCAAGATTCATTTGTGTGTATCTGGGATCATGGCCGTTAAGGAGCTTAATAAGTAGATAGGGGGCTGTTTGTGGGAAGCATCTCCTCCAATCCTTTTTCACTATGCTTAATTTCTCTCTTATTTCTGATTGTGTTGATTAGAGTGTTCACTCTTCTTTGCAAGCCTAGCCAAAAGTTTATCAATATTTTATGATTAAGAAAAACAGCTTTCAGGGGCAAGAGAGATAATTCAGTGGAGAGATAGTTCAACATTTCCCTTACACAAGGTTGACCTGGATTTTATCCCTGGCACTTCATATGGTTCCCCAACCTTGCCAAGAGTGATCCCTGAACACAGAGTCAGAGTAAGCCCTGGAACAGTCGAGTGTGACCTCAAAAACAGAAAAAAGAAAAAAAAACAGCTTTCAGGGTCAGTGAGATAGTACAGTGGTTAAGGCACTTGCCTTGCATGTGGCCAATGCCAGTTCAATCCCCAAATACCCAGAGCATTACCAAGACTGATCCCTGAGTACAGAGCCAGGAGTAAACTCTGAGCACCATTGGATGTGCCCCTTCCCCCCGAAAACAAAAAACACAAGAAATGGTAAAGGATGTTTGTTGAGGTATTTGGGGGAAGAAAAGTTGTGTTTTTTTTCTGCCCTTCTAGAAGAGAAACCAACTTAATTTCTTCTTTTGGACAGTTTGCTGTGAATAATATGAAGATTCCAGGTGCTGCAGCTGGTTTACTACCCAGACAGGAGACAGCATTGATGAAGTTCGCACTCTGGAAGGCTGAGCTAAAAGATGGAAGGGAATTCATCCCCTGGTGATTTCTTTTAAATTTTAGGCACTGTGTGTCTAACAGTACCGTTGCTAGAAGAGTTACAATGCATAAAAGCACCCAGCACCACACCCTCCCCTATAGTGTCCACTTCCTTCCACCAATAGTATAATATTGTTGACCCATGGAAACAATCCAAACTGCAAAGTCTGCTCATCCTTCTGGAATATACATTTGTTTCAACCAATAAATACGCTTCATTGTCTAAGCCTGTTGAAGTTGGGTTTTCTGTGACTCATCAAGAGAAAGACATAAATACTTAAACCTTTTTGTGGTGCTAGTGACTGAGCCCAGGGCTTCATACAGTGCAGTGTTCTTTCTTCTCCTTCTGGGACTCCTATAATGGTAGTGACGATATCTTATAAGTCCCCTAAAGCTCTTCTCATCTTCAATTTTTTATTTTTATTTTTAAATTATTATTATTCTTTAATTTCATTTTTTATCAAGTTGTTCACAATAGTTCATTACAGATAACATTCAAACACCAGTCCCACCACCATGCACCTATCCACCACCATACGAGGAAAGAGTGAAGATTGTTGTGTTTCATCCTGGAGCCATTTAAGCCCTTGTATAAGAGATTACTAACTTATATGTTAAGCCCAAACAAATGTGTGCTGCTTTTGGTACATCAGTGGGCTAGAGTATAAGAGGTCACAGGCTGCATTGGCGGTCATGCCCCGAGGACATTTTGTTTTGTTCTCTTCTGGGAGCTTTATTTCATATTTCTGGATCTTGGCCATTGGTGAGATTATATGGCACCAGAGACAGTTTGTGGGTGTGACTGCCAGGCTACTGGAAAACTGGGGAGCTGGGGGAGGAGGCCCAGTCCTGTTCCAAGTGAGCTTGGAGATCTCAGTCAAGGGTCCCACATACCTGGATTTTTCTGTAGGTTCCTCCATAAGTGAGGCTCATCCGAGTCTGTGGAGAGTTGCGTTGAGTATGACTGTGTGGTTGGGTTTGGGAGGTTTTCGGCTGCTGGGGTTATGCTGGGGCGGGGAGGGAAACTCAATCCACCCTACTCCGAGTTGCCCAGGTGAAGAGAGCCTGGCATGTGGTCAGGACGTTCTCTCAGTTTTCATTTTTTTTTTTGCTTTTTTGGGTCACACCCGGCCATGCTCAGGGGTTACTCCTGGCTCTGCACTCAGGAATTACTCCTGGTGGTGCTCGGGGGACCATATGGGATGCTGGGAATTGAATCCACATCATATGGGATGCGGGAGTTGAACCTGGGTCGACCGCGTGCAAGGCAAACGCCCTACCCGCTGTGCTATTGCTCCAGCCGCATCAGTTTTCAATTTTTATTTCCCTTCAGAGTAGATCATTTTAATGGCGTCAAGTTAAAGTTCACTTATTCTGGGACTGGAGCAATAACACAGTGGGTAGGGCACTTGCCTTGATTGTGGCCAACCTGGATCCAATCCCAGGCAGCCCATAAGCCCTCCAGGTGTGTTCCCTGAGCAATCAGAAGTAAGCACTGAGCACAGCCATGTGTGGCTCAAAACCCAAAACCAAAACAAAATTTTAAAGTTTTCTTATCATTCTACCTCAAGTTTGCTGTTGACCTCTTTCAGTGAGTTTAAATTTTAGTTATTATTCTCATTTTCCAAATATGTTTGTTCCTTTTTGTAATTTCTTCCTCTTTATCTTCCTTTGAGCATGTAGGGTGGGATATACCCAGCAGGGCTCAAGGATTACTCCTGGCTATGTGTTCAGGGATCCCTCCTGGCAGGCTCAGCGGACTATGGGGTGCCAGGGTTCAACCTGGTTTGCAAAGAAAATGCTGTACTCACTGTACTATCAGTCTGGTCCTATTTCTCCTTATTGATGGTCATATTTTTCTATATGTTGTCGACTTGTTGTCCTTGCTTTTTTTTCTGTTTGGGTCACACTGGCGTTGCCCAGGGGTTACTCCTGGCTCTGCACTCAGGAATTACTCCTGGTGGTACTTGGGGGACCATATGGGGTGCCTGGATTGAACTCGGGTTGGCTACATGCAAGACAAGCACCCTACACTAAAATTAAAATTTTAATTTTTTGTTTGGTTTTGGTTTGGTGGCCTCACCAGTGGTGCTCAGGGATTACTCCTGGCTCTGCACTCAGGAATCCCTTCTGGCAGTACTTGGGGGACCATATGCTGCAGTGCCTGGGGGAACATATGCTCTGTCTGAGATGAAACCTGGGCTGGCTGCATGTAAGGTAAGCACGTAGCATCTGTACTGTATCTTTGGCCTTAATTCATTTGGGGTGGGGCATGGTATGGTTGGACTGTGCCTGGCAGTGATCAGAGCTATTTCTGGCTCTGATCAGGCTCAGGAGTGCTTGGGGGACCATATGTAGTGTTAGATTGAATGGGAGTTGGTCACATGCAAGATAAGTACCTTACCCCTTTACACTCTCACTCTCGCTCTTTCTCTCACTCTTTCTTTCTCTCTCTCCCCAATGTCCTTTAATTCTTTTTTATTTGTCTTTTGGGCACAACTGGCAATGCTCAGTGGTTACTCCTGGATCTGCAATCAGGAATTACTCCTCAGTGAACCATATGGGATTCTAAGGATCAATCCCAGTCAGCCACATACAAGGCAAATGCCCTACCCACTATACTATTGCTCCAGCCCCAGTCCTGAATTATCCATGATTTTGTTTTCTTTTGGGGGTCATTCCAGGAAGTAGTAATACGATCCTCCAGCATATAGAGTTGGTGATCAGTCCATTAAACTATCTATATTGTTCCTGTCCAATGTTTAAGTTCATGAATATATTTAAGAGAGTTGAGTTCATGTATTTCACCAATAATTCCAATTTCCAGAATGCTGCTTGTGTGTGTATGTGTGTGTGTTTGTCCATTCCTATCCTCCCTATGATCAGGCCCTATTGTCATGTTTATTTGTATATTTTGTATACTTTTTGAGCGCTAGATATTTGGAGTATTAGAGTAACTTTTTATATTTGAGTAGTATTCTGTTGTGTGTGTATACATGCAGCAATGTATATACACATTAAATTTTCCTTTATGTGTTTTGGGTTCTTAGGATGGATCAAGAAACAGAGCCACTGGGTCATAAGGTAGTTCTGTTTCTTTTCTTTTTTTTTTTTTTTACAAGAAATAAGCAAATTTCCCCTCTGAGAGTTTATTCATGACACTCCTTAATTTCCCTCCTAAAACATGGATTGTTCCACCAGTCTGTCACAGCCCAGGATTTCTGTCTTCATAATAAAAGATGAAGCTTAGAACTGGATCACTTGTCCCTTTCTCTTTTTATCGCCTCCCAGTTCAAAATGCTTGCATCTCTTAATGGCCAGCATTCTCTTAGATCTGCAGTTGGGCTCGACACATTCAAGTCTCAACACAATCTTCTTTGTGGTTTTAGCCTTTTTCCGGAAAATCGGCTTAGTCTGACCTCCGTAACCACTCTGCTTCCTGTCATAACGACGCTTTCCCTGGGCATACAGAGAATCCTTGCCCTTCTTGTACTGTGTGACTTTGTGGGGCTGATGTTTGCCACATTTCTTGCAGAAAGTCCGGCGGGTTTTCGGTACGTTCACCATGCTTGCGGCAGCGGCGTCCGCGAGGAAAAGGTAGTTCTGTTTCTAATTAAAATTTTATTAAGTTACTGTGGTTTACGAAGTTACTCATAGCTGAGTTTCAGGGTACTTGACTTGAATGTAGCTGATCCTAGTTCAATTCCCAGCACTGCATATGGTTTCTTAAATACTGCTGGGAGTGTTTCCTCAGCATAAAATCAGGAGTAATCCCTGAACTCCATTGGGTGTGGACCAAAAACCAATAAGCAAAAAGAAAGAGGAAGAGTGACAGGGGGGAAAGCATAAAACGTTGTATTAAGTGCTTGCTCTGTATCATTCTGTCTGGGAATCTAGGAATGAGTGTCTAGCAATGAATGGGACAAATTATTTATTGGTTTTATTTAGTTTTGATTGACTGGCTTTGGAGCCACACCAATTGGGTTCAGGGCTTACTCTTGGTTTTATATGCTCAGTGATCATTCTTGGCAGGTCTAGGAGGACCTTAAGCCAGTGCTGAGGATTGAATCCCTTGTCAGCTGCTTATAAGGAAAGTTCCTTAACCCCTGTGCTGTCTCTCTGTCCCTGTTAGTTTTATTTATATTTAATTGTTATATAGTGCTTATAGCCTAGTTCTCCCTCTCGGAAAACCTGGCAAGGTACCGAGAGCATCCTGACTGCATGGCAGAGCCTGGCAAGCTCTCTATGGTGTATTCGATATGTCAAATACAGTAACAATGATGGGTATCATTCCCCTTACCCTGAAAGAGCCTCCAATATGGCACCGCGTGGAAGAACGAGTAAAGAGAGGCTGCTACAGCCAGGTATGGACCCCAAGCAAACAGACAATAACAACAAAATAAAACCAACAACAAAAATTGAATTTATATGTGTTTTACATAAAAATATTTTTATTTTTGAATGTAACATGAAAATAAAATGATTACATATGATAGAAAAAAAGAGAGGCTGCTAAAATCCCAGGGCTAGGACGAATGGAGACGTTACTGGTGCCCACTCAAGCAAATCAATAATCAACGGGATAACAGTGATACAGTGATTAGAGTAACACTTGATACCAAATTCTTCCACTCCTATTGGATTAATAGCTCTTACCTGAGACCTGAAGAAATCTGTTTGTGACTTTTTTTGGGGGGGTCACACCCAGCGATGCACAAGGGTTACTCCTGGCTCATGCACTCAGTAATTACTCCTGGCGGTGCTCGGGGGACCATATGGGATGCTGGGAATCGAACTCAGGTCAGCGGAGTGCAAGGCAAACGTCCTACCCGCTGTGCTATCGCTCCAGCCCCTGTTTGTGACTTTTACAGACTTTCATTTTGCTTTTTATTATAATTAAGCTAACATTATTTTTATTTTACTTTCATAAGGTTGTTCACATTGATTGATGACATTCAACATTTCAGCACCAATTCCACCACCATTACACCATTACACCATTACACTTCCCACCACCATTATTTCAAATTTTCCCACCACCATTCAAACCTGCCTGCCACAAGCAGATGCTAGATAATTCATTTTCTATTGTCTATTATGAATATCATGAGAGGTCACGTGGCTGAGAAAACAGCCACGCACTCCTGGAATTCTAATAGTTATGTTTAAAAATTTTAATCTCGGGGATGAAGCGATAGTACAGCAGGCAGGGCATTTGTCTTGCATGCAGTCAAACTAGGTTTGATCCCCGGGACCCCATATGGTTCCCTGGGCATCACCAGGAGTAACTCCTGAGTGCAAATTCAGAAATAACTCTTTCGTATTGCCGGCTGTGGTCCCCAAACCAACATAAATAAATAAACTAAATAAATTGTAATTCTCTTTTATCTCCCTATTCAGTTATCAAGTTCTATTGATTCTTCCTTTGTAATGTCTTTAGCGTCTCTCCACTCTCACTGTTATTTCCTAAAACCTGACACAGATATAAGGAACCTCTCTTCAAAGGTACCATTGTACTAGAAGGACTTTTTATTTGTTTTTGTTTTTTGGGGTCCACACACAGCTGCGCTCATGGCTTACTCCTTGCTCTGTGCTTAGAGATCACTTTTGGTAGTACTTACTGGTGCTATAAGTGGTGCCAGGGAAGGAACCCAGGCCACGAGCAAGGCAAGTGCCTTAACCTCTGTACTATCTCCTCAGTGCTAAGGCTTTTTCTTTTAACGCGTTAGGGATTGAATTAATAGATTTGTGCATGTGAGGCTAGTACAGCTGAGCCACATCACTGGCACTATACTGAAAGGAGCGATAGCACAGTGGTTGGGCCTTTCACGCTGCCGACCCGAGTTCGATTCCTCCACCCCTCTCTGAGAGCCCGGAAAGCTACTGAGAGTATCGAGCCTGCGAGGCAGAGCCTGGCAAGCTACCCGTGTGTATTGGATATGCCAAAAACAGTAACAATAAGTCTCTCAATGGGAGATATTACTGGTGCCCGCTCGAACAAATCGATGAGCAACAGGATGACAGTGACAGTATTATTTGTTTGGTCCATTTTGGGGGGGGGCACATCTGGTAGTGACTGGGGGCTATTTTTGGCTTTGTGCTCAATAGTGACCCCTGGTGGTGCTCAGGGGATCATATGTGGTGACAGGGATTCAAATCAGCATTGGCTGAATGCAAGGTAAGAGCCATATCTCCTATGATATCTCTCTGACCCTGGATGGTTTTGTTATTGTTTGTTTGGGGGGCTATACATGGCAGTGCTTAAGGGTTATTCCAGGCTCTGAACTACAGAGTACTATACTCTCTGTACTCTCTGAGAAGTTTTTTAATTAATTTTTTAATTATTTTATTTATTTGGGTTTAGGAGTGACAATACTGAGCAGTGCTCCAGGACTATTGCTGGCTCTTTGCTTAGGAGTGACCCCAGGAGGTGCTTGGGGGAACTATATGCAGTGCCATGAATTGAACCAGAGTTGGCTCCATACAAGGCGATTGCCTTTTTTTTATTTTTAAATTTTATTTTCATAAGGTTGTTCACATTAATTGATTACATTCAATATTTCAACACCAATACCACCACCATTACACCTTCCAGTCACCATTATTTCGAATTTTCCCACCACCATTCAAGCCTGCCTGCCACAGGCAGATGCTAGATAATTATTTTCTATTGCTTATTGGGAATATCATGAGAGGTCACGTGGCCAAGAGGGCAGCCGCATGCTCCTGGAATTCTAAAATTGCAAATGACTGGGATCCCGAGA
The DNA here is from genome assembly GCF_027595985.1 of Sorex araneus. NCBI lineage: Eukaryota > Metazoa > Chordata > Mammalia > Eulipotyphla > Soricidae > Sorex > Sorex araneus. The sequence goes on along the minus strand of NC_073313.1, from coordinate 140,920,436 downwards.
CATCTCTGTAGGTAATCCATATTGAGATTCATTTGTGAGTCTCTGGATCAAGGCCAGTGATGTGCTTAAAAAATCACCTGGAGGCAGTTCATGGGTGTGGCAGCCAGGACTCTGAAGGGACGGGCAGACTGGAAGGGATGGCGTGTCCCCACACCACCATGTGGCCTGGAGTCTTCAGTCCCTGGTCCTGCGTACCTGGGTTTTTCTTCTGGAAGTTTATGGCCACTGAGGGTTCATCTGGAGTGGGTGGAGAGAGGACACCTGATCCATCTGAGGTGCTCCGGTGAAATCGGCTTGGATTGGGGTCCCGAGAGATCTCTGGTGAGCTGCCGTCTTCCAGGATTCACTGCTGAGTCTCTGGATCAAGGCAGTTAAACAAGGCAAATGCCTTAAACCGCTGTAGTATGTCTCTAGTCTCAGGCTATTTTTGTTTGTTTGGGGGCCACACACAGCTGGCCACACAAAGCTGTGCTCAGGGCTTTCTCCTGGCACTGCACTCAGCATTCACTCAGTGGTGCTCAAGGAACCATATGGGATGCTGGGGATCGACCCAGTTCGGCACATGCAAGGCACTCTAAATACTGTTGTTAGGGTCCGGTGTGGATAATTTCCCCCTCTCCGAACCCGCACAAAAGAGTTCAGCGAGTAATGTAATACACAAGCGGAGTTTATTAAGCCAGCTAGCTGGGGTCAAGCTTCTAGGCATGCAGGCCCAAACAAGACCCCGAACAAGGGAAAAGTCGCATTTTTTTTTGTTTTTGGGTCACACCCGGCGATGCACAGGGGTTACTCCTGGCTCTGCACTCAGGAATTACTCCTGGCGGTGCTCAGGGGACCATATGGGATGCTGGGATTTGAACCCGGGTCGGCCGCGTGCAAGGCAAACGCCCTACCCGCTATGCTATCACTCCAGCCCCAAAAGTCGCAAATTTTATAGTCACTGCTTACATCATATCCTGAACTTCTTTTTTTTTTGGGGGGGGAGGATTTTTTTTTATTTGTATTTTTTTTTAAAATTTTGTATCACCATGGGGGTACAGTTACAGATTTATACATTTTTGTGCTCATGTTTCCCCCATACAAAGTTCGAGAACCCATCCCTTCACCAGTGCCCATTCTCCACCACCAGTAAACCCAACATCCCTCCCACCCTCCCCAGTCCCGTCTCCCCACCCCCCCACACACTGCCACTATGGCAGGGTATTCCGTTTCGTTCTCTCTCTCTGATTAGGTGTTGTGTTTGCAATAAAGGTGTTGAGTGGCCATTGTGTTCAGTCTCTAATCTACATTCGGCACGCATCACCCGACCACATTTTACTTGGTGTTCCCTTCTCTGAGTTACCCAGAATGAGGGACCAGCGTCCAAGCCATGGAGACAGCCTCCTGGTAGTTATTTCTACTATTCTTGGGTGTTAGACTCCTATTCTGTTATTCTATATACCACAGATGAGCACAATCTTTCTATGTCTGTCTCTCTCTGACTCATTTCACTAAGCATGATACTTTCCATGCTGATCCACTTATATGCAAACTTCATGACCTCATTTTTTCTAACAGCTGCATAGTATTCCATTGTATAGATGTACCAAAGTTTCTTCAGCCAGTCATCTGTTCTAGGGCACTCAGGTTTTTTCCAAATTCTGGCTATTGTAAACAGTGCTGCGATGAACATATAAGTGCAAATGTCATTTCGACTATACTTTTTTGCTTCTCTGGGATATATTCCCAGCAGTGGTATTGCTGGATCAAATGGAAGCTCAACCACTAGTTTTTTGAGAATCGTCCATATTGTTTTCCAAAAGGGCTGAACTAGTCGGCATTCCCACCAGCAGTGTAGAAGGGTCCCTTTCTCCCCACATCCTCTCCAACAGTGGTTGCTTTTGTTCTTTTGGATGTGTGCCAGTCTCTGTGGTGTGAGGTGGTATCTCATGGTTGTTTTGATCTGCATCTCTCTGATGATTAGTGATGAAGAGCACTTTTTCATGTGTCTTTTGGCCATTCGTATCTCTTCCTTGGGAAAGTTTCTGTTCATTTCTTCGCCCCATTTTCTGATGGGGTTGGCATATCCTACACTTCTGAATTTTAACAAAAACAGAAGTGAAAATGCAAGTTTCATGATTCAGAAGAAAATATACTTTCAAATAGTACAAACAAGCAGTTACAGATAGGTGATCTAGACATGTTTTCAGAACATTCTAGCAGCTACCCACCCTGCTTGTGTCTGGGTGGCTCCTATAGACAGTGAATAGTGGTGATGAAACTATTTGCCAAGATTGAGTTTTCAGCCAAGTTGTCCTTCCCTTGCAGATGGCGGGGGGGGGGGGGGAGGAGGGGGGGAAGGGCAGGAAGCGGGGCTTTAAGAAAAACAAAAAGGTTTAAGTAAAAAAAAAACGTGAAGGGGGGCTGGAGTGATAGCACAGCGGGTAGGGCGTTTGCCTTGCACGCGGCCGACCCGGGTTCAAATCCCAGCATCCCATATGGTCCCCTGAGCACCGCCAGGGGTGATTCCTGAGTGCATGAGCCAGGAGTGACCCCTGTGCATCGCCGGGTGTGACCCAAAAAGCAAAAAAAAAAAAAAAAAAAAAAAAAAAAAAAAAAAAAAACGTGAAGGGGACTGGAGCAATAGCACAGCGGGTAGGGCGTTTGCCTTGCACGCAGCCGACCCGGGTTCGATTCCCAGCATCCCATATGGTCCCCTGAGCACCGCCAGGGGTGATTCCTGAGTGCAGAGCCAGGAGTAACCCCTGTGCATTGCCAGGTGTGACCCGAAAACCAAATATATATATATATATATATATATATATATATATATTTGTTTAATCACCGTGAATTACAAAGTTATTTGTGATTGGGATTTGGGTATACAATATTACAATATCAATCCCTTCACAAATGTTCATTTCCCTCCACCATCAGTTTCCCTCCCGACCCCCAGCCAGCCTCTATGGCAGGCTCTTTCTCTTTCTTTGTTTGGAAAGGGTCTTTATATTTGTGCTTGATAGTAAAGGAGGCATAAAATCCATGCTGATCTAGTAGAAGTGAAAAACACATATCGGCTAGGCCAGGGAGGTAGTTCAGTGGTTTGTAGGACATGTTTTTTGCATGTGGGAGACACTGGTTTAATCTCCTCCACCTCAGGGTTCCCTCAGTACCACTGAGTGTGGCCCAAAACAGCAACAAAATTTCTGCAAACCGATAAGGTGATGATTACACACCATTGTGAATGTACTTAATGCACTGAACAGTATGCTTCAAATGGTAAATTTGATGGTGTATTACCACATTTATAAAACTTCATTCCCTTCACCACATATGGTCTCCTCCCAGGCCTGCCAGAAGTGATCCTTGGGTGTAGAGCCAGGAAAAATCCCTGAAACATCCATGTGTGGTCAAAAACAAAATGCAAAAAACAAAAACAAAACCAAGAACAAAATCTGTTCTCCAGTGCTGTGCCACAGGTCAAACATGTTCCCAGTGGCCCTGCCACTTATGACCCACAGTACCACCAAGATGTGTTTGTCTGACCACTACAACCAAATCTGCTATCTTTGGTCAGTGAGCAGCAGAAGCAAGAACAGGGATGGGGATTGTGGATCAGTGGCTGAAAGTACCTGTCTGGGGCCAGGGAGAGAGCTCAGGGGCTGGAGATAGTGCAGCCAGCAGGTAAGGCACTTTCCTTGCAAGGGGCTGACCCAGGTTTGATCCCTGACATCTCATATGGTCCCCCGAGATGCCAGGAGTGATTCCTGAGTGCAGAACCCGGAGTAACCCCTGACAACTTCTGGGTGTGGCTCTCAAACAAAACAGGGAGAGAGCTCAAAAGGTTGAGTTTATGCTTTGCATGCTGAAGCCTTGGGTCAGATCCCCAGCACTGTCTGATCTCCAGAACACCACTGGCTGGGTGGGTCCCGTTTTAGAATAGCCCCAGAAAACGCTATTGTGTCCTCCACACACAAGGAAAAAACGTGCCTGCCTTGCAGAGGATATGGCACTTCCCCTGCCATGGCTGACACAGATTTAATTCCTGGCACTGTATAATAGTCTCCAAGCTGTGCCAGGAGTGATCTCTGAGCAGTCAGGAAAAAGTCTGGAACACTACAGATGTAGCCAAAACAAACAAACAAACAAACAAACAGAAAAGTGCCTGCTCTGGGGGCTGGAGCGATAGCACAGCGGGGAGGGCGTTTGCCTTGCATGCGGCTGACCCAGGTTCGATTCCCAGCATCCCATATGGTCCCCTGAGCACAGCCAGGAGTGATTCCTGAGTGCATGAGCCAGGAGTAACCCCTGTGCATCGCCGGGTGTGACCCAAAAAGAAAAAAAGGAAAAGTGCCTGCTCTGCAAGTGTGAGACCAGGCAGTACAAACCCTTATTATTGCCCATATGTGTCATGCCTGGGCCTGGTGGCTCTCCTGTCTAGGTCTCCCTGTCCTGCAAAGGTATGTAATCTCAGCCCCACCCGCCACATTGGGGCGAGCACATCCACTAGGAGAGTGATCCCCTTTGAGAGCCTTGCGAAGACTACAACACCCTCTGGCTAAGCACTACAATCAGAACATGGAAGAGCACAACTAAATGAGTTCACCCCACAGGGAGCACAGATGCAGTATCTCACAGACCAGCGTACGGAACCCCATCGTTGCAATCACAACAGCAGCCAAGGGAAGGGAAGGGCGGGAACTTTGATTTGGGAGGGCCCGTGCTCAAAGGCCACTCTCAGCTCACTATTCTGTCTTTCCTAAGCTTGGGGGACCATGAAGAATTTGCAGCTGGGGCTCTTGTATATAAAACCAGTGGTCTATCCCAAGGAATAAAGATGGTCTCTTTTCACCTACACCTGTGCCAAGGATGGAACTTGCCTCACATATGCAAGGCAAGTGCTTTATACTGAGTTACACCTCCCATCAGTAAAACACCTTCTAATTTATTTTTGTTTATGTTTGTTTGTTTGTTTGGGGCTGGTAGGGCGTTTGCCTTTCACTCAGCCAATCCGTGTTCGATTCCTCCGCCCCTCTCAGAGAGCCTGGCAAGCTACTGAGAGTTTCACGCCCGCACGGCAGAGCCTGGCAAGCTACCCGTGATGTATTGGATATGCCAAAAACAGTAACAATAAGTCTCACAGTGAGAGACGTTACTGGTGCCCGCTCGAACAAATCGATGAGCAACAGGATGACAGTGACAGTGACAGTTGTTTGTTTGGGGGGAGGCACACCCTGCAGTACTCAGGGCTTACTCTTGGATCGAGCTCAGGGATCACTCCTGATAGGGCTTGGGGGACCAAGCGAAGGGACAAACCCAGGTCAGCAGCATGCAACGCTAGTGCCCTACCCACTGTATTATCTCTCCAGCCCCAAACACTTTTTTGTTTGTTTGTCTTGTTTTTGTTTGGGGGCTGCACCCTGCAGTGCTCAGGGATAACTCCTGACTGCCCTCAGGAATCACTTCTTACGGGCTCAGGGAATTGTTTGGGATTTTGGGAATCAAACCCTGGTTGGCTGCATGCAAGACAAGCGTTCTACCCACTGTACTATCTCTGTTACTCCCCTCCCACTTTATTTTAAAATGCTTTTTTTGATGGGGGCACACCCAGAAGTCCTCAGGGCTTGCTTTGCCTCTGTGCTCAGGTATCACTACTCGTGATAGTGATAGTCGAGGGACTTGAGCTGGGGTTGGCTGGCTGCAAGGCAAACACCTCCCATTATCCTATCTCTCCAGCCTCTGTTGCGCCCCCCCCATTTTTAATTGAATTACTGTTAGACAAACAGTTACAAAGTTGTTTAAGATTGGGCTTCAGTCATATAATGGTTCAACATGCTTCCCTTCACTAGTGCACGTTTCCCACCTCCGATGTCCCCTGTTTCCCTCCTGCCATGTCCTCCCAGCCTTCCTCTATGGCAGACACTTTTCTTCTCTCTCTCTCACTTCTCTCCTTTTAGACATTGTGATTTGCAACACAGCTACTGAAAGCTTATGTTGTGTATCATTTTACCTACTTTCAGCACTCAGTTCTTATCCAGAGTGATCATTTCCAACTACCACTGTCATAGGGGTCCCTTGCCAACGCCTATTAAAAAAACTATTTAGACACCGTGATTTATAAGGCTTTTGGGATTCAGTGTTCCAATTCTAAATCCACCACCAATGTCAGCTTCCCTCCACCTGTGGCCCAAGGTCCTCTCCCTCTCCCCACACTGACTCCTTAGAAAACACATTACTTTTACTTATGATAGTTTGGGTCACATGTTTACAATAGTGCTTTTTCTTATAATTTACCTCGCCCCTGAATCACTCACTGAAATGTCCAAGACCTTTAGCCAATGCCTTTATATTATTCAACCATTTCATTACTGTCTCCCCCCAACTTTACTTAAAATAAAGGGGGGCTGGAGCAATAGCACAGCGGGTAGGGTGTTTTGCCTTGCATGCGGTTCGACCCGGGTTCGATTCCCAGCATCCCATATGGTCCTCTGAGCACCGCCAGGAGTCATTCCTGAGTGTAAAGCCAGGAGTGGCCCCGGTGTATCGCCAGGTATGACCCAAAAAGCAAAAAATAAATAAATAAAATAAAAGGCAGGAGAGATAGTGTAGCGGGTAAGTGCTTGCACGCAGCCAACAGGGACAGAGGTTACTCTCCTACCCAGTTCCCTGAGTCCCTCTAGGTGTGATCACTAGCTCAGAGCCAGTAGTAATCCCTGGGCTGTGCATAGCCTGGTGTGCCACCCAAATCTAAATTAAATCAATAAAAACGGCATGCTATACAACCGCATTTATGTAAAACTCTAGAAAATGCTAAGTTTTATTAAGGGGAGATTGTTTTGGGGCCACACCCTGAGGAGATTAGGGTTTACTCCTGGCTCTGTGCTCAGGGATCACTGGGATGCCGGGAATGGAACCCAAGTGTGCAGCATGTAAGGCAAGCACCTTCCCTGCCCTGCCCTGCAAGCTAATATGTTGATATCAGCACTCTTGGTTCACTCACTAGCTCAATTTCTTTTATTGCCTCGACTTTTTCTGACTTTTTTTTTTCAGTTTCCAGACAGCCTTTTTTTTTTTATACTAACGTTGTTTTTGAGTGGGAAAGCTTAGGGTAGGGGTGGAGTGGGCGGGACTCACCTTGCTAAGGGGAAGGTGAAACTTGCGCCCCCTCTCAGCGAGGAACTCCTAGGAGGATCGGTATCTAATCGGACGCCCTGCAGCGGCTGACCTGGGTTCGATCCCGGGAATCCCGTATGATTCCCCAAGCACCGCTAGAAGTAACTCCTGAGTGCAGAGCCAGGAGTAACCCCTGAGCATTGCTGGGTGTCACCCAAAAAGCAAAAAGCAAAAAGCCTGTGACTGGCTGCCCGCGAGGCTGGCCCTAGAACTCCACTTCCCAGGAGGTCCCGGGGCGCGGAGATGAGACTGCGTCTGACGACAGTTGGGACTCGGTCGCTGCCCGGATGTGGCGCCGAGCCCGCCTCAGGCGGCCAAGCCCATCACCAGTCCGCAGCCTGGGAGGCGTTCGCAGCTGTGCTCGCTCCGCGCTGGAGAAGGAGGAGCCCTTGACCCGGTAAACTTTCTTGAGACCCCCCCCTCCCCAGGGGAGGGGGAGCGTCTCCGCTCTTTCCCCTTGAAATCCCCATCCCCTTGCTCGATTGTCCTAGGATATGTGGCACTCCTTTGGATGAGGGGTTCGAGGTGGGATGAGTTGAGGTACACGGGGAGCTGGAGCCTGCGCTTCTATGTGGATCCGATGAGGGGCACTTCTCGTCCCAACCGCACGCACCTAATTGAAGTGTCGCTGCCTCGACCCTGGGAGGAGAAAGGGGGCGAGGATGTGCGGGCTCCAGCGGGCGCGGAGTGGCTGTTGAGGGGCTCCCTGGGGTTGCCTCTGGGCTAAGCGTTCAGGCACTGGATCGTCTTCTGGCCCTCGGGGGAGGAGTGGTCAGATTTGTTTCCATAGCTTCCCCGTGCTCCCCACACTCCTTTAACTCAACTTCAATGAACCAAGTAAAATGGGTGAAATGAGCCAAGTAAATCCGTTCTCAGCGTGAAGAAGCTTCCGTACTTTGCTGATCACAGAGTTGAGCAAAGGAGTAAATAAAAAAGGGTGGGGAGCGAGGGGAATGGCTCAGAAGACGCGAGCAGAGTGTATGCAGAAGCCCCGGTTCCATTCCTCACACCGTAAGGACCTCTTAGCACCTCCAGGAACGGAACCTCCTCCAGGAGTAATGCCCCGAGTACCTCGGTTGTCCCCAAACCAAAAAACGGCGGCGGGAGTAGGGGGGGGGTGTGGGGTGCGGGAGACGCACCTGCTGGATTGTTTTGGTTTCAGAAAGTTAGATTTCAGGTGATTTTGACTCCGATTTGTCTGAAAAGTCGAATTTGGAAAATGTTAGACACTGTAATACTTTGAGTGGCTGGGAGGTGTAGGTTACATCTGGCTGTGTTCAGGGCTTGCTGCTGGCTCAGGGATCACTCCCGGTGTTGCTCAGGGAATCAGATGCGGTGCTAGGGAGCTAACTAGGGCTGGTGCATGTGCCTTAACCCCTTGTACACCAGTTTCTCTCGGGCATCAGAAACGGGAATAGTTTGAGTTGCATTCTTTTTGTTTGTTTGAGTTTGGAGCGGCAGCCAGCTATGTGAGGCTTAAGGCTTTGAGCTCAGGGATCACTCTTAGTGGTGCTTGGGGAACCATATCTAGTGCCGGGGATGAAACCTGGGTCAGCCCCCTGCAAGGCAACCATCCTACCTGCTCTATTGTTTCTCTGGCCCTGAGTGCCATTCTTGTTTAGGCTGTTAACTGGTTCTCAATTGTTACTCCTTTTATACTGGGCATCCATCCTGGGACTTCAGTGCTTGTTAAGGAGGATCATTTAGATGAGTTTGAAAGAGCGGGGAGAAACCTACTGCCTACCTTGAATGGAGTCAAATTAGTGAATGACTTATTTGGGAGGTTCTGGGGTGCTAAACTCCTGCTCTAGGCTTCTCCCAATGTCCATTGTGAAAGGCAGACATAAAGATGTTTGAGCTGCTTTGGCGTCTACTTCATAATGCTACTGAGATGAGACTCAGACAGTTGAGCATTTGCGCAATGCGTAGAATAATAGACTCTTTTTGGTTGGGGGCTACCCCCGGCAGTGCTCAAGGCTTATCCTGGCTCTCTGTTCAGGGATCCCTCCTGGCAGGCTCAGCGATCATATGGGGTAGCACAGATTGAACTCGGTCTGCTCTGTTTAAGGGAACCACCCTACCTGCTGCACCGTTGCTCAGGTCCTAGCAATAAACTCTTAATGTTCACTTCCCCTTTGTTTTCCCATAGTGACTGATTTTCTCGGTGCCATCTATTACTGTGTTTTATTAGTTGCTTTTTAATATAAATTCTGCTTTGTTGAAAGACTGTAAACTTCTATTTTCTTTCTCCTTCCCTCCCTCTCTTCCTCCCTTCTTTCTTTCTTTTTTTTAGGGGGTCACACCAGGCGATGCTCAGGGGTTATTCCAGGTTCTGCACTCAGAAATTACCTCTGGCAGTGCTCTGGGGACAATATGGGATGTCGGAGATCAAACCTGGGTCAGCTGGGTGCAAGGCAAATGCCCTCCCCACAGTAATATCTCTCCAGCCCTGCTTCCTTCCTTCCTTCCTTCCTTCCTTCCTTCCTTCCTTCCTTCCTTCCTTCCTTCCTTCCTTCCTTCCTTCCTTCCTTCCTTCCTTCCTTTTTTTTTGTTTTTTGGGCCACACTCAGTGGTGCTCAGGGGTTGCTTCCAACTCTGAGCTCATCGCTTCTCGGCCTTTTGGCTAAGATCAAGTGTAGTATCTGACTCTGAGCTCAGGAATTGCTCCTGGCAGTGCTCAGGAGACCAGGTGGGATGCCAGCTTGGCCACATGCATGGCAAGTGCCCTACCCACTGTCCAATAAGTCCAGCCCCTCTTTCTTTTCCTCTTTCTTTCCCTCTCCCCCTCTTTCTTTCTTGCTTGCATGCTTTTGGGGTCACACTTGGCGATGCTCTGGAATTAATCCTGGCTCTGTACTCAGTAATTACTCCTGGCGGTGCTCAGGGGACCATATGGGATGCTGGGGATTGAACCCAAGTCAGCCACGTGCAAAGCAAACGCCCTAAATGCCTTACCCGCTGTGCTATCACTCCACTTTCTTTTTCCTCCCTCCCTTCCTTCCTTCCTCCCTCCCTCCCTCCCTCCCCCTAGTAGTGCATCACACAGAGAGCAATGTCTGGGACGGTATGAATACTGGTGGTGATGTATGTGATCCTTAAGGAAAATTTATGGAACTGAGGTAAACAAGCTTCTCATGTAGGTAAAGAACAACCTAGAATATTTGCCTTTTTTCTTGTAACTTTACAGTCTCTCAGAGGTTCCAATCCTTTTAAAAATTTATTTTAGGGGCCAAAGAGATAGTACAGAAGGCAAGGTTCTTGCCTTGCACACAGCTGACCTACGACCCCTGAGCACAGAGCCAGGAATAAACCTTGAGCACAGCTGTGGGTGTGGTTCCCAAACCCTAAAACTAAAAAAATTAAATTAAATATAAGAATGTATTTTTATACTTTAAAACTTTTTGTGCCAGGGGCCGGAGCGATAGCACAGCGGGTAGGGCATTTGCCTTGCACGCGGCCGACCCGGGTTCGATCCCCGGCATCCCATATGGTCCCCCAAGCACTGCCAGGAGTAATTCCTGAGTGCAAAGCCAGGAGTAACCCCTGAGCATCGCTGGGTGTGACCCAAAAAAAAAAAGCAAAAAGAAAACCTTTTTGTGCCAGAGAGATAGTCCAAGGGTCAAGGCACGCACGTTGATTGCATGCAGCCAAACAGATTGATTCCCTGCACTGCATATGGTCCACTGAAGCCATCAGGTGTCACTCTTGAGCACAGAGCCAGGAATACCCCTTGAGCACTGCAGGGTATGGTCCCAAAACCAAAATCAAAACCAAAACCAAACAGAACATTTTTGTATCTAATACATTAGTGTGACCTCTATATAAATAGTTGTACAACAGAAAACTAGAAGTTTTCTATTGCAAAAATTGAAACTCGGGGCCGGAGCGATAGCACAGCGAGCGGGTAGGGCGTTTGCCTTGCACGCAGCCGACCCGGGTTCGATCCCCGGCATCCCATATGGTCCCCCAAGCACTTCCAGGAGCAATTCCTGAGTGCAAAGCCAGGAGTAACCCCTGAGCATCGCTGGGTGTGACCCAAAAAGCAAAAAAAAAAAAATGAAACTCAATACCAGAGCTTCCCAACCTAACTTTGCCTACTGCACACTTTACACATAGGTGAACACAAGTACACACACGCTCAGTGCCACCTTGGAAATCTACTTGTTTGTGTTTTGTGAACACTTGGCTATGCTCAGAGATTATTTCCTGCCTAGTGCTGGGAGGTACTACATGGTGTTGGTGATGAAACCTTGGCCTCCCTCATACGGAGCATTATGCTCAGCCTGTTGTATATTTCTCCAGTCCTAGAATCTACTTCTGTAGTTGCCGTCCTCCTAATTGTAGTGGAGCTGCTATGCCTCCCTGGATCATTTTTGTTTGTTTGTTTGTTTTGGGGCCACACAAGCAGTGCTCTGGGCTTACTTCTGGCTCTGCACTGAGGGATCACTCCTGGGAGTGCTCGGGGACCCATATGGACGACAGGGGTCAAAACTGGGCAGGAGGGGGAGCCAGAGCAATAGTCCAGTGGGTAAGGCGCTTGCCTTGCACGCCACCGACCTGGGACCCATCCCTGACAGAGCCAGGAGCAAGCCATGAGCACAACTGGGCATGGCCCAAAAACATAACAAAAAATATGATGCTTCATAAAAATAATAAAATAAAAAACATAACCATGCTCCGTGCTCAGGGTTCACCCCTGATGGGACCGAGAGGACCATATGGGATGCTGGGGATCAAACACAGGTTGCCTGCATGCAAGGCAAGCACCCTACCCGATGTACTATCACTCTAACCCAACATACCCCACAGTTTGAAAAAAGTAGGAAGGGATGGGCCAGAGAGATGGGCTAGAGTGTATGCTTTGCATGCAGAGGGCTGGGGATAGATCCCCAGAGCACTACCAGGAGTGCCCCTCTGAGCACTAAGCTGGGAATAGCCCCTGAGCACTTTCAGGTTTGGCCCCTAAACCAGAAACAAAATTAGGATCTAGGGTATTTTTCCCGCACTGGAGCAATAGCACAGCGTGTAGGGTGTTTGCCTTGCATGTGGCCGACCCGAGTTTTTTTTTCGGGGGGGGGGGTCATACCTGGTGATGCACAGGAGTTATTACTGGCTCATGCACTCAGGAATTACTCCTGGCGGTGCTCAAGGGACCATATGGGATTCTGGGAATCGAACCTGGGTCAGCCACGTGCATGGCAAAAGCCCTACCTGCTGTGCTATCACTCCAGCCCCCCGACCCGGGTTTGATTACTCTGTCCCTCTCAGAGAGCCCTGCAAGCTACCGAGAGTATCCCGTCCACCCAGCAGAGCCTGGCAAATTACCCGTGGCATATTGGATATGCCAAGAACAGTAACAACAAGTCTCACAATGGAGACGTTACTGGTGCCCACTCGAGCAAATGGATGAACGGATGAGAGTGCTACAGTGCTTCAGGATATTTTTCACAAAGTGGACAAAACCACCCCAACTGATGGTGGGGCACAGGACTCTCCAGGGTAGTAGCCCAGGTGCATTTGAGTGATTTTTGTTTGCTTGCTTAAGCAAGGTAGTTTCTTTTTGTTGTTCTTGTTGTTGCATTTTTTATTTATTTTATTTTTTTCAGTGAATTTTTTCCCCTTTTTTTATTGAATCACCATGTGGAAAGTTACAAAACTTTCAGGCTTAAGTCTCAGTTACACAGTGCTCGAACACCCATCCTTTCACCAGGCACATATTCCAACACCAAGAACCACAGTAAACCTCCCCCCCCCACCCCCAACCCTCTCAGCCCCCACCCCGCCTGTATAGCTGATAAATTTCACTTTACTTTCTCTTTACTTTGATTACATTCAATATTTCAGCAAAGAACTCACTATTATTGTTTGGAGTTTTACCCCCCAAAGTCGGACCTGCTGGAAAGGAAGCATTTGATAATTTGTTTTTTATTGCTGAAAATGAAGAGATATTGTCGTGTGGGCACAATAGCGGCCGCGACGTTTTAGATTTCTGTATTCTACTATTTCAGTAACTAAATCCAGAGGAATTTCTGCCAGAAGTTGCATCATTGCTAGCTCGTACCTTTCTGCTACTTTATATTCCACATATGAGTGCAATCTTTCTATGTCTGTCTCTTTCTTTCTGACTCATTTCACTCAACATGATACTTTCCATGTAGATCCACTTATATGCAAATTTCATCACTTCATCTTTTCTAACAGCTGCATAGTATTCCATTGTGTAGATGTACCAAAGTTTCTTTAACCAGTCATCTTTTTTTGTCACTCCGATTTTTTCCAGATTGTGGCTATTGTAAACAGTGCTGCAATGAACATAGACATGCAAATGTCATTTCTACTATACCTTTTTGCCTCTCCGGGGTATATTCCCACGAGTGGTATTGCTGGGTCAAATGGGAGCTCAATTTCTAATTTTTTGAGAATCGTCCATATTGTTTTCCAAAAGGACTGAACAAGTCGGCATTCCCACCAGCAGTGAAGAAGAGTCCCTTTCTCCCCACATCCACACCAACACCGGTTGCTTTTGTTTTTTTGGATGTGGACCAGTCTCTGTGGTGTGAGATGATATCTCATTGTTGTTTTGATCTGCATCTCCCTGATGATTAGTGATGTCGAGCATTTTCTCATGTGCCTCTCAGCCATTCGGATTTCTTCTTTGGGGAAGTTTCTGTTCATTTCATCACCCCATTTTTTGATCGGGTAGGCAGTTTTCTTCTTGTGGAGTTCAACCAGTGCCTTGTATATCCTTGATATCAGCCCCTTATCGGATGGGTATTGGGTGAATAGCCTTTCCCATTCTGTAGGCTGTCTTTGTACTTTGGTCACTGTATCTTTTGAGGTGCAGAAGTTTCTTAGTTTCAGGTAGTCCCATTTATTTATCTTTGTTTTTACTTGCTTGGCCAGTGGCATGTCAGCTTTGACACGTTGGCTTCAATGTCATGGAGAGTTTTGCCGACTTTGTCTTCAATGTACCTTATGTATTCTGGTCTGATGTTGAGGTCTTTAATCCATTTTGATCGGACTTTTGTACATGGTAATAGGTGGAGATCTGAGTCCATTTTTTTGCATATAGCTGTCCAGTTTTTCCAGCACAATTTGTTAAACATGCTTTCCTTGCTCCACTTCACATTTCTAAGCAAGGTAGTTTCTGAAGGGTGAGAGGGCATTGAGTGAAAATTTTTAGTCTTGAAAAAGGCCAAATAAGTTTATAAACCTTTGTTCTAGACCCCGGGCCATCAGTATGATTCGAATGTCCAAATACAGGTCATCTATACCATTTACATTGATAGATGTAAAACAATACATTTTTACTTCTAAATGACGAGCGAAGCTTGATTTTTTGTGCCTAAAAGTTTCGCTTTGGTTCAGCAACCTCTTCAGCCACATTATTATTCTGAATGCAGTCACTGTGTGCAGAGTTGTTGGGCTTTGGAGGGTACCTAGAGGGGGCTGGAAAGATGAGTTGTACAGGCAGTAATTGCTCTAGAGATTCAGAAGAGAAAGAGATCAATCTATTCTGGGTCTGAAGAGATAGTACAGCAGGTAATGTGCTTGCCTTGCACCTGACCACCTAAGGTTTGATTCCAGCACCTCACATGATCCCCTGAGCCTCACCAGGAGTGACTTCTTGGGGGGTGGACTCTCTGGTGCTCAGGGCGTACTCCTGGCTCTGTGCTCATGGATCACTTCTGGCAGGCTCAGCGGACCATATGGGTTGCTGGGGGTCGAACCCACGTAAGACACGTAAAAAGCAAGTACCCTACCTCCTGTACAATCCACCAGCAGTGATTCTTGAGCACAGAGCCAGAAGTAAGTCCTGAGCACAGCCAGGTATAACCCCCAAATCCACCCCCCAGCAAAAAAAAAAATCCTATTCTGGAAAAATCAAGGAAGGTGATTTTCAAGGAGGTGGTAGATGACTGCTCTGTTTCCCTTGTCCTTGAGTATTTGATCTTTTTGCCCATTCTGAGGTGAGAAATCAGTTAGCACCCATGGATGGTTGAAATTCTCTGATCTTTTAGCTGTGAGACCTATGCTAATGAAGGCTTCTAGCTGTAATGCTTCTTTGGTCAGAATTGGCTGTATCTGGAGAGAGAGCTACCCCTAGTGGACATGTGTGTGAATCATACGCTGAAGGTCAACTTTTCTGTTAATGGAACCCCGGAAGATGGGTTTTGTATTGTTTTGGTCTATGAATGGCCCTAATGTAAACCTCACCTAGTAAGGCAAGATGAGTGATTTACCAATTCCCTCCAATTCCAATTCCTTAGTTGAGAAATTGCTGACTGACATTTTTCTTTAAATAAAACTGCTCTTTCTTGTGTTCTGACTCTGTAAATTAAAACACTAAGTTTGGGTAGTAGTTACTAAGCTAAAGAAGGTGGAGTAATGTGGGCTACTCAAAGGATACAAAATTGACAGAATTTGAGGGACGTATAAACATGGGAGTTCAAAACAAGTATGCTTCTTGGAGCTTGTCTGTGCTTTTTCATGAACTCTCAGATACTTGATTCATGAAAAAATGGGATGAGATTATGGTGTAACCTATAACCTGGAAGCCTGTAATTTTTGGCCTTTTGGGTCACACCCGCCAATGCACAGTGGTTACTCCTGGCTTATACACTCAGGAATTACACCTGGCGGTGCTCAGGGAACCATATGGGATGCTGGGGATTGAACCCGGGTTGAACGCGTGCCAGGCAAACGCCCTCCCCGCTGTGCTATCACTCCAGCCCCAAAAACCTATATATTTTTTAAAACCTGTATTTTTATTTTTATTTTTTTTGCTTTTTGGGTCACACCCGGCGATGCAGAGGTCACTCCTGGCTCTGCACTCAGGAATTACCCCTGGCGGTGCTCAGGGCACCATATGGGATGCTGGGAATCGAACCCGGGTCGGCTGCGTGCAAGGCAAACACCCTACCCGCTGTGCTATCGCTCCAGCCCCAAACCTGTATTTTTAAGGTGAGGAAGGAGAGCAGGGAGATGGCTCAAGGGATTTATTATTATTTTTTTTGTTTTGTTTTTTTTGGCTACACCCAGTGATGCTCAGGGGTTACCTCTGGCTCTGCATTCATAAATTACTCCTGTTAGTGCTCAAGGGATCATATGGGATGCCAGGAATTGAAACTGGGTCAGCCGGGTGCAATGCAAATGCCCTGCGCACTGTACCATTGCTCTGGCCCCTTGCTCAAAGGGTTTTACTAAATGGTTTGCATGCTGGAGCCCTTGACTCCATTCTGACACCACATGTTCCCCAAGCACCGCCTGGGGTGACCCCTGAGCACAGAAACGGGAGTAGCCCTATGAGCACTGCTGGGTGTGACCCATGAAACAAAACCAATTAAAAATAATTTTAAATTTTTCATTTAAAATTAAAATGTAATTTAAATTAAGTAATTTAATTTTTTAATTTTTTTGTCTGGGGTCACATGCAGATTATTACTCTTGGCGGTGCTTGGGGTACCATATGTGGTGCTGGGTTGTAGGATAACATAGCCTCAGGTAGTTTAGGTTTATTGGGTTACTCCCGTCACAGTGCTCCCATTCCTCTGTGTTTATTTGTAGCTTCTTTCTTAGTGTTCTGTTGACTTGTAAATATTGTTTTTCTCTTCTCCTTGAGTCCTTTGCATAGTTTATTCAGAGCAATGTCCTTTTTGTATGGACACAGGAAGACTAGCAAATGCTATGCTTTTATAACCTGGGAGTCATTTGACTCTACATGATATTTTCCTCCTGGACATCTGTTCTCTGACCTAAGCCTCAGCTGCCCTTACTTCCTAGCACCCCCAAAAGCAGGGTCCCGACGAGGGACAAGACAGACCCAGGGCAAGCGGTGAGTTGTGTGCTACCCTGGCATAGAGATGGGCCTGGCCAAAGTGCCTAATGCTTAACTATAAGTTAAGAGTTTGATCATGGACAAATGTTGTCATGATCCAAACAGTGATAACTAGATTTGGACCCTGCTAGGCTTAGGAGTGATTAATTTGGCCTGAGTGCTGTGGTCTGAGTCTGTGGCAAGATGTTGTCAGGAGAGCTGCCTTGCCAAGTCTCAATGTATCTCTTGCTATGTCCATGCAAAAATAACTAGTATTAAGATGTTAATGAGTGTTTGGAATGTGGAGAGGAGAAAAAACCCTTAAGAGGTATTTTGCCTACTGGCAGTCAGAAAGGGCTTTGGAACACCCCTAGGTTGTGTTCCCTTTGAACCTGACAGCCCTCAGGAAGGGCTTTATTATGTTGATTTTGCTACCTGGCGGTGTGTAACCTGGGGGCAAGGGCGAGAGAGGAAAAAGGGAGGAGAGAGATGGAGAGAGGCGGCAGTAGATTGAGAGAGAGGACAGAGCTGGAAGTGAGGGAGATGAGAAAGATGGAAGATTGAATAAACGGTAACTAATCAGCAACCAGCTTGGTCCTCATTCTTCCTTTGCCTGTCCTTGGCCAACGGCCGTCCCGATCCAGCCCATACACAGCGGTTCCAGAGCACCGAACGTGGGCAGTGAGACAGAGTCGCCCGGAGAGCCCGCGAGTGCACGCGCCCCTCGGCGTGCCTTAGTTTTTTACACTGGGTATCAAACTTGAGTGGATTGCTCGCAAGGCAAGTGTCTTACCTGATGTGTGCCTTACTCTCCACCTCCAAAAGGAATTCTTGTCCTAGTCTGGGAAGAGAGAACGGAAAGGAATAGAGTACATGCCTGGCATGTAGAAACTGGATTTCTTTTTGTAGGGGGGCACAGTTTTAGGTTATGCCCAGGTGTGCTCTGGGATGACTCCTGGCAGTGCTTAGGTAACCATATGTGGTGCCAGGGATTGAACTGAGGTTGGCTGCATGCAAGGCAAGTGCTTTACTGCCTGCATAATCTTTCCATTGCTGTGTTTGATTCCCAGCACCCCAGAGTACCCCAGGCACCATCAGTGTGGCCCCTGAGCACTGCATGGGGGACTTTCCTCAAAAAAATTGTTTTACTTTTGGGGTCACATCCGGAGATGCACAGGGGTTACTCCTGGCTCATGCACTCAGGAATTACTCCTGGCGGTGCGCAGGGGACCATATAGGATGTTGAGAATCGGCCCTGGATAGGCCGTGTGGCAAGGCAAATGCCCTACCCGCGTACTATTGTTCCAGACTTCTAACCTCCTCTCTTGCTCCTCAGAGAGAACTGTTTACAAAGTTTGCCCTCTCGAAATTATCCAAGTATCTGTAAATATTCCCTATTTCTCTCTTTTATACAGGACTCCAAGGGAAGTATGCAGACGATCAAATGTGTGGTTGTAGGAGATGGGGCAGTAGGTAAGACCTGCCTGCTCATCAGTTATACAACAAATGCCTTTCCTGAAGAGTATATACCCACTGTATTTGACAACTATAGTGCCCAGACATCTGTGGATGGCCAGACTGTCAGCCTCAACCTTTGGGACACAGCTGGCCAAGAGGAATATGACCGGCTGCGAACGCTCTCCTATCCCCAGACCAATATCTTTGTTATTTGTTTTTCCATTGGCAATCCATCCTCTTATGCCAACGTGAGGCATAAGTGGCACCCAGAGGTCTCTCATCACTGCCCAAATGTACCCGTTCTGCTAGTTGGCACTAAAAGGGACCTTCGGAGTGACCTTGAGACAGTGAAGAAGCTGAAGGAACAGAGTCTGGTGCCAACAACTCCTCAGCAAGGCACTTCCCTTGCTAAGCAAGTGGGGGCTGTAAAGTATCTGGAATGTTCAGCTCTAATGCAGGATGGGGTACATGAGGTATTTTCAGAAGCTGTCCGAGCTGTGCTTTATCCTGCTACAAAGAAGAACACCAAAAAGTGCGTCCTCTTATAGCTTGTGAGATGCTACTTGGGGACTGCGTCCAAGGAGGTAACAAGAGGTAATTCCTCTGACAGCCCTTAATAATGCCAACATGAGCCATTTGTCTCTTCTGGAAACTCTAGACTTCAATTTATGTGACTTTTGGAGGACAAAGACAGACTAGCTGTACATGGTTACTGTAAACTCCGTTCTGGTTTTGAGGAAAATTGTGTGTGTGGGCGTGCGTGCGTGTGTGCGTGCATGTGTGTGTGTGTGTGTGTGTGTGTGTGTGTGTGTGTGTCCCTGTTAAAGTTATAAGAGGAGACATCACCAAGTGCCGTTCTTTTTCTATCCTGGCCAGACTGCAACTAAACACAGTAGTCATGATGCTTTCCTCTGTAGGCTTTTGCATGTCTGTTTTAAAATCAGTTTCTCTTTTGACAGTATTTACCATTGAGCAGATTCTTCACAGAAGAACCCATTTTTCCAGTGTTTAAGTAATTGCCTTAAACTGTCTGACACATTAATTTTTAAAAACTGTGTTATTTGTGATTACTGGATGTTCTCAATGTTGATGTATTTTTCCACTTCTGGAGATGAAACATTTTCTTAAAAATGTTAAAGCAGTATTTCCTAAATTTCTGTGAGATGTAATAGATGTTCCTTTAAAAGACACATCTGGGGGTCAAATGTGTCAGAAATCAATGTTTTAAATAAAGCTGAACAGGATCTTCACTTGCAAGAATTATTTTTTGGGGGGAGCAGTATGGGCTACACGTGGTGGTGCTCAGGGGCTATTCCTGGTTCTGTGCTCAGCAGTATCCCCTTGATAGTACTCAGGGCAACTATATGTTTGGTGCTGGGGATTCAACCAGGGTTGGCTGCCTTGCATCTTACCCACTGTAGTATCTCACCGGCTCTCACTTCAGGGAATCTAACTTTCAGTAAAAATGCAATATTTTACAAAATTATTTCACAGAAAAAAAATGGGGGACTACACAGGCTTTTGTCAGGGTGTAATCTTATTAAAATCATTTTTATGTAATCACGTGAGATACACAGTTACAAGGTTGTTCATGATTGGGTTTCAGTCATAGAATGTTCCAGCACCCATCCCTTCACCAGTGTACATTTCCCACTACCAATATCCCTAGTTTCCCTCCCCCACCCCACTCCTGTCTCTGTGGCAGGTACTTTTCTTCTGCTCTCCCTCTCTCCTTTTGGGCATTATGGTTTGCAATACAGAGACTGAAAGATTATCAGGTATATCCCTTTACCTACTTTTAGCACTCAGTTCTTACGGGTAGGGTTTACTCCTGACTCTCTGTTCAGGGTTTACTCCTGATGATACTCGGGAACCATCGCGTATGCTGCCAAGGATTCAAACTGAGGTTGGCCATATGCAAGGCAAACCCTGTACCATTTCTCGGGTCCCCCAATAAATTTTGGGGGCCATACGTGGTGGTGCTCAGGGCTTACTCCTGGTTCTGCACTCAGGGAACATATAGGGTGTCAGGGATCGAACCCAGGTTGGCTGTGTGCAAGGCAAGCACCTTACCCACTGCACTATCGCTCTGGCCCAGCATATATATTTTTTAAAAATGTTTTAGGTTTTGGGGCCACATCCAGTGATGCTCAGGGATTAATACTAGCTCTGCATTCAGAAATTACTCCTGGTGTTGCTCAGGGATGCTGGGGATCAAACCTGGGTCTGCCATGTGCAAGGCAAGTGCCCTGACCTCTGTATTATCTCTCCAACCCCTGCCCCCCATAAATTTTTAGTATAAATACAGACCTGGGTCTGTATGCTGGGTCATATTCCCCTGACCCTGAAAGAACCTCCAATGCGGCATCATTGGGAAGGACAAGTAAAGAGAGGCTTCTAGGGGCTGGAGTGATAGCACAGCAGGTAGGGCGTTTGCCTTGCACGCGGCCAACCCGGGTTCTAATCCCAGCATTCCATATGGTCCCCTGAGCACTGCCAGGAGTAATTCCTGAGTGCAGAGGCAGGAGTAACCCCTGTCCATCGCCAGGTGTGACCCCAAAAACAAAAATAAATAAATAAATAAATAAATAAACAAATCTTCTGAAAAAAAAAAGAGAGGCTTCTAAAATTTCAGGGCTAGGATGAATAGAAATGTTACTGAGACCACTCAAGAAATTCGACGATCAATGGGATGATGATGGTGATGATTATGATAAATACAGACCTAATATTTGGAGCAAACTTACTCTAACAATTACTTGATGTTTATCTGAAATTCAAATGTAATGTCATATTCTGGGTTTGGTTGTCATACTTGGTAATGTGCAGAGGTTATTCCTGGCTCTATGATCAGGAGTTTCCCTGGCAGTACCCAAGGATCCATATGTAGTGCCAGGATTCGAACCAATGTTGGTGGCAATCAACTGCCTTAACCTCTGAACTCTCTCTCTCTCTGGTCCTCTAATGGGATGATCTATATTTATTTTATTTGATATTTTACTTTAAGTTTTGGGGATTTG
The DNA here is from genome assembly GCF_027595985.1 of Sorex araneus. Classification (NCBI taxonomy): domain Eukaryota; kingdom Metazoa; phylum Chordata; class Mammalia; order Eulipotyphla; family Soricidae; genus Sorex; species Sorex araneus. The sequence continues at coordinate 140,898,989 of NC_073313.1, read as the reverse complement.
GGGTCATACTTGACAATGTTCAGGAGTTTCTTCTGGCTCTGCACTCAGGAATTACTCCTGATAGTGCTTGAAGGACTGTATGGGATGCCAGAGATTGAACCTGGGTTGGCCGTGTGCAAGGCAAGCACCCTATCCACTGTACTCCAGTTCTGGAACCACACATTTCAGTTATGGTACTCACACAGTTTTTTTTTTAATTTTTAAATTTTATTGAATCACTGTGAGATAGTTACAAGCTTTCATGTTTGGGTTACAATCTCACAATGATCAAACATCTATCCCTCCACCAGTGCACATTCCCCACCACCAATATCCCAGGTATACCCCCACTTTCCCACCCTCCCCCTGCCTCTATGGCAGACAATATTCCTCATACTCTCTCTCTATTTTTGGGCATTATGGCTTGCAACACAGACACTGAGATGTCATCATGTTTGGTCCATTATATACTTTTGGCATACATCTCCCATCCCAACTGGTTCATCCAGCCATCATTTTCTTAGTGATCCCTTCTGTATTCCATCTGCCTTCTCCGCTTTGCTCATGAAGCAGTCTTCCAGCTATGGGACAATCCACCTGGCCCTTGTATCTACTGTCCAAGGTGTCAGCCTCATGTGGTATTATTTTATATTCCACAAATGAGTGCAGTCCCTCTATGTCTGTCCTTCTCTTTCTGACTCATTTCACTTAGCATGATACTCTCCATGTTTATCCATTTATAAGCAAATTTCATGACTTCATCTCTCCTAACAGCTGCATAGTATTCCATTGACACACACTAACTGTTGGCAGCATTTTCCAGGGCTTGCTATGGTACTGATATATATATGTGCTGGAGTCACTTCCCCGACTCTGGTATTTACTGGTGGTCGCACATACCAGGCTGTATGCTGGTGATGATGCACTCTTTTGTGGGTCCAGTGGTCTCAGAGCAGAGCTGCCAGGTCTGTGTTTGGTTCCACATTTGGCCAGTACCAGGGATCAAACTCAAGGCTTCCAGCCTGCAAGGCACGTGACTTCAGCTCTGAGCCATTCCCTGGTTCCCATGACTTTTTTTGCTTTTGGGCTGCACCTGGTGGTGTCCAGGACTGGAGATTCAAACCCAGGTAGGCAGTATGCAAAACAAGCACCTTACCCTCTGTATTATCTCCCTGGCCTCAAACTTTCCATTTTCTTATGTTCTTTCTCACATTCCCCATCTGCTTTATTCTAGCATCACCATTCTTTTTGATACTATCTTAAATAAGTCCACTAGGAAACCACTTCACTCTGGGTCCTGTGTCCTGTCAACACAATCCCATCAATCTTTGAGCACTTTCTTATTGACACACAGTATTCCAGGCTTACTCTGCATGATTCCTGTCCTAAGCCCATAATATCAGCCACTCATTTAATTTTTTTTTTTGGTTTTTGGGTCACACCCAGCGATGCTCAGGGGTTACTCCTGGCTCTGCACTCAGGAATTACTCCTGGCAGTTCAGCCACTCATTTATGGAGCCCTAGCTTCTCTTCATGGGGAATGGTGTTTAGAAACAGACCTCTTATCAGGCCAAAGTGATAGTACATGGGTTAAAGCACTTGCCTTGCATGCAGCTGACCCTGGTTCAATCTCCAGCACCACCATGAGTAATTACAGAGTAAACACAGAGCCAGGAGTAATCCCTGGGCAGCACTGGGTAAAGCCAAATAAATAGGGTTGGAGAGAGAGTGCATCAGATAAGGTCTTTGCCTGGCACCTCATGGTCCCAAAGCCAGGAGTGATTCCTGAGCACAGAGCAGGAGTAAGCTCTGAGCACAGCTAAGTGTGGCCCACCATCCTCCACCCAAATCAAGTGCATTTTATCACAGTGCCTCAGATCTAAAATATATTTAAAGAAATACAGATAGCCTAGAACTCACCTTTTTATGTCGGCTCACGACTTGAGCCGTGATTACATGGATGTCCTATGAAGTGTTTTAATAGTTTTACAGTTCTAAGCCAGATGATACAAGTCTGCAAAGCTCCTCAGAAATACTGCATTTTGGCAATGAGAAATAAGTAGAATACTATTGTCATACTAATATTTAAAACAAAAAGCAAAACAGAACATTTATCTATGTACTTTTTTAGATACAGCCTGTTGATGCTAACGCATAAAGAAAACTAGATTTCTAGCCAGAGATGTAGTATAGCAGTCAGTGTGCTTGCCTTGCTTGTAGCCGACCAGGATTCGATCCCCAACATCCCATATGTTCCCCTGAGCACTGCTAGGCATGACTCTTGAGTGCAGAGCCAGAAGTAAACCCCAAGTGCTACCAGGTGTGGTCTAAATACACCTCAATATAGAACTTTATTGGCAATATGGCAACATGTTGGAAGATGGTGGATTCATGTCCTCAAAGCAACCATCTTGTCTGTATGTTCAGAAGAGGATTTTCAAGGGAAAGAACAAGGAAGAAAGGGTGGGCTGCAGATCAGTGGCATCAGAATGAACAGTAGAATGCCCTAGGGGATGGTCCCCTGAGGTACACTCTATCTCACCTACAAACCTAAATTAGGGGTTAGGCTTTTCATGGAATAATAAACAGAGGCAAATGGCCCTTATCAACTTTCTTTGGAGCAAGGAGAGTTGTTTTCTAATAACTGATCCTTTACCTTTTTTTGATGGGGTGGGGGGGAACAGGGACATCAGGTCATACTCGGGTTAATCCTGGATCTTTTTTTGAAATTTTATTGAATCACCATGAGATAGTTACAAGCTTTCATGTTTGGGCTACAATCTCACAATCTCACAATGATCAAACACCCATCCCTCCACCAGTGCACATTCACCACCACCAATATCCCCAGTATACACCCACTTTCCCACCCTCCCCCTGCCTCTATGGCAGACAATATTCCTCATACTCTCTCTCTACTTTTGGGCATTATGGCTTGCAACACAGACACTGAGAGGTCATCATGTTTGGTCCATTATCTACTTTTGGCATACATCTCCCATCCCAACTGGTTCCCCCAGCCATCATTTTCTTAATGATCCCTTCTCTATTCCATCTGCCTTCTCCCCTCCGCTCATGAAGCAGTCTTCTAGCTATGGGGCAATCCCCCTGGCCCTTGTATCTACCGTCCTTGGGTGTCAGCCTCGTGTGATGTTATTTTATATTCCACAAATGAGTGCAGTCCCTCTATGTCTGTCTTTTTCTCATTTCACTGAGCATTATACTCTCCATGTCTATCCATTTATAAGCAAATTTCATGACTTCATCTCTCCTAACAGCTGCATAGTATTCCATTGTGTAGATGTACCTAAGTTTCTTTAACTAGTCATCTGTTTTAGGGCACTTGAGTTGTTTCCATATTTTGGCTATTGTGAACAGTGCTGCAATGAATATACAGGTGCAGATGTCATTTCTATTGTTCTTTTTTGCATCCTCGGGATATATTCCCAGAAGTGGTATTGCGGGGTCATATGAAAGCCCAATTTCTAGTTTTTGAAGGACTGTCCATATTGTTTTCCAGAAAGGCTGGTTCAGTCAGCATTCTCACCAACAGTGAAGGAGCGTCCCTTTTTCCCCACATCCACGCCAGCACCGGCTGCTTTTGTTCTTTTGAATGTGTGCCAGTCTCTGTGGTGTGAGATGGTATCTCATTGTTGATTTGATTTGCATCTCCCTGAGGACTAGCGATGTGGAGCATTTTTTATGCGCCTTTTGGCCATCTGTATTTCTTTTTTGAGGAAACTTCTGTTCATTTGTTCTCCCCATTTTTGATGGGGTTGGAGGTTTTTTCTTATACAATTCTACTAGTGTCTTGTATATCCTTGATATTAATCCCTTATCCGATGGTATTGGGTAAATACTCCTTCCCATTTTGTGGACTCTTTCTGTATTTTGGTCACTGGGTCACTGTTTCTTTTTTTTCTTTTTCTTATTTTTTTATTTATTTTTTTAACAAATTTATTTATTTTTAATTAATGAATCACCATGAGGGTACAGTTACGAATTTATACACATCTGTGCTTATGCTTCCCCCATACAAATTTCGGGAACCCATCCCTTCACCAGTGCCCATACTCCACCACCAGTAAACCCAGCATCCCTCCCATCCTCCCCAATCCCATCTCCCCCCACCCCACCCTGTCACTGTGGCAGGGCATTCCCTTCTGTTCTCTCCCTCTAATTAGCTATTGTGGTTCGCAATAAAGGTGTTGAGTGGCCACTGTGCTCAGTCTCTAGCCCTCATTCAGCCCGCAACTCCCTTCTCCCACATGGCCTTCGACTACATTATAGTTGGTGATCCCTTCTCTGAGTTGCCCTTTCCCCAGAATGTGAGGCCAGCCTCCTAGCCATGGAGTCAACCTCTTGGTAGTTGTTTCTACAGTTCTTGGGTGTTAGTCTCCCACTCTGTTATTCTATATGTCATAGATGAGTGCAATCTTTCTATATCTGTCTCTCTCTTTCTGACTCATTTCACTTAGCATGAAACTTTTCATGCGGATCCACTTAAATAAAAAATTTGTGACCTCCTTTTTTCTAACAGCTGCATAGTATTCCATTGTATAGATGTACCAAAGTTTCCTCAACCAGTCATCCGTTCTAGGGCATTCGGGTTTTTTCCAGATTCTGGCTATTGTAAACAGTGCTGCGATGAACATACATGGGTCACTGTTTCTTTTGAAGTGCAGAAGCTTCTTAGTTTAATGTAGTCCCATTTGTTTTTTTTTTTTGCTTTTTGGGTCACACCTGGCGATGCACAGGGGTTATTCCTGGCTCTGCACTCAGGAATTACTCCTGGCGGTGCTCAGGGGACCATATGGGATGCTGGGAATCGAACCCGGGTCGGCCGCGTGCAAGGCAAACGCCCTACCCCCTGTGCTATTGCTCCAGCCCCTGTAGTCCCATTTGTTTATATTTGCTTCCACTTGCATAATCCTGGCTCTTCACTCAGAGATCACTCCTGGTAACACACGAAGGGAACAATAAGGTATGCCTGGAATTGAACCCAAGTTGGCTGAGTGCAAGCACCTAACCTGCTTGTGCTATCTCTTCAGAACCCCGCCCCCCTTGCAACATGTACAACCTTTCACCCTATTTCAGTTGATATAGAAAAAAAACTGACAAAAAGTAAAGGATAGCGAATATAGGTGAAAGACTAGCTTTTCACTTTTTTGTGTGGGTTTTGGCTCACCTGGCAGTGCTCAGGAGTGACTCCTGGAGGTGCTTAGAGGTCCTTATTTGGTACCAGGGATCCGAGCCAAGGTTTGCTGCATACAAGCTAAGTCTCTTCTCTTCTGAACTATCTCTTCGGCTCTCACTTTAACTTCTATTTAATTTCCCATATCCTGAAATAAGATGGGTGAGGGGATCCGTTTTGATGATCAATGTTAATTCAAAACAGGGGCTGGAGCAATAGTCCAGCAGGTAGGGCATTTGCCTTGCACGCGGCGAACCCGGGTTCAATGCCTGGCATCCTACGTGGTCCTTCGTACACTTTTCAGGGAAGCGCAGAGCCAGGAGTAACCCGTGAGCACCGCCGTGGCCAAAAGGAGAAAGAAACGTGAACTCAAAACAGCTAGTTTGGAAAATTAACTTTGGCACAACGCAATTTGCTGCCAATTTCTCTCTGCTACAGAGCAGCGTGGTAGTAGTAAAGCACAGACTAGTAGGACGTAAGGTTTTATTTTATTATTAAAAAAACTAGGGGAGGAGCTAGGGACTACTCCGGCTTGCAGCAAGCAGTCAGTTGTGGCGGGCAGGACTGGAGAGCACGTGCAGCCACAGAGCGAGGCTGCAAACAGTCCTCCGGCACGCGCGGCCACCTCCCAGTCCGATGTTACCTTCTTTTCATTGTTATTCTTTGGCCCACAAGCAGCGGTAAACGGCGTGAGGTGCTGAAGTAAAAGCCAGGGCGCTCTGAAGCAAACATTTAAATCCCACTCCCCGGCTTTCATCTCTACTTCCGGTTACCGAGACAGGCTTACTTGTGGATCCCCGTGCACCTCGTGACTCGGATAGCTCGTCCTGATTGGTGAGAAATTGAACTTCTCCGGAACGGGCTGTCTTGCGCCGACAAGCGGCATTGGCGGAAGGGGTGGGACAACTGTTTTTTAACCAATCACCGGCCACGTCGTCACGTGACCAGCAGTCGGCGAATCAGAAATCGTTAATAAAGTGGTTAAGCATTGTTTGTTTTTCTGTCTCGCGTGTGCCGGGCTCTCCCGATTTCCTGTCTTCTTTTTGTTTTCTTTATTCCGCTTCCGGTGGGCGGGGCCGAGGAACTTTCGCAGTCACTTTTGTGCGACTCAGTAGCTCCGCTTCCGGTGTCTGCGACTCGCTCGGGCTTCGCTCGCCCTCCGCCGCACCAACATGTCTGACACGGACAGCGACGAAGATTCGGCTGGCGGCGGGCCCTTTTCTTTAGCCGGTTTTCTTTTTGGCAACATTAATGGAGCCGGACAGCTAGAGGGGGAAAACGTCTTGGATGATGTGAGGGGGTGGTCGTAGGGCTGGGGGGGCGGCGCGGCTCCGGACCGTGGGCGGGCGAGTAGCGGGCGATGTGGTTTCTCAGGCACGGAGGTGGGTCCCCGACCGTGAGGAAGACGGGAGCTCGCGCTAGCGAATTGTATGGCAAGCCAAATTGGAGCTTATCGCGCCCGGTTTCCTGACACGATTGCCCCGAGGGGGGTTCGGAACTTTACGTCCGGACTTGGATCCGTATAAGGAAAAGTTCCGATTCCTCGGGCCGTCCGCTGGGATCCCTGCAGCTCCTGGTTGCGGGTCCCAGTGATTAGAATGTCACTTAGCCTGCAGCCCTGAGTTGTTTTTTGGCCCCGGTGCGCAAAGTAAAACGGGCTGGCTGATTAAAAAAGGCAGAGGAACTGACAACGGTTAGTCTCCAGGGTTTAGCTCCTGGTCACTCTCCAGCCCCGCGAGCCGCGAAGAGAGCAAAGAAAGTTCTTGCCTCAGATCCCAATGACTCCGCTTGCTTTCGTTTTCTTCCCTGAACTAGTGGCCCATACCTGGTTCTTGGAGTTTCTTTTCCTTTCAGTTCTAGGCAAGCCAAGAGATTCTGAATAAAAACCTCCTCCGTGTGGGCTCTAAGCACTTATTTACCGCTCTTGGTGCTCTGCAGTCATTTCTCCTCCGGGATTTCTGGCTTTCTTAAAAACGCAAAGAATAAACCTCGCGGGACGGGAAGCTTAGTTGTCTTCGACTATGGTGTTTTTTTTTCCTTTTTCAGGAGTGTAAGAAGCACTTGGCAGGCTTGGGGGCTTTGGGTCTAGGCAACCTCATCACTGAACTGACGGCGAATGAAGAATTGGCTGGGAATGATGGTGCCCTGGTCAACGATGAAGGTGAAGTCTGGGTCATATTGAGGAAGGTGGGGTAAGAGGCTTACTCTGCATGTACTTTTCAGAGGGAGTTACCTATCTAAGGTAGTTGCAGGTGCCTGTGGCGGGTTAACGTGCTCTTGGCTGAGATCCAGAGCTTCCTGCTCCTGTTTTCTTCATAGGCTGGATCAGGAGTACAGAAGACGCTGTGGACTATTCTGACATCAATGAGGTAGCTGAGGACGAAAGCCGAAGATACCAGCAGACAATGGGGAGCTTACAGCCCCTTTACCACTTAGGTGATTCTGTTTGTTCTAATTTGCGGGAGGGCTGGGGGGAAAATAAACTATAAGATATTTGGGCTATTCCTGACTGTGCTCAGGATTCACCTTTGTCTGTGCTTGGGGTGAGAGGACCGTATGTGGTGCTCTGGGATTGGCAGCATGCAAGGCCAGCACCTTACCTCTTGTACTAGCTCACTGATCCAACTTTTTAATTTTTAAAAATTTGATTATGTTATCCTTACTGGGATAACATGACTTGTAATGTTAACGTTTATGCTTTTAATAAAGTTACTGTACCTTCACCACCACTCTGTACCACTGTCATTATGTCACTTTAGTCAGCCCCGTTTCTCCCCATCCCCCAACATCCTGCACCCCATGGCCCTCACTTAGTAACTTCAATTCTTTTTGTTGTTGTTTTGGGGGCCATACCTGGTGATGCTCAGGGATTTTTCCTGTCTTTGAATTCAGGAATTGGTACTTTTGGGGGGCCAGAATGATAGAAGATAGATCCCAGGTATTCATGAGTTACTCCTGGTGTTGCTTGGGGAACCACATGTGATGCTGGGGAGTCAAACGTTGTTTGGATGCATGCAAAGCAAGTGCCTCACTCTCTTGTCACAACTCAGTTTATTAGACATTTACTGAAAATCCATTATATGCTATAAACTGAGATAATGTTACATAAAGATTATAAAATCCATTTTCTGGGGCTTAAGACATAGTGCTAGGGCTTTAGGCACTTGTCTTGCATACAGCCATCTCTAGCTGGATCTCCAGCACTACATACGGTCCCTGAGCCACACCAGGTTATTACATTATGGTTGTATTATTTATACGTTTATTATTTATCATTTATTGGGTATCTTCCTGAATCAGACCCAGCTGTGATCCCTGAGCACAGCTAAGGCCCCCAAACTCTTTAAAACAAAACAAAATTATATTCTGATCTTGATTTCAGTGGTCTGGAACTAGAGCTAGTTTATTCTTTTTTTTTAAATTTGTTAAATAGTTTTTGGCCACACATGGTGGTGCTCAAGTGTTACTCCTGGCAGGGCTCAGGGGACCATATAGAGTATTGGGGATTGAACCTGGGTTGGCGGCATGCAAGGTAAATGTCATACCCGCTGTACTATAGCTCCAGCTCCCTTTGTCATTTGTTCTTTCCAGTCCTTTAAACTACCTCTTACTGCCTAAAACTTCCATGTGAAGTTGTTTGTTTATTCATTCCCCACCTTTTTGTATTTGGGAGGGGGGGGGGTTCTGACCCCTGGCTTTGTGTTTAGGGTTACTCCCAGCCGTGCCAGGGAATTGAACCCAGACCTTCTGCATGCAAAGTATTCCTTCCAGTCTTTTAAGTCATCTTCCCATCCCAGTGGGTTTTGTTTTTCTTTTCTTTCCCTTCCCTTCCCTCTTTTTTCTTTTTTCCTTTCTTTTTTGTTTTATTTCCTTATTTTTTCTCTTCCTTTTTCCTCCCCCTTCCCTCCCCTTTCTGTCCCTTCCCCTACCTTTCCCTCTTTCCCTGCTCTCCCTTTCCCTTTCTCTTCTCCAGGAATCAGGCACATGGCGTCACACATGCAAAGCAAGTACTCTACTGGTGAGCCATATCCCAATCTTGTGACTACCTTTTCAATTTTCATGCATAGAAATGTACATGGAACCTTGGTAAATATTTCAAGTTAGTTTCTTCAGCCAATTAATGAAGTTGACTGTTGTCAATGAAGAGAATTAACTGCATACAAAAAATACAAAAATATACAAAAAATAACCTGGAAAATCAAAAAATCAGGTGTTGACTTCCTGGGATATTGTTTTCTTTTAGGGAAGATGAAATAAGTGAATGGAGAGCACAGATATTGTAGTAAGACAAAAGCTGGTTACAGGCTCATATTTCTACTTTTGGGGCCATACTCAGCTATTACGGCTGGTGGTGCCTAGGGTACTGTGTGGTGACAGGGCTAGAAATTGGGCCCCTCACATGCAAAGCATGCCCTTGGCCCTTTGAACTATCTCTCTAAAGTCATATTCTTGTATCGTACTACATGTGGTTTTGAGTGGTTGTCAGAAGTCACAGTCACAGTCATCCCATTGCTCATCAATTTGCTTGAGCAGGCACCAGTAACATTTCATTGTGAGACTTACTGTTTTTGGCATATCAAATACACCACAGGTAGTTTGCCAGACTCAATTTCTCTAGTTATGTATACATTTGGGATCATACAGTAAAACCTGAATAAGCTCAGAATTGTTTTCCCCCCTCCCCTTTTTGTTTCTTTCGGTTTTGGATCACACCTGGAGATGCTCAAGTGTGAGCCCTGCACTCAGGAATTACTCCTGGTGGTGTTTAGGGGACCATGTGGGAGGCCGGGGACTGAACCCGGGTTGTCCCCATGCCAGACAAACACCCTACCCACTGTATTATTGCTTCAGCCCCAGTTTTTTCAAAAAAGTCATTTGTTAAATAGTCGTGAACATAAAAAGAATTGCTGTTTTAAGCATTCATACGTACTAGATCCTAAATCTATCAGTGACTGGGCTTTCTGTATACTAGCACCACCGAATCCTCCCATCAGACTCTAAGATGACGTATGAGGCAGTTTTGAAGAAGAGTAAGTCAGAAATACTAAGCCAGAAGTACTAAGTCAAAAAGAGTCTATTATTTTTGAGCATCCTGAATAAAGCTAAGGGGCGGGGGTAGCAGTTTTCAAGCACTGTAATTTTCAGGTTTGACTTTGGGATTGGATGGCTAAATTAGGTGGGGGTTTCCTTGTTGGCCTTTAGGAGCAGACCTCCTAGAAGAGACAGATGATGCTAGTGTCTCGGTATTCTGCTGTGTTCAGTTTCAAGTTCTCCTGTCCTTGGAGCATCTTTTTGCCCTTAGCTTTCTCCTCTCCCGACATTAGTTCCCTCACATGGAAGCTTCTTCAGAATGGTTGGTGGTAGGCTGAGGTCATTAGCAAAGGCTTACAGAGGTCAATTTTCAGCAAGAGTTTCCAAGGTTTGGTGGAGAGGAAGCAGTAGGATATTTTGGTTTGAAATCGTGATTTGTCTGAAGGTTTAGAACCTAGGTCAGCTGTGAGCAAGTCCTGTACTATCTCCTGCCTCCCAGTGGTGTTGGTGTTTCCTGAAAGTAGAAGATAATCAAGTAGTATGAACAAAGGATAGAGTAATTTGACAATACCTTTATGCTTTACTTGGTTTGATACTGTTAAGCATTGTAAACCAATATTGTTTAGTAAGAGGAACGGTGGTATAAAGAAAAGAAAATTGACTTTAGAGTCAGTATATCATAGGTGCAAATCCCAATTTCATATTTAGTGTCCATAGGAAAGCTGCTCCATTTCGGAGCCTTGCATTTCTCATTTGTAATAATCTCTCCATTTCTTATAGCAGTGCAGGTGGTAAAACTTTTCAGTGCTGTATTTTGTAGGACTTTTAAGATCATAATTACTTGGTGTGCAAGCAACTACATAGTAGAGTCTCTGTAAATGTCATTCATCTTTTCTTCCTAAGTAAAAATGAAGTGATCCTCATTGCTTTGAGGTTTTTATACAAAGGGTAAAGGAGACTAACTTGGAGACTGTTTTGCAAACTAGGTGTAAGGTAAAGTCTGGAGTAGTGCCAATTGTGGAAAATTATGGACAGACTTGAAAGTTCATGATAACATAATAGTATGACTTGTTGAGAGTCTTAGAACTCACAGTGAGGGCTGGCGTGATGGTACAGTTGGATAGGGTGCTTGCCTTGCATGAGGCTCTCCTGGGTTCAGTCCCCAGCATCTCAAATGGTCCCCTGAGTCTCACCAGGAGTGGTCCCTGAGCACCACTAGGTATGGCCCCAAAATAAAACAAAAAGTGACAGTGCAAGAATATTAAATTGACGTATGAGATTGATCAGGGTAAAAATAAAATTAAAAACAGTATTTGATTGGGAGACGGAGTAAGGCTAAAGTCTTTTTGGGGAACTCCCTAGGTTCTGTGTAAGGTAAGCCTTTGTTATTGTAATGTCATCTTATTTGAGGGATGGGGAAGCATACTTGGCATTTTTTTGGGGGTCACACCCGGCAATGCTCAGGGATTACTACTCCTGGCTCTGCACTCAGGAATTACTCCTGATGGTGCTCAGGGGACTATATGGTATGCTGGGAATCGAACCCGGGTCAGGCGTGTGCAAGACAAACGCCCTACGCACTGTGCTATTGCTCCAGCTCCCACACTTGGCAGTTCTGCTGGGGCAGGTGGCTACTCTCAGTGTGGTGCTTGGAGGCCATTCCCTGTAATACTTATTAGGTATCATGTGCTGGAAGTCAAATCTGTAACTCCTATATGTGCAGTGCATACATTCTAGCCCTTTGAGCTATCTTCCCAGCCTGTCATTTCTTTCTGAAAGTAGAAGCTGCATCTCCTGTGTTTTTTTGGGGGGAGGGGGCAATGAGCCACACAAGGCAGTACCCAAGTGCTACTCCTGACTTTGTGCTTAAGGGGACAATATGAAGAGCCAGGGCATGAACTAGAGTGGGCCATATGCAAGGCAAGCACTTTAACCACTGTGCTATATCTTTCCACCCTCTCCTATGTGTGTGTATATTTGGGTTTGGGGCCACATCTGGATGTACTCAGGGTTTAGTTCTGGCTCCATGCTCAAGAATCGTATTTGGTGGTGCTCAGGGGACTATATGTGGTGCCAGAGATTGAACTTCACAACATGCAAGGCAGATGCCCTACTCACTGTAGTTCTGGCCTCACTCCATTCATTTTTTGTAAAAATCTGAATCATTTTAACTTACGAAGTATTTATTATTTTCAGGTGTACAATGTTCCAACACCAGTCCCTTCATTTTACCAGTCCACTTCCTTTCCCTCCTGTATATTGTTTTCTTTGGTGGGGGGATAGTGTTTGGGTCACACCTAGTGATGCTCAGGAGTTATTCCTGGCTCTGCACTCAAGAATTACACCTGGCGGTGCTTGGGGGACTATATAGGATGCCTGGGATCGAACCTGGGTCAGCTGCATGCAAGGCAAGTGCCTTACCTGCTGTACTGTTTTCCCAGCCCCCACCTCCTTTGTTTTTTTAAAGGATCTATGTTTCATGTATTTTATGTGACACTTGATACTCTTTAGTGACAAGGGAGCTAAAGGCAGTTGTATGACATTCTGGGCATTGAAATAACCTTGATTCTATTAGGTTATGATGAAGATGACTATGATGCTGATTGTGAAGACATTGATTGCAAGTTGATGCCTCCTCCACCTCCACCCCCAGGACCAATGAAGAAGGATAAGGACCAGGATGCTATTATCACTGGTTAGTAGAGCCTGACTGCTTTGACTTAGGAACAAGTATCATTCATAAGTCCAGGCATTTGCCACGTGCACATTAGGAACCGTAAGAATTAACCTGCTCAGGAAAGGTAGAATTTGTGATTAGAAGTGATTGATACAATTTTCAACATTTTTTATGTTGGAGTTTGAACATAAAAACTTTATTGAAAGAAATGGAGTTTATCTTTCAACAACAGTAATTTAACATGCACCCAAGAAAAACAAAACATACTTTTACCCCTGGAGAATCTGATTCAGAAGATCTAGGATAGATGGCAGGAATTTTTAAAAGTTCTCTGAGAAATTTCTGATGCAACTGATCTGTGAATTGGTATTTGGATACTATTTAGATGACTTTAAAATAATCGATTAGGGCGGGAGCAGTGGATAAGGCATTTGCTGTGAATGTGTTTGATGCGAGTTCTATTTCAGTACTTCATGTGGTTGGTTTCCTTAGCACTGTCAGGGGGGTCCCTGAGTGCTGCTGGATGTGACCCCAAAACTATGTAGTCAATTTTGGCAGTACCTTCCTTGATCTTCTTAGCTTTTTCTGTATCTAGTAACACTGTGTTAGCTAGGTCCGGAAAGAGTAGTGTTTCCTGCATTTGATCTCCTGCATTTTGAGGATTTGGTAATGTATGTTTCTATCCTAGTTTTAAGTGATTTCCTCTTTAATTCTTTAGATAAATTTATTTTGATTTTATATCCTAGATCTTATTTTTAGATTAAGCAGTTTCATTATAATATTGTGGACCTAGAAAGCTGGAATAGAGAAGGGATCACTAAGAAAATGATGGTTGGAGGAATCGGTCAGGATGGGAGATGTGTACCAAAAGTAGATAAAGGACCAAACATGATAACCTCTCAGTATCTGCATTGCAAATCATAATGCCCAAAAGTAGAGAGAGAGTATGGGGAATATTGTCTGCCATGGAGGCATTGGGAGGGTAGGAAAGGTGGGGGTATACCCGGGATATTGGTGGTGGGGAATGTGCACTGGTGGAGGGAGGGGTGTTTGATCATTGTGTGATTATAACTCAGACATGAAAGCTTATAACTATCTCATGGTGAATCAATAAAATTTAAGAAAAAGAAAAAAATACTATGGACCTAAACAACATTCTCCAGCTTAAGACTCCCTGAACTGATCTTGATAAGGCATGACTGGCAGAGAAGTGTTACATAATTTTGTTATTGGTTACATTTCTTTAACCTAATTATAGAAAGTAGTAAATGTAGTAATAGTGTTTGTTTTCTCTTATTACAACCCTAGGGTACCAGGTTCAAGGTGAGTTGGGGATGGTGGGAGATAATGAATTGGAATGAATTTTTTGGGTGGTGTTCTAGTAACGGGTAATTGGAACTACATCCCCTTAGAGGATTAGAACTATATCCTCTAAGCCATACATATGGCTTAGACTGGATATTGGCTGAATTTGAGGAAATATGCACACAGTTACATGCCAAAGGGGTCTCTCTTCCTTGTTGCAGTGTCTGAGGATGGAGAAGGCATCATCTTGCCCTCCATCATTGCTCCTTCCTCTTTGGCCTCAGAGAAAGTGGACTTCAGTAGTTCCTCTGACTCAGAATCTGACATGGGACCTCAGGAAGCATCACAGACAGAATCTGAAGATGGAAAGCTGACCCTACCATTGGCTGGGATTATGCAGCATGATGCCACCAAGCTGTTGCCAAGTGTCACAGAACTTTTCCCAGAATTTCGGCCTGGGAAGGTATGTTCCTTTGCTCATTCATTTGTTCATCTCTCCTTCCCGCCCTCCTCCCCTCTTCTCCTTCCTTCCCTTCCTCCCTTTTCTCCCACCCTCTTTCCCTCTCCCCCTTTCTCTCTTCGTCTTTTCTTTCTGTTTTTGTACCTGGTGTTGCTTAGGGCTAACTCCTGGCTCTGTGCTAAGGGATCACTCCTCTGTGCTCAAGGGATCATATGGGCTGCCAGGGATTTAACCCACGGTAGCTACATTTAAGGCAAATGCCCTACCCATTGCTATACTATAGTTCCAGCCCCTTTACTTTCTTAATGTTTTTTTTGCTGGAGGAAAGGAGATGAGGTATGGGATGGGTGTGGTTCCTAAGCAATGTTCAAGAAGCCTGGCAATGACCCTGGGCCAAATGGGCCAAATAGTTTAGGACTTGAGCCTATCAGTGACATCAGGGCCATATCCAGCATTGCTAGAGTCCTCCCGGGCTATACCCAGTGGTACCCAGGGTCATGTGCTAGATATAGGACCAGAGAGATGACTTAAAGGGTTGGAGCACTTGAATTCCAAGTTTGATTTCCTGCTTTGCGTGATCTCCCAAGCACTCAGGCAAAAGTAATCCCTGAGCACCACTGGGTGTGGTACAAAAGCAGAAATTGTTGAGTATTTGGAATTCTGCTTAGGAAGACCCCTCCATACCATGGGAGGCTTCCCTTCCCCCCTTTCTATTTTCTTAAAACTTTCTGAGTTAGAAAAAGAAATTCTGAGTATAGAACAGTTTATAAAACTTAAATTTTTTTCATTAGTACTGTGTCATTACAGGTCTTTTTATTTAAGTTGTATACATGTAATTTATGTATTTCTCATTAGAAATTGCTCTTGCTGACTAAAAAGAACTAGTCTAAATTATTAAGGCATATTTCTCTTTATTGGTAAATGTTACAAATTTGAATTTAGCACTCAGATTTGGTAAGTTCAGTAATTTGTTTTGGGGGTTTGATGGCATATACAGTAGTGCTCATGGGCTACTTCTAGCTCTGTACTCAAGAGGGACCCTGATGGTGCTTGAGGAAGCATAATGTGGTGCCAAGAGTTAAACCAGGGTTAGATGTGTGCAAGGTAAGCACCTTATACTCTATATAATTTCTCTGGCCCCAAAATGTTATACTTTGAGCTTAGCCTTCTGTGTTTCTTTCCCACAGTTGAATAGATCTGGGTTTCCAGACACAATATTGTCTTCTGCTCTGACATTATATCTAACACAGAAACATGTTCTGTGTTTCTAGGTATTGCGCTTCCTACGTCTTTTTGGACCAGGGAAGAATGTCCCATCAGTTTGGCGGAGTGCTCGGAGGAAAAGAAAAAGGAAGCACCGTGAGCTGATACAGGAAGAACAGACCCAGGAGGTGGAAAGCTCAGTAGACTTAGAAGTTGACCGGAAGTCTTTATGGAACTATGACTATGCTCCACCACCACCTCCAGAGCAGTGTCTTTCTGATGATGAAGTAGGCAAAATAAAGACCTGGGATTAAGACCTATCAGGGAAACAAATGCGTTCTCTGTGGCTTTTTTATGTCTAAATTGGAAATAATACCTCAATAGTTAGATTTCATACTGACTAACGATAGGTAATGATGAATTTAATACCAAGGGCTCTCCTTTCCCTATTAAAATGTATTAGGAGCCACAAATGGTAATTCAATACATACACCACTAAATAACGGAGGTTTGGCTGATAGGCAGTATGCTGTGCTATGTCGCTACTATTTACATTCTAACTCCAATCTTGTTTGAGACTCATCCTTGTGGCACCTTTGGGTTTCCCTCCTCCCTTTTAAACTTTCGACAGCTTTAGGGCATCCAAGTTGGGCAACAGGGTAGAACATCCTCCTCCCCTTCTACTTTGTTCTTTTACAGATCACAATGATGGCTCCCTTGGAGTCCAAGTTTTCCCAGTCAACTGGAGATATAGATAAAGTGACAGATACTAAACCAAGAGTGGCTGAGTGGCGTTATGGGCCTGCTCGACTATGGTATGATATGCTGGGTGTCTCTGAAGATGGCAGTGGGTTTGACTATGGCTTCAAACTAAGAAAGATGGAACATGAACCTGTGATAAAATGTAAAACAGTAGAGGTAAGCAACACCAGTATATAAGAAAGAACTACTATGCCCAGCACCTTTCAGCTTCACTTTTCCATTGGGAAGTGATTTGGTGGGACACCCAGAGCTGTTAAGGTGTTACTCCTGGCGGTGCTTAGGGGACTATCTGGGATGCTGGGGATTGAACCTGGGTTTGCCATGTGACAGGCAAGCAAGAGTACATCTGGTAAGATGTACTCTCTCTCTCTCTGGCCCGACAATAAGGTGGTGGTTTTTTTTTTTCTTTTTGGGTCACACCCAGCGATGCGCAGGGGTCATTCCTGGCTCTGCACTCAAGAAATACCCCTGGTCGTGCTAAGGGGACCATATGGAATGCTGGGAATTGAACCCGGGTCAGCCGCGTGCAAGGCAAACGCCCTACCCGCTGTGCTATCACTCCAGCCCCACAACAATAAGGTGTTTTAATAAGCCTTTTGTTTGGTAAGATATATTGTCCTGGAAATTAGGCCTCATTGCAAAGGTCCTGTGTATGAAATTAGTGGGAGGAAGAACCCAAATACTCTCATATCATTATCAATTTCTGTTCTCAAGTCACAGATCTGATGTAGATTTTGGGAGTAGGAACTTTGACAAGTGACTTGGGATTTGTTCTTCCTCTATTCATACAGGACTTGAAGAAATTTGAGGACAGCAATGGCATGGATCTTCTGGCTGATGAAAACTTCCTGATGGTAACACAGTTGCATTGGGAAGATGATATCATCTGGGACGGAGAAGATGTCAAGCACAAGGGGACAAAACCTCAACGTGCAAGCCTCGCAGGCTGGCTTCCTTCCAGTATGACGAGGAATGCCATGGCTTATAATGTGCAGCAAGGTGTGTTTTTGCGCCAGCTGTCTCCTGCACACTACTCTTCCTCTCATTCTCAGTGCACTGAACTGTTGAATGACACTGAAATGTTTGGGTCTGAACCCTGATTGTAGTCTGTGCTGATAGTTTTTTTTCTGTTGTTTTGTGGCCACACCCAGTGGTGCTCAAGGTTACACTGGCTCTGTGCTCAGGAATCACTCCTGGTGGACTCCAGGGAGCATATGGGATGCTAGGGATCGAATCTGGATAGGCTGTGTGAAAGTGAGGCACCTTACCCTCTGTATTATCTTTCTGGCCTTGTACATTATTTTTTTCTTTTTGGGCACACCCAGTGATGCACAGGGGTTACTCCTGGCTCATGCACTCAGGAATTACTCCCAGCGGTGCTTGGGGACCATATGGGATGCTGGGAATTGAACCTGGGTCGGCTGCGTGCAAGGCAAACGCCCTACCTGCTGTGCTATCGCTCCAGCCCCTGGCCTTGTACATTTTAAAAATATTTTACCCTTGCATTTATTCCTTCTCTTTTTTCATGTTGTATGATGTTTGGGGACTGCACACACAATTGATTGAGGTACTCAGAAAAGGATAAAATCCTTCAGTTGTGTGCTTGCCCACATGCTTGCTGAAGGTTGCACTCTTTTCACTTGTGATCACTGAGAGAGGTTGAAGCTATACTCAGAACATTACTTACTGCGGGGGCCACACCCTTTTGAACTACTAGAGACCTCTGGATCTGCGTTGCAGTTGGAAATCACTTTGGAGTACTGGGGTTCTAATTCCAAATCTATTAAGATCCAACTCAGAGCTTCAACACCAGGAATTGTGTTCAGCCACCAAGTTATCTTCTAGCCCGCTCATGAGTTTTTTATACTTATTAATAAGTTAAATATACTATGATTCATCGTCAGAAAAAAATGTGAAAGGACTTTTTTTCAACTATTGGCCACACCTAATGGCACTCAGAGCTTACTTCTGGCTCTGTGCTCAAGGGACCATATGCATTGCCAGGGATTGAATTAGGGTCATGCTCATGCAAAAGCAAGCACCTTAATCCCAGTGGTCCCAAGAAAATTAATTTGAAGTTAAAAGACTTTTTGTTTTATTTATGTATTTATTTATTTATTTATTTGCTTTTTGAGTCACACCCAGCGATGCACAGGGGTTACTCCTGGCTCTGCACTCAGGAGTTACTCCAGGGGATGCTGGGATTCGAACCCGGGTCGGCTGCATGCAAGGCAAAGCCCTACCCACTGTGCTATCACTCTAGCCCTGAAGTTAAAAGTCTTTTTAAAAGGCACTTTTTTTTTGTTTTGGGCCTTACCTGGCAATGCTCAGGGGTTACTCCTGGGTCTGCACTCAGGAATCCTGGCAGTGCTCCGGGAACTGTATAGGATGCTGGAGATTGAACCTGGGTCTGCCTTGTGCATGGCAAGCACACTACCCACCTGTACTGGCCCTTGCCCCTGGTCACCAGGGGTGACTGCTTTATAGTTTTTGTTTCCTTGTCGTTGTTATTGGTATAGGGCATTTGTTAATGGCCTTTGTCTTTGTTATTCTAGAAGGGTTAAAAGAAAGGGTTAGAAAGATATCAGGGCCCGAGAAGATAGTACAGTGTGTAGGGCACTGACCTTGTATGTGACCTACTTAGGTTCGATCCCACCATCCCATATGTTCTCTTAGTAGTACCAGAAGTGATCCCTGAGCCCAGAGCCAGGAGGAAGCTCTGAGTATTGCTGAGTGTGGTCCAGAACAACAACAAAAATAATAAGATAGCATACTTAATATAGACAACTTTGAAAATACAGGACAATATCCAAACTCTTAGCAACTATAATTTTTTGGTAACTTTTTTCTTTTCAGTTTTCTTTTAGCATATGGTTGAGCTCATTTCTATAGATACAATATTGTATATTGTGCTTTTCACTTAAATATTCTGTGTCATTGAAAATTTTCATTAAAATGCCTGGTAACATAGGAAACTAATTGTTTTGGTTACAACTGTGTGTGTCCAGGGCTTACTCTGGCTCTGTGCTCAGGGATCAGTTCTGGTGGTGTTCAGGGACTATAGGGAGTACTGGGGATCAGTCTTGGGTCAGACTCATACAAGGCAAGCACCTTAACAATGTTCTATCCAGCCTCAGGACACTCATTTTAAGTGGAAAAAGATATGATCTAGCATATTTCATAACCTTTTTCTGTAAATAAAAAAGAAATGATGCCATGTAATCAAAGAAAGCTAGAATAGATATGCAGATTCACAGTGGTTATTCTTACATTTCAGACAGATTTGATTTGATTTAAAGGGCCCTCCCTAGTGATACTTGGGAGCTCTGGGGTCACTCCTGGCAATACTCAGTGCAGTGATTTGGTGGTCATATAATTGACTGCAGTACTTGCACACCTACGGCAGAGCCTGGCAAGCTACCCATGGCATATTTGATATGCCAAAAACACTAACAACAAGTCTCACAATGGAGACGTTACTGGTGCCTTCTTGAGCAAATCGATGAACAGCGGGACGAAAGTGCTACAGTGCTACTTGCACACCTAGCTGTAATACCCCGAGAAGACCACCACCTATGTTACATGTGCACTTTGGTTGTAGTACTTGCTAGGGATTGCATACTTGGTTGCAGTGCTTGTGTACTTGGGGCTGTGTACTTGGTTACAATGCTTTAGGTGTGCTTTCAAATATGTTGACGCACAAACTGGAGATAACACTTTTTGTTGTGATATTAGGGCCCCACTGGCGATTCTTGGTCAACTGGCCTGGAGGTTCAGTTCACTGACCTGAGGATATTGTGCTACTTGGGCCCTGCAGTTTTAGGGATACCTGGACCACAGTAGCAGTGCTAGGAGGACTACATGTGGTGCTGGGAATTGAACTTGGGTTGGATGCTCACTAGGAATGTGCCTTAAGCACTCTAGCTACTGCCTTCTCCCCTTGCATTTTTCAAGTGAAAAATATGCTATTCAGTTTCGCAGATAATTTTCTCACAAAGACACAGGTGCAGTTGTATATGGGAGACTTTCTCTGTGATGAGTGTTCACAGATTCCCTATACCAATAAACTCTGAATGCTACTTAGCATGAAAACATAGGAAGGAAAAATAGTCTGTCGACTAGGTCGCTTTTTAGTAGCCAATGAGTAAATATTTACTTCTGCTTCTTTTCCTTTTTCTAGAATCATGGTTAAAAGGAATTATTTGTCTATTATCGAGTCTTTCCCCTGTTTTGAATAGGTTTCGCAGCCACTTTGGATGATGACAAGCCTTGGTATTCCATTTTCCCCATTGACAATGAGGAGCTAGTATATGGACGCTGGGAGGACAATATCATTTGGGATGCCCAGGCCATGCCCCGACTGTTGGAGCCTCCTATTTTGACACTTGATCCCAATGATGAGAATCTTATTTTGGGTATGGTTGGTACTGGCATGGGCCGGAGTTCGTCATCCATAATTGACAGCTTGCTGGTAATGTGGAAGGGTGACCAGAAAGGAAATATGAAGGGTTGGAAAGATCAAGACTAGAAGTTTCACAAGGTGTGGCTTGATTTTGAGTACTTAGGTACTCTTCAGGGAAAACTCACAGTTTAGGATGTTGGAAAGCATGTTTGAGGTGTTAGGAGTATACAAGACATGCACTTTACCACTGAGCCATGTCCCTGGCTTAGTTTGTTTAGTGTGAGTCAAGAACTAGAAGGGTCTAGTGTGGGGTGAGATGCCTGGTTAGGTGCTGCACGGATGACAGTAGGAAAGATGCATCTTCAGAGATAGCAACTCCAGAGTGGCTTTTGTTTTATCTGTAGAAATCCCTGATGAGAAGGAAGAGGCCACTTCTAACTCCCCCTCCAAGGAGAATAAGAAGGAGTCATCTCTGAAAAAGAGTCGGATTCTTTTAGGGAAAACAGGAGTCATCAAGGAGGAACCACAGCAGGTCTATAAAGGGGAAAGGGACTTGATACTTTGATCAACAAAGGTAGTGGGGGCAGGTAGTCTGACTAAATTTATTTGATGATCTATTATTAGAACATGTCTCAGCCAGAAGTGAAAGATCCATGGAATCTCTCTAATGATGAGTATTACTACCCTAAGCAACAGGGTCTTCGAGGCACCTTTGGAGGAAATATTATCCAGGTAATAATGGCTTTTGTTTCGTTGTGGGGCCATACCTAGTGAGTCTCAGGGCTTAGTCCTGGCTCTACTCTCAGGGATGCTCCTGCTGGCGGCCCTTGTGGGATCGTATGTGGTGCTGGGGTTTGCCATGTACAAGGCAAATGCCCTACCTGCTGTATTATTGTTCTGGCCCTTGCTTTTTTTTCTGTGGTAGATGGAAACCACTATTTTGTATTGATGGGGAATATGGGTAAATTGTGTCTAGACTAGAGTTCCTACTTAATTTGAACCCTTGTATTTCCTGTTTTAGCATTCAATTCCTGCTGTGGAATTACGGCAGCCCTTCTTTCCCACCCATATGGGACCTATCAAACTCCGACAGTTCCATCGTCCACCTCTGAAAAAGTATTCCTTTGGGGCACTGTCTCAGCCAGGTCCGCACTCAGTCCAACCCTTATTAAAGCACATCAAAAAAAAGGCCAAGGTATGATGGACGCCTGCTTGGGGAAAACCCTATATAAAAGACGTTGGAGTATAAATTGGGGGTGTTGACTGTATATCAGACATGAGGGAATTACTGTTGTCTCAGATATTATAGAATGTTACTGTGGCTCTTTAGGAGTGTCCTTTATCTTGATACCTGCAAAAAATACAAGTGAAGTATCTGCTCACGAACTTTGAAAAATAATTCTGTAAAATTTATAGAAAGATAAAGATAAATCAAGGCAAAGTACAAATACCTATAGGTGATATGATAATAAATGTTTATAGTATTATTCTTTCCACTTTGCTATGTGTTTGAAAATGTTTACAATTTAATGGGAAAAAGCAAAGAAAATCTTTGTTATGATTGTCTCAAATGGACAGCTTTAATGTTTGTAGATCTGTCTCATCCCAGGTTGTAGACTGTATGCTTTCTATTCTGAGCAGATGAGAGAGCAAGAGAGACAAGCTTCGGGTGGTGGAGAGATGTTCTTTATGCGCACACCTCAGGATCTCACTGGTAAAGATGGAGACCTAATTCTTGCAGAGTACAGTGAGGAGAATGGGCCATTAATGATGCAGGTTGGCATGGCAACAAAGATTAAAAACTACTATAAGAGGGTGAGTATCTATTTAGAAATCTTTGTTGTTAATACAGCTGTAGTTTGATATCCAGTGATACTCGGTGAACGTATAATTTGTTCTTTGTACACTCTGAATTCTCAGGAGAAGGGAATGTTATCTTTTTTGTAGTTAGGAATATTACTGAAATGTCATGCTTGTAGGATATTTTGAGGTGCTTTGTTGCAGTGCTCAGGGACCCAGACCCCACTTGGCAGTGCTTGCTAGGATGAGGACCAGAGTTAACTAGGTGATGCTGGGGTTGAACCACACATGATCTGTGCTGGTGGACATACGGTTGCTAGAGATTGAGCTCATATGGTCTGTCAGTTGAGCCATATCCCTAGCCCCATAATTTGTGGGGCTCAGATTGATGATATGCTAATAGTAACTGGGTCTGCTATGTTTCTTACAGAAACCTGGAAAAGATCCAGGAGCACCAGATTGTAAGTATGGAGAAACTGTTTACTGCCATACATCTCCTTTCCTGGGCTCTCTCCATCCTGGACAGTTACTGCAGGTGAGGAATTACTTCCTATTACAACTCTGTTTTTTTACTACTGTTTTTAAGGAAATGAATGAGTCAACCCAAAAAATTAATTCTAGTTGAGAATCAGATTATTTATACATCAGTGTGAGGGAGATTAATATCCCAAATGAAGATAATTCAAAAACATTTTAAAATTCTTCTTATGAAAACTGGTTCCTCAGTTATGTTTTCCTTTCTTTTGGTTTTTGGGTTACACCTGGTAGTGCTCAGGGATTACTCTTGACTCTGTTCTCCTACCAGTGCTTAAAGGATAATACGTGGTGCCAGGGATTGAACCATGGTTGGCCACACGCAAGGCAAGCTCCTTAATCCCTGTACTATCTCTCAGGCCTCAGTTGTGTTATCCTTAAACTAAATTTGAAAGTCTTCTGGTAAACTTTTTAACATAGGCATTCATTTTAATATTTTTCTTTTTAACATAGGCATTCATTTTAATATTTTTCTTTTATTTTTGGAGGGGGCCTCCCAAGCAGTGCTGGGACTATTAGGGTTTTATTTGGCAGTGTTCAAAAAGCCATGTTGGGGATTGAACCGGAGGACGTGTGCATACCATGCATTTGCTCCAGCCATCCCCCTGCTCCTAAATAGTGTTTGTTGGTAAGAAGTCATCCAGGAACATGTGTGATGGCACAGGGAAATCAGCCTCAGATTAACAATAATTTGCAATAGTTTAATTTCTAAATATTCATATATATAAAATTGGTATGTTTTGATTATATTAGTCATAGTCACTTGCGGGGGTTTGGGGCCATTCCCAGTGAAGGTCTGGCCATGTGGTATGGTGCTGCTTTGTCCCAGCGGTGCTGAGCACCGCCGTTAGTGCAACTCCAGTGGTAAGGCATGCTGTGCTGGGCATAAAACAGAGGGCCTTGCATGCACTCTACTCCTTTGAAGTATCTCCCCAGCTCCAGTTGCTGTCATTTTAAATATTTCGCCAAGCTGGATTATTTATTTCCAGTTCCCAGCCATAGTGAGGCACATCCCCTCACCTCATATTTTTTGTTTGTTTTGGGACCATACCCAGTGGTGCTCGGGGCACATTCCTGGCGTGTGTTGGGGGACCATATGTGGTGTTGTGTGTGATTCAAGCCCAACTATAGCTGATTGCAAGGCAAGTGGCTACCTGCTATATTCTCTCTCCAGCCCCTCCCTTTATTTTTATTTTATTATTTTTGGAGGGGCCACACCTAGCGGTGCTCTTAAGGTTACTCCTGGCTCTACACTCAGGAATTACTTCTGGTGAGCTTGGGATGCCATATGGGATGCTGGGGACTAAACCTGGGTTGGCTGTGCACAAGGCAAGTGTCCTACCCTCTGTACTATCTCCGTGACCCTCCTTTAAGCGGTATAGAGAGGTCCCCTGGTAGCCTTGGGTTACCTATTAAGAGAAGTATAGAAGTACACAAATGATATGAGTAAATCCTTGCTCTCTCCTTCCTCATATTTTTCCAAACTCTAGCTCATTTCTCTTGCCAATCTTCCATTTTCTCTGATCTGATACGTAGTTTTTTTCATTATTTCAGTTGCTTCTTCTACTAAGTCTTCTATAAATTATGAAGTCCTTTTTTCGTGTTTTATGTTTTTCAACCCTATACCACAGTGCTCACTCCAACCAAGATGTTTAGGGGGACATGTGGTACTGGGGATCAAACCCTGGCTTCCAGCATGCAAAAAAATGTACACATATCCTTTGAGCTATCTCCTTGGTCCTATTTTTCTTTATCCTATAGTTCATTTCTCACCAGTTTTTGTAACTATCATCAATTTGCTATTTCTGTATTATTCCTCTCTCCTTAACTTTCAGTTAAGATTCAAATCTAGGGATCAAATCCAGGGCTTCTCAGTTGTGAAAAATGCTCTACCATTGAAATATAACCCTGTACTCTGTTGAAGTTTTCTGCCAGTTCATCTACTTTTGTGATTACTTTTATATTTGTTTTTGAGTTTTTTGGCCAAAAACTGCAGTGGTCAGTTTTGAATGATTTCTGAATGCAGAGCTCCTAACTCTGCATTCAGAAATCATTCCTGGCGGCTTTGGGGGACCATATGGGATGGTAGGGCTGGAACCCGGGTTGGTCGAATGCAAGGCAAGAGCTCTGCTTGCTGTACTATGTACTATGTACTATAACCCTGTGGACTACTTTTGTAATCCTTTAAATACCTTTTTCAGTATTTCTTTAGTTCTTTTTTCCCCTCTGTTCCTTATTTAGAATTTTCTTATGCTCGTGTATTTAAGAAAGTCTCATTCTGTCTGCTTTTCTGATTTCCAAGTGGTTTTCCCTAAGAATTGCAGGCTTCTTTCAGCAGTTGATCACTAGCTGGCATTTCTATTCAGATAGCAAATGTTTATGTCCTGCAAGCTTAGTCTTTCTTCTCTAGTGTACTTTCTACTTAATAATTCAGCTTTATATATAAACTACTGTTTACTTGTTTAATTTAGATTTATTAAATAATTGCATATTGAGGAATTGAAAGTTAAGTATTAGGTGGTAATATAGTATTTGTTAGCTTATAATGTGATTGTCATACATCATCTTCATAGCAATACTGTGATGTTTAAGCATTTTGTCTGTTCTATAGATGAGGAAAGTGAGGCTTAGATATAATAATTAAAAAATAACATACCAGAGTCAGTATCAATATCTCACTCTAAATCCTCTAGTTTCACCATTATTGACTTGTATGCAGAAATTAGATTTATGGGCAAAGCCCCAAATGCTCAGATGCTAACCCTGGCTCTGTGGTGAATCCTGCTGGTGCTGGAGGATCACATGTAGTGTTGGGCTTGGCCACATGCAAGGCAAGTGCTTTGATCCCAGTGCTATTTCTCTGGCCCAAAGGTTCTTTTGTTTGTTTTACTTTTTTAGTTTTATTGGTTTGTTTGGTGGCCACACCTGGCAATGGTCATCAGTAACCCCTGGCTCTGCACTCTAGAATTACTCCTGGATGTGCTTGGGGGACCATATGAGATGCTGGGGATCAAACCTGGTTCAGCTGCGTGCAAAGCGAATACCCTACCCTATACTATGATTTGGGGCCACACCCAGTGGTGCTCAGTGATTATTCTTGGCTCAGTGCTTGGGGATCACTCCCGGCACTGATAGGGTGGACTCCGGTACTAGGGGTTAAAGCTCAACCTCCTGTGTATAGAGCATGCACTGCGGCTCATTGAGCTATCTCCCAGTGTCCACTCCAGTATTGGCTCTTGAAGATAGTAGAAATAGCTTTCTAATCCTGCTCTCTATTTTGTATCATAATTTTTTCATATTTCTGGATAGACCTTAGATTGCATAATGGATATGAGTAGCAGACAAACTCCTATTTTCCTTTCTCATTAGCTGACTTAACTTTCCTAGAGCTTCTTGGTGCATAATTTTTCTGTTTTTACTTTTGTTAGGCATTTGAAAACAACCTTTTCCGTGCCCCAATTTATCTTCATAAGATGCCAGAAACAGACTTTCTTATCATTCGAACGAGGCAAGGTTACTATATTCGAGAATTAGTGGATATTTTTGTGGTTGGTCAGCAGTGCCCCTTGTTTGAAGTTCCAGGCCCTAACTCCAAAAGGGCGAATACACATATTCGAGACTTTCTTCAGGTAAGAATTCAAGAGTATCTGGATTTGGGGGCTTGTCAGGACTTAGCAAACCACATAGGGACATAGCATGGGACATGGACTTGGTGACAGCTTTTATCTTTTGCTAACTGAAAAAATGAACTTGATTGTTTGACAGGTTTTTATTTACCGCCTCTTCTGGAAGAGTAAAGATCGGCCACGGCGGATACGAATGGAAGATATTAAAAAAGCCTTTCCTTCCCATTCTGAAAGCAGCATCCGGAAGAGATTAAAACTCTGTGCTGACTTCAAACGCACAGGTCATCCATTGTGACTAACAGTTTGTTTTTCTGCCTCTTTCTGAGAAATTAATGATACTTTCAGTCAAAGGATCAGCATATAGCTTATAAAATAGAAATTGGTAGCGATCAAAAAGGAGAAGATAGCAATATTCTGAATTTGTAGGCTCTGATTACTTTTTGATTTTACCAGTCAAGAAATTTAGAAGATTTTCAGATGTCTTAGATGTAGGAAATCCAGCTGTAGGTGATTTGGTTTGGTTTGGTTTTGGGGCCACCCCCAGTGATATTCAAGGGATACTCCTGGGTCTGCACTCAGGAATCACTCCTGGTGGTGCTTGGGGGACTGTATGGGAAGATGCTGGGTATCAAACCCAGGTAAGTTGCTTGCAAAGCAAACGCCTTCCCTCCTGTACTATTGCTCCAGTCCCTAGAAAGTGATTTCTTGTCTAGCCAGACAGGCTTTTATTTTGGTTAGGCCTGTTAAATTTAACGGACATTACCTGAGTTAATCTTGAATCAGTTTTTTTTTTTTTTAATCCCTGTTGTTGTCAATGAAAGGGCCTTTGGAATTCAGCATCGCTGGAATGCAGAATGGTCTTACTCCTCGTCTTTTCTAGGAATGGACTCAAACTGGTGGGTGCTGAAGTCTGATTTTCGCTTGCCAACTGAAGAAGAAATCAGGGCTATGGTGTCTCCAGAGCAGTGCTGTGCTTATTATAGCATGATAGCTGCAGAGCAGCGACTGAAGGTGAACATATCCCTCTTGAGAACTGTCTGTGTCTCTCGGTTATTTTCAGAAAGATATAGGAGACAACTCCTGTTTAGAAATGATTATTACTGGATTGTTATTGATTATTTACAAATTCAGATGGGGTCTAGAGAAATAAGTCAAATGGCTAGTGCACATGCTTTGCATGTGGAAGGCCTGTATTTGAGCCTCAGCACCTTTGGTTCCCTGCTCCTGAGAATTGCCATGTGAGGTTTCCTTACCCCCCAAAAAAGAAAACCAAAACCAAAAAATGAAGGAATTCTGTCTACATCAATTTGGTGGAAAACCTACTAAGAATCTAAAAATCTAGGGAGGCTTAGTGAGGGAGTGAGGGCATATAGTTGTTTTTTTTCTTTTTGGGTCACACCTGGCGATGCACAGGGGTTACTCCTGGCTCATGCACTCAGGAATCACTCCTGGCGGTGCTCAGGGGACCATATGGGATGCTGGGAATCTAACCAGAGTCGACCGCGTATAAGGCAAACGCCCTACCCGCTGTGCTATCGCTCCAGCCCCAGGGCATATAGTTTTGAATATGGTTTTTCATCCACATTAGATGAAAAATATGGTAGATAAAATGGTTTCGTATACTTATTAGGCCAAAGTAGGAAATAGAGTAGGATAGCGCAACTTGTCACAGTGAATTAATGAGTCAGTTAATAAGAATCTTCAACTTAGTTATGGGTTTTAACTGTGTATCAGCCCATAAGTTCCTTGAAATGTGACAGTATATTTTGTAATAACCTAAGGATGTAGAATGGTGATGGACACAATGAAGATTATACAGAATGTATTCACTGTGCTTTAATATTTTTTTGTGCTTTAATATTTTATATTTGGTATTTAATAGAACTTTGGCTTTGTGTATATACCTGCTTAGCCATTTTTGTATTGATTTGCCTTCTAGGATGCTGGCTATGGTGAGAAGTCCTTTTTTGCTCCAGAAGAAGAAAATGAGGAAGATTTCCAGATGAAGATAGATGATGAGGTAAGTATTTTTGTCAGTACTTACCATTCTTTTTTTTAGAAAGCAGCTTTTAGAGATATGATTAATATATCATAAATTGCATGCTTGAAATATATTCCTTGTTATGCTTTAATATATATACATACACATGAAATCCTCATGAGATAATGGTTTATATGTATAATGGGTATATCCCTCACCTGCAAACATTTTTTATGCCCCTTTAAAGTCCTTTTTTTTTGTTTCCTCCTTCTCCCTCTCTGTTCCCTGGAAATCACTACTGGTTTGCTTTTTTTTTTTTTTTGCTTTTTGGGTCACACCCAGCAATGCTCATGGGTCACTCCTGGATCTGCACTCAGGAATTACCCCTGGCCGTGCTCAGGGGACCATATGGGATGCTGGGAATCGAACCCGGGTCGGCCGTGTGCAAGGCAAACGCCCTACCCGCTGTGCTATCACTCCAGCCCCCACTACTGGTTTGCTTTTGATTGCTATAGATTATTTTGTGTTTTAGAGTTTTAGATGAATGGGATCATATATAAACACTGTCATTACTTTTGGATTGTGGAGATATGTACACACACATAGTCAACATCAAGTTTACTGTCTTAATCTTTTTAATGGTGACCTCCCTAGTGATCCTCAGTGGCCTAGAGTGATACTTATTTCCTCAGGTGATACTTGGATCTTGACTATTCGTATGTGGGGGCAGAATGTTCTAGAGCTTTGAGCTGTCTCCGACCCTACATACAGTCTTAAAGTGTACAGTTCAGGTTTATTTTTGCCCTTTTTAGGGGGGAGGGGGAGCACACCCTGTGGTACTCAGGATCACTCCTGGCAGGACTCAAGAGACCACATGTGGTGCTGGGGATCAAACCCTCGTTGGCCATGTGAAAGGCAAGAGTGCTTCCCACTGTACTATCTCTGCAGGTCTGCCCATATCATTCTCCTTTCAGTCTATGAATTTTAACACTCTGGATATTTGACCTAAGTGTAATCACATTTTCTTTCTTTTGGCGTCACACCAATGATGCTCAGGGGCTACTCCTGGCTCTGCACTCGGAACCATATGGAATGCTAGAGATCAAACCCGGGTTGGCAGCGTGCAAGGCAAACACCCACCTGCTATATTATTGCTCTGGCCTGTAATCACACTTTTTTAAAATTTTTGGGTCACACCCGGCAATGCACAGGGATTACTCCTGGCTCTGCACTCAGGAATTACCCCTTGCAGTGCTCACGGGACCATATGGGATGCTGGGAATCGAACCCAGGTTGGCTGCATGCAAGGCAAACGCCCTACCTCCTGTGCTATTGCTCCGGCCCCTAATCACACTTTTTAATCATGTGCTGCATATCTATATTTTGGCCAGCAGAGGGCCGCATACATGATGGTAGTCCCTAAATATAGCCTAGGTGTGAGGTAGACTATTCCATTTAGGTTTGTATAAGTACATTCTATGACATTTGCCCAAAGATGAAATCATCTAATATTGTATTTTCCTCAGAAATTCTGTCATTAAATGATACATGACTATATTACCAGATTTTGTTTATCCATTGATGGACATACTAGATTGTTTATGCCCCTTGGCTTTTGAGAATTGTGCAAATATCTCTTAAGGCTTTGCTTTCAGTTCTTCTGCATATATACCCAGAAATGGGATTACTGATCATGTGGCAGCTCTGTTTTCAGCTTAGCTTTTTTCAGGGGTGTCACGTGTCAAACCCACACGTACAAGGAAAGTTCTCTACCTCTGAGCTACATCTCTAGCTGGATATTAACCTCTCATCATGGTTAGCAAATTTTTCTCCCATTCCTATAGATTGCCTGTTTTACTCTGTGTCCTTTGATGCAGAAAAGATCTTTTTAAAAATTTTTACATAGTCCCAATTTATCTAATTTTAATATTTATTGTTCTTTCTTATTTTTACCATACCTGGCTATGCTCAGGGATTACTCCTGGCTCTGTACTCAGGGGACCATGTATAGTACAGGGAATTGAACCCGGGTTGCCAGCATGCAAGGCAAGCACTTTACCCACTATACCATCCCTTGCTTCTACTTAGGCAAAAAAATCATTGCTAAATCCAATGTTATGAAGAAATTTATACTTTTAGTTCTAAACTTTAGTACCTGTTTTTTATTTGTTATTTTTGGGTCACACGCCCAGCAGCACTCAGGTTACTCTTGACTTTGAAGTCAGGAATCACTCATGTTGGTGCTTGGGGGAACCATATGGGGTGCCATGGATCAAACCTGGGTTTGCTCCTTGCAAGGCAAGCAACTTACCCACTGTACTATCTCTTTGGCTCCTTGTATACAATTTTTTTGTACATAAGATAAATGTCAAACTTTATTAGTCCTGGGGAATAGGACAGGGTTAGGATGTGATACCGGGGGTAAAACCTGGACCTGCCATGTGCAGGGCCTACCAGCTCTACTATGGCCCTGGCCCTACTTTGCATGTGATTTTTTTCCCAGCACCATTTGTAGAATAATGTGTAATTTTTTTTTTGCTTTTTGGGTCACACCCAGCGATGCACAGGGGTCACTCCTGGCTCTGCACTCAGGAATTACCCCTGGCGGTGCTCAGGGGGCCATATGGGATGCTGGGAATCGAACCCAGGTCGGCCGCGTGCAAGGCAAACGCCCTACCCGCTGTGCTATCACTCCAGCCCCATGTGTAATCTTTTTTACCTGTCTGGTGCTTGGAGCTGTTATGAGCTAGTGGTATAATATGCAGCGACAAGGATTGAACCAATCGACCATGTGAAAGGTGTGAAAGTCACTTAACTGCTCTGCTATCTATCCTTTATACCTCTTCCCAGTAGTTTTCTCTACGTTCTTTTTACCACTTTCATTGAAAAAGAATTTTGGTGGGTTGAAGTGGTCTCTTACTATAGTTTTCATTTGCAGTCCTCTAATTTTTATCATACAGATACCTCTTAGGTCAAGTGTTGTATTTTTAATTAGCTGCTTGTTTTCTTTGGATGGGTGGGGAGGGATGGGCTTGCTGTGTCCAGGGATCAAATCTCAGATTTCCAAATATAAAGCATATACTTGCACCAGTCCTTGAAACCAACTCCCTGTCCTTTTCTATTCCTTGAAAAATAGTTCAAATGAATTTTTTTTTTGCTTTTTGGGTCACACCCAGCGATGCTCAGGGGTTACTCCTGGCTTTGCACTCAGAAACTACTCCTGGCAGTGCTTGGGGGACCATATGGGATGCCGGGGATCGAACCCGGGTCGGCCGCGTGCAAGGCAAACGCCCTACCCGCTGTGCTATTGCTCCAGCCCCTTACTGCTTACTTTGTATTCTAAACATTCTGAAGTTTGTTCTGTTCCCTAACTCCTTTTCTCTTACAGTTCATGATTCTGCAACTGCAATCCCTTCTGCTTAAAACGTTTTCTTTCCAATCCTTTACCATCTAAAATTCATTTTATTTGTACATAAATTCTTAGTATAACATATTCTCTTACCCTGATCCCCAACCTTACTTTGCTCCAGTCATACCCAGTAGCACTCAGAGGTATTGGGGGAGATTGTATGCTGAGAATTGAATCTGGGCCTCTCACATGCAAGGAGCTATCTTCCTAGTTCCTTTTCCCTAACTCTTGCCCTTCCACTTTTTTTTTGAAAAAAGACAAACACATTATTATTGCACAAATGTGTGGCATATAAAGATAACAAAACAAATGAGTGGACATAATAAACCAAACTTTTAAAGTATAAAGCCAAATTCATGGTGACCAGAAAGGAAGGGGGAAAAGGGTTAAGTGTATGATGAAAGATTAAAAATTGAACTTTTAGTGGTGGCCTTAATGTTATATAACTTCATCTTTATTTGCAGTATGTGTGCACACTGAAACTTATAATGCATCTGGTCACTCCAACAGAAAATTAGTTTTGAAAAGAAGGAGGGTGCTGGAGAGACAGACAGTAGGTGCCCTTCCACTTTTTTTGAGGTTGAATCATCACCTTTTCCTTCTTTGTATACATAGAATACTCTTCCCTGTCATGGTGCTTTTTGTGTAGTATTGAATTTGGTTAAAAAAGAAAAAGGTTATTTGCCTCCCTCACTAACAAAACATCTAAGGAATAATAATGTCTGGCATATGGTAGCTAGTCTAATTAATACTTGTCAAATGAGTGGAGTATTACATATGAAGGCAGGCAGCAGGTACAAAAGCGTTTAGAGGCTAGAGTCAGTATCCTAAGAATTTTAGAAATTAAGGACTGTATTGGATTGATTTCAAGATTGATTCTTGGTGGTGGTTGTGGTGGTGGTCTTGAGAGTTGACCCTCATAGAGCAGGTGATTACACTCAGTGATTTGGTACCCTGCTAGAGATTGAACCCAATGTTTCACACATGGAAGGCATGCACCAAGATTGAATCTTGAAAAACAAACTGGCAGTTTTGTTTGTGTGTGTCGCCACGCCTGACAGTGTTTTGGGACCACCACTTCTGATTTCGGCCAGCGGCTACTTTTGGTAGTGCTTAGGAAAATTGGCCACTTTCTAGGTAAATTGTATTTATTCGTTTGTTATTTGGCTATTGGGCTCCACACATCTGTGCTTAGAGTTTACTCCTGGCTCTGCTCAGGATCACTCCTGGGGTACTAGGGATTGAACCCAGGTTGGCTGCATGCAAGGGAAGTGCCTTACATATTGCACTGACTCTCCAACCTTACTCTTTTTTTAATATAAATAAGACCCTGATACTTTGTGTTTTGGAGTGGCAGTGCGGGGGATAGTATGTACCAGGGATTGAATTTGGGGCTTTGAACATGGAAAGCATGTACTCCATCCCTGTGGGTTATTTCCTTAGCCCCTACTAATTATATCAATTCGTGATTGGTTTGTATACACATTGCCTTTGTCTTAATTCCGTGATTTATTTACTATAACTCTTCAGGGTCTCAGGGGAGGACAGGTTTATTTTTTTACCAAACCAGTGGCATAGGTAGAATGGCAGAGGAGTGTTGGTAGGGCTTGATCTAGGGATTTGTAAAGAATGCTTCTTAGATCTAATTATCAGAATATCGGCCATTCTGAAGCAGCTGTTTTAGCAATTGGACAGTGAAATACAATTAGCAGCTTACTGTAACTGACCCTCATGAGCGTAGGGGCAACACTGTCATTAAGAACTCACCGAGGGCCGGGGTGATGGTACAGCAGGCAGGACACTGGCCTTGCGCGCAGCCAGTCCAGGTTCTATCCCTGGTATCCCATATGGTTCCCCCTGAGGACCACCAGGAGTGATTCCTGAATGCAAAGCCAGCAATATTTCCTGAGCAGTGCCAGGTGTGACCCCCAAACAAAACAAGAAAAGAACTCTCACAGAGAAATGTGGAAGTGAAAGACATTAGATTATTTTACTCACGTGGAATATGATTCAGTAAAACAAATGGACTAGCTGGGGGCTGGAGCAATAGTACAACGGATAGGGCGTTTGCCTTGCACACAGCCGACCCAGGTTCGATTCCCAGCATCCCATATGGTCCTCTGAGCACCGCCAGGGGTGATTCCTGAGTGCAGAGCCAGAAGTAACCCCTGTGCATTGCCAGGTGTGACCCAAAAAGCAAAAAAAAAAAATAAATAAATAAAGGACTAGTAAGAAACCACTAGACTCAGTGAAAACTGGTAATTACAAGGAAAGGGGAGAGGAAATAGGAATGAGCATTGGGGGATTTTTTGTGTGGTAGGATGGCACTGACATTTTGCTGGAGGGAGTGGTATTAGACACATATGAAAAATAACCCCCTGGGCCCTCCGCCAAGATATAACCCCAGCAGCCGCACGTGTGCGGCCTCTCCGCTGCTGCACGACCATGGCCCTGGAGGCCAGCTAAACTACTTTGGGCACCAGCAGCTCCTTGCAGAAACGTCTGTAGACTGTGAACTGAGCCCCGGCCGCCATCTTATGACGACCACAAAAGGGAGGTACGAGCTTGCAGTAATGCAGTTTCTGGCAGAAATTTCCATGGACTTAGTCACTAAAGTACAGAAATCCAAAACTGCTCGGCCGCTATCTCGGCCGTGCGACTTCATATATCTTCATTGTCAGCAATGAAAAACAAATTATAAAATGCTTCCTTTTCAACAGGTCTGACTTTGGGCGGGGGGGAACTCCAAACAATAATAGTGAGTTTTTTGTTGAAATATTGAATGTAATCAAAGTAAAGAGAAAAGTAAAGTGAAATTTATCAGCTACACAGGCGGGGGGTGGGGGTGGGGTGGGGGGAGGTATACTGGGGTTCCTGGAGGTGGAATATATGCACTGGTGAAGGGATGGGTGTTTGAGCTTTGTATAACTGAGACTTAAGCCTGAAAGCTTTGTAACTTTCCACATGGTGATTCAATAAAAAAAGGGAAAAAAAAAGAAACCCCCCTGAAATTTCATAGCGTAAACCAATGGCAGGTTAAAAATAAATACAGCTGAAGCATGGGAATAGCTCAGAGGGCTGGAGCTCTTGCTTTGCATGCAGAAAATCTGGGTCTGGGTTCATTCCCTTGTACAGACCTCTGAGGCCCTTCCCCACCTAAATCAGTTGTCAGTATTCACTGGTGAGCCAAACATTTTTTTAAAAAGGAGCTCTCAAACTAGAGAGCTGAGTAGGGGGCAAGGCTCTTTTTGCCTTTCATGTAGCTATCCCCAATTCAATCCCCAGTACTGCATGTCGTTCCCTGAGTATCATCAGGAGTGACCCCTGAGCACAGAATAAGGAATAAACCCTTAGCACAGCTGGGCCTTTCCCAGTCACACACACCCCACTCCCACAAAGAACTTGAACTAGAGCCCTAGTAGCTTGGGTCTGAAGGTAGTACCAATATTCTACATATTCTTATTCACCTGAGATGCTGACATTTATTTAATACCATGACTCAAGTACCGTAAGAAAGAGCAGTTTGGGACCCAGACGTTTGGAGTGCAGCTTAGGCCAAGAGTTCAGTTGCTGGTACTACTGCATGCACTTAGCACAGTCCCAGTGACTCTGCTGTTTGTTCTTTACAAACAGTATGTACCAGACAGCTCTGCTGTCTGTGATCAGGGTGCCCAAGATATTTTCAGCCATGCTGTAGCCAGATATGTTTAGGAAGTACAGATATTTGTGAGCACTACAGCAGCCTGTGTCAAGCATTACCAGATACGCACAGTACCATGACTAAAAGAGAATGGTGAGCCTGCAACTAAAGGACTGCACCCCCCCCCAACAAGCACCATAGCTAAATATGCCAACCCCACAGCCAGGCAGTTACAGAACCTCTGTTCACCCCAAAAACAACAAAGGAAGGAAGGGGAAGAATTGAAAGACGGGCCTAGAGAGAAATTTCTGTTCAGTGGACTGAGTGCATGTGTTGCATGTGGGAGGCCCCAGTTAGATTCCTGGCACTGTGTGGTTTCCAGTCAACTCTGGGAGTGGCCCCTGATGTATCACTGAGTATAGGCCACCTCATCACCCTTAAAATAATTAAAAATTTAAAAAGTTGAATACTAAACAGCTTTATAAACTTTTGATCTTGTTGATGTTTGGAGAGGGGCTCTCCCAAGTGCTGCTCAGGAGATCTGGGGGGCCTACCAGTGATGCTCGGCCAATTGGGCTAGTAGTTCAATACAAGGGCATAAAGAGACTATGCACGTGGGTGCTATAGTGCCAAGGATACCTGGGTACCCTGGTGGTGCTGGGGACCTCTGGGACTGTACTTAGCAATGTTCAGGGTGCCATGTGGTACTGGCAATTAAAGTCTGGTTAGAAGCTTGCACCCTGACTACAGCCACCCAGCCCCCGTGGTGGATAGTTTAATAAAGCATCAAATTGTGTGTTAGCAGACTAGGGGTGTGACACAGTGTGTATGCCTTGTAGGTATGTAGAGCTGGGTTTGATCTGTGGCATGGCAAAAAAGGGGGCCAACAGTACATTAATCATTGTGATAATTATTCTAGCCTTGTAAGTATGGGCAGAAACAAAACCAATGTTTTCCACAATCCCTAGAATCTTTTTCTACACTTCAGGTTCGGACTGCTCCTTGGAATACCACAAGGGCCTTCATTGCTGCCATGAAGGGCAAATGTCTCTTGGAGGTGACTGGAGTGGCAGATCCCACCGGGTGTGGTGAAGGGTTCTCGTATGTGAAGATTCCAAACAAACCAACACAACAGAAGGTGAGACTGTCTGAATATCTGGAATTTGAAAATCAAGGGTGGGAGATATGGTGGTTAAGGAATTGAGATGGATTGAGTAGAGGATATGAAAAGCAGTTAAGCAGTGGACATTGACTTACGTGTTTGTTTTAAAGCATTTCGTTTAGTAGGATTCTTACCTAGGTTTTTTGTTTTTTTTTTGCTGTAGGATGATAAAGAGCCTCAGCCAGTGAAGAAGACAGTAACAGGAACTGATGCAGACCTTCGTCGCCTTTCACTGAAAAACGCCAAGCAACTTCTTCGGAAATTTGGTGTGCCCGAGGAAGAGGTAGGTATGAAAGAGAAAAACTTAGAGGCTCCTAGGGGCTTCAGGAGAAAGATTTAACAACTATCTGGAGAATTTTGTGGTGTCCGTTGTAGGTGATTGGTTCTTGGATACTTTTTCAGCACTTGGTTTTCCAAACACTTTTTGTGTTACCTGCTTTAAATGAACTTTTTGTTGTATTTTGCTCTCATGTACATCTTGGTCCTTTGAGACCCCCCAAATGATTTGTGTTTATGATAGAGTGTCTTTATCTGTTTTGTAGATTAAAAAGTTGTCCCGCTGGGAAGTGATTGATGTGGTACGGACAATGTCAACAGAACAGGCCCGCTCTGGAGAGGGGCCCATGAGTAAATTTGCCCGTGGATCAAGATTTTCTGTGGCTGAGCATCAAGAGCGTTACAAAGAGGAATGCCAGCGCATCTTTGACCTTCAGAACAAGTGTGTTGTTTTAGTGATAGAGAAAACTCAAGCAATAGGTGACAGGGTTTTTTTTTGTTTCTTTTTGTTTTTCTGGACACTTAGTAATGAGGAGATTGTAATTAAGTATGGCATTTGTGCCAATTTATTCCTTAGGCTTTCTCCATTTCTGAAAGTGCTCTTGTTTCAAATTTCACCTTTGTCCTCCTTGCCTAAATGTCTAAGAACGTTTTATAAAGTTTTTCCCCCTTTTTTTGATGGGGGGAATTGTGCCACAACTGGTGGTGCTTGAGTGTCGCTCATGGCAGTGCCCTGGGGTCAGTGTGGTACCTGGAATCAATGTGGCCTTCTGCATACAGAGTATGTGCTTAGCCATTTGAGCTCTCAGGTCTTACAAAGCTTTCCTATTAAGGATACATGTCTTAATTAATTCTGAGTATCCTTTTTAAGGTTAATTTTCCCATTTTCCTGCTCTAAAAATCCATTTCTTCACCTCTTTCCACAAGTTTGTATTTTTCTTTATCTTAACATTGTTTTTCTCTTTTAAGGGTTTTGTCATCCACTGAAGTCTTATCAACTGACACAGACAGCAGCTCAGCTGAAGATAGTGACTTTGAAGAAATGGGAAAGAACATTGAGAACATGTTACAGAATAAGAAAACCAGCTCTCAGCTGTCACGTGAACGGGAAGAACAGGAGCGGAAGGAACTCCAGAGGATGCTGCTGGGTGAGAATAGTGTTTTCATGAACAAACAACCATAGGATTGAAAAGTATAAATAATTACAGACTAAACTAGGCAGAGCTAGAAGCAGAAATAGGGGATGAGTGTAGAGAATTCTATAGATGAGATAGAGACATTATTGCCAGCAAGACTTCCTTTGCCGGCTAGGGTTGTTTGTAGAGCACACTCAAAGAACTGTCATCAGTCTTACTGCTTCTGTCTGCATCAGGACTGGGCAGTGCAGGGCTGTTAGTACTCTATGTCAAGTGAGCTTTCTAGGCATTCATCCTTAAGGATAATAGTTCTTAATACAGGGCCTGTGGATGTGGCACCAGTGCTAGAGCACTTGTCTTGCATGTGTGAAGCCTTGGATTCAGCATCATATTCCCACCCCCAAGTACACGTGGGTGTGACCTTGGTGACCCCTAAGACTGCCAAATAAGATGCTCCCACTGTATAGAAGAAACAGCTAACAGCAAGCAGCAGCTTTAGTGATAGTGAAAAAAGTTACAATGCAGAATATATGGACAAATTGTGGGGAGGGGTGTTCCTTGTTCATCAGTGTCTTTTATTAAAAGGTTCATGACTGTTTAGGAGATTCTCAAAGACAAAAGGATTAAAGTCACCAATTGAAAATTGAGAAGAGGTGACTAGAGTTTGCTTTCATGTGGCTGACCCAGGTTTGATCCTTGGCATCCTGTATAATCCCCCAATCCCTGATGGAGTGATCCCTGAGTGGAGAACCAGGAGTGATCTCTGAGCACCACTGGGTGTGATCCCAAAACAAAAACAAAACAATTGCAGACATTGAGAGTGGGAAAAATAAATGCCTGATTGGTTTGGCATATAGAAATGTCATATAGAAACTTGGAAATAAAGAGAAAAATCAAGAGTCTAAAGATTGTACTCTGAGTTGTTAGAAATACATTGGTATAATTGATTAGTGAATTTCAAGGGAGAAAGAAAATTTAAGAAGGGAATGTGTATTGTATGGAAATCTAAGATACCTTGAGATTTCCTAGTATAGAATTTAAGCAGGTAATTGAAAAATGTATTTACTGAAAGAGGCTAAAGATGATATTTGGGGCCGTGGTGCTTTCTAAGCAGTGCTCAGAGGTCTAGGATTCTTGGATACTGAACTCAGTATGGGAAATGTGTGGAAATCTTTATCTGTCTTGCAGCAGCGGGCTCAGCATCAGCAGGCAACAATCACAGAGATGATGACACAGCTTCTGTAACTAGCCTTAACTCTTCTGCCACTGGCCGATGTCTCAAGATTTATCGTACATTTCGAGATGAAGAGGGGAAAGAGTATGTTCGCTGTGAGACAGTCCGAAAGCCAGCTGTCATTGATGCCTATGTGCGCATACGGACCACAAAAGATGAGGAATTCATGTGAGCTTGATACGGAGATTATTAATATTGCTGGAGAATGGATATGAGGATAGTGCTTGAGTTTTCAAGATAAGATTCTGCACAGTTTTCCTTGGAAGTCTGTGCTAATTGGAAGCCCTGCTGCCTCTAGATGTTTGGGTTTGAACAGAGCCAAAACATGGGGGGAATTACAAATTTGCCAGACAATGAAGCTTGTTTTTTGTTCCATATGGGTTATTTGCATTTTGGTTGGTTGTTGGCAAAAGTCTTAGAAGTTATGTAGAAATTTTCATTTTGAGAAACGCTTCTGTAAATGGGAGAATATATGTGGGAAGTGGGAATGCCAGTTTGTCCCTTTATGTTAGTCTGGGTGGATTTCTTTAGTTCTGAGATGCTAGAAGAGTCTTTTTCTTTTAGGTTTGTTTATGATTCTGTGATATTTTGTCTACTTTAGTCGTAAATTCGCCCTTTTTGATGAACAACATCGTGAAGAGATGCGAAAAGAACGTCGAAGGATTCAAGAGCAACTGAGGCGGCTTAAGCGGAACCAGGAAAAAGAGAAACTTAAGGGTCCTCCTGAGAAAAAGCCGAAAAAAATGAAGGAGCGTCCTGATCTAAAAGTAAGTAGGGGCTGGAGCAATAGCACAGCGGGTAGGGCGTTTGCCTTGCACGCGGCGGACCCGGGTTCGAATCCCAGCATCCCATATGGTCCCCTGAGCACCGCCAGTAGTAATTCCTGAGTGCAAAGCCAGGAGTAACCCCTGTGCATGGCCGGGTGTGACCCAAAAAGAAAAAAAAAGTAAGTATAACGTGACACAGTAGTAAGTAACAAACAGAGAAGGAAAGGATTCATGCTTTCCCTTAACTGTCAACATCCATCCTTACTGGGAATGAGAGCAAAAAGCATAGAGGTCTTATTTAAGGGACCCAGAGCAATAGTATGGCAAGTAGGGCGCTTGCCTTGCATGCAGCCCACCCAGGTTTGATCCCCGATATCCTGAATGGTCTCCTGAGCCCTCCAGGAATGATCCCTGAGCACAGAACCAGGAGTAAGTCATGAGCATTGCCAAGTCTGACCCCCAAAACAACACACACAAAAAATTTAGTTTGAATTGATGTGGCTACTTGGCAGTAATCAATATCAGAGTGACTAACACCAGACTTTATCTAGTACTATTAGGTGATGGTGTTTTATATTACATTAGCAGTATTTTCAAGGAGTTGAGGTAGGGTTGGTGAACTTGAGACACATGGACACATTTGTGCATATATACACAAATGTATATGTATATACATGTCTTAAAATTATATTGAAGAAACAACAGGGCTGGGAATGTGGCTTGGTAGTGGAGCACTTGCTTGGCATGTGTGAGTCACTGTGTTCAATTCCCAGTACTGCCAAGAAATAAATAATAGGAGAAAGCATACAAAGCAGTTTCCTTTGCACAATGTAGGTCTGATTCCAGATATTATTGTGTGAAGTAAATGTACTTGTAAATCATAAAATGGGACATCTGTGGTATAGTGGAAAGAGCCAGTGACTTGGAAATAGAAGACGTGGATGGAGGTTTTGGTTTTGCCATCTAGTGGCTCTATAAGCCTATCTTCTTTCTCTTCTATAAAATGTTACCTGTGTGGTTGTCAGTGATATAATGGATAGGAAGCACTTTATAAATGATAAAATTTCAACGAATACAAACTGCCACTAATATACTATGGTTATTAATTTAATGTTTGTTGTATGTGTTAGTATTGACCCCATTTTATAGACAAAGCTGATGTCTGTTACTTAATATTACTGAATCTTCACTTTGGGCTGGGAATATAACCGTCTAGATGTGATTCTGAGTGTAGCCGTGGGCTCTCAACAGCTTTTCTCATGCATATTTAATATATTTAGAGTTTAAAATTTATTTTATAGGGTTTTAGAGTTCTTAGGCCACTCTCTATAGTACTTGGCCCCAGAAGTACTGGAGGTGATGGTGCCAGAGACTGAACTCAGGGCCTTGCATATGTTAGGCATATATTCTACCACTTGAGCTATATGTCTAGCTCTTTTTATATTTTTCATACTGCCATGGATTGAACTTAGGACCTCAGACAAATGAGATAGTATATAATTTAAATTTTAAAAAATTTTGGTTTGGTGTCCACACCCAACAGTATTTAGGGCTTGCTCCTGGATCTGCACTCAGGGATCACTCCTGGCTGTCTTGGGGAGTCCTATGGAGTGCTGGGTATCAATCTCACATTGGCTGTGTGCGAGACAAATGCTGTACTATTACTCCAGCCCCGATAATATATAATTTAAATGGAAATATAAATCCTTTTCTTATTTTTTACTTGAATTAAAAATTATTAAACTAATTTTTAGTTTAGGTACTGTGATTTACAAAGTTATTCATGGTTGAGTTTCAGGTATACAATTTTCCAATATCCCTCCTATCACCCGTGTCTACTTCCTTCACCTTTGTCCCAGTTTTCCCTCCTATCCTCATTTTACCTCCTTGACAGGTACATTTTTTTAAATTTTGGTTATTGGTTATTATTTTGGGCCTCGTGATTTTAGTTTTCATAGTTCTATGGTTCAGATATGAGTGATTTTTTTTTTGGTGGGGGATGTGGCCACACCCAGCAATGCTCATGTTTTACTCCTTGGTCTGCATTTGGGGATTACCCCTGGCAGACTTGGGAGTGATGGAATGGGATGCTATATATGGGATATATATGGGATGCCAGGATCAAAACTGGATCAGCTGTGTGCAAGGCAAACACCTTAACCACTGTGTACTGTCAATTCATTTGGTTTTTGAAAAGAAATGTTCAGCCTCTGAATTTTGTTTATTTTTATTAATTTTTTTTCTGGAGAGCTGGAGATCCTTGAGCACAGAGCCACAGATGTGGCCCAAAAAACAAAAAGAGAGAGCATGCGTATGTGTGAGCTGGAGAGATATAGTACCTCAAGTAAGATTTGTGCTTTATTTGCAGTTGACCTGGATTCAATCCCTGATACCTTATGTGGTCCCCGAGCCCGGTGAGGAGTGATCATTGAGCATAGAGCCAGGAGTAAGCCCTGAATACAGCTGAGTGTTGCCTGAAAGCCAAAATTTTGTGGGCCTCCTAAGCGGATCCCTTAGGGGATCTAGGAGCCAGTCCTGATAGTACTCAGCCAATTACCTGGATCAGATGGTTCAATGCTTGGACTAATGTGTTACTAAGTCTGGCAGTGCTGGGAGCAAGCTTTGGGACCTCCAGGGCCATATCCAGAGTATTTGGTGGCAATACAGTGCCAGGGATCAAACTCAAGCCCTCATGTATTTGAGGCATGCACTCCAGCCTTTTTGTTTTGGTAGGGGTTTTTTTTTTTTTGGTGGTGTGGGGAAGAGTTTGTGAGGCATACCAGGTGATGCTCAGAGTTTACTCCTGGCTTTGTAC
The DNA here is from genome assembly GCF_027595985.1 of Sorex araneus. Classification (NCBI taxonomy): domain Eukaryota; kingdom Metazoa; phylum Chordata; class Mammalia; order Eulipotyphla; family Soricidae; genus Sorex; species Sorex araneus. Next base: position 140,855,596 of record NC_073313.1, on the reverse strand, counting down.
TCGGGAATTACTCCTGGTGAGCTCCAAAGACCAAATGGAATGACAAGACCGAACCTTGGTCAGCTGCATGCAAAGTAAATACCCTACCTGCGGTGCTGTCTCTCCAGCCCCTACACTCCAGCATATCGAATTGTCTCCATGACCATAATTATTTTATAGGTTCTATCATAGTGGTATTTGGTATTGCACCCCTGGTTAGGGTATGTGACGGGGTCACAATTGGTTTTGCAATTCGTAGTACCAGGGGTCTAGGAATTGTGCTTGGCAGTATGGGACAGTGTTAATGATCATACTCATGATCTCATGCATCTACAAGTGTTCTGCCATTCATCCAAGTCCCCAAGCCCCTAATTTTATTGGCCCCCCTCATTTTATTTATTGGTGGGACTTCTGGACCAGTCCTAATGGTGCTCAGGGACTACTTCTGGCTCTGCTTTGGAATGATGACCCCTGGCAGTGCTCAAGGGACTACTGTATGTGGTGCTGTGGATCCAACGGGTTGGTTGCATGCTAGGCATATACTATCTCTCCAGCACTTAATGTGTCATTTCTATACATGTACTTTGTTCAGTGGCTTCTGGTTGAAAGATGTATAGCAACTAGAGCAAAAGTTTTGAGCTTCAAAAATCCTTTTTTTTGGAAGTAAAAACATTTAATTTGGAGGGTTTTAGGAAGGGAAGAAGGGAAAGAAGGGAGAGATAGAGAGAAACACATTCAAGAAAGAACATAGGTTGGGGCTGGAGAGATAGCACAGCAGGTAGAGCGTTTGCCTTGCACGCAGCCGACCCGGGTTCAAATCCCAGCATCCCATATGGTCCCCTGAGCATGGCCAGGGGTAATTCCTGAGTGCAGAGCCAGGAGTAACCCCTTTGCATCGCCAGGTGTGACCCAAAAAGCAAAAAAAAAAGAAAGAACATAGGTTTCTCTAAAGGTGGAGAGAGAGAACACATCTTGAGGGGAGATGTAGGTGCCACATGTGCTTGGGCATGTGGGCACAAGCAACACATAGGTTTGCACAGTATATGTATTGCTTCAAAAATTCTTAAGTTTTGGGGGCTGGAGAGATAGCACAGCGGGTAGGGCGTTTGCCTTGCACGCGGCCGACCCGGGTTCGATTCCCAGCATCCCATATGGTCCCCTGAGCACGGCCAGGGGTAATTCCTGAGTGCAGAGCCAGGAGTAACCCCTGTGCATTGCCAGGCGTGACCCAAAAAACAAAACAACAAAAAAAAATTCTTAAGTTTCTCATTTCTCTCTGACTTGGTATATGTTTCTCTTTTTCTTTTTTAAATTTTTTTTTATTGAATATAAATGAGATAGACCATTGCAAAGCTGTTCATGATTGGGTTTCAGTCATACAATAATCCAACACCTATCCCTCCACCAGTATACATTTTCCATTACCAGTGTCCTCCATTTCCCTCCCGCTATCCCCCCAACTCCCCCCCACTTCTATGGCAGGCACTATTATTTCGCCCACCTTTTGTGTGTTATGGTTTGCAATATACGTACTAAGAGATCATCGTGTTTGTTCAGGGCTTCAGTATTTTTATTAGGAAGGTGAGTCTGGAGTAGCTTTTTTAACTGGGTGGTAACTTTGGGGTGTGAATGTGACTGCCAAGGCTTCCGGAAGTACAGGGAGGTGGAGGGATGTAGCCTTCCGTGACCTGGAGAAAGCCTGGAGATTTCAGTTACAAAACCTGCGTGCCAGATTATATGTTGGCAGAGTCCATCCTGAGATGGTGGAACCTGGCCGGGGGCATGGCAGCAATTTTGGCTTATGGCAGCCTGGGGCTCTGCTTGTGTGGGCACTGAGATGACCTGTTCCTCTCCAATTTAGCCTAGTCTGTTCAGCCTTGCATTGGTCCAAGATTAACTGTGGCTTTTGATCTCTTTCGAGATTTATTTATGGGTCTCTGAAGCAAAGCCAGTAGAAGAGCTTATACGGTAGCACTGGAGTTGGTTTGTGGGGTGACCACCAGTGATTCCAGACGTATAGGGAAGTGGGGAGGAGGTAGCCCGTCCTGGTTTGTTTGTTTGTTTTTTGCTTTTGGGTCACACCTGGTGATGCTCAGGGATTACTCCTGGCTCTGCACTTAGGAATTGTTCCTGACAGTGCTCAGGGAACTATATGGGATGCTGGGGATAGAACCCAGGTCAGCCGCATGCAAGGCAGACACCCTACCTGCTGTACTATTGCTCCAGCCCTGTGGTAGCCCATCCTGAACCCAAGAAAGCCTAGAGATTTCATTCACAAAACCCGAGTATCTAAATGTTCAGCAAGTTAATGTCTCAGTGAGGTCCGTCCTGTGATGGTGGAGTCTGGCTGGGGGCATGGCGGCGATTTTGGATTATGGGAGCAAGTGGCTGCCATGTGCTCTGCTTAGGCAGGCACCACGCTACTCTGCACCCCTCTTATTTACCCTGGTCTGTTCAGCCTTTTATGGGTCTGAGATTAACTGCAGCTTTTAATCTCTTTTGAGATTTATTTATGGGTCTCTGAAGTAAGGCTGATAAATGAACTTGTGTAGCTGAGCTGGAAGTGGTTTGTTGGTGTGACGCTCACATACCTAACTTTTGGCCATTTAATTTCTGCGGAAACGTGATCTCAAGTAGTTGGGGTCCAGCCAGAGGCACATTGGCAACTTTTGGGAATAGGGAATCCTGAAGGCACCATCAGGCTGCTGATGCACTCGTCCCACAGGTGTAGATTGACCTGCTGGCCGCACTGCACCCCCTGTATTTATCTTTTTCTTCACCTTTTTGTGTTCTGACTCACAGCAAGTGGTTCTTGTGGGCTCCCAGCATTGCTGGGAGAATGTGCAGTACAAGCAATTGAACCCAGGCCTTCCACATGCAACACAAGCTGTAACCCCTGAGCCAACTCTCTGCCCTCTATGGATACCTTAATTGTACCTATTGTCATACAGCCTACTTAGTTTTGACATGGTGGTTCTTTGCCTCTTGCAGCTGAAATGTGGAGCTTGTGGTGCCATTGGGCACATGAGGACAAACAAATTCTGCCCCCTCTATTATCAAACAAATGCTCCACCGTCCAACCCTGTTGCCATGACCGAGGAGCAGGAGGAGGAGTTGGAAAAGACGGTGATTCATAACGATAATGAAGAGCTTATCAAGGTTGAAGGGACCAAAATTGTCTTGGGGAAACAGCTCATTGAGAGGTAAGTAATAGCAGGCAGAAAATAAGGGTGAGCTCTTGGAGTTTGGTGATACCAAGGGGTGGCAGAGGTGCATGTGATGTTTTGTTCTCTGAAGTATAATTTGGGGGTTTAATGTTAATGACTTTTCCTCAGTAAATATTGCCAGAAATTAAAATTACAGTGTTTGGTAAAAACTTTATTGGCAGCTCCATGCTGCCTAACACTTCTGATTTATTTTTTTAAATTTTATTAGTTTGGGGTCTATACTCATCTGTGTTGTGGGATTTCTGCACTCAGAGCACTCCTGGCAGATCGAACCCAGGCAAGCAGCATGCAAGGCAAGCGCCTTAGCCGCTGTACTATCTCTCTGACCCCGTAAGACTTTTAATACTATGTTGAATAGTTATGGTGGTAATGCTCACCTTGTTCCTCATCTTACAGGTGAAAGTTTTAAGTTTCACACCGGGAATATGGTGCTAACTGCAACAGGTCCATTGATTTAGAAGCCCACTAGGAGATTGGGAATGTGACTCTGTGATAAAGCATTTAGCTCACATGTATGAAGCTCTAGATTTGATTCCTAGCACCAGAAAAAAAATAAATTGTGTTTTTTTTTGGGGGTCACACCTGGCCATGCACAGGGGTTACTCCTGGCTTTGCACTCAGGAATTACTCCTGGCGGTGCTCAGGGGACTATATGGGATGCTGAGAATCGAACCAGGTTGGCCATGTGCAAGGCAAATGCCCTACCTGCTGTGCTATCGCTCCAGCTGAAAAAAAAAAAAGTAAATTGTAAAAAGAAAATGTGTCTTGAATCTCCTACAGTGAAAAGGGGCGGAGGGACGTAGGTGGACCTTTAATGTTGAGAGAAATCCAAATTAGTTGTTCATTTCATGCCAGTTTTTAATTTCTGTATTTCACCGCATCCACATTTTATTCTTTTTTGTTTGTTTTGGGACCACACCTGGCTGTTCTATGGGCTTACTCCTGGCTCTGTGCCCAGGGATTATTCCTGGCAGGCTCAAGGGGCCATGTGTGGTGCTGGAGATTGAACCTGGGTTGATTGTTTGCAAGTCAAGCACCCTATCTGCTGAAATAGCACTCCAAGTCCCTGCGGTTTTAATTTTATTTATATATTTTTTATTTTTGTTTTGGGGCCACACCCAGTGTTGCTCACCCTTACTCCTGGCTCTGGGCTCTGGGATCACTCCTGGCAGAGCTCAGAGTACCATATGTTGTGCTGGGAATCAGTCGTGGGTCAGCCACACACAAGGCCAGTGTCCTACTCAATGTACTATCTCTTCAGCCCCATCATCTCCAAATTTTGAATGTGTATGTAGGAGTATTCCGTGCATCCTAAGCACACACCAAAGACAGTAATAAGTGATTTTTTTCTTTTTTTTTGCTTTTTGGGTCACACCCAGTGATGCACAGGTGTTACTCCTGGTTCTGCACTCAGGAATTACTCCTGGCAGTGCTGGGGAGACCATATGAGATGCTGGGGATCGAACCTGGGTTGGCCACATGCAAAGCAAACGTCTGCCCACTGTACTATTGCTCTGGCCCTATTATTTTCTTATTTTTGGGCCACAGCCAGTAGTGCTCAGGGATCACTCCTGATGGGGCTTGGGGGCCATATGTGGTGCTAGAAATCAAACCTGGCTTGGGTTCGTGCAAGGAAAACATGTCTTATCCTTTGAATTCTCTCTCTAGTCCTAATTAAGGATTTTTAAAGTAATGCTGATGCAAATTAAAAAGTTTCACATAATGTTCACAACCCACTCTTTTTATCAGAAATATTTGCCATTTTTTGTGGGGTAGGGGGCACACCCAACAGTGCTCAGGGGTTTTTCCTGGCTCTGTGCTCAGAAATTACTCCTGGTGGTTCTTGGGGGACTATATGGGAGGCTGGGATTGGAACCTGGTTGGCTCCAGGCAAGGCTCTACCTGCTATACCAGCAATGGTTCCCCAAAATAGTTTTGGCATAAAATTTGCAAATTATGCAGTTTTTACTTGTTTTCATGTTGTTATTAGTTTTTCAGTGGTGGAGGCCACTCCAGGGTGGTGGTTTTCTAGCACCCATGCATTACCAAGCATCAGACCCAGGACCTCACTCATGCAAGGCATATGTTCTACTTGAGCCACACCCCTTGCTCTCTTATTTCCATTCTCAATCACCTAATTTTCCTAGACCTTTAGCTGCAAAATGTAATGTTGAACTGGAAGAAGTCTTGAAATTCCTGTAGCCTAATTCTCTTAGAGTCCAAATGAGAAACTCATTTGGTGAGTTTCACCAAATGAGGTGAAATTGTGGCTTGCCTTGTTCTTTTATTTATCTGGCAGTCCTATGACACCTTGCCTGATCTGAGCCTTGGAATGTAGGTATCTGGCATTTGGCTGCAGTTTTGTTTTTTTTAAAGGAAAAGAATTTTATTTAGATATCATGAGGAGGGGGCAGAACCTGGGCTTCTCTAGAGGCCGAGAGAACTAAGGACACATTTCAAGTGTAGATGCGGGCCACCCCTCAAAATGGGGAGGTGCACTACTTGCCTTTGGACACTTTTCCTCCTTTGACTCATGCTCAGATACTTAGAACTTTTCATTGTAGTTGCCTTTTTCTTTTCCTCGAAACTAGACATGAATTGTGTTCTATGACTTTGTTGATTCCAGTGCAGATGAGGTTCGTAGAAAATCTCTGGTTCTCAAGTTCCCTAAACAGCAACTTCCTCCCAAGAAGAAACGTCGAGTTGGAACCACTGTTCACTGTGACTATTTGAATGTGAGTATCTGTGTTGTATTTTTCTAATTAGATGGGATTCTCAGTGATTCCCCTAGATTCTCTTCTAGGGGAAGAGATTCTCTAGGCCATAGCTTCTTTTTGTTTGTTTCTGTGTTTTTATTGTTAGTTTTGGTGTTGGGCCATACCTGGTGGTGCTCAGATCTTACTTCTAGCTCTGTGCCTAGGGATCACTCCAGGCAGGCCTGGGGAACTATACGGGAAGCCAGAGATCAAACCCAGGTCACCTGCTGTACTTTATGTCTTCAGCCACAAGCCATAGCTTCTTACATTTTTTCCATTCATTTTTTTCTTTAGTCAGAAATTTTTTACATAACCTCAGGTACATAGGCATACAAGTCAACATTTTCTGAAAATCATAAGGAAATTATTTTTGAACAAATTGTTAAGATTTTTGTGTCCTCCCTCTTCAGTTAACACACTCCATATAGGGTTATGACCTACAGTTTAAGAAGTTAGGCTTACTGCCGGGAGTAACCCCTCAGCACAGCTATGTGTAACTCCCCCGCCCCGCAAAAAAATAACCTATGCCCTAAGCCATGACTCCAGTATAGCCTTAGATTCTTCTTTTGGCCTTACCCTGGAAATTATGTGCTGTTCACTAGAAGATTTTTCTATTTAGAAAGTATTTTAAAATTTATTTTTAGTGGGGAAAAGGCCCACATCCAGCAGTGCTCAGAGACCACTCAAGGCAGAGCTTGGGGGACTTTGCTATGCCAGGGAACATTCCAGGGGCTCTCACATGCAGTTTACATTCTAGCAGTTTGAGCCATCTCTATAGCCATAAAAAGTATTTTTCTAATTGGTTGGGGTGCTGGGGATTGAACCCAGAGCAGCATTCTGATTTCTTGTTCATCCTTAGAGACCTCATAAGTCCATCCACCGGCGCCGGACAGATCCCATGGTGACACTGTCATCCATTTTGGAATCTATCATCAACGACATGAGAGATCTTCCAAATGTGAGTGCCTTTGTATTCGTGTCTAAGTAGGGATGGCGAATTCTTTTGGAATTTCAGATAGCAGGTAATAGAGTATAGTCCTGTGTACCTCAAACTCTTCATTTTGGATTTAGGGTGTTTTTTAAAATAGCTTAGTAGAAGACACAAACTTGCTCTATCTAGAAAGGATTATTTATGAGTTGATGGCCAAATACACAGGTAAGATATATGAGAGAACCTTCAAGAATTGGCTCTGGCATGAATGGTGTATCTTCTTTGTACAGACATATCCTTTCCACACGCCGGTCAATGCAAAGGTTGTAAAGGACTACTACAAAATCATCACTCGGCCAATGGACTTACAAACACTCCGAGAAAATGTGCGGAAACGCCTTTATCCATCTCGGGAAGAGTTTAGAGAACATTTGGAACTAATTGTGAAAAATAGTGCAACCTACAATGGTAAGAACCACCTGTTCTTGAGTGCAAAGGCTGATCCTTATGTACGTTGTCATTCTGAACTTAAGATTACACTGAAAGGATTTGCAATATATTACTGGCTTTGGGAACTATGCAAATGTGTTAGTACAACATTGGTTCTTTTTGTTTAGTCATTTAATATTGGTTCTTTTTTTATTACTGCCTACTTTTTTGTTGTATCTTATGGACAATTTGTATTCAGTCTGTTGAAATGAGACAGTTGCATGGGATATAATAGAAGAAGGGAGCCTAGGTAAATTCTAGAAGAGAGGCATTCATTATGGGTAGGACCTGTGCAGAATAGATGCTTGTGACAGTATTTGCTGTCTGTGACATCTTTGATTTTATCTATGAATCTATTATAAAGACTATTATTTTTATGTCTGCTTTGCTTAAAAGATAAAGGGAAAAATCTGTTTTCTGAGCCTTAAAAAGGAAGCTTTCTCGTGTAAACGATGAAGTTTTTAGTTTACACTTGTATCCCTGAGCACATTAAACCCAATAAATGTAGGAATTAAGTGTACATATAGACTTAAGAATCATAACTGTGCCACTTACTAATTGAATTATATCAAAAGTTATTTAACCTCTCATAAATTCAGGTTCTCATCTGTAAACATTGGTCAACAGTAGTGCTTAGATTTTAAGGATTTGTACAAGGAGCTCTGGTCCAGGTCTTAGTTCTTTCTTTCTTTTTTGGCTTTTTGGGTCACACCCGTTTGCTTAGGGGTTACTCCTGGCTCTGTACTCAGAATTACTCTTGGCAGTGCTCAGGGAACCATATGGGATGCTGGGATCGAACCCTGGTTGGCCACATGCAAGGCAAATGCCCTACCCGCTGTATTATCGCTCCTCCCTCACCCAGGTCTTACTTCAAGTCACTAATTCCTCTATCTACTTCAGACTCCTCCCACACTCAACATTATTTTCCACTCAGTGTCTTATGCCATTTCTTCATGCCTTTGTAGAACTCTCTGCCTGGTATGGTCTTCCCTTTCAGTGATGAACTTGCATTAATATTTCTGGATCAAATCATTACAACTCTTTATAAAGACTTAATCATATAGCCCCAAGCAATAAATTTTCTATCCTCTGTGTACCCCCAACACAATTTTATCAACTTTTATAATAGTTATTGTGTCACTTATATTTATCATTCCCTGCTTCTTCCCAACCTAGAGATACTACATCTTACTGTTTTTATTTGCTGGAGCATAGCCTAGCAAAGTGCTAAACACATATGAAGGAAGAGTAAGTTTGTTAGCCCTAAATGCCATTCATATTGAAAAGATGATTATTTTTTCAGTGGTACCATATACATAGAAAAATAATAGTTTAAATGTGTTTATATTTTGTGTCTGCTGTGTGTTAGGTACTGGAAAATATTGATAAAACTGCTTATCCTAGTAGAAATCTGGTACCTGGCATAACTTAGGTTTTTGAGTAAGTGTGTTAAAAGTAGAGAGATATTGGCAGCTTTTGTCTCTATTTTTTGTTGTTGTTTCTCTGTAATTTAGGCCCGAAGCACTCATTAACACAGATCTCTCAATCCATGCTGGATCTCTGTGATGAAAAACTCAAAGAGGTGAGGCATTTAAAATAAGAGAAAGGCAGTGGAATTTGAAGTAGCAGATAGCAGAGTTAAGGAAGTAGGGAATGTAATATGATGAGGAATAGAGAAGTGACTTTGTATTGTCTGTAAGGCAATGTAGAAATCACATAGACCAATCTCTTCCTTTCGTTGTTGGGAAAATTAAGGTCCATTAGAAGAAAACAACCAACCCTGGGCATCAGTGACTAATAGGATCAAGATTAAAATCTAGAACCCACTTTACTCTTTAGAAATGCCTAAGGAAACTGAAATCATAGGAAGTCAGCTGGGGCTAAAGAGATTGTATATCGACAGGGAAGAATTTTAATTTAATTTTGGGTCTTTACTAGTGCTAGGAGCCACCAAGATTGGACCTTGCGGTGCTTCAGAAGGATTATGTTTCTGGATATTGAACCTGGGGCCCTTTGTATGCGAGATATGTGCTCTGACCCTTTGAGCTATCTTCCCCAGTCTTGATTTTTTTGTGGTTGTTTTGGGACCACATTCATCAGTGCTTGGGGTCACTCCTAGTAGTGCTCAGGGTACCAAGTTGTGCCAGAGATGGCATGGAAATGGGTCTCCTGCATGGAAAGTATCTACTCAGCCTGTTGAACTATCTCTCTGGCTCCAAACTTTTAATTACTAAAATGTAATCTATATTTTTTATTTTATTAATCTAGATGGACTGGAGCGATAGCACAGCAGGTAGGGGGTTTGCCTTGCATGTGGCCGACCCAGGTTTGATTCCTCCGTCCCTCCCCCTTGGAGAGCCCGGCAAACTACCGAGAGTATCTGCCCACATGGCAGAGCCTGGCAAGCTACCCATGGCATATTCGATATGCCAAAAACAGTAACACCAAGTCTCACAATGGAGATGTTACTGGTGCCCACTAGCGCAAATCAATGAACAGTGGGACGTCAATGCACTATCTAGATGAATCATCTCCTTAACCTAAAAATGTAGTGCCTTGCATAAATGTGATGATGATGATGATTATGATGATGATGATGATGTTGGTGTAGACATTTCCTTTTGGAGGGGGGCACACCCAGCAGTGCTTAAGGCTTACTGCTGTATCGGTGTTTGGGGGACCATATGCGGTGCCAGGGATCAAACCCAGGTCAGTTGTGCAAGCCAAGTTCCCTACCTCCTTTAGTGTCTCTCCATACCAGTGTAGGTATTCCTGAAAGGGCCTTCTTTTAGGTAGCCAATCTCAACTTGACTAGTGGAGAATTGTAAAGTTAATCCATGTAAGATGCCACTATATACCCTTCAGAAAGATTAAAATTAAAGTCTTTATATGGACAATTTACCTGGAGCAAGTTGACAGTTTAGTTAGATTTTATGGAGCAAGGACAATAAGTAAACCTGAATTATCCTTAACTTTCCTATGGTGATCAGTTCTCAGGGAAACCTCTGCCTTTCTTTCATTTTTACTTGGGAAGGGAGTATCAATAATTCAACCCAGATCTAAGACATGCAAGAAATTCACTCAACATTTGTTTGCATCCTTTGTTTGATTTCAGAAAGAAGATAAATTGGCTCGTTTGGAGAAAGCTATCAACCCCTTATTGGATGATGATGACCAAGTGGCATTTTCTTTCATTCTAGACAACATTGTCACCCAGAAAATGATGGCAGTTCCAGATGTAAGTGGTCTCTTTGCTAGATATTGAGAAGGTAGTACCAAAGAAGGAAAAGAACATATGACAAATGTGTGTGTGTGTCTGGAACGTGGCATTTGCTGTCAATTCAGACTGGTTCTATGATTGGAGGGCAGGCACGCCCTGCATGCTCAAAGGTTACTCCTGGGTTTGCACTTAGGAATTACTCTTGGTGGTGCTTGAGGGACCATATGGGGATGCCTAGGATTGAATGTGGGTCCTGGTCAGCTGCATTCAAGGCATTACCTGCTGTACTATTTCTCCATCCCCTAGACAGGGTTTCTTACCCTACCATGGCATAAGAACTCTTAAGTTTGTGAATTCCTTACATTATATGCAAAGTTTTGTCTTCTTGGGAAAAATATCTAGCTTTTGTCAGAATCTTGAAATACTTGTGACCCAACAAAGGCTGAAAATCTGGGGTATAAATAGTCTCTCTGATTTAACTTTTCATACTTAATTTTTACAGTCATGGCCATTTCATCACCCAGTTAATAAGAAGTTTGTTCCAGATTATTATAAAGTTATTGTCAGTCCAATGGATTTAGAGACTATACGTAAGGTAAGTGATTTGTTCTAAAATAGGTTTTTGATCTAAAATTCGTTTTTGGAATCAAATAACAGTATGTGTATTTGAGTCAATTAATCAGTTAATTTAATTGATTTTTTTAAAATCACAGAATATCTCCAAGCACAAGTATCAGAGTCGGGAGAGCTTCCTAGATGATGTCAATTTAATTCTAGCGAATAGTGTTAAATATAATGGCAAGTACCCATCTTTTTTCTTTAATTTTTATTTAATACAACATTGTTAAATTTTAATAAGTTAGCATGATTAAACTTTTAGTGCATAAAAGCTTCCTTGGGCAGTGACAATCATCAGAATCATCCAAGTGGCTTATTTTGCCTTTTTAAGCAAGAACATGGGGTATATATTTTGTACTATTTGCAAGTAAGTTTATGATGAAAATTCAGTGTTACTTTTTGGTTTTTGGTTTGGGACACTCCCAGCAGTGAATTCAAAAGATCACTCCTGGCAGGCTCGGGGAACCATAACTGGTGCTGGGGATTGAACCTCAGTTGGCCACATAGAAGGCAAGCATGTTACCAGCTGCACTATCGCTCTGGTCCAGTGTACCTTTTTTTTTCTTTTTGGGTCACACCTGGTGATGCTCAGGGCTTACTCCTGGCTTTGCACTCAGGAATCACTCCTGGCAGTGCTCGGGGGACCATATGGGATGCTAGAAATCGAATCCAGGTCGGTCGCATGCAAGGCAAACTCCCTACCCTCTGTGCTATCTCTCCAGCCCCCAGTGTACCTTTTTAAAATTTATTTTGGGGTTAGACCAGGTGGTGCTTGGGCTATTTTCACTGGTGCTCTAGGGATCAATACGTGTCAGGCATCAAACCTGAGCTTCCCACATACAAGGCATGTGCCCTAACTCTTTGAGCTATCTCTCTGGTCCTGTTTTTCCATCTTTGTAGACTTTGAAAAAAGCACAGAAATATGAAATATGGATATATTTTAGCCATTACTGCTTTCCATGAGGTGTGAAAAGTCATCAATTCCCCAGGCCCTTTGGAGCTTAGGGAAATGTGTCACATAGACCATGATAAGCTTCTCCAGAGAATGAAATTTTTGCTCAGTGCATGATAAACAGATTATATGGTAAATTCTAAGCTACCCACTTCAAATAGGAAGGGCTGTCTTCCAAGTAATCCACAATCCAGTTGATGGTATAATAGGCACTATAGGAGCAGGAGCATCTTTGGGGGTTTTTTGATGGGAGTGGTTAGACAGAAACAATCCTAAAGATCTTACGACCCATATATTGTGATTCAGAGTTCTTGTTTGTTTTGTATGTATGCGTGTAATTCAGAGTTCTTAACCTAATTCCAAGTAGGAGGACACTGAAGAAATTCTATCACTGTCACTGTCACCCCGTTGCTCATCAATTTGTTCAAGCGGGCACCAGTAGCATCTCTCATTGTGAGACTTATTGTGAGTGTTTTTGGCATATCCAATACGCCACGGGTAGCTTGCCAGGCTCTGCTGTGTGGGCGCGATACTCTCGGTAGCTTGCCGGGCTCTCCGAGAGGGATGGTGGAATCTAACATGGGTCAGCCGCATGCAAGGCGAACACCCTACCGCTGTGCTATCGCTCCAGCCCTTAAGCAAAGAAATATTTATCCTCTGTGACTCCTTCAGCAAAAGAGAGGATTTTTTCAGTTGTAGTGTTCTATGGGGATTGGATGCCTTTTTTGTGTTTCATGCACACATGTAGCTGCAATATAGCTGGAAATTACTTGCAGTACCAGTGATCATAGACATAGAGCCTTCAGGATCACGCTTTCTCACATGTGTTATACAGGGGATTTGAACTCGTGACTGTATACTTTTAAGTTGGGCACTCTGAGCCACTGTGTTATTCCTCCAAGCCCCTCAATTTTTGGTGGTTTTATTTGGGGGCCCCACCTAGTGGTGCTCAGTTCTTATTCCTGGCTCTATGCTTCGGCTCTCTGCTTCAGGGGCCGCAGACAGTGCTTGGGGGGAGTATATGTGGTCCCAGGAATCAAATCCGAATCATCTGCATGCAAGACAAACTCCTTAACCTGTGTGTTATCTATCTGGCACCAACCCTCTCAGCTCTTCCATGTTTTTCTTTGTCTTTTGTTTTTGCTGTGCTGGAGGTTGAACACAGGTATCATGCCTTTAAGTTATCATTGAACCATGTTCTTGCCCCCCTCAAATCTTGGTTAAAACAGAACAACTAGCCTTATTGGACTAGTCTTCCCACTGAACAAAAAACTGGACTGGAAAGTGTTCAAGTGCTAGTATTTTCATTTTGTTTTTCTGATAGAAATGTCACTTTATATAGTTATAATTTTTATCAGTCCTTATCTTTTGATTTCTGTTCTCAGTGTAATGACTTTGTAAGTTATTGGTATTACATTTTCTTCTACTATAATTTAAATGTTTGTTTGTTGGGGACACACCCGGCAATGCTCAGGGCTTACTCCTGGCTCTGCACTCAGGGATCACTCCTGGCAAGGCAAATGCCCTACCCACTGTACTATCACTCTGGCCCCAAATATTTGAGTGTTTATTATTTGGGTGGCTTTTGGGTTTTTTGGGGGTTTGGGTTTTTTTTTTTGTTTGCTTTTGAATTTGGGGGCCACATCCAGCAGCGCTTGGGGCTTACTTCTGACTCTGTTTCAAGAGACCATATAGATAACCTTTCAATATCTGTATTACAAACCGTAATGCCTAAAGTGAGAAAGAAAGAGAAAGAGAGATAAAATAGAGGTGCCTGCCATAGAGGCAGGTAGGGGTTGGGGGTGATGGGAGGGAAACTGGGGACACTGGGTGCTGGGAAATTACACTGATAGATGGATGGATGGGTGTTGGAACATTGAATGACTGAAACCCAATTATGAGCAGGTTTATAATGCTCTATCTCATGGTGAGTCAATAAAAATTTATTTTAAAAAATATAATGTTTAATTTTAAGAAATGTGAAAATTTAAAACGAGAGAGAGAGACCCTGTATATGGTTCATGGAATCACTGGTATCAGCTGCTTCCAAGGCAAGCACCTTACCCCTGAACTAGCTCTCCATTCCAATTTTTAAAAGTAGAATTAAGGTAAAGTTGAGGAGAATGTATAACATAATTTCTCTTCAAATGGTTAATTAACATGTCCATGTCCTATTTGTGGAAATTCATTTAGCCTAATTTTTTACCAATTGGAATGCTGTCTTTAAAACAATTTTAGGGACTGGGGAGATGGCACGGGGGTTAAGGCATTTTCCTTGCATACAGCAGACCATGGTTTGATCCTCAGCACTACTTATTGTTTCCTAAGCACCACCAGGGGTATCACTGAGCATCAGAAGGTTGGGCCAAAAACTCAAGGTAAAAAGAAAAAAATCTATTTGGGCCACACCCAGCTGTGCTCAGAGAACCATTAGGTGCTGGAATTGAGGCATTCAACACTTCTCTACAGCCCTTTAGTCAATACTATGTTTGTCATAAACTAGATTTGTGCAGATTCTTAAACCTGTTTTTTCTTGTTTTACTGTTTGTGTAATGTATATTATCATCAGATAATAGCACTTGGTCGTCACCTAAAATCACTTTATGATTCTTCTTGTGGGGTAAAAGTGTTTTATTGAGGAAGGATGTTAATGCTAAAAAGAGATTGTGAGATTCTCCAGAGAGATGAAAGGCCAAAGAGGAAAAGAGATTGTGTACCTGGCATTGAAATGCAGGTGACCCCAGAGTGCTACAACTATAATTTTTATTTTGGAAACCCAGTTGTCACTGTCACTGTCATCCCGTTGCTTATCAATTTGCTCGAGCGGGCACCAGTAACGTCTCCATTGTGAGACTTCTTACGGGTAGGGTGCTTGCCTTGCACGCAGCCGACCCAGGTTCGATTCCTCTGTCCCTCTCGGAGAGCCCAGCAAGCTACTGAGAGTATCTAGCCCGCACGGCAGAGCCTGGAAAGCTACCCGTGGCGTATTCAATATGCCAAAACCAGTAACAAGTCTCACAGTGGAAACCCAGCTATTCTAGATTAATTCTAGGGTCATTTTTCATAAAAACCTAACATATTTCCAAATGAATGACAATCAAATTTCATTAGGAGTGAAGGCATATCTCGTTAAAAATTATATTTCTTCATGTAGGAGCTTCAATTCTGGTTGGGTTTTGTTTTTGTTTTGGAACCACACCTAGCATTGCTTAGGGTCCTCTCTCTGTACTTAGATGACCATTCCTGGTGGGGCTTGGGACCATATGTGTTCTCAGGATCAAACCTAGTTCAGCCATGCGCAAGGCAAGAACCCTACCCTCTGTACCATATCTCTGGCACTAGTTGCATCTTTTTATGTCTTCAATAATGACTTTTCTTTGTATTATTTGTAGGTCTCCTGTAATTTGTTCTTAAATATTTTATAATTATTATTATTGTTGATTATTTTTAATTTTACCAAAAAAAATTGTTTGTGGCCTGGAATCAGTCAGGCCTGCACAAATACAAGGCATAAACTCTTGTCTGTGAGCCACATTCCTGCCCTAGTTTTTATTTCTTGGACCACACCTGGCTGTATATAGGACTAACTCCCAGTTCTGTGCTCAGGGGTCATGTCTGGTGGATTTGGGGGGGACCATATGTGGTGTTAGGATTGAACCCAGGTCAGCTGTATGCAAGGCAAGTCCTTAACTACTGTAATGTCTCTCTGGACCATTAACCATATTTATTTTTTATCCATTCCCTGGCTTGTCCTAATGGTATTTCCTGGGATGATACTAGAACCTGTTGGTTCTCATAATTCTCTGGAGACACCAGGGCCACATCTTGGCAAGTTTCGGGGTGGGGGGCATACAATTTTGGCGATAAAACTCAGGATTCCCTTGTAAAGGATAACATGTGCTCTGCCACTTGAGCTATCTCCCTAATGTATACAAGGCGGTTTTAAAATTTGGGGGCTGTTATACTTGTGCTCTTTTCCCCCTAACTGGTTTAAATCAGTTTGAAGAATCTGAATGGATGGTTTGCTATGTCCATAGGTAAATATAATACTTAAAGTATTTATACTGGTTTCTTAAGTATTTTATGAGACTACTCTAAATTTGACTATGAATTAATGTGTGTGGTTTTTTTAATTTTAAGACTGATTCTCCATTGATTGGGGCCAAGATATAGGTTCCTTTATAAATATTCACTTAAATTGCTTATTAGTAGTACAATCAAACAATATGCATAGAATACCGTTTTGTGTCTGGCCATTTTTTTTGTATGAAGCAATATAGTTTTTATTGAAAATTATTTAGAAAAATGTCAGGGATGGGGTTAGAGCCAGAGTACATTGGTAGGGCATTTGCTTTTATGCAGCCAACCCAGGTTCAATCCTTGGCACCCTGTAGGGTCCTCCAGACCCACCAGGAGTCATCCCCGAGCACATAATAAGGAGTATGCCTTGAGCACTACCACCAGGTATGTGCTCACCCCCCAAAAAAAAAAGTGTGAGGGGAAAGGAAGAATTGTATGAGAGTGGAAGTAGACAAAGAGATGAGCAAGTGAGATATGTATTAAAGGGAGAACATGGGCTTGAAGAGCAATCCTTATGTTTGCCAGTTTTCAGTTAGCATACTTTTAAGTTTCTTCCATGTTGTAGCATAGATTAGCACTTTGTAAAATAAGTAAATACCATCATCTTTACTTGACATTCATGGCTCATCTAACTTTAATCCAGCTTCTCCTCTGCCCGGCATACCAAGTGATCAGAATCTCATAATTGTCAGATTTAGTGGGTACTCTCAGTCCTTACCCTGACCTCACCCCAGTGTTTGACATCATTGACCATTCCTTCTTTAAAAGTGTGTTATGATTAAATTTGTAACTTTCTACTTTTGTTTTCCCATTAGACCATTTCTTTTCAGTTTCCCTTGCTGAATATTTCTTGCCCATTCCTATAATTTAACCACCACTTCTTTCCTATGAGTTCTGGCTGTTCAGGCAAAGATCTCTACCCCAGTCACCTGAAATTTCCTCTAAGATGCCCCAGTGAAACATGCCCCAGGTTGAATATATTTTCTCCTTCCTCTGCTTTCCATTTCCAACTTTTCCCCTCTGTCCTGTACTCAACTACTTTACTCTTTCCAGTCTGGGTGTAATGGGACACTAGCATCACCCAGTAGCTACATCTAGAAAACTAAAGAGTTGTTTTTGTATTTTTTTATCCTTCACTTCCTCTTGGCTGTTGATATTGTTAAAAGGACCCTGAGAGATTGCACAATACTTAAAACTGTGGTGCTTGCTGGGGGATTCAGCTCATATATGTACTGCCAGGATGCTCACCAAGGTTTGCACTCCTTTAGTTTTGATGTTTGCACATGTACGGACCCAGGGATCATATTAGTGGTTGAGGCCCCCAAATAATGCTTGCGGTGTTCAAAATTCACATGTACTCACCCAGGATCATACTTTATGGGTGTGGTTCTCATGCATCATTTTATTTGCATTGCTCACTGGGGTCACATCCTTTTTTCCTGAAACTTAGATCTGGCTACAATGTGCCTGAAAATAGCTTGTGATGCTAGATATCATAGACAGCAGAGCCACCAGATATTTACAAGGCAAGTCCTCTGAACTGCTGAACTATTCCTCCAGCCTTCAAACTTCTGATTCTTTCCCTTGAGTAAATCCCCAACCTCTGCTCCATTATGTATTGTCACGAAAACATTATATTTTCCTCAGTTGTCACTTGGCCAAAGTCCCAGCCACCTAGACTTAACCTTTGTGATGAACTGTTCATATCCCTGTCAGATCAACTAAAAAAATCTATACTTATTATAAAATGTCAAACAATGCAGAAGTAGTGTAGAAAATTAAAGGAAAGCTCTGCCTACTTTCTCATTCCAGGGGTTGGAGCAGGTATGGCACCTGACTTGCATGCAGCCAACCTGGGTTCAATCCCCAGTATCCCATATGGTCCGCTGAGCACTGACAGGAATAATTTTTGAGTGCAGAGCCAGGAGTAACCCCTGAGCATTGCCAGTGTGACCTCAAATACCAAAAATAACCCAAAACCCAAAAGAAAACATCGCCCATAGTTTGATTCTCTAGAGCTAACCAGGATATAGCTGTCCATACTTTTTATAGTATGTTTATAAAACATATGTAGTAATTCACTGTCACTGTCATCCCATTGCTCATCGATTTCCTCCAGCGGGCACCAGTAATGTCTCCATTGTGATATTTGTTGTTACTGTTTTGGGCATATCGAATACGCCACAGGTAGCTTGCCAGGCTCTGCTATGAATCATGTTAAATACTATTCAAATGACAAAAGATGGAGTGAAAAGTCAAAAGAAGAACCCGGAGCTTGAGCAGTAGCCCAGTGGGTAGGGCGTTTGCCTTGCATGTGGCCTACCTGGGTTCGATTCCCAGCATCCCATGCGGTGACCCAAACACCGCCAGGAGTAATTCCTGAGTGCAGTGAGGAGTAATCCATGTGCATTGCCGATCTGACCCAAAAGACAAAAAAAAATAATAAGAAGAAGAACCACTAGGTCTTGTAGCACAAACTAAGAGGGTACTTAACAATTTTTTTATGTTTTTAAGATATTTTTAGTTTTCCAACTTTTCATTTTGTTGTGATGACAGGAATAGCACACGTGGTTTAAATACTTGGTTGTGAGGCTCACCAGGGGTTGTGTATTTGCCTAGTTGTGGGACTAGGGATCTTAAATGTCTGGTTCTCGTTAGTTATTTGGAAATAGTGCTGGGGTTGAACTCTCAGCCTCAGGCCTGCAAGGCAAGACACTCTACCACTGAGCAATCCTCTTGCCTCCTCTGTATCTTGTGTGTCTTTTTTTTTTTTGCTTTCTTGATCAGGCTCTGTTGATAGTGTTCCTCAGACCTTCAGTGCTCAGGGGCAACCAGGGCTGTACTTGGTGGCTGTAGGGTAAGGCTGTGCAGTTCGAGCAACTGAACTTGGGATATGTGCTCTACCACTTGAGCTATCTCCCCAAACCCTATGTTTTTATTTGTTTGGGGACTGCATCCAGCAGGCTACTTCTAGCTCGGGTCTACTTCTAGCTCGGTGCTTAAGGGTCACTCCCAGCACTGCTGAGGAATCATGTGGTATAGGGATCCAACCTAGGCCTCTTGCATCCAGAGAATGTGCTCAGCTATTGTGCTCTCTGGACCCAGCAGTCCCTCGTCTTAAATTTTATTTTTGTCTTGCCATTTTTATAGATATGGTGTAATTTTCTTCTTGTTCTTTGTTACTCTTATGAATATACCCTGATATATGCTCTTCTAACTTGTTCTTTGAAGGGCCAGAGATGTAGCTCACTGGTAGAGTGTGTGCTTTGGATGTATGAGACTCTTGAGTTTCCTGGCAAAGCAAAGTAAATAAATAAACTTGCAATTTGAAATACAGACACAAGGAATAACAAAAATAGTACAGAGTTCGGTGTACATTTGCACCTATCTTCCTTCAGTGTAACATCTGCTATAGTTGTAGTATGTAGTTTTCCATTATACTAGAGTTTATTCAACCATTCGCTCAATAAAGGACATTCAAGTATTTTGCTATTAGGAATAAAGCTGCTGTGAGCATTCATATATACAGTTTAGGGAATATAAATATACACCTCTCTGGGATATAAATGCCCAAGAGTATGATGGTAATTATATTTTGGAGAGCTGCCATTCTTTTTTACAAAGTCCCCATATTATTTTATATTCTCATCAGTAACTTATGAATGATTCAGTTTTTTCTGCAGCATTTAGTGTTATCACTGTTTTCTTATTTTAGCTGTTCTACTAAATTGTTATATTTTGAACTCCCTTAAAGGCTATTGATGTCAAACATTTTTTTCATATCATTTGCTATCCATTTATTCATTTATCCATTTATCATGTGTCACATCCAGCAATGCATTGCCAACCGGTTTGGAGCGATGGCACAGTGGGTAGGGTATTTGCCTTGCACACAGCCGACCCAAGTTTGATTCCCAGCATCCCATATGGTCCCCTGAGCACCATCAGGAGTAATTACCTGAGTGCAAAGCCAGGAGTAATCCCTGTGCATTGCCAGGTGTGACCCAAAAAGCAAAAAAAGAATAAGTCAAGGAAGCCATAGAGGCAGGTGGGTATGGGTGGGAAGGAAACTGGGGACATTGGTGGTGGGAAATGTACACTGGGGAAGGAGGGACAAGTGTTGGAACAGTATATGACTGAAACCCAATCATAAAATGCTGTATAACTGTGTATCACTGTGATTCAATAAAAAATTTTAAAAAGTGAAGGAAGAAGTGATTACCAGTTGCAAATACAATCTGGGGCTTCTAAAGTCAACTCTCAAATTAGTCACTGGATTTGTTGATTCTCTGATCATCGTTGACGCGATAAGAACAGTTTTAGTGACATATACTATTACTACCTCATTTACTTGACACAGTCACTCCTTTGTACAATGATTTAGTACTTTGTACTTTATTGAAATTATAAACATGTCTGTATATCTCTTACATGAGATTACGAAGGATATCTGGGCCTCCTTTTTTGCAAGGGTGCTATGGATGGAACCCAGGGCCTCTCATATGCAAGGCAAGTGCTTTCTTGTTGAACTTTCTTGTTATCAGTCCTTAGAACTCTTTATCATTATTATTAAATGTTTATGTTTGTATTACCATAGTCTGGTATTGTGCCTGATTCATAGCACCTAAAAATAAAAAGTCTATCTGTTATGAATTTTATAGGAGTTATTGTATTACTTTTCTTATGGTTATAGAAATATAAGATGAATATCTTTAGCTGAAACATTTGTTTACTTTGGTGCCAGGCTCTAAACCCGGGGCCTCACAAGACCAAAATAAGTTCGTTCCTTACTAAGCTACATCTCTGGCCTAAGACTATTTTTAAGTTGTTAAATGGAATGCTGGTTCACTGGGGAGAGAGTATTTTTAGGGTTTTTCATCAAATGGGTGCTAAATATAAGTCCTGCCTTTGCCTAGTGGGACTTATAACCCCAGTTTTCCTCTGACTTAAAGTTTGTATCATCTGAGTTTCAGGTTCAGATTCTGAGTGAGATCCTCTTGCTCTGATTTGAGAGATCAAGCCTTTTTTTGTGGGGTGAGGGGACACTCAGCATTGCTCAGGGCTAACTCATGGTGATGCTCAGTATCGTATGCTGTGCTGTGGATGGAACTAGAGGATGCCACCTGCAGGGTGTTGCACCTTAACCCCTGTACAGTCCTGGAAGCTAAATGTTTTAATTTTATCCAATTCTACATAATATAAAAGATGAAATTCACTTCTCTTTATTCTTTCTTCTGGACATGTTTAAGATTAAAAAAAACCCTAAGAACTGCAAAAGTTGAATTAATGGGAGGAGGTAGACTATGTGTAATTGAATTCAGTAATTCTAATTTCCTTAGCAATTAATTACAGACTCCTTTCCCATTTTAAATCAGGCACTGGTTTTATTCCAAAGCTTTCTACAACTACAGAATTTTTTTGGTGGGGGAGGTCATATCCTATTTAGCTCAGGGCTTACTTCTGGCTCCCAGAGATTACACACCTGGTGGCCTTGAGAACCACATAGGTTGCCACAAATAGAATCTAGACCAGCTATGCGCAAGGCAAGTGTCCGATCTGTTACACTGTCTCATTGGCCCCATGAAATTTTATTTTTTAATCTTAATTCACATTGAGACACATGTGTATCCCCGTGCCATTAGCTGTCAGGATAATAATTTATGCTTGTTTTGACAGAGTATTCATTTTCTTAGGAGAAGGAAGATTATTTTTAGTATTTGTGGAAAGCTTTTCAAAGGAAATGTGAGCCTAGCTATTTTCTGAACCTCCTCGCCTTGGTTGTGTGGGACTACTAATCATCTTGACAAGTATTTTTCTCTGAAATGCTCAGGTAACAATATTGCTGTTTTCCCTCTCTAATCAGAGCCATGAAACTTGTAATGTTATTTACCTCTGCTCACTAAGAGAGGTAAATTACTTAGAAAAAACAAAACTTTTTTGTTGGTGTAGTGCCAGGGATGAGACCTAGGACACTGAGCTATATTTTTGGTTCAGAAAGACCTTTTTTAAAAATTTTAGTGGAATAACAACTTCCTGAATTTTTCATTGAATTATCACTATTTCAGGGTATTTGAGATTTATATGTGATTCTGTAGGGTGCTCCAAAACTTCGTTTTGAATGAGTCAAGGGATAAATAAATATTATTTTGGCATGATTTTTGCAGTTGCTTTGCCATGATTTGTATAAGGAAAGAAGAAATGGAAAATAATCAGTCAAAAAAAAAGCTTTGCAAATAAGTAGCTTATTTTCTCTTTGCACACAGTGATAGTTCATAAATAGGCTAATATTATGTATTATTTATTTTTATAATGCTGAGGATTGAACCCAGGGCCTCTCACATGCTCTGCCACTGAACCGTATCTTTGACTCTCTCCATTAATTTTTATATCATTTTGGAAATTTCTTTTTGTAAATAAATTCTGACTTTTTCTATCGGTTCTGGGAGTTGCAGTTCAGTTTAGTTGGTTATTGTTTGTTTGGGTGCTGTACGTAGCAGTACTTAGGGTCCAGACAGCAGATAGGACACTTGCCCACTTGCCCTGCACATAGCCAACCTGAGTCAACTGGGAGTAATTTTTTTTTTTTTGCTTTTTGGGTCACACCCGGCGATGTACAGGGGTTACTCCTGGCTTTGCACTCAGGAATTACTCCTGGCTTGGGGGACCATATGGGAATTGAACCCTGGTCTGCTGCATGCAAGGCAAATGCTCTACCCACTGTATTATCGCTCCAGCCCCTTAATTCATTTTTAAAAAATAATTTTTATAAATTTGTTGGTAATGATTTGTTACATTCAGTATTCCAACACCAATCCAACCACAATTGCACCTTCCCGCTGCCATTATTTTCTATTTTCTTGACCACCAAGGAGTAATTTTTTCTTTTAAATTTTTATTAATGAATCACCATGGGGTACAGTTACAAACTTATGAACTTTCATGTTTGCATTTCAATCATACAATGATCATTTACCCATCCCTCCACCAGTGCCCATTCACCTCCACCAATGGTCCCAGTATCCCTCCCACCACCCCCACCCATCCCCCACCACCCTTCCACAGCAGGGCATTCCCTTTTGTTCTCTCTCCTTTTGGGTGTTTGTAGTTTACTTTCGGTCTATAGTCTACTTTTCAGTTTATAGTCACGTACCTTTCAACCTGAATGGGTCCTCCCAACATCCCTTACTTGGTGTTCCTTTCTCTATCTGAGCTGCTTTTCAGGGAGTAATTTCTGAGTGCAGAGCCAGGAATAAGCCCTGAGCACTTCTGGGTGTGGCCCCCATACCAAACAGAAGACCTGGGCTTTCTGCACTCAAAGCTTGAATTCCAGCCCATTGAGTTATCTCTTCAGCTCCTGTGATTCTATTTCTTTTCTTTTCTTTGTTTAGGGGCCACATTGACAGTGCTCAGGATCACTCCTGCTGATGATTCTCAGGTCACTGTATGTGGTGCTGGGTATCGAACCTGGGTCAGCCATGTGTAAGGCAGGCTTCCTGCAGCTCTGGTTGTTTTTGGTTTTTTTTGAGGTGGGGGGTCACACCCAGCTGTGCTCAGGGCTTACCTCTGGTTCTGCAGTCAGGGATCCCTCCTGGCGGAGCTCAAAGAAACATGCAGGATGTCAGGGATCAAACCCAGGTTGGCCACATGCAAAAGCAAGCACCCAACCCACTATACTATCACTCAGGCCCTGTAGTTCTACTACTTACTCTTAACTCCTGATTGCTTAATAATATACAGCAATATATTTTGCTTTGTGGAGGTACTTATGGTCCCCTTTGATAGACTGATGAAAAAAACTTGGATCTTTTACCCAGAAAAAATGTGATTTTTTTTAAAATATGAAATTTAATTCAGTTTCAGGAGATAAAGGGATTTCTCTCATTATCACACTAGGAAGGGGTAAAAAGATATCTGAGAGTACTGTACTCTGGGCTCATCTGCATCCCAATTCTAGGTGCATAATCTTTCCTTTGTAGAACTTTGTCCTGTGGTTGCCCATGCCCTCCTTTAGGAAATGAATTTACCTTAGTTATGGTGGGGACCATATGCGACAGTCCTCAGGGCTTACTCCTGCCTCTGTGCTCAGGGATCGTTCCTTGAGTACTCAGGAAACCACATGGGGTGCTGCGGATTGAACTTCAGGCAGCCCTGTGCAAGGCAAACACCCGACCTACTGTACTATCTCTCTTGTCCTTGAATTTTAATTTCTGTCCTTTATTCTCTCTGCTTAGTGGGCTGGAGCGATAGCACAGCGGTAGGGCATTTGCCTTGCACGCAGCCGACCTGGGTTCGATTCCTCCACCCCTCTCAGAGAACCCGGCAAGCTACTTTAGTTTTAATGTTCTTTAAAAGTATACCTGTTATAGGTATATGGGTTATTTTCTGATTTGTTGTTCTGGTTTTTTTGTTTGTTTGTTTGTTTGTTTGTTTGTTTGGTTGGTTGGTTTTGGAGTCATACACAAGCGATGCTCAGGGGTTAGTCTTGCTTTTCACTCAGGAATTACTCCTGGCGGTGCTCAGGGGACCATATAGGATGCCAGGAATCAAACCCAAGTCGCGTGTATCAAAAAAGAGATAAATCCACTGATTTATCTCTCCAGCCCCAGATCAATTATTTTTAATAGAAAGAACCGACTTTTTATGGGTGAACAAAACTGTATTCAACCCAAACGGGGGGACTGGAGCGATAGCACAGTGGGTAGGGCGTTTGCCTTGCACGCGGCTGACCTGGGTTCGATTCCCAGCATACCATGTGGTCCTCTGAGCACCGCCAGGGTTGATTCCTGAGTGCATGAGCCAGGAGTAACCTCTGTGCATCGCCGGGTGTGACCCAAAAAGCAAAAAAAAAAAAGATTGACCAAACTGGGGAGTGGAGAGTTAGTTCAATGAGCTGGAACACATGTTTTGCATGCAGGAAGACTGGATTCAGTCCCTAGCACCTCATGTTCCACTGAGCACCATAAAGTTTGACACTCTACTTTGGGGCACCATGGTTTGCAATACAGATACTGAGAAGCCATCATGTTTGGTCCTTAGTCTACTTTCAGCACACATTTCCCATTCAGAGTGATCCCTCTAACCATCATTGACTTAGTGGTCCCTTCTCCATTCAAACTGCCTTCTCTCCCAGCACATGAGGCAGGCTTCCAAACCTGAAATGGAATGATTCTCCTGGCCCTTGTCTCTACTGTCCTTGGGTTTTAGTCTCATGTTATTTTATATTTCACAAATCAGCACAGTCTTTCTGATTCATTTCACTTCGCATGATACTCTCCATGTCTGTCCAGTTATAAGCAAATTTCATGACTTCATCTTTTTTTAACAGCTGCATAGTATTACATTGTGTAGATGTACCACAGTGTCTTTGACCATTCTGTAGATTTTAACAACTATGTGTTATCATATATTTACCATTGTTGTATAAGAATCCCGGAACCGTAGGGGCTGGAGTGATAGCACAGCGGGTAGGGCGTTTGCCTTGCACGCGGCCGACCCGGGTTCAAATCCCAGCATCCCATATGGTCCCCTGAGCACCGCCAGGAGTAATTCCTGAGTGCAGAGCCAGGAGTAACCCCTGTGCATCGCCGGGTGTGACCAAAAAAACAAAAAAAAAGCAAAAAAAAAAGAATCCCGGAACTGTAGTGATCATACAGTAGTAGCAGGGCATTTGCCCTGCACATGGCTATCCCAGGTTTGATCCCTGGCATAACATTTGGTCCCCTCAGCCCTGCCAGGAGTGATTCTTGAGCAGAGAGTCAGGAGAAAGCCCTAAGCACTGCAAGGCGTAGTGCCAAAACAACAATAAATGCTGAAAATACCTATTGAGCAATTCACAGAATGACAGAATACTGAAATTTCTTCAAAGTAACATTGGAAAAGTGTGAAAGTTGGGATTTAAATGAAACAAGATTGACCACATATTGATAATTGTAAGTAATGGGTATCTGTAAAATCATTATTTTAGTGTCTGTACTTGTACATGTTTGAATTTTTCTACCCCAAAAGGAGAGTAAGAGTTAAGGGGCTGGAGCAATAGCACAGCTGGCAGGGCGTTTGCCTTGCACACAGGCGACCCGGGTTCGATTCCCAGCATCCCATATGGTCCCCTGAGCACCACCAGGAGTAATTCCTGAGTGCATGAACCAGGAATAACCCCTGTGCATCACCGGGTGTGACCCAAAAAGGAAAAAAAAAACAGTTAAAGCTGAAGTGTGGTTGGAGGGAGGGGGCTTGGGTTTCTGGAACTGAGGACTGCAGATAATGGCCTTTTTTTTCCATTTTATAGGACCTGAGAGTCAGTATACTAAGACTGCTCAGGAAATTGTGAATGTCTGTTACCAGACATTGACTGAGGTAGGTGGTAAAGAAGAGGGTCCCCTGAGATCCTGTTAATTAAATGGAAAATCTTATCCTACCTCCACCCTGCATCTCATTTTCTTCCCTGTTGTTTTTTCCTACCTAGTACTAGATGTTATTTCAACAGACTCTCTCTCTGGAAGCACCATCAAATGGATTTTGCCTCCCTTTTATTAATCCCCAGTGCTTGAATCACATGTTGGCTGAATTCACTTAATTTCTTTATTTCCCAGTATGATGAACATTTGACTCAACTTGAGAAGGATATTTGTACAGCTAAAGAAGCAGCTTTGGAAGAAGCAGAATTAGAAAGCTTGGACCCAATGACCCCAGGGCCCTATACACCTCAGGTGAGTTTGAGGGCTGGGAGCCTGCTCTTACAGTTTTCTTAATGGTTTGGGAAATTGGGAGCAGTTAACAGATGTATTTACTGAGATACCCTTCTTCTCTGTCCTTCCTCTTCATATGCCTTTCGTGTGTGCTTTCTTGTCTTCTCAAAGGCTAAGGTGAGTGAGGACCATGGATTTTGGTGGCATTCTTGAATCCAGAAAAGACAGGTGTGAGATGAATAAGTCGGGTGGTGTCTTTGTTGTTCACGCAGTATTTGGGAATACTGGATTTCCTACTGCCTTTGGCTAGAGCCCTTTTCTGAGTCTCTGGAGCTCTCATGGCCCTGTTGGGATTCTAAGATATCCCTAAAATATAGACCTGGGCTACATCAGAGACATGGACCACGTTTTTTCTGTGCCTCATAGGTGCCCCGTTACTCCTTCTCTCAGAGATATCTCAATGTAGTTCAGGTGTCACCTGTTTTTCTCAATTGACTTCTTATAAATGAAGAAAACTAATATTTATAACATCCTTAAATTCATATCTTTAAAAGCTATCAGAATTTTATAGATATAAACTAATAAAGCATGCTTTGTAAGATTTTTCAGTCTTTCAACTTGGACCCTTAAATATACTGGGAGTGTATTTCATAGAGACCTGGCATATTTGAAGAATAGGGCTTCGGAGAATATGTGTGATGCTTGCTTTCTGTGTTGGAGACATTGTGGTACATAACGTTTGTCATAAACATAGGTCTGTCTGGGTTTGAGTCTTAGCTCTGCCACTATCTAGCTGGGTGAACTTGGAAATTTACCTAACCTCTCTGAGTTTCCTTTTCTCTAAAACGTATTTTCAAGGTTGTTGTAAAGATTAAACAAGTCAATTTGCCAAACCTATAGTAGGCATCCAGCAAATGTTTTTTTATCTGTATGAAAATTATCTACAGATTTTTCTAGCCCATTCGAATTTAAGTGGAAATTTTAATGCAGTATTCTCCTAATTTCCATGAGATTTTTTTCATTCAACTTAGGTTTCATTCTCAACTGATAATGCAACCTGTATAATCTCTGCTAAGTTTTTACTCTATATCTCTTTCATGAACTGTCTTTTATTTTTCTCTTTTATCCCACAACTTAGGTTTCTGAATAACCAAGTAGAAAAAAACTAAGATACTTACCTTCAGACCCAGAATGAGGAAAGGCTCGTGGAGTATGTGGGCATACTGGGTTGGGAGGCTTGGCTAAGTGACGATACCTAGAAAGGCCCCATTTGTTCATAAGCCCCACAGTAGTTTCCACAAATCCCTTTCTGATAAGTCTTTCGTCTTTCTAAGAAGTCCAGGGTTTTTAGTCATTGTTACCCAGGAGAACCTAGCCACTGGATAGCACTTGATTTGTTGCCGTATGTGACAGTCAAAGCCTTAGACCCAAAAGTCCGCTTCCTTTTTGCTCTGTCCCTCCCAAAAGTGAACTCAACTGGCTGAGAGAAACCTGGCAACTGCTTTCCTTCCCAAGCAGTAGCTGTTGTTTGGTGCAGTTAGAGAGACTTCTGTAAAGAGTAATAATTTAGCAGTATCTTTTCATAATTCTAGTTTACCCTTTCTCATATATATACATGTAAAACATTAAACCCAGGACTGGGGATGTAACTCAGTGGTAGCTTGCTGCCTGGCATGTATGACACCCTGGAGTCAGTACTACCTGGCACCACCAAAATGAATGAGTGAATGAATGGAATAGTAAATTCATTTCATTAACCTTTAATCTGAGCAAGATGCACATAAATTATTGTCCTTATTTGTTTACTATTCTCAAACCCAACTGTTATATTAGTCTTTGCATAAGATCAGTGTATTATAATAATTTCTGTTGTATTGGAAACACAACAGAAATCATTTTATTTCCACCTAGCTTGGATTGCATTGTACATTCAGCTTAACATTTTACCTAAAATTGTTTACCTTTCAGTATTTCTACATAGTCTTTCATTCTTTAATTTTTTTTCTGTTCCACAGTTTATATGTTGTGTAAAGTGCTTGGAATTGCTTTGCTCTCATTCTCTAAAACCCTCATCTCAATCAGTCTGCTTGTTTGTTTTTAAAAGAAAGCACAAAGTTAATATGTGCAGTTTTGTTGACAAAAGTAATAGGTTTATTGAGAAAACTAGAAAATATAAAAATATAAAAAGGTAAGTGACCTAGGATCAGGTCTGCCTTTCTGGGGTAGTCTGAACATTTTTGGTGGTTTTTTTTTCTTTTTGGGTCACGTGACGCCCAGTAATGCTCAGGGGTTACTTCTGACAGCACTCAGGAATTACTCCTGGTGATGCTCAGAGGACCGTATGTGATGCAGAGGATCAAATCCGGATGGGCTGCGTGCAAGGCAAATGCCCTACCCACTGTACTATCACTCCGGGCCACTATGATGGGTTTCGTGTGTGTGTGTGTGTGTGTGTGTGTGTGTGCGTGCGCATGTGTGTGTGTGCACACACACATTTATAGATATACTTTCATTTATTTTGCATTGTAGGGATCAAACCCAGGCCTCCCATATATGGGTTTACACTCTACCACTGAGCCACATTCCCATTCCTAGACATAATTTTAATGTGAGATTGATACATACAATTTTGTTTTGTTTTTTCACTTCAATTTATTGTGAGCATTTTATTTAATTAGTCTTTGAACACAGGAAATATTTTGACCAAGTCAGTGTCTTTTTTTGTCTTTTTTTCTTATGCCAGGGATTGAACCACTGATCTACATCCCTTGCTTTCCTACTTCTCCAACATGTTCTTATTGTCCATCCTGTCCTTCTGTCATTGATTATTGAAGAGACCTAATAATTTTTTGAATAATAGGCATTAAATAAGGAGCTTCCACGTTTCTTAATTTTCCCAACAACCTTGTAAGGTAGCCATTTTCCATATTTTAATAGTTGAGGAAGCCAAAGCTTAGAGAGATTAACTGATTTATAAATTCAAGTTCTTCAGCTAGCAAGTGATAGAGCCAGAACTCAAACTCAGGGCAACTTATTCCAAAGTCTATGGATTTTTACCATGTCATTTTGCCCCATAGCAGCATCTTCTGATGAACTCATACGCTATTAACCATTCTATACTCTTGTTGGAATTGAAATCAAACAAAAAGCACTGGTATGTACCCCTGGCCCTAAGAACAATAAGACAAGGCTTAGAAGAAACTAGTTTATTGATTGACACAAATATTTGTTAGGACATAGAGTTTTCCCATCGCTTGGATGCTTTTCCTGTTCTGTGCATTTTATTGTATTTATATGTAAATACCTATATGATAAGTATAATTCTTGTGTAGCAGCTGCCTCTCTACTGGAATGATCATCATTTGTAAAATCCCCCAAAACCTTTTCATAAAGCTACATCAAATTACATTTTTTCCTTTTTAAGTGGATTGCTATGCATGGCTTTTATCTGTGGTGAATGTGCTAAAGGGGAATTATCTGTATTTCTTACTCCCTTTCCCTAAACAGAAGCTAACTTGTGTAATTTGTATCATAGCCTCCTGATTTATATGATACCAACACATCCCTCAGTGTGTCTCGCGATGCCTCTGTATTTCAAGATGAGAGCAATATGTCTGTCCTAGATATTCCTGCTGCTTCTCCAGAAAAACCAGTGATACAGGTAGAATATTCTTTTCCTTTTTGTGATATTAATAGTATGCTTTGGGATGGGAATGGACAGGTGGTAGTGGTGATAGAAGATAGGTTTCAAAGATGATGGAGCCTTTGGGGCTGGAGTGATAGCATAGCAGGTAGGGCATATGCCTTGCACGTGGCCAACCCGGGTTCGATTTCCAGCATCCCATATGGTCCTCTGAGCACCGCCAGGGGTGATTCCTGAGTGCAGATCCAGGAGTAACCCCTGTGCATTGCCAGGTGTGACCCAAAAAGCCAAAAAAAAGGATGATGGAGCCTTTTGGCCCTGGGAAGAAGACTTAGAAATACTTAAGTATTGGGATCATGGCATGCCACATGGTTGGCATTCTCTTCTGTCTGTGCCCAGGGACCGAGTCAGGCACAACAAAACTTTGGTAGAGGTGTTGGAAATTTTGCATATGAGGTATCAAATCTACATGTGACTAGAAAAACCAACAGTATTCTGAAACAGAGTTCAGGTTAATTGTCCTGCTACTTTTACTGTGTATATGTTGTAATATAAATTAAAGTCATTAGACTTCTGTAAATAGCCTTTTCTAACATTATCAGAAGATACCTCTTTGTGTGAGTCTGTGTGTGTTGGGGTGGGAGGGTCACACTTGCAGGACTTACTCTTGGCTCTGTGGTCAGGGAATCACCGTTAGCAGAGCTCAGGAGAACATAAATGGTGTGCTGGGAATTGAACCCAGGTCAGCTGCATGCAGAGAGAAACCTTACCCACTGTGCTATTTGGCCCCAGAAGATAATTCTGATTTGAATCCAGAAAAACTATCAGCTGATCACAATCAGGTCTCTACTAGAGAATGTAAAACACAAAAAGCTTTTTGGTGCTTCTCAGAACAAGCTAAGGAAAGCTTGGTTTCAAAAGTATGAATTGAACAAGGATGTTGCTCGCTTGTAGAGCATCTGCAATGTATGTTTGAAGCCCTGATTCAATCCCCAATACTACAAAATAAGGACCCACTCGGGTTGAAAGCTGCATGCTGAAAGTAGATTATAGACCAAACATGATTGTCACTCAATACCTCTATTGCAAACTACAACATCCAACAGGAGAGAGAACAAAAGGAAATGCCCTGCCACAGAGGCAGGGTGGGGTGGTGGGAGGGATACTGGGATCATTGGTGGAGGAGAATGGGCACTGGTGGAGGGATGTAAACGATCACGGTATGACTGAAATACAAACATGAGAGTTCGTAAGTTTGTAACTGGACCTCACGGTGATTCACTAATAAAAAAATTAAAAAAAAATAAAATAAAACATTATTTGTGAAAAAAAAACACTACAAAATAGAAAGGAAGAAGAGTTTCCTTTAGATTATGTAGTAGATTCAAAGGTCACTAAGTAGATCTGTGGGGCTCTTTGTTTTATAGTTTTGGGGGGAGGGGGCAGTTTGGGCAACTGGAGGTGCTCAGGGGCTATTTCTGACTCCCTGCTCAGGAATGATTCAGGCTGTGCTCTGTGAACCTTATGAGGTTACTAGGAGTCAGCCACATGTAAGGCAAGTGCCTCATCTTCTGTGCTACTTCTTTGGATTTATTCTGGTTTTTTTTTTCTTTTTGGGTCACACCCGGCATTGCACAGGGGTTACTCCTGGCTTTGCAATCAGGAATCACTCCTGGTGGTGCTCGAGGGACCATATGGGATGCTGGGAATCGAACCTGGGTCAGCCACGTGCAAGGCAAATACCCTACCCGCTGTGCTATCGCTCCAGCCCTGGATTTGTTCTGTTTTTTTCTTAAAACTCTATCCATGACTTTCAGAGAATAAATGAGGCAAAATATCCCTGTGTATACAAACCCAGGCTGGAGCCATAGCACAGCGGTTGGGTGTTTGCCTTTCACGCGTCTGACCCAGGTTCGATTCCTCCGCCCCTCTCAGAGAGCCTGGCAAGCTACTTGTGCGTATTGGATATTGGATATGCCAAAAACAGTAACAATAAGTCTCTCAATGAGAGATGTTACTGGTGCTCGCTCGAACAAATCAATGAGCAACAGGGCGACAGTGACTATACAAACCCACTACCTGTGGAGTTGATTTGGGAGGGGTTGGACCACACATTCTGCTGTTCCTGACTCTGCTTGGGAGTGATCCCTGACTGTGCTTGGGGGACCACATGAGATGCTGGAAATAGATCAGAGTCAGCCATAAGCAAGGCAGGTGCTTTCCCTCCTTGGCTATCTCTCTGTCTGTTCTTTTTTTTTTTTAGTTTTGTTTTTATCCTATCAATTTTCAAAAATGAAGGAAAACACAGATACCTTGAGCTGTGTATATAGTTCCCACTAGCTTGGTTGACTGGGGAAGATTGGGCCACACCTGGTGGTATGTGGGGGCTATTACTGGCTCTGTGTTCAGGAGTGACCCCTGGCTATGCTCAGGGGACCACATGTGATTCTGGGGATTGAACCAGGGTCAGCTGCACATACGGCAAGTACCTTAACCCTATCTCTCTCCAGCCCTGTTCTTTGTTTAACCCTATTTATGATTTTCAGAGAATGAATGGGGGGAAATGCACATGCCCTGAGCTATGTATACAGCTTCCACTAACTGTAGGGTTGACTCAGAGGGAAGCATCCAGCTTGAATGAGAGCCCTTGGTTAACTTCTATAAGTATATCCCTCATAATAAGCCCTTTGTGTTCCTTAGGTACACCAGGGCTGAGATAGACTAGACAAGGAAATCCAAGACTTTCAGCCCTGCTGAGTATGCGTATAGAAAGCTTATGAATGATATCATACCCTAAATGATAGGAGCGCTAACAGAATAGGGCAGATCAAGTCGCAGGTCATATCAGAGGGTCTCCATAGAGGTCTCCTAAGACTTAACCCAGGGCCTCACACACATAAAACATGTATTGTAGCTTCAGCACCTCCCCCCAACCCAATCTAACTTTACTCTATGGAACCAGCTAACTAAATAAATCTCAAAAATTGCTTCTTGTTAGGCAGCAAGGATGGCTGGTAGTAATTTCTTCTGGCTTCTTACTTGCTTGATTGATGTAACTTGGACCTTAACTATTCTCATTTAGGAAGGTGAAGATGCAGATGGTGATCTAGCAGATGAGGAAGGAACTGTACAACAAACTCAAGCCAGTGTCCTATATGAGGATTTGCTTATGTCTGAAGGAGAAGATGATGAGGAAGATGCCGGAAGTGATGAAGAAGGAGATAATCCTTTTTCTGGTAAGTTTTGTTCCTCGGCTTCTGTTTTCATGTGTCTCACAGTAGCACCTTTTGGGCTGGATAGGAGACTCTTAACAACATATGTTAATTGCCAGAAGGTTCTCTTTTTATTGAAGTACCATTAATGTTTCTCAATATTTATAGGATAACCAGATTATTTTATCTCAGAAGAATTAAAAAATCCAACACAGGCACTATAGGGACTGGAGCAATAGCATAGTGGGTAGGACACAGGCCTTGCACATGTCTCATCCAGGTTCAATTTCTAGCATCCCATATGGCCCCCTGAACACTGCCAGAAGTAATCCCTGAGTGCAAAGCCAGGCATTGCTGAATATATCCAAAAAAAAAAAAACCCAGGAATTATAAAAGGTAACAGTGGGAAAGAGAATGCCAAGATAGAGATAGTATAGAGGTTAAGGTTCTTGGTTTGCTTGTGGCAGGCCTTGGTTTAGTCCTTGGCACTTGAGTCCCTGTATTGAACCACTGGCCCAGTTACCTAACAATCACTGGGAGGGCCCCTGAGTTCACAAGGATCACTTGGGATTCCCCCCTTCCATGTGAAACAGGCAAGGCCCTAAGTACTTGATAAAGATGAAAAAGGTATCAGTTGTAGCAACAGAGAAGAAAATTTAAGGGAAAGGGTCTTGCTTTGTGATGTTTTATGGATTAGTGGCAGTGGCAGGGAAGAGAGAGAGAGAGAGAGAGAGAGAGGTAATTAAAGAAAAACAGGTTGATTGAGCATTGTGTAACTGAGACTTAAGACTGAAAGCTTTGTAACTTTCCACATGGTGATTCAATCAAAATAAAAAAATTTAAAAAAAAGAAAAACTGGTTGAGCTGAGGTTAAAGGGAAATGAGTGATTTTATTTTCAAAGTATGTACTTTATTTATGTATTTATTTATTTATTTATTGAATCACCATGAGAAAGGTTACAAAGCTTACAGATTTAAGTCTCAGTCATACAATATTCAAACACTCATCCCTTCACCAGTGCACATGTTCCACCACCAAGAACCCCAGTATACCTCCCATCCCCCCGCCTGTGTGGCTGATGATTTTTCCTTTACTCTTTACTTTGACTATATTCAATATTTCAACAGAAAACACTATTATTATTTGGAATTTTCCCCCAACAATCAGACCTGCCGAAAAGGCATCATTTGATAATTTGTTTTTCATTGCTGAGAATGAAGATTGTATGAGGTCCCGCAGCTGCGATAGCAGCCTCGCAGTTTTGGATTTCTGGCATTTTAGTAATTAAGTCCAGAGAAATTTCTGCCAGAAGTCGAGACACCACAAGCTCGTACCTCTGTTTCGTGGGCTTTAAAAGATGGCAGTTGCCACACCGCCACCACCGCCGAAAGGAAAGGCCAAGAGAGTAAAACCTTTTCCCTCTCGGGGCAGCATGGGGCTGTAGCTTAGTTCACAGTCTAGAGGCATTTCTGCAAGAAGCCGCTGGGTTCCGAAATTAGTTAGTGGGCCTCCAGGATCATGGTCATTCAGGAGTGCAGGAGGCATCCGTGTGTGGCCACTTGGGTCTCATCTCAAAGTATGTATTTTTTTAAAAATTGGGGGCTACATTCACTGTATTCAGAACTTTCTCCTGTGTTCAGGGATCACACCTGGTGGTGATCAGGGGAGCATATGCAATACCAGGGATTGAACTGCTGGCCACATGCAAAACAGGTGCCTTTTCCACTGTACTATCTCCAGCACCTAAACTATGAATCTTGCCAGTGTTGACCCTAGGCAGTTAAAAGAAGGGCCTTCTAGGTTATGAGCCCAGACAGGATGCGTAAGTAGAAGTGGTTTTGAAGGACACAGCCAATGATGTTAATTCTGTCAAGCTTATCAAGATCTGTCTCTTTTCAAGCTATCCAGCTGAGTGAAAGTGGAAGTGACTCTGATGTGGGATCTGGTGGAATAAGATCCAAGTTGCCACGCATGCTTCAGGAGAACACAAGGATGGGCCTGGAAAATGAAGAAAGCATGATGTCCTATGAGGGAGACGGTGGGGAGGCTTCCCATGGTTTGGAGGATAGCAATATCAGGTAATCGGCAGCAACATGCTACAAGGCATGGCATCAATGCCCACCTATCATGTCAAAGGGCCCAACATCAGGTTATTTTCATCTGTCAAATATTTCCTGGGTACCTATATAGGGCTAGGTACTGTGCTAGGCTCTTGGGGGTACACAGAGAAGCAAAGGATATTCTGTCCTTGAGGAGCTCACATTCTAGTGGAAGAGACTGATACAAAATCATCACAAATACAGTGCTATATATGCCATTGCATAAGTTAAGAACAGAGTGCCAAGTCACCACTGAGGAAGGAGTGTCTCACTCTGCTTGGTGTGATTAAACAAATTTTCACAAATGAGGGAACATTTAAACTTGAATTTAGCTTTACAGGATGATGATGAATCTACTAAGTAGATATAATGGCAGATGAAGAGATCCTTAAAGATAGAACAATATATTCAAATGTACAGAAACATAGCACATATATTTCAGAACAGGGGGCTTATTATGAGTCATGGCTCTAGAAGTAGGAAGGGATTATATTGTAGAGGACCTTAAATAGCATTTGGGTTTGGGATCATGGGAATAGTCACTTTAAGAAAAGGAAGTAGCATCACATTTGTATATTAAATAACTCTAGGGCAATGAGAAACTTCATAATTAAGTTTTTTAGGAATGAGGTATGAAGGAAGAGCTGTTTCAAGACCTCTGTGTAGAGAGTATCAGTTGCCTTTAGGAGGTGAAGGCATCAGATAGGTATAATAAATGGGAATATGACTGCGATAGAGAAGAGAAAGTACAAATGTTAGATGGGATGGGAAAGGAAAGTAAACTTGAATTGTCTTTGGACATGTTGGAATTAAGCTACAATTGATACTTAGAGGCAGAGGCAGCAATATTTATGACAAGCACAAAAGCACTAAAGTGGTCCCTTTCTTCAAGGAGCTCAGTTTAGTGGGAAGCCTAAACAAGTAAACAACTGATCACTGTGTAATATAAAAAGTATCGTCATAAACAATTATGAGGGGGGGTGATCAGTGGGTAGGGTACTTGCCTTGCATGTACCCAACCTGGATTCAATACCCAGCACCATGGGTATATGGTAATTTTAAATTACCATATGGGTATATGGTCCCCTGAGCCCATCAGGAGCAAGTCCTGAGCACAGAGCCAGCCATAACCCCCAAGCACCACCACATGCAAACAAGAAATAAGTGTGAAATTTTCTTGGAATTTGGGTAGAATAGAGTGGGGGGCCTGGTTGAAGGTATGGGAGGAGGGAACCAAGCTCAATCAGAATAGAAATTAGATGAAAGAGAAAAAAAGATACTCCAGAGAGCAAAAATAACATTGGTGAACGCCAGGAGTAATTCCTGAATGCATGAGCCAGGAGTAACCCCTGTGAAATGCCGGGTGTGGCCCAAAAACCAAAAAAAAACACATTGGTGAATACTGAAGCTTCTAGCTCAGTGTGATTAGATCCATGTGGTAGAGACAATGTAGCAGGAGATAGGTAGGACCAGATCGTGAAGCGCCTGAAGATTTGGGGCAGACACTGATTTAGAATAATATGATCAGATCTACATTTGGAAAGATTGTTCTGTGCTCCTTCCAAAAAATAAGCAACAACTCAACAAGAAATGCATATGGATAATTTTATATGTGAAAAAAAAATTTCCCGAGGAATCAAGCGTAAACAGTGAATTGTAAATTTTGCCTTTAAGATTGTTAGTCATTTAAACAAATGCCCAGTGTTGGAAAAGCTGTGAAGAAAGATATTTTATAAAAAAACTGGTATTAATGTAAATTGATAAAATGGGGTAGGAAGGAGAAAGGTATAATAATTTAGAATTATAACTCAGAAACTTTAAAATTACACATTTTAGCCCCAAAAGTTCATGTCTAGGAACTTATTCTGTGGGAATAACAAACCACTTTTATCAAGATATTTGTACAAGGATGTTTATTATAGTATTGTTTCTAATAGAGAATTGGAGACAACTTAAATGTCTGAAAGACTGTTAAGTTATAGCACTAGAGTGGAGTACCATCTAGGTTTTTAAATGATGCTGCTATGTCTATTGATGTGCAAAGGTGTCAATTATAATCGTAAGTGCAAAAAGCAGATTCCTGTAGAATATTTCATTTTGTAAATAAATAAGGTGTTTAAGCATCTAAGTGAAGTGCATAGAAGAAAATTTGGAAGGTCATAGACCAAAAGATTATCTTTGGGTGATGGAGTTATTGGTAATTTTTTCCTTTTTTTGGTGTATATTCTTTTTTTAAACTCGTGAATATGCATTACCTGTATGATTTTTTAAAAGCAAAAGTAAGAATAAACAAACAAACAAAAATGAAGAGCACTCTGACAGAAGTGTGAAGAATTAATTGAATGGGAAAGCAAGACTGGAAGCATATGAAGACTAATTTCAGTAGTGTAGGCCAGAGACAAAAGGACTAAACCAAGGCTGGCAGAGTAAGAATAGTAAGGAGAGACAAATTGAAGATGTGAAACTTTTGGTCCTATTTGCCAATTGAGAACACAGATAGATGAATGAAGCTGTGAGTGTAGAGTGAAACACTGAGCATTTATGGTTCTGTAGACTGGCAATATATTGTTCAGACCTAAAGAAATTTCTTCCATTTGGGATCTTAAGTAGATAAAGTTGGTGAGTAGAAGTTTTTGACAGGATGATTTTTCTCTTGGTGACCCTTAGTTCAGTCCAAAACCAATCGTTTTAGTGTCCAGGGGAATTGAAATGGGTTGATCCCTTAGTAGCACTAAAAATGGGACTGGTGGGGCTAAAGAGATAGCACAGCGGGTAGGGCTCTTGCCTTGCACGTGACCGACCCAGGTTTGGTCCCTGGCATCCTGTACGGTCCCCCCGAGCATTGCCAGGTATAATTCCTGAGTGCAAATCCTGGAGTAACCCCCTGAGCATTGCCGGGTGTGCTACTCCTCCCCCCCCCAAAAAAAAAATGGGACTGGTCAGCTAGAAGATGGTGCCCGAGCTTGAGAGATGACATGTTTCTCTTCTCAGTTATGGGAGCTATGAGGAGCCTGATCCCAAGTCGAACACCCAAGACACAAGCTTCAGCAGCATCGGTGGGTATGAGGTATCAGAGGAGGAAGACGATGAGGAGGAAGAGCAGCGCTCTGGGCCGAGCGTACTAAGCCAGGTCCATCTGTCAGAGGACGAGGAGGACAGTGAGGATTTCCACTCCATTGCTGGGGACAGTGAGTTGGACTCTGATGAATGAGGCTGCCTTTGGGCCTCCTTGGTCAGCCTTCCCTGTTCTCCGGCCTAGTTGATACACCTTTCCCCAAATTGTCTATATTCACGCAGCGTCTGAGAAACACCTTAGCCTTTAAAAACTACTAAGTAAATGCTAATCTCTTCTGGTCTTCCTAGGGGCACTATCACCCTTTGATTCAAAACCAGGTAGCCCCTTTCCCTTTGCACTAACAGAAAGCGCCATTTCCTTCTCCAGTGTCTTCCTTTAACTCCGGTAACTTTAACTTCATTGTTCTTGGTATCATTTTTACCCTGGGGTAAAAATGGGGGAAAGAGGAGAAATTATGAAACAACTAATACACTTATGTCCTCTCTCTGTGCTAGAAATACTCCAAGCATGGTATTGTCTCAGTTTTCTAATTTGCAGGCTGGAGCAAGTGACAAAATTCTGCTGGGTTCTGGTGGATGCTGTGCCACAGTAGAAAACAAACCTATCGGACTATGCCATATGTCAGTGCCTTGTTCCTAAATGTATTGGAGGGAAAGGACTATAAATCTCAAAGCAGCCGATATGTCAGAAATGATATGTTGCCATGTAAATGTGTTCTGTCCATCCCCCACCCCCACACACCAAGGATTTTAAAATAGTAGGAAAATGGTAAGTGGCTTAGGGCAAACAAAGACCATCTTCTGTTTCTTTTCATGCTAAGGATATGGTTCTGCGCAGCGTAGGTACTCAATAAATGTTCCCAAAATTGTGAAATTCTCAACAAGTTTGTCATTGAACATCTGCTCTATAGTAAGCACTCTATCAATCTTTGGGATGCAAATACACAATTCTTTTGTGTAAAGTGCTCACCATCGAGTGGAGTTGAACCATGTTACAAATCATTGAAGTACTGTCAGATAAGTGCAATTAAGAATTAGATATCAAGTATAGGAAGAAATAAAGGAGTGAGTGATAACGTTTGAAAAAGTCAGATGAGTCTTCTCAGCGATAACTTTTAAGCTGAATTTTGAAGACTTAGGTAAAGCTTGCTAGATGGAAAAGTCTAGACAAGAATGTAACATGAAGCAAAGCAGCAGAAATATAGAAGTGGCAGAGTGTGTTCCTAGTTTGTTTGTTTGTTTGTTTGTACCTGCCTTGTTCCCGGAAAAAAAAAGTTATTTATATTCCAGTCTTTTTACGCTGGAGTAGCTAGTGATCAAAGTAAAAGATGGGCGATTAGTATATCATAAAGAACTTTGCATTTTATGCCAGTGTGAATTTTATTTAGGAGTTGTGGAATAATGTTGTATTGAGATGTGCTTTTAAGAAATTTCTGTATAGCAAGTGAAGAAATTGAAAAATCTTTGTAATGGACAGTATGATCCTTTTTTATGAAAGACAAAAAGTGTGTGTACTTGAATGTGTTTATATCTGCTTGTATATGAACAGGAAACGGTCCGAAGGGATGTGTACTGAACTGTTCATAGTGGTGACCTCTGGGGATGGGGGAGGGGGTTGTATCAGCTGTGTGGGTGTTTGATTTCTGTGTTGTTTTAACTTTTTGTACGTATTTTTTTTTAATAAAATTTTATTACATCAAGTGTGGTGTGGAGCATGGTTTGAAGGGGACCGAATCTAGGAGGACTACTGGAGATGGGAATGAGGGAATTCAATTGGACTTTTATGGGGTGGAGTCAAAGGAGTAGGTAACCAGTTGGCCTTTGAAGATGGCAAAGGAGGAATGGAGACGATTTCTATAATTTAGGTTTGGAAGATGGGGTAGGCCATGACACTCACTGAACATATCAAGCTGCCTATTTTTATCAGTCCACTAGATGCTTATACTGTTTCTGATTTCAGGGAATTTAAGGTCTAGACTGAAAGATGTGTAAGAAAAAGGTGATTGTTGGGGCTGGAGCGATAGCACAGCGGGTAAGGCGTTTGTTTTGCACGCGGCTGACCCGGGTTTGATTCCCGGCATCCCATATGGTTCCCTGAGCACCGCCAGAACTAATTCCTGAGTGCAAAGCCAAGAGTGTATCGCCACGTTTCACTTAAAAAAACAATAAATAAATGAAGGTGACTGTTGGAATAAATAGGCACAAGTTTCCATTATGAGAAGAACATGTTTTGCAGCTCTGATTATGGAGTAAGAATGGGAAAGCTTTGTAAAGGAAGCTCTGTTGGGGGAGGGGGTTCACAAAAATTAGAGTTTTTCCCCTTGCATGGCTTCTTATTGACATAATTATATAATTGCTAGCAATGGCTAAAGAGAACAGCAATATTTTGGGGTTTGGGCACCTGTATCCAGTAGTGCAGATTGGCTGTTCCTGGTCTTAGTGATCTGTGCCGGTGGTGTTCTAGAGACCATATGTGGTGCTGAGGATCAAGCAAGTCAGCTGTGTGTAGCAGGATCCTAACCATCTGTGTTAATCTCTCTACCCCATAAAGGAATCTCCTAAGATAGAGTAGGGCAGCATTTGCCAGAGTCACAGAGAAATGTTCTAGGCAGAAAGAACAAAATGCTTGGGGACATGTAATTACATAGTTCGGAAAACATGTAGACAAATATATAGGGAACATGTGTAGTATGGTGATTACAAGACTCAGGTTTAAATGCTCATTTTTGGAGAAACCCCTCTGGCAGTAGATGGAATGTGGAGGTGTGGTGCCAGATGAATGATGATGGAGCCTTTAATTGATCCTTAAGCATAGTAGGGATGAAAGAAGACGTCATCATGGTGCCACGGGATAATGAAAAGATAAAAGAATGAAACCTCGGGGGACAGAGAAGGGCTTAGAGGGCTGGAGCATATGTCTGGGTTCAATTCCCAGTGCTAGATAATCGCTTGAGCACCAAGCTGGGAGTAGCATTACTGGAAGTGGCTCAAAAAGAGAACCTAGGTTTCTGATTTAGGGGACTGGGTAAATACTGATGTCATTTACTGAAAACGTGGAAGTTAGTAGAAATAGTTATGTTCAATTGAAAGCATCTGTAGATCTTAAGTCAGCTAGGTCAAAAGTTTAGGATTTGTAAAATTTTGGGACTTAAGGTCATACAGGAAGCATGAAGAGTCAGAAGATCACAGAGGACAGATACCTAGTGATGACCAGTATTTAGGGGTTGTCAGAAATGAAGGAAAATCTGAAGAGTACTTTGGTACTTTTCAAAACCAAGGAAGTTTTAGGGTGCATAAAAAGACCATGTATATGCTACAGAGAAGATAAAATGAAGCCTGAATAAGAGCCTTTGGGTTTGTTAATTAAGAGGTCCCTGGAGATCTGGTGACCAGTGAAAGCAGTTTTAGAGTAGCCAGAACCAGGGTAAAGAAAAATGAGAATGTGACAAAAGCTTTAAGAAATTGAACCACATTAAGTTAAGATGCTTTTGCACATTAAATGATGTCCAGAATACAGCAACCCACAGACTGGGAGAAATATTGAAACCACTCTTCTGATACAGCAACTGGTAGAATTTTGTCACTGTCATGCCGTTGCTCATTAATTTGCTCGAGTGGGCACCAGTAATGTCTCCATTGTGAGACTTGTTACTGTTTTTGGCATATCGAATATGCCACAGGTAGCTTGCCAGGCTCTGCCAAGTGGAACCTTACAAGAAAAAAATCATCTAAGCCCATCAGGAAATGGGGAAATGAGATAAACAGAAACTTCGTTAAAAAAGGCATACATATGACAAAAAGACATATATAACAATGCTCTTCATTGCTCACCAGGAAAATGCAAATCAAAGCAACTATGAGATATCACCTCACACCAGAGAGATTGGTGCGCATAACAAAACCCACCAGTATTGGTATAATTGGGTAGAGGAAACGGGACCCTCATTCACTGATGGTGACAATGTGACTAGTCTGACCTTTTGGGAAAGCAATATGGACATTCCTCAAAAAATTGGGAATTCTGCTTCCATATAACCCCAAGGGCTCCAAAACATAAGGCAGAAAATACATTTACAGCCCTGTGTTCATTGCAGCACTGTTGACAATAGCCAAAATAAACAGATGACTGGATAAAGAAACATGAACCGTTTCTTGTATCACAAACACAAAGACTACTACTCAGCCATAAGAAAAGATGGAATCAGCGAGCTACTTCAAGCTCGTGTTTCCTTGAATACATATTTCCTCTCTCACACATCTTTCTAACTAATTTTCATTCTCAGGGGGTTAGAGTGATATTATAACAGGTGAGGCATTTACCTTGCATGTGGACAACCCAGGTTTGATCCCTGGTACCACATATTATCCCCTGATCACTGTAAGCCCTGAGCATTGCTGGGTGTGTTCCAGAACCAGAAGGTTTCGTTCAACAAAAAAAATCTTGTGGGGCCAGAGCCTTAGTACACTGAGTAGGGCATTTGCCTTGCAGAGTATCATGCTGAGTAGAATTAGAGAATGGGGCAAGAGTGATCAGATCAGTGGTAGAGCAATTGTCTTGCATGCAGCCAACCTGGTTTTCTCTCCACAGTAAATCATATGGTCCCCTGAGCCCACCAGGCGTGATCCCTGAGTACATAGCCAAGAGTAAACCCTGAGCATTGCCAGATTTGGCCCCCAAACAAAAGAAACTCGAGGAAGAAGGACAGACACAGAATGATGTCTCTCATATGTGGAATATAAAGAACCATAGTAGAGGAATAACATGCCCAAAGGCAATATAATCAAAAGAACATGAGAACTGGTCTTCAGTAGGAAGTTTGGGCTGCTGGGGACAAGGAAAGAAACACTCTGACAATGATGGAGGGAAGTCACTCTGGAGGAGGTGATGCAGAAAGGTAATATAATAAAGTGATATGCAGTATACCCTATCAGTAACAGTACTGTAAAGCACAGTGCCTAAAGAAGATAAAAGTGCCTGCACAGAGGCAGAAAGTAGGATGGGCCGGAGACTGGTGGAGGGAAATAGACACTGGTGAAGGGGTTGGTGTACATTGTACGCCTGAACCCAGTCATGAATATCTGTAACTAATGGCCACTCTAAAATTTTTTTAAAGTTTAAGGGGCTGGACCATGCCCAGGGCTGAGCTGGATTTGATCCCCAGCACCCCATTTGTTCCCCTGAACCCACCAAGGAATAATTTCTAACACAGAGCCAGTAGTAAGCCCTAAGCACTGCCAGATGTGCCCCCCCCAAAAAAATTTAAGAAGCAAAGCTATATAGAGGCAGAGAGTAAATTTCCCTCTATTCCTGTAAGAACTAGGCCTAGTTGCACCGTCAAGTGAACAAATCAGTAGGAGAAAAGGACAAATTTAATTGCATATATGTGAGGAATTCACATATAGATTCTACAATATAGATTCAGTAGTACAAGACTATATATATATGTATATGTATATATGGGCATATTTTAGATATATGTATATATATATAATTTTCTCAGTTATGGAATGACATAGGGTCCTGAGACTTCAAAGAAAGAAGAGGGAAATTTATATGATATTATGATATTAAGATTCTATGTTTAGTTTGATAGCAGAAAGTTTATTTGGGCAGGGGGAATACTACTGAATAGTACTCCTACTTTTAATTTTTCCAGGCAGTTGAAGGTAAATATT
This sequence comes from Sorex araneus, assembly GCF_027595985.1. Lineage (NCBI taxonomy): Eukaryota > Metazoa > Chordata > Mammalia > Eulipotyphla > Soricidae > Sorex > Sorex araneus. The sequence goes on along the minus strand of NC_073313.1, from coordinate 140,810,953 downwards.
TATCATTTGTGGACTAAAAGGTACAGGAGGTTAGGCACTTGCCTTGCATGTACCTGTTGTAGCCTATGACCCGGTTTTCAAGTCACCTATAATCCTCTGAGTACTGTCAGGTAGAGCGCAATAACTCCCCCCTCAAAAAAAAAACTGTAGACTGCACTGTCGTTCATCAATTTTGCTCAAGCGGGCACCAGTAACGTCTCCTTGTGAGACTTATTGTTACTGTTTTTGTTTTGTTTTGTTTTGTTTGCTTTTTGGGTCACACCCAGCGCTGCTCAGGGGTTACTCCTGGCTTTGCACTCAGGAATTACTCCTGGTGGTGCTTGGGGGACCATATGGGATGCCGGGGATCGAACCCGGGTCGGCCACGTGCAAGGCAAATGCCCTACCCGCTGTGCTATCGCTCCGGCCCCTATTGTTACTGTTTTTGGCTTATCGAATTTGCCATGGGTAGCTTGCCAGGTTCTGCCGTGCGGGCGGGATACTCTCGGTAGCTTGCCAGGCTCTCTGAGAGGATCCCTGGGAGGAATCGAACCCAGGTCAGCCGAATGCAAGGCAAAAGCTCTACCCACTCTACCCGCTGTGCTCCAGGCCCCCCCCCCAAAAAAAAAAGAAAAATTTTATCATTTGCCTGCAGCGCCTCAATTAACCTCCTTAACCTCTTCTTGTGTAATCCACGTGCTCAGGTGATGTATCTTGGACAGACCTGCCTGAGCTCCCTGAGGAGGCCAATCTTCAGCTGTAGAAGTTACGAAAAAAGTCAAAAAGAGTCTGTGGAAGATAAGCGTGCTTGTACCTAGGCTCAGGGAGGGGTGAGGAGTACCTGCCTTGCAGACACCAGGCCACAAATGTCATCCCTGGCATCAGCCCACATTCTGAGTGCAACTCCAGGTGCATAAATGTGTGACACAGCCAGGAAACCAAGAACACTGCCCCTGGCAAGTACCACAACTAGTGTATAAGCACTGCAGCCAAGTGTGTGTCACCTCCAGTCATTGTGACAGCAACAAGGGGAAGGGGGAAAGGAATGAAATTAAGACCTAGAGTGGTAATGCAGCACATAGAGCATTTTCGTTGCACAAGGCAACCCAGGTTTGATCCGCATCACGTCCTATGGTTCCCCAAGTCTGCCAGGAGTGATCCCAAAGGACAGAGACAAGGAGGAAGCTTTGTGCACTATTGGGTATAACTCAAAAACAAACAAGAAACAATAAAATCAAAAGTATGGGAATAAGGGGGATAAGAGTAAAGTGTGCAGGGTGGTTGTTTTACACACAGCTTGCCTGGGTTTGAATCTGGCATTCATTGTGGGCCCCTGAGCACTGCCAGGAGTGATCCCTGAGTGCAGAGCAGAGGAGTAAGCCTTGAGCACAGCTGGGTGGTACCCAACCCCCCTCAAAATTATTGAAATAAAATATGGGTGAAGTATTTTTTTAAAAGAAACAAGATGCTTAAGAGAGAATTCGGTGGGCTGAACTTATGCATTGCTTGTGGGTGGCATGAGTTTGACCCTCAGGACCACCTCGTCCCCTGAATATGGCCAGACATGACTGCCAAGCACCTCTAGGTATGCCCTCGGCCGCCACCAAAAAAGAGCGACATCTAGGAAAAGGATAGAAAGGCCTGTTGAAACAGAAGAAATGTCAGCTAGACTAGGTGGAGAAATTTGCCCTAGGAGAAGAGATCTCTTCCCCTGAGATAGAAGGATGGAATTATGTAGATGAAAGGAGATAGGAAGTTTGTGGAATTCACACTTACAGTTTTAGTTTCCCCTAGGAAAAAGATAAGATCATCCTTGTGAGAAAAATGAAAATACAGTGGAGAGATAGTACAGAGGTTAAGGCTCTTTCTTTGCACGTTGATGACCCTAATTCAAACCCAGCGCCACATATGGTCCCCTGAGGTCCTCCAGGAGTGATCCTTGAACACAGAGCCAGGAGTCACTGGAGCACCACTGGGAATGGCACAAAAGAAACAAAATTAAGATGAAAGCTTGATTTAAAGGTTTTTTGTTTGTTTGTTTGGGGGCCAGGCTGGAGAGATAGCACAGCGGGTAGGGCATTTGCCTTGCATGAGAACAACCCGGGTTCGATTCCTCAGCCCCTCCCAGAGAGCCCGGCAAGCAATCGAGTGTATCCCACCTGCATGGCAGAGACTGGCAAGCTCCCCGTGGCGTATTCGATATGCCAAAAACAGTAACAACAAGTCTCACAATGGAGACGTTGCTGGTGCCCACTCGAGCAAATTGATGAGCAACGGGATGACAGTGCTACAGTGATATTTGGGCCACTCCCACCTCAGGGCTAACTCCTGGATCTGCCCTCAGAAATTACTTCTGGGGGCTGGAGCAATAGCACAGCGGGTAGGGTGTTTGCCTTGCACGTGGCCAACCCGGGTTCAATTCCCAGCATCCCATATGGTCCCCTGAACACCGCCAGGAGTAATTCCTGAGTGCAGAGCCAGGAGTAACCCCTGTGCATCGCCGGGTGTGACCCAAAAAGCAAAAAAAAAAAAAGAAATTACTTCTGGTTGGGTTCAAAGGACCATTTGGGATACTGGAAATTGAACCATGTTCAGCATGCAAAGCAAGCTGTACTATCCTTCCGATTAAAGTATTGAGGGACTGAGGAGATAATAGAAGGGTTAGGAAACATGTGCCAAATCCCAGGCGTCACGTGGTCTTTTGAGCATTACAGGGTGTGGCCCTGCAGGCCCCCGAGAATCGCTGAAGGGACCCTAATGGTTCCTGCATCACAGGGCTGGAACAACATCAAATCCCAGCTCCAAGCAGTGAACTGGAGGGGTAGTTGGCCTGTTAGTCAAGTATTGCGGGAAGTGGCCCCTGGGTCTCCTGAGCACTGATTGGAAGTCACCACCCAAAAAGAATTGAACTACTTAGTCCAGAGATATGGCTGGAAAGTGGTAGAGCACACATCTGCCACGTGTGAGCCAGAATTTAGTCCCTGTGTTGCATGGACCCATAGCACTGCTGGGTGCAACCCTGGTGGCCACCAGCATTAAACCACCGGGCATGCATGGCTGGTCAGCATCACTGAAAGTAGCCCCTGGACTTCCCTACATAAAAAGTACTTAATGGGCTGGAGCAATAGTACAACAGGTAGGGCATTTGGTTCAATCCCCAGCATCCCATATGGTCTCCCAAGCACTGCCAGAAGTAATCCCTGAGTGCCGAGCCAGGAATAACACCTGAGCATCACCGTTTTTTTTTTTTCTTTTTTTTTTCTGAGGGAAATAATGTTAAACTAGAAATGCTAAATGTCTCCGTAGCACAGAGATTAGAATATATCTTTGTCTTTCAGGTAACTTATTATTTATTTTATTATGGATGGGGACAATACCTGTTGGTGTTCGGAGCTTACTCCCAGCTCAGTGCTCGGGAACATATGCAGTGCCAGAAATTAGTGTACAAGACACTCTGGCGCATCCTTTTAGTGAAAAAAAAAGCCTGATTGTTAAAGAGTCAGGAAAACCTGCATGCACTCACGTGAAATAATGGTCTTTTTAAAACAATGAGAAGCAAAAAAGTAGTGGGCCAGAGAGATAGTACAGAAGCTAAAGTCACTTGTCTTGCAAATGGCTGACCCAGGTTCAATCCTCAGCACCACATATGGTCTCCCAGGCTCCCCAGAATATGCCCTACCCACTGTGCTATCGCTCCAGCCTCCTAAAGTAAATTTAAATTTCTTTACCGACGCCTACCCTGCAGAGCTCAAGGGCCAGTGACACTGGGAATGTCATCCTGGAGATTGAACTCAGGCCTCAGGCATGCTAGGCTTGTGCTCTGCCATTTGAGCTATCTCCTCAGTCCCTTTGTTTTTAAATAGTTTACTGAGAAATGGAAGCTGTTACCAATTAGGGTTCCGAAAAGCATCCTTCCGTTTTGAATGCCTACATTTGGTTAAAGGCATAAATTTCAGGGCCTGAAGTATAGTACAGAGGGTAGGGCATTTGTCTTCCAAGTGCCCGAGCCAGCTTCCATCTCTGGCATCCCATACTGCTACCCCTGAGCACTTCCAGGAATAATCCCTGGGCACTGCAGGGTGTGACCTAAAAATCCACATATACACACAAAAGACTTAAATTTAGGCTGGAGAGATGGTACAGGCTGGCACCGCATATGGCCCCCCCAACCTCTGCCAGGAGTGATCCTTGAACACAGCCAAGAGTAAGCCCTGGGCACTGCCAGGTGTGGCCCCCAAACAAACAAACAAATAGAAAGACAAATTGGGCAGTGATCTAGCTCAGTAGTAAAGTGTCTGCTTCACATGAGTGATCTCAGGGTGCAATACTTGGCATCACAAAAATTTATCTTTAAAAGAATAAAATTGAAAATGCCAACTTGGTTTATTTGTGATTTTTTCCTTCAAAGACACTGAGAAACACAACTGACAGGGTATAGAAGCAGGGCAAGGCATTTTTTCCAAACCTATGATCTCTGTTGAACTCTCTCTCTCTCCTCTCTCTCTCCTCTCTCTCTCTCTCTCTCTCTCTCTCTCTCTCTCTCTCTTCCTTCCTCCCTCCCTCTCTCGCCCCACCTGACTTTTTTCACTCTGGAGAAGCATGTTCTCTCTTGAACACATGTATGTATCTCTCTCTGTCTTTCTCATTTTTGCCCACACACATCCCTATAAATTTCTTTCGATAAGCACCATTTTACTTCACCAAAAAAGTAGGGCAGGTAAAAGAGTTGGGGGTAAAGACCTGGTGCGGGGAGCTGCCTGCCCATGCAGGGTCCTAATATGGACATAGCTCAGGGAGCTGCCTCAAATGAGGGCCAAGAATACTTGGCACAGCTCTCCGTCCCGCCACCCCGAATAAGTGGAGTGGCCATTGTGTTGTCAAAGCCCGCAGAGAAGTTCATAGTTGCACTACTCAAAGTCTGCAAGAACGTTGGTAAGAAATAGATGCACTTTGTTTCTACAGAAATTACACCTACTGCCATTATGGGAAATCACAGAAATAATAATATTGTTTTTCTGCGTATTATTGATTTAGAAACAAGTTATTTTTCACAATACTATGTTTCTCACCTTTTGTTTTGTGATCATATGCATGTACAATCATGAATAACTATGAATGATGATTTTACCTGCCAAGTTCCTGATCAAGATGTATGGAAGGCTACCTGAAATAAAGATCAAGGCTGCGGTTCCATCAGAACTCGGCCCTCTCAACACTTGTACGTTGTCTCTTTTAGCCTCACCTTCCCTCTCAACCGGTTCAACTGTCGGCTGGCCCAGCGACCTGGAATGTGAGTTGAATTAGTGACTTTGATTTTAATAACCATTTATTGATTAATTTATACCAAGCCTGGGTGTTGTGAATGCAGTGTTAGAGATATTCATGTCCTCACAGGAACGTGATAAATGAAATGATACACGTGGGGCTGGAGAGATAGTCAAGTGGAAAGAGCACTTGTCCTGTATGTGACCAACCCAGTTTCTATCCCCAGCATCCCATATGGTTCCCCGAGCACCGCCAGGAGTAATTCCAGAGCGCAGAGCCAGGAGTAACCCCTGAGCATTGTTGAGTGTGACCCAAAAAGAAAAAAAAAACAGAAAAGAAAATCATTGGGTTAGTTGTAAGGTTAGAATGATGGGAAGAGATTTGACAGAATTTAGGTGGATTCGACAAGAGATTGATCAAATGTTGGGAGTATTTCAGTTAGTCCAAAAATATTAATTGAACCTAATGGGTGCCAGACATTCAAGTCTTCTGAATACAGTAGTGTAGAAAACATGATCCCTTCCCTCAAAGAGCTTATCATTTTGTGGCAGAAGTAGGCAAATAATAGTAGCAAATCAAAGTAGCAAATAAGAGCCGGAGCCATAGTACAGCAGGTAGGGCGTTGGCCTTGCACATGGTTGACCTGAGTTCGATCCTTGGCATCCCATGTGGCCCCCGAGCACCTTCAGGAATAATTCCTGAGTGCGGAGCCAGGAGTAAACCCTGAGCACTGCCAGGTATGACCCCCCAAAAAATAACGAAAAAAAGGAGCAAATAATAGTGAGAAGTACTACGAAGACAAAACAAAGCAGCATGATGGGATATGAGGTAAGGGGGCTTCTGGGGAAGAAAGACTTTGATGAGTAGCTGTCATTGGCAGATAAATGTGTATGTGTTACTTTGATAAACTCTAATTAAGAGTTTTTCAGGGGCTGGAGTGATAGCACAGCAGGTAGGGCATTTGCCTTGTACGTGGCCGATCTGGGTTCAATTCCCAGCATTCCATATGGTCCCCTGAGCACCACCAGGGGTAATTCCTGTGTGCAGAACCAGGAGTGCATTGCCGGGTATGACCCAAAAAGCAAAAAAAAAAACTATTTTTCATTGATGATGAAGGCAGGGATGGATCTCAGTAGCAGAGTGCCTGATGCACATATATGTGAGGCCTTGTTTTGATTACTGGCACCTCACACACATACACAGAAAGTTGAAAAGTAATGAAAGAATCACAAGTGCCGGAGAGATGGCGCAATGGACTGAGCACAGCCTTTGCATGTGGAAGGCCTGGCTTCATTTCGGGCACCACACGGTCCCCTGAGCACTTCCAGGAGTCATCTCTGAGCACAGAGCTGAGAGTAGTCCCTGAGTACCATTTACCAGGTGTGGTCCCCTCAAAACCCCACAATTTTTAAAGTATCTTTTGTGAGGGGGCACAGTGGGCATGGCACTTAACAAGCTGGGGGTGATCCCTGGCACTCCGTATGGTCCCCTGAACCCCTCCAGGAGTGATCCCTGAGCACAGACCAGAAATAGTGAGAAGTACTACGAAGCACCACCAGATGTGCCCCCCCAAACCAAAACTAAATAAAGTATCTTTTGTGGTTCCTTTTTTTTCTGTTTCCAGTCCACACTCAAAGTGCTCTGACCCCACAAGATACTTTTAAAGTCTGGCCGAGGGTGAGAGAGATAGACAAAGGGCTGGTCATGCCTTGTAAGACCTTAACTTGGGTTCCCAACACTGCCTGGTGACCCTGGTGTTCCCCAGCACCCCTGGGCACAAGCATTGTGCTGTCTGTCAGACCCAGTAAGCAGAGTATCTCTTGGAATGGCCTCTGGGTCACCTAACATTGCTTGGGATGCCCCCTCCCCCACCAAAAATGTTGCACTGTCGTTGCACTGTCCTCACACTGTTGTCCCGTTTTTCATCTATTTGCTCAAGCCGGCACCAGTAACATCTCCATTGTGAGACTTGTTACTGTTTTTGGCATATCGAATACGCCACGGGTAGCTTGCCAGCTTGCCAGGCTCTGCCGTTTGGGCGGGATACTCTCGGTAGCTTGCCGGGCTCTCCGAGAGGGACAAAGGAATCGAACCTGGGTCGGCCGTGTGCAAGGCAAATGCCCTACCTGCTATGCTATCGCTCCGGTCCACCAAAAATGTATATGTGCATTAAAAAGACTGGCAGATCAATAGGAAACAAAGATATCCTGTTTCCATGGAAGCCAAAGAAAGAGAATTTCCAATTTGGAAAGGTCAGCAATGTCCAGTACTTGCTGAATGGTCAATCGGATAAGGACCAAAATTTGTCATTCAGACTTGGAAATTGGTAAGACTAGTGAAAACTGTCTTTTGGAAATCAGTGCAGAGCCAGATGGCAAGTGGGCTGCAGACGTGGATGTGAGAAAGTAGAAACAGGGCTGATTTGATTATGTAACGGCTGTCATTCACCATGCAAAGAGCTCATCTTACCTAATTTCAGTTAATCCTAAACCATGTATGAGATGGGCATTATTTGCCTCATTTTATAATTGAAGAAACTTGTTGAGAAGTACAAATAATAGGGGAATTAGCATTGAACAGAAGGATCTCTGTTTTGTTTTATTTTTGTTTTGGGGCCATACACGATGGTACTCAGGGCTTACTCCTGACTCTGGGCTCAGGGAACACTCCATGCAGGCCTTGGGGAACCATATGGGGTACTGAGAATCGAATCCAGGCCAACAACATGCCAGGCAAGCACCTTAGCCACTGTACTATCTCTGGCCCTGAATCTTTAATATCAGAAAGATGGGTATTGGATGCATATTAAGCAGTATATTAGGGAGCACACCATACCTCAAGGTGTTGTAGACCCTTCTGAGTTTAGCATTTATTCTATAAGTAGCAGGAAACTTTTCAGTGGGAGTGATATGGAGCCTGAGAAGGTAACCTCAAGTTTGTGTTTCAAATTTCACAAATTTGAAATTTCAGTTCCATATTAGCGTAAAACAACCATTTTTTCCCTATCAGTCATTTAAACTTCTTTTGCAATTCCAGAGTTCTTAAGTACTATGGCGCAATATAGGTACTACGATGCGATGTTTGCACAAATAAAATAAGTCGTTTGCTCCTGACTTTGAAAATAAACAACTGGAGGGGCTGGAGTGATAGCACAGCGGGTAGGACATTTGCCTTGCACGTGGCCAACCCGGGTTTGATTCCCAGCATCCCGTATGGTCCCCTGAGCATCACCAGGAGTAATTCCTGAGTGCAAAGCCAGGACGTAACCCCTGTGCATTGCCGGGTGCCACCCAAAAAGAAGAAAGAAAGAAAGGAAGAAAGAAAGAAAGAAAGAAAGAAAGGAAAGAAAGAAAGAAAGAAAGAAAGAAAGAAAGAAAGAAAGAAAGAAAGAAAGAAAGAAAGAAAGAAAGAAAGAAAGAAAGAAAGAAAGAAAGAAAGAAAGAAAGAAAGAAAGAAAGAAAGAAAGAAAGAAAGAAAGAAAGAAAGAAAGAACTGGTGGCTGGAGAGATAGTACAATGGGTTGGGCACTCTCCTTGCATATGGCTGGCCTAAGTTCAATCCCTGGCACCCCATATGGTCCCTAAGCCCCTTCAGGAGTGATCCCTGAGCTCAGAGCCAAGAGACCCCAAAACCAAGGAGAAAAAAGAAAAACAATGATGTTCTTGTTAAAAAAGAAAAACATTGAGTAGCTAGAGAGATTGTACGGGGTAAGGCACTCACCTTGCATCCTGCGGAGCCTAGTTCAATCCCTGGCACCACATTTCATATCCAGAGTACTACAAGGATCACTCCTGAGTGCAGATCCAGGAATAGTCCCTGAGCAATGCAGAGATGGCCCAACCTCCTCTCACCCTAAAAGAAAGGGAAAAACACCAATTCCAGGACCAGGGTTAGGGATACATGCTTTGCAAGCACTGAACCTGAGCATGGGCCCCAAGTACCATCGAGTGTGTCTTTGGAGTCCTATTGCCAGGGTGGCCTTGGTGATTCCATGTCCTCGGGCCCTAGGGTTGAAGTGCCCACTAGATTAGTGGAATATCATGGGAAGTGGACTTGGGGCCTCCAGAGCACTGCCTGGGTTGTCCTCCCCAAATCCACTGATTGTTATGCCCCACTTTAGCCCTCTTGAGTAAGAATAGAGGAAAATATTAATGGTTTATTTATTTATTCATTTATTTATGTTTTTGTGACTCACGGGCCGTGGTCCACAGTTACTCCTGGCTCTGCCCTCAGGAATTACTCCTGGGGTGCTTTGGGGGACCACCAGGATGCCGAGGATCAAACCGGGGTTAGCTGCATGCAAGGCACAGTGTATTATCTCTCCAGCCCTGAAAATACTAATGGTTTATACTTAGCAGGTGACCCAAATGATTTTTTTCTTCTTCTTTTGATATTTTTTCTTTTTTGGTCACACCCGGCGATGCACAGGGTTACTCCTGGCTCTGCACTCAGGAATTACTCCTGGAGGTGCTCAGGGGACCATATGGGATGCTGGGAATTTGCCCGGGTCGACCGCGTGCAAGGCAAACGCCCTACCCACTGTGCTATTGCTCCAGCCCCTCTTCTTTTGATTTTTGTCCACACCTGACAGTGCGCAGGGATTACTCCTGGCTCTGCACTCAGGGATAACTCCTGGCAGAGCTCAAGAGACCATATGGGATTCTGGAGATAGAACCCAGGTCAACAGGATGCAGAGCAAGCACCCTACCCGCTCTACTCTGGCTCAGGCCCTCCAAATGATTTTTTTTCTGAAAAGTTTGACAAACTCTAATCAAACAATATTCCCAAATTCAGCTTCTCTTCTATACTCACTAGCTTTTCTGTTATTTTACATCTTCCATTATTGTTGTGGGGGGAATCGCCCAACGGCGATCAGGGACCCACCAGCCTGGCTGCTCTAGGAGACCACTAGGACCATACCCAGGCGTGCTGAGGGAACCAGGCAGGCTCTCTCTCCTGCAAGGCACCAGTTGAGCCACATCTCCAGTCCTGTATAAGCTGTTCAGAAGCTAACACACATCAAAATGGGAGTACAGGTGAATTACTAATATTCTAAAATTGCTGGGTTTAGAATGTAAAAATGTTTTCCTAGATCGGATTGAACCCAGGTGTCCTACATTCAAGGCATGTACTTTGAGCCAGAGCGCTAGCACAGTAGGTAGTGTGTTTGCCTTGGGTTCTATGCCTGGCATCCCATATGGTCCCCCAAGCACTGCCAGGAGTGATTCCTGAGTGCAGAGCCAGGAGTAACCCCTGAATATCTCTGGATATGACCCAAAAAACAAAAAAAAATAAAAAATAAGAATGGACATTCTAGGGCTGGGAATGTGACCCAGTGGTAAAGTACTTGCCTCTTTTCTATTTTTTATTTTTTGGTCACATCCAACGATGCTCAGGGGTTCCTCCTGGCTCTGCACTCAGGGATTCTCTTGGTGATGCTTGGGGGACTATAAGTGGTGCCAGGGACCAAACCATGTGTAAGACAAGTACCCTACCTGATGTACTATTGCCCTGGCTCAAAAAAAAAAAAACAATAGCATGGGGTCAGAGTAGTAATACTGTTGTTAAGCCACTTGACTTGCATGTGGCCAACCCCAGTTGGATCCCTGGCACAACATGGAACACCACATATCATGAAGGGCCATTTCTGAGCACAGTACCAGGATGGGAATGACCTGACTACCACTAGGTTTGGTCCAATGCCCCCCAATCACTGTATCTCTGTGTCACTGTCATCCCGTTGCTCATTGATTTGCTCAAGCAGGCGCCAGTAACGTCTCCATTCATCCCTATCGTGTTCAGGGTCAGGGGAATGAGGCTCATTATTGTTACTGTTTTTGGCATATCGAATAAGCCACAGGTAGCTTGCCAGGCTCTGCTGCGCGAGATTCTGCATCGCTCTTTTCCAGGAGCTTTGTTTTACAGTCTCTGGATCTTGGCCGTTGATGAGATTACATGGCACCGGGGGCAGTTTGTGGGTATGACTGCCAAGCTACTGGAAAACTGGGGATCTGGGTGGAGGAGTCCCAGTCCCGATCCAAGCAGGCTGGGAGATCTCAGTCATGGATCCCGCATACCTGGGTTCCTCTGTCGGTGAGGCTCATCCGAGCGTGTGGAGAGTGGCCTTGAGCATGGCTGTGGCTGGGTTCCGGAGGTTTTCGGTTGCCAGGGCTCTGCTTGGGGCAGGGAGAGAAACTCAATCTGCCCTCCTCCAAGGGGGCCCTGGTAAGGAGAGACACAGAATCTCCTGCCCCCGCACCAGGCTGTCTTCATTGGGGCCACCCAATACAAATAGTAATAATTATTTATACGAAATATTGAATAATATTTACTTTATGAGAAATAGGGAATTATTAAGTATATAATAGTGCAGATTTGCCATCTGCATTTAGGTTTATAATAACTTAATAGTAAAGGTTTTTAAGTGATAAACTACCACTTATATTATGTATCTGATTTAATATTTATAAATAACTGTCACTGTCATCCCGTTGCTCATCGATTTGTTCAAGCGGGCACCAGTAACGTCTCTCATTGTGAGACTTATTGTTACTGTCTTTGGCATATCCAATACGCCATGGGTAGCTTGCCAGGCTCTGCCGTGCGGGCTACATACTCTCAGTAGTTTTCCAGGCTCTCCAAGAGGGGCGGAGGAATCGAACACGGGTCGGTCGCATGAAAGGCGAATGCCCTACCGCTGTGCTATCGCTCCAGCCCTTAATATAAATAAATATTTTTATATTTATTTAATTTATTAATCCCCTCTCGGAGAGCCCGGAAAGCTACCAAGAGTATGGAGCCCGCACGGCAGAGCCTGGCAAGCTACCCATGTGTATTGGATATGCCAAAAACAGTAACAACAAGTCTCTCAATGAGAGACATTACTGGTGCCCGCTTTAACAAATCGATGAGCAATTTATTAAGGGCTCCAGCCCTTAACATATATAAATATAAATAACATGTATTTATAATGTGTATTTATACTGTGACAACTTAAATTGCATATAAATTATAAAATCTTCAAGTTCTTAATGAGCATAAGAATTTCAAAGTAGGGGCTGGAGCCATAGTACAGCGGGTAGGGTGTTTGCCTTGCACGCGGCTAACCTGGGTTCGAGTCCCAGCATCCCATATGGTCCCCCAAGTACCGCCAGGAGTAATTCCTGAATGCAAACCCTTGTGCATCACCGGGTGTGACCCAAAAAGCCAAAAAAAAAAAAAGAATTTCAAAATAATCTTTTCGAGTTGGGTATTTAGCTCAGCAGTAGAGCATCTGCCTTATATGTGCAGTGTCCTGGATCTGATCCCTAACACAGCATGGAACACGAAGCAATACTTGGGTCATTCCTGAGCACAGTGCCAAGACGGGTATGGCTTGAACACCACAGTAAAAGTTGCATCCCCGGGGCTGGAACACTAGTACAGCAAGTAGGGCATTTGCCTTGCATGCAGCTGACCCAGGTTTGATTTCCAGTATCCCATATGGTACCCGAGCACCGCCAGGAGTAATTCCTGAGAGTAAAGCCAGGAGTAACCCCTGTGCATTGCCAGGAGTGACCCAAAAAGAAAAAGAATAGTATCCCCAAATAATTTCACTTTTGCCTATATAGTTTTGGATTTTCCACATTTTTGGTACCTGGAATGTTTTCACTCAATTCTGTATTATAAATCTTTTCAACTTGTTTTAACTATCTATTCATCCTGATTTACAAAAGCCAGAAATATGCACTTTATCTTGTTTATGTTTCATTTATAGAGTACAAATAAGAACTAGCAAAAAGTGGACTCAGTAATCTATTTTGCCTGCAAGTATAAAGTGATCAAAACAAATTACACTTTAGAATATAGGATATGTCATAGTAAAGACAAGGATAATATTTTTGTTTTTTCTATTTTTGAGTAACGGCCAGTGGTGCTCAGGACTTACTCCTGGCTTTAAGCTCAGGGATCATTGTTGCCGGGACATGCAGGAGCATTTGTGGTGCTGAGGATCAAACCCAGCTTAACCACATGTAAGGCAAGCACCCTACCCATTGTGCTAATGTTCTGGCCCAACAGGAATGTTTTTGTTTTTTTTTTTCTTTTTGGGTCACACCTGGCGATGCACAGGGGTTACTCCTGGCTCTGCACTCATGAATTACTCCTGGCGGTGCTCAGGGGACCCTATGGGATGCTGGGAATCGAACCTGGGTCGGCCGCGTGCAAGGCAAATGCCCTACCCGCTGTGCTATTGCTCCAGCCCACAACAGGAATGTTTTAATAGGAGGAAAATGCTGAACTGGAAAACTGGAAGCAAATAAATAATAAAAAACTAGAGAATCAGGTTTCTTGTTTTTCATTAAAAGGGAAATGAGAAATGAAGATGACAAGGGTAGCGGGGTATTTTTCTGCTTGTTTTTCCAGCTGCAAGTATATTATCAGAAGCATGTGTATATATGAAAATGGGGAGAAAAAGTAAATGCATCTGAAATGAATATATATATATATATATATATATATATATATATATATATATATGTTCTTGTTTTGTTTCTGTTTGGCGATACTCAGGGGTTTCTCCTGGCTCTGCATTCAGAAATTACTCCTGGCAATGCTTAGGGGACCGTATGGGATGCTGGGAATGGAACCAGGATTGGCCACATGCAATCAAATACCATAACTGCTGTATTATTCTGGCCCCAGCAAGTCCACCTTTTTTTGGGGGGGTCACACCCAGCGATGCTCAGGGGTTACTCCTGGCTTTGCACTCAGGAATTACTCCTGGCGGTGCTTGGGGGGCCATATGGGATGCCGGGGATCGAACCCAGGTTGGCCACGTGCAAGGCAAATGCCCTACCAGCTGTGCTATCGCTCCGGCCCCAAGTCCACCTTTTTTAAGGGCAAGTGGTGCATATTCTCTGCTTCCTGCATCACACCATGTGATGTGATCACTATCTCTCCCTTTCCCCTCCCTCTCTTCCCCTTGCTTACTTTCCCTTCCTCTCTTTCTTTAATAAAACTTTTTACTTCACTATTTGCCTCCACCCGAACTCTTTTATATAAGAAACTATGAAGATCCTGGGAAACCTCAGCAAGAGTTAAGACTGACTGACTTTTTTTTCCTACAAAGACCAATTCCTGACTCCACCTGGAGTCCATGGCTCCCTAAAAATTTGCCTTGTGGGGACCAGTAACTGCACCATGTAAATCAAAGGGGATTTCCGGTGTAACTTGACAATTGCTTTATGGGCTGGTGGGATTAGCACAGGAAAATCCATTTGTGTTTAAACATGTGTAGCAGCGCTGGGGGAAAGTCATCCCAGATAAAGAAGGGAACACCAAGTAAAATGTGTTTGGAAATCCCGAGCGGGGAGAGAGATGCACCCTGAAAGTAGACTAGTGACTGTACATGATGGCCACTCAATACCCCTATTGCAAACCACAACACCCAAAAGGAGAGAGAGAGAACAAATTGGAATGCTCTGCCACAGAGGCGGAGTGGGGTGGGGGGGATGGGATAGGGGCGTGGGGGAGATACTGGGTTCATAAGTGGTGGAGAATGGACACTGGTGGAGGGATGGGCTCTCGAACATTGCATGAGGGTAAAACAAGCACGAAAATGTGTGAATATGTAACTGTACCTTCACTGTGACTCACTAATTAAAAAATCAATAAATTATAAAAAAATAAAAAATAAACATGTGTAGCAGACTTTATCAGTCCTAACCCATGCCAGGCATTTCCCTGGGTGACCAAGGTGGGTCTGTCACAGGTGGCTTGGTAAAGTGGGGAGTGACAGAAGTAGCCTTGAGAAGAAACTGCTTCTACTTCTCTGCTTGACTCACCTTGACCACCTGGAAAAGTCCCCTACACATGTTAAAACACAAATGGACTTTCCTGTGCTAGTGGGTTTGTGAGAATTATATGAAAAATTTGCATAAAAAACTTAGAAGGTGGGGGGCAGAGCACAGCATGCAGAGCACTTGCCTTACATGTGCCAATCCAGATTCAACCCCTGGCAACCCCTCTGGTCCCCTGAGCCCGCCAGGAGTGCAAAGCCAGGCATAAGCCCTAAGCACAGCTGGATGTAGCACAAAAATGAAAACAAACTCAAAAGTTTAACAAGTTAGAACTTATTGTACAATTCATGTAGAGCCTGGGTTTTCCTTTAAACTTTAAACCACATCACTCATTTTGTCTCTTGATGCTCAGTACAGTGTACTATTTCCCAAGTTCTGTACCTCGCCATTTGCTTGCCTCCCTCATATCATGACCTGATTTGACCCCTATGCCATATTCTATTTGATGTAAGCTTTCCTAGTCTGAAGTCTTTTTTTTGGCGGGGTATGCCTGGTGATGCTCTGGTATTGCTTCTGGCTCTGCACTCAGGAATTACTCCTGGCCATGTTCAGGGGACCCTGTGGGATGCCAGGGATTGAATCTGGGTCTGTTCGAACCCACGTTGGCCAGGTGTGAGGCAAATGCCCTACCGCTTGGGCCACTCTAATCTGAAATCTTGTGACTAGACCTCTTTAGGACTGCACTCCAGTGATTACTTAGCATACCAGCTCTCCTTAAATCGCTGGCTACAACCACACACACGTGTGAGCAAGATTCCTATGCACCATCTGTGCCACTGGGCCTCTCTCAGACTGTACCCCCAGCAGCTCACTGACATGTCAGCGTTCCTTAGTCTCCGGCCATGATCACACGCATCTGGGCAACATCCCTGTCGTTTTACCATCTGTCTGTGCATAAGGCCCCTGCCTGGTTCCGCAGTCTGTCACAGCTTCTGAGCGTAATCTCATTTTTCCATCAGTCTGGGCACAGGTGAGTGTGGGAAGACAGGTCAAGAGTGAGGTTAGATCCCCAGCACCCCACATGGTTCTCCCAGCCCATCAGGAGTGCCTGGATGCAAAGCTAGGAGCCAATCCTGAGCACAGCCAGATATGCCCAAAAAACGAAAAAGAGAAAAGAGAACTATAATTTTATGCACACAGAAGTTTCTAAAATATGTTTTCATTAGTTGCTATAAAATCCAGTTTATATAGTGTTTAGACAAAGAAATGATGAATCTATGAAGAATAAACAGGACATGGGACCAGAGAGAAAGTGCCGTGGATATGATGCTTGCCTTGCACGTGTCTGACCTGTGTTTGATCCTTAACACCACATGGTTCCCTGAGCACTGCCAGAAGTATTACCCCCCAACATCACTGGGTCTGACCCAATCCCTCACCTAAAAAAATAAAATAGACAGGACACTGGGGTAGAAGAGATAATACAATGGGTAGGGTGCTTGGTTTGCTTGTGGTTCCATCCCCCAGCACCCCAGATGGTTACTAGTAGTAATTCCTAAGTTTAGAGGTAGAGCACTGCCAGGTGTGGGCCAAAAAAAAAGAGTAGTTGTTGGATAGCACTGTGGCACTGCACTGCTGTCTTGTTGTTCATCGATTTGCTCGAGCAGGCACCAGTAACATCTCCATTGTGAGACTTGTTGTTACTGTTTTTGGCATATTGAATATGTCACGGGGAGCTTGCCAGACTCTGCCATGCGGGCGGGATACTCTCGGTAGCTTGCCAGGCTCTGCCATACGGGTGGGATACTCTCAGTAGCTTGCCGGGCTCTCCGAGAGAGATAGAGGAATTGAACCCAGGTCGACCTCGAGCAAGGCAAATGCCCTACCCGCTGTGCTATCGCTCCAGTCCGGAGCCAATCTGGAGTTATTGGATAACATTGGTTTATTCCTGCTCCTCCAGCAGGGAGGTTAGGTTAATTGAGTTACTTGCACAACAGTGTTCCTAAGGCACACCTAATTCCATCAAGCACTAATAATCCTATATTGCTTTTTTCTTTCCTTTATGTCATTTGCAATATGGTTTAGCAATGTCCTTTTTCTGTAGACACAGGGAGACATTTGTTGCTGTGCTTTTGTAATATGGGAGTTAGTTGATTCCAAATAATATCCGTCATATTTACTTGATGTAAGCCTCAATTGCCTTTACTTCCTAACACCCCCAAAAGGAGGGTCCTGACGAAGGTATTGGATAGACCCAGGGCAAGTTGTAAGCTACTGTGGCATTGAAAGTGGACAAGCTAAGCACTATAAATATAATAAGCTAAGACCATGATCATGGGAAAAACTCTGTCATGACCCAAAAAGAAGTAACTGAATAGGGACACTACTGGGCCCAGGAAAGAGTAACCTGGCCTGAGGACTGCAGTCTCGGACATAAAGTGAGATGTCCACCGGAAGAGCCAAACTTTAAGCTTAATATATCTTACTATGTTTATACAAAATGACTAGACATATTAGTAGGAAGTAAATTTACAATGATTGTTTAAATGGATTAACTAGGAAAGGAGAAAGCAATACACCCATGGGATGGATGGGATCCCACCGTTGAGCTGATATCCTAAGTAATCTAGAGTGCTGAACCCTCGATGAGATCTTGCCCTTGAGTTAGTCTCCTAGAACATCCCCTGAAAGAGTGGCTTTTCCTCTGTTTGTTATTATGACAATGTTCAATCCCACGTATGTGTACCCCCACTTTTCATGATTTCTACATAACTATGTCGTAAGGGGAAAGAGGGGACTAGATACGAGGATTATGAGGAGCCGAGGATGATGGAACTATGATGACTGGAACCATGACTAAAACTACATATGTAGTGTGCTGTAAGGGAAGAGGTCGGACTATGCCGGGGAGGAGAGAGAAATGAACTGTCTACCAATTAGTCTGGGGCCTAGTCCCTGTTGTCCCTAAGTCCCCAGGGGCCGGTCAAACACTCTCATCCAGCACTCAATGCTTTTATTTGGAAACTCACAAATAATCAGGTCAAATAAATTATTTTTTTTACTTTTTTTTAATTTGGCAGAGCCTGGCAAGCTATCCGTGGCATATTGGATATGCCAAAGACAGTAACAATAAATCTCACAATGAGAAAGTTACTGGTGCCTGCTCGAACAAATCGATGAGCAATGGGATGACAGTGACTTTTTGAATTATTTATTATTTAAAAATTTTTTTTAATTTTTTTACAGACTTAAAACTTTTCTTGCTTGTGTTTCAGTCATACAATGCTCGAGTACCCATCCCTACACCAGTGCCTATTCTCCACCACCGATGATCCCAGTATCCCTCCCACCCCCCCACGCTAACCACCCACCCCACCCCACCTCTGTGGCAGGGCATTGCCTTTTGTTCTCTCTCTCCTGTTGGGTGTTCTGGTTTGCAATAGAGGCACTGAGTGGCCATCGTGTTTGGTCTATAGTCTATTTTTTTTTGCTTTTTTTTTTTGAGTCACACCTGGCGATGCACAGGGGTTACTCCTGGCTCTGCACTCAGAAATTACTCCTGGCGGTGCTCAGGGGACCATATGGGATGCTGGGAATCGAACCTGGGTCGGCCGCGTGCAAGGCAAATGCCCTACCCACTGTGCTATAGCTCCAGCCCCGTCTATAGTCTATTTTCAGCGTGCATCTCCCATCCTCTACTGATACTTGAACCACACTTTACCTGGTGTTCCCTTCTCTATCTGAGCTGCCCCTTCCTCCAGCATGTGAGGCCAGCCTCCAAGCCTTAGAGCCAACTTCCTGGTCCTTATCTCTACTATTCTTGGGTGTTAGTATCCCATCCCGTTACTTTATATTCCACAGATGGGTGCAATATTTCTATGTCTGTCTCTCTCTTTCTGACTCATTTCACTAGCATGATACTTTCCATGTTGATCCACATATACGTAAAGGTCATGACTTCATCTTTTCTAACAGCAGCATAGTATTCCATTGTGTAGATATACCAAAGTTTCTTTAACCAGTCATCTGTTCTCGGGCACTTGGGTTTTTCCCAAATTCTGGCTATTGTAAACAGTGCTGCAATGAACATTCGAGTGCAGATGTCATTTCGACTATACTTTTTTGCTCCTCCGGGATATATTCCCAGGAGTGGTATCGCTGGGTCAAATGGGAGCTCAATTTCTAATTTTTTGAGAAGCAGGACAAAGAAATTCTTGAAAGCTTTTGTTTGTGAAACTAATTCAGTGAAATAAGCATGAAATTTGCCTGAAGGAAATTCTGCTATGTGGGCGGGACAGTTATTCTTATCTTATCCTCTCTTACTCAGAAACCCTTCTTTAGGATTGCAGATAATAAAATGGAATGTGTCTCTGGGGACAAGCCAGGGAAGGAATTTATTGATCACCCTGGCCCCACCAGTGGTCTGTAGCCCACTGATTCTTAAAATGTTCTTGCTTGTTCTTTCTCTGAAGAATTCCTTTCTGGGGCCAGAGAGAGTACAGCTGGTAAGGCACTTGGCTTGACCCAGGTTTGATTCCCAGCATCCCATATGGTCCCCTGAGTACTGCCAGGAGTGATTCCTGAGTGCAGAGCCAAGAGTAATCCCTGAGCACTGCAGGGTGACACCGCCACAAAAATTTCCATAGCATCCCTTTCTTATGATTAGTTAGCCATGATGGTTACTTTGCTTTTTTTCTGTGTGTGTGTGGGGGGTCACACCCGGCGATGCACAGGGGTTACTCCTGGCTCTGCACTCAGGAATTACCCCTGGCGGTGCTCGGGGGACCATACAGGATGCTGGGAATTGAACCCGGGTCGGCCGCGTGCAAGGCAAATGCCCTACCCGCTGTGCTGTCGCTCCGGCCCCTGACGGTTACTTTGAAGAGGAGTCCCCATCTTCCAACCCTCCAGTACACTGGCTTGTTGCCCATACAACTGTCTCTACCTGTTACTGTGTATCTTGGTTGTTCGGCCCTAGAGAGGCAGTGGAAGAAGACCTTCATCGCCACAAGCAGAGCTTCTTAGCTTCCAGATGCTGCCTCTGACAGCCAGAGAGCCTTTCCCTCTGTCTTCTGAGAAGAGACCTCTCACATAGAGACTTTCTTCACGTTTTCTGGAGGAACCGTGAGGAAAAGATGAGGAAAGTTCTGTTTTGAGGAGAAAGGAAGGTCAGGGTATCATTCATTCACTTGCTGTCTCTTCAAAATACTGTGGAGATGGAGAGCCAAGACGGTGGCAAAGTGTGCCCGTGAGAGACGGCGCTGGGTTCAAAAGACAATGAACTAGAGAAACCAGAGGCAGCTCCTCAGAGGAGTGTGCAGCAGTAACCAGCAAGCAGCTCGGGGAGAATTTTCACGTGAGGCTGCTCCAAGTAGGAAGAAGGTTCCATGGGCAGAGCCCCAGGGCGGGGGGAAGGGAGAAGAGGAAGCATGGAGCTTGGCCAGCCGAAAGAAATGGCAGAGCTAAAAATTCACCCACAGCCTTATGAATCTCCACCCACACATGGCTTCAAGAGGAGGCTGGACGCGGGCCTGGCAGAGTCCCAGGCGACAGTTGTAGCCAGTCACTCATGTGCCCCAGGCAGGGAGACAACCACCAACATTCCAGGCAGAAAGGGGAGGGCCAAGAGCCCTGAGCCTGCCTGAAGGCCAGGAATGAAGCCCCGGGCCTGGGGTGAGGTGCCGGCAGCTGTGGGCACACGGGGGCAGCACTGTCCGCCTCCGCAGCTGCTGGAAGCAAGGTCTTTGTGGAACTGGTGAACATGAACGGTAGAGTACTACCCAAGCACGCACAAAACCAGTCTGTCCCATTCTTAGGTCAAGTGGGGAAGGAGGAGATAGTAGTCTTGCTACCAGAGTCTTTCCTTATGGACATTTTCCCTTCTGGAAACTTTCTCTCCAAGGATCCAGCCAATGCTGTTTTTGTTTTTTGTTGTTCTTGTGGGTTTTTTGTTTTTTGTTTTTTGTTTTTTTTTTTTTTTTTGCTTTTCGGATCACACCCGGCGATGCACAGGGCTTACTCCTGGCTCTACACTCAGGAATCACTCCTGGCGGTGCTCAGGGGACCATATGGGATGCTGGGAATCGAACCTGGGTCGGCCGCGTGCAAGGCAAACGTCCTACCTGCTGTGCTATCACTCCAGCCCCACCTTTGTTTTTTGAATCTCACTGGGTTTTGGGTCCTTTGGGCTTCTGGGCTGTTTGGTGTTGGAGACACAAAGAATCCTTTAATTCACAGGCCAGGGGCCTCCTGTCTTCCTCTCCGCCCTGAGCAGCATATTTAACACCCACATCCCAGAAGTTCAAAGAATTACAAACAAAATGAACTCAAATAGAAGAACTCCAAGCACTTTGTAATTAAAGTGACGAACGACAAAGATAATTCTGAGAGCAACAAGATCCAAGAAATGGGGTGGGGGGAGCTGGGGCAGGGAGGAATGTTGGACCGGAGGTAACACAAGGAAAGGGATGGAGGGTCATGTGTGGTATGCAGTAACTCTACACATCAATACCATAAACACTGATATAACCCTATTACTTAAGGTATAATAAACAACAAGGTGTTTTTTGTTTTTTGTTTTTTTGTGGGTTTTTTGCTTTTTGGGTCACACCCAGCGACACAGATGGCTCAGCCCAGGCAGGCCAGCCAGGGGTCACTCCTGGCTCTGCACTCAGGAATTACCCCTGGCCGTGCTCAGGGGACCATATGGGATGCTGGGAATTGAATCCTGGTCGGCCGCGTGCAAGGCAAACACCCTACCCGCTCTGCTATCACTCCAGCCCCACAACAAGGTTTTAAAAATCAAACAATGACTCTGAATAGTAATGTGGATAAGGCAAGTGGCAGACTCTGATTTCATCCTGACACCACATATAATACTCTCCAGCCCCACCCAGACTTCCTGGAGTGCAGAGCCACTAGCAAGCCCTTATCATTGCCAGGTGTGACTCAATACCACACCCGCCCCCCAAAAAAACAAAAAAACGAAGAAACTTACCTTTAAAGGAACCCTCCTAACATTCATAGCAGATCTGATACAACAGGTAAATTCATTCAGTAACTTTAAATCTCCCCCAGGGAACAGGTAGCCAATCAGAATAGATCTGGGATGGGGATGGGATATGGCAGTAAATAAAAGGAAGAAGCCCCGGTCTCACCTTTCTCTGTCTCTCTTTGGGCCCTACTTCCCGGACCAGCATCTCCCTCTCTCAATGCCTCTGGGATCCGTTGGGGCTGTGTGCCCACACAGATGGCTCAGCCCAGGCAGGCCAGCTAGGTCCAGACAGAGGCAGAATCCAGCAGGGCTCAAAATGCTAGAAAAGCTCAGATTCAGGCAGGGCTCAGACATCTCACCCACGTGCACAGGAATCTCACCCGTGTGCACGTGGCAGTGGCTGGAGACTAGGAAAACCAGGGCAGGACAACAGGAACCGGGGTACCAGTGGGTGACCCAGCGACAGGTACAGAGGACAAGGATCTCACCCACGCGCGTGTGGCTCTGACTGGAGGAACGATTACACAGGATAGAGAATGAAGCAGGGACAGGACCTGACCGACATTCATGGGAGGCAAGTAGACTGTGTGGGACGAGACAGGGAAGTCGTTCAAGAGATGGAACAGCATCAGGGACAGGGCCTATGACATCATTCACTGATAAAGGAGAAACCTGGGGGCTGGAGTGATAGCACAGCGGGTAGGGCGTTTGCCTTGCACGCGGCCGACCCAGGTTCGATTCCTTCACCCCTCTCGAGAGCCTGGCAAGCTACGTAGTGTAGCTAGCTAGCCCACACGGCAGAGCCTGGCAAGCTCCCCATGGCATATTCGATATGCCAAAAACAATAACAACAAGTCTCACAATGGAGACACTACGGGTGCCCGCTCAAGCAAATCGATGAACAACGGGATGACAGTGATAGTGACAATGATACTGGCAGGGTTTCATACAAAAAAGACATTTCCAACACCATACTCTACCCCCGGTGTCAGCTTCCCACTGTCTTTCCCTACCCCCTTCCAGTTTCCCCATATACTTCCTATTAAAGATCATACAGTCATACATACATACAATCATACATACATACAGTCATACATGCATACAATCATACGTACAATCATACATACATACATACATACATAGAGTCATACACTTCCTATTAAAGATCAGTTCTCAGTTCCTATTGCCTTTGGGTATTGTTTCTTTACTTTGTATACTCATATGACGGAGATCATTCTGTATCTGTCTCTCTTCTTCTAAGTTTATGTACATCCTGAGGTAGTCTGATCTAGGAAATGCTCAGCGATTACTCCTGGCTCTATGTTCAGGGATCGATCACTCCAGGTGGGGCTAAAGGAACCATATGTGGTGCTGGGGATCAACGCCCTGGGTCAGCCACACACAAAACAAGTGCCTTATCTGCTATACTATCTCTCTGGTCCTGAGTGGAGGATTTTTTTTTTTGGTTTTTTTTTTTTTGGTTTTTGGGTCACACCCGACAATGCACAGGGGTTATTCCTGGCTCTTCACTCAGGAATTACCCCTGGCGGTGCTCAGGGGACCATATGGGATGCTGGGATTAGAACCCGGGTCGGCCACGTGCAAGGCAAACGCCCTACCCGTTGTGCTATCGCTCCAGCCCCCACTGAGTGGAGGATTTTTAAGCCTTTCAAATGATAGGGAAGCCTGCAGCCCCTTACCAATTCCTAGTTTCGACAACTTGGTGAGGTTTCTCCCGAAGTGTAGAAATTCATCATCATCATCATCATCATCATCATCCCGTTGATCGTCGAATTTCTCAAGCGGTCTCAGTAATGTCTCCATTCTTCCTAGCCCTGAGATTTTAGAAGCCTCTCTCTACTCGTGTCCTTCCCAAGGATGCCACATTGGAGGCTCTTTCAGGGTCAGGGGAATGAGACCCAGCTTGTTACTGGTTTTGGCATATGGATACACCATGGGGACTTTGTGAGGCTCTCCCACATGGGCAGGAAACTCTCGGTAGTTTGCCAGGTTCTCCCAGAAGGAGAAGTAGGGTATAAAATATCCCAGATTTCCCATTTCCTGGTAGTTAGGCGGTCACACCCAGGGACTGCCCCGGGCGCTGTGGAATCCCATCAACGGCCAGCATCCAGAGACTTAAAAGCCAGCTCCCGTAAGAGAGCCATGCAGAGAGTCTCCTGCCTGCGCACCGGGCTGTCTTCCCCGGGTCTGAGACCTCCAAGGCTGCTCCGATCAGGACTGGGCCTGCCCCACCCAGATTTCCCATTTCCCAGTAGCTAGGTGGTCACACCCAGGGACTGCCCCCAGCGCTGTGTAAATCCTTATAGCCTACTTCTCCCTCTGGGAGATCCTGGCAAACTACTGGGAGTTTCCTGCCCACATGGGAGAGCCTCGCAAGGTCCCCATAGTGTATTAATATGCCAAAACCAGTAACAAGCTGGGTCTCATTCCCCTGACCCTGGAAGAGCCTCCAATGCGGCATCATTGGAAGGACGAATAGAAAGAGGCTTCTAAAATCTCAGGGCTTGGATGAATGGAGACATTACTGAGACCACTGGAGAAATCTGACGATCAACGGGATGATGATGATGATGATGATGATGATGATGATGATGATGATGATGATGATAATTCACAAGGCTCTGAGTTTAAATCCCAGTGCCACATGGCCACTGCTGAGTGTGCTCCCTATAAAATAAAACCCAATCGATTCTTTATAAATTAGGGATTTTATTTTCACCTTTTTTCCCTGCTCTACCAACCTACACTCAATATACTAAACAGTATTTAAAAGAATGGCTTTTAGCCTGTTGGGTGAGGATAAATTGTTTTTTGTTTGAGGGCCACACCCAGTGATGCTCAAGTTACTCCTGGCAGTACTTGGAGGACCATAAGGGACACTGGGTATTAAACCTGGGTTGGCCATGTGCAAGGCAAGCATACTACCTGCTGAATTATCGTTCCAACCCCAATGAACAATTAAAAAAATTATTTTAGGGGCTGGAGCAATAGCACAGCAGGTAGGGCATTTGCCTTGCACACGGCTGACCCGGGTTCGATTCCCAGCATCCCATATGGTCCCCTGAGCACTGCCAAGAGTAATTCCTGAGTGCATGAGCCAGGAGAAAGCCCTGTGCATGACAGGTGTGACCGAAAAAGCAAAAAATATGTATTTTATTAAAACACCATGATTTACAAAGCTATTCATAGTTAAGTTTTATATAAAATGTTCCAACACTGACTCCTCCACCAGTGTCAACGTCCCTCACCAGGTTCCCTCCTGTGTGAAACACAAAAAAGAAGGCCCAACGGGGCTCTTATCTCTCCCGCTGCCCACCTTCGGTAGTCTCCAGCCGCTTCCCCACCTCGGGGGAGGTTGATGGCGATGATGAGGCAGGCGAAGGAAGAAGGCCAAACTGGTTGCTCGATCAGTTTATTTCATTCTCTCTCTCTGCTTCTCTCCCGGTTCTCGATCTCTCTCTGGATCTTCCTCTATCCCCCTTTCTGTCCCACTCGCTCTCACTTCTTTCACCTCATGCTCTGCTTATGTGTGTGCCACTGTGCTGTCTTCTGTCTCTCTGCGTCTGTCTCCTTCTTCTGCCTCCTTCTTCTTTTGTCTCCCTTGTCTTCTTTCTCTCCCCGTCTCTTCTATCTCCTCTCAGTGCCCCACAGTCTCAGTTTATATAGCAAATTACATAGGGTGGTGACACAAGGTGGGTTTAACATCAACAAATCAACAAGGAAGGGTAAGACCATTTCTTGAGGAGATTAACAAAATCTCATCTAAGGAAATCTCATCTAAGGAGATCCACTCAAGGGTGTGATTCCAAACAAGGGTGTGTCAGGGTGTGAGCTAGCAATCTACTTAAATAGTTACAGTAAATCTACTTCTAATATTTCTAGCAATGTCATTCTGTATGAGCACAGTAAGAGATATAAAGTTTGTTTTTTCCTGAGGACATCTCCAGACCACAGTCCTCAGGCCAGGTTAATCTTCCTAACCCCAGCAGGATCCTAATCTCATCGTTACTTTTGGATCATGACATCATTGTCCATGATCATGCCCTCAACTTATAGTTGAGTATTGTGGCTCTTTGGCCTGGCCTATCTCGATGCCAGGGTAGCACATAACTCACTGCTTGCCCTGGATCCATCCTGTCCCTCGTCGGGATCCTGCTTTTGGGGTGCTAGGAACTGAGTTAAGAAAGCAGATGCCCAGGAGTAAATATTATTGACGTCAATCAACTCCCAAGTTACAAGCACAGTATTGTCTTCCTGTGTCCATACAGAAAGGACATTGCTTTAAGGTAAACTATGTTCCCTAAGGCAAGGCTAAAAGGACAAACCCCATGTTCTCCTACACCTCCCACCCTTACTGCCTCTCAGCTTGCCACCTTGACAGGAGCATTTAGGATAAACAATTTTTAATTTTTTCATTTGGGGGTTTGGGGCCACACCTGGCAGTGCTCAGGGGTTACTCCTGGCTCGGCACTCAGAAATCATTCTCGGCAGTGCTCAGGGGACTGTACTGGGTGCCGGGGATTAAACCTAGGTGACCACATGCAAGGCAAATGTCCTACTCACTTATGCTGTTTCTCTAGCCCCACATCCCTTTTAATGTTGCTTGCACTCATCTGGCTCTGGTGTGGCCAGAATTCACTGGTGCTGTCATGAACTGCTGAGATCAGAGCTGCTAGAATCAAAGAGCAGTTTTGGGGATGGCAGCTGCTAACTGTGGAAAATGAGGGATTGTAAATCAACCACATGGCATGTAAGGCAAATGTTCTAAACGGCAGCACTGTTCCTCCAGGTCCAAATATTTCTACATCTTAAGGAAACATCATATAAGCAAGGTCCCAATTATATTGTCAAGATACAATAGAAAACTAAGCTGTGGCAACTGTAATATGAGGTTTGTATCTCCAATATTCCAGCCCCCACCTTGGTGGCAAGGGATCACTTGAAACTGAAGCCAATTATATATTATACTATGATCTATTGGAAGGAATCTACATTAATGCGTTATAAGCATATTATTCAATGGGCAGATTGGAACATGGGGAGAGAAAGGGTTCCAGGGGCTGGAGTGATAGCACAGCGGGTAGGGCATTTGCCTTGCACGCGACCGACCCAGGTTCGAATCCCAGCATCCCATATGGTCCCCTGAGCACCGCCAGGGGTGATTCCTGAGTGCAGAGCCAGGAGTAACCCCTGTGCATCGCCGGGTGTGACCCAAAAAGCAAAAAAAAGGAAAGGGTTCCAACCACTAAAACAAGACTCCTAAGACTGATAAATAACAGGTAGCTTAGTTCTGAGAGCTCCCAGAGGAGCATGGATGGGTTCACTGGGAGGAGAAGACCTCTTCTCAGAGCAAGTTTCTTCACTCGATTTTGTCAAAACCTTGGTAAGGTTTCAGGTGTGGAGTTCAGAAAGCATCTCAAATTGACTGAATTCACCTGTCTTCTTTTTTTTCTTTTTGGGTCACACTCAGCGATGCTCAGGGGTCACTCCTGGCTCTGCACTCAGGAATTGCCCCTGGCCGTGCTCAGGGGACTATACGGGATTCTGGGAATCGAACCCGGGTCGGCCGCGTGCAAGGCAAACGCCCTACCCGCTGTGCTATAACTCTAGCCCCTCACCTTTATTTTTGGAGGGATTGTTTTTCTGGCTTTTGTAGACACATCTGACCGACCAAACTTGGAACAGGGATTGGCAAGATCAACATTTGAGGGTGAGCAAAAAAGGTAAAGGTAAGAGCAAATTGATTGCAAGAACAAGGTCAGAACATGTATAGCTAAAACCTAGAGGGGATGAGAATGTGAAGAATGGAGGAATAATTTGTATATAAAACATAACAGAGAAATAATCTAAGATCTGAAATGTATCCACTTAAGTAGGAAACTAGATGGTTAATAGAGGGGGAAGAGTAACAAATTAATTTGCATAGACTTGGATAGTTATTTTACAAAGTATAATTTAAAAATATGGGGGCTGGAGCAATAGCACAGCAGGTAGGGCGTTTGCCTTGCACATGGCTGACACGGGTTCAATTCCCAGCATCCCATATGGTCCCCTGAGCACCATCAGGAGTAATTCCTCAGTTGCAGAGTCAGGAGTAATCCCTATGCATTGCCGGGTGTGACCCAAAAAGCAAAATATATATAAATATATAAATATAATATATATTTAAATATATATAAATATATAAAATGTTTGTATATATCCAAATTATATATTATATATATTTTGGATATATATTGCTTTTTGCATATATATACATGCATATGTATATATATATATATGTATATGTGCTTTTGGGACCTGAAAGATAGCACAGTGGGCAGAGTGCTTGCCCTGCGTGCAGCTGACTCAGTTTTGATTCCTGGCACCCCATGTGGTTCCCAGAGCTTTGTCAGGAGTGACCACTGAGTTCAGAGCAAGGAGTAAGCCGTGAGCACTGCCAGGTGTGTCCCCAAAACAAAACAAAACAAAGTACACACATGTGCATTTAAAATAACTAAAGTAACAATACGTAGGAGTAAATTTTATTAATTTATCTATTTATTACCCTCTCTTCTTCATCCCTTTGTTATTGCAAAGACAGGGGTCACACACATGCCTTGCTGTGGCGCTCACTCTGGGTTGCGGGGGTGGGGTCCTCACATCAGTTTACAGCACTTGCACAAAACTGCAATACTCACTGAGATTTGCACCCTTTGACCTGTGGTGCTTGAACATGTACTTGGAAGAGGTTGCACTCTTGGGGGTGGCATACCCAGCAGGGCTCAGAGATTACTCCTAGCTCTGTGCTCAGAGATCACTCCTAATCGGGGTGCCGTATGGGGTACCAGGGATCCAATCCAGATTGGGCACATGCAGAATTCTCCCATTGTCCAGTCCGGAGACGGTGCACTCTTAGCTGAGGCAGACAAGTTAGGGGTGTGGTGCTCATAGTGCTTATAAGTGCTCATCCACTTCTTGGCTGTGGATCTCATTTTTTGGGGGGTTGTTTGGGGGCCACACCTGGCGGTCCTCAGCAGTTACACCTGGCTCTCCACTCAGGGATCACTCCTGGAAGTGCTCAGGGGACCAAATAGGATGCTGGGGATTGAACCCTGGTCGCCCTACCATCACTCTAGATCCCTTTCTTTCTTTCTTTCTTTCTTTCTTTCTTTCTTTCTTTCTTTCTTTCTTTCTTTCTTTCTTTCTTTCTTTCTTTCTTTCTTTCTTTCTCTTTCTTTCTTTTTCTTTCTTTCTTTCTTTCTTTCTTTCTTTCTTCCTTTCTCTCTTTCTTTCCCTCCCTCCCTCCCTCCCTCCTTCCTTCCTTCCTTCCTTCCTTCCTTCCTTCCTTCCTTCCTTCCTTCCTTCCTTCCTTCCTTCCTTCCTTCCTTCCTTCCTTCCTTCTTTCCTTCCTTCCTTCCTCTCTTTTCCTCTTTCTTTCCTCCATTTCAGTGTTCATTGGGAAACACACTCTTGTGGTGATTACACACATCTGGCTGCAGTGTGGCAGAAAATCATTTGAGGCTCTAGGACTGGCAGAGAGTATAGCAGCCAGGACGGCACTTGGCGCGTGACACAAGGCAGGCACCTTAAGCCACCGTTCTGTTGCTTTGGGCCCAGGAATACATTTCAATATTTTCTCCACGGCGCGGCCCCTGCTCTTCCCGCCCGAGGGGCCGCCTGGAGCCGGAACCCCAAGCCGCCAGCCAGCATGCAGCGCCCCAGGCCGGGCTGCTGGGGGTTCCGGCAGGCACGCAGGGGGAGGGGGGAAAGGGGGGTGCAGCAAGGAGCGGGCACCCGGGCCTGGCGCAGGGAGGCGGGGGATGCGGCTAGTGACCGAGCTGGAGGGACCGTGGATTTCCCTTGGGGGTGGGAACGGGGATCGTTTTCCCTTGTCTGTAGAGATGATTTGCAGCTCAGTCCCTCTGCCAAACTCGTAGCCGCTGTTCCAAGTGAAGAAGCCCAGTAAAGGGAAGAAATATCAGAACGGAGATGCGTTTGGTGATGAGTATAGGATCAAGCCGTGGAAGAGGTCACATACATGCAAGAGGGAGCAGAAGAGGAGCAGAAAGTCGCCGCCGCGAACCAAGAAATCTTGGAGCCACGTGCCAGTCCAAATGTCAGACTGAAAACCAGTGAAGAGATCCCCGGGTTGGTCCGCCAGCCTCCAGCCAACATGCATATCTCAGAGAGCCAACAGGAGTTTCTCATGATGCTGGATGCAAAGATCGAGAGGGGTCGAGATTACCGTTGGGAAGAAGATGCCACATAGCGTCAGTGCCACCCCTGGAGCGATTACTGTGTAGATATGTTACATACCAGTGGAAACTTGTTTTTTGCCAAGGATTGTAGTCTATTTCTTTTTTTTTTTTTTGCTTTTTAAAAAAATTTTATTGAATCACCGTGAGATAGTTACAAGCTTTGATGTTTTGGTTACAATCACACAATGATCAGGATTGTAGTCTTGATTAATAAGCCAGTGGAGGGATGGGTACTCGAACATTGTTTGGTTGAAACGTAATCACGAACATTTCTAAGTCTGTAAAAATAAATTTAAAAACAAACAAACAAAAAAAACAAGCCCTCCACGCCGAACTCTTTGTGCGGGTTCGGAGAGGGGGAAATTATCGACACTGGACCCTAACAATTTCACTCTGCATTTTTGTCTTTTGGAGTTTGGTTTTGTTCTGAGGCCACACCCAGTGGTGCTCAGGGATCACCCTAGCTATAAGCTCAGGGATCACTCCAGCTGGGACTCCGGGGACCACATAGGGTGCCAGGGCACTGTAGCACCGTCGTCCTGTTGTTCATCGATTTGCTCAAGCAGGCACCAGTAACGCCTCCATCGTGAGACTTGTTGTTATTGTTTTTGACATAACAAATATGCCACGGGTAGCTTGCCAGGCTCTGCTGTGTGGGCGGGATATTCTCGGTAGCTGGCCAGGCTCTCCGAGAGGGACAGAGGAATAGAACCCGGGTTGGCTGCGTGCAAGGCAAATGCCCTACCTGCTGTGCTATCACTCCAGACCCTAATTTATTTTGTATTGCTTGTTATGAATAATCTGCTAAAAATGATCCAAAAAGTTTCCTCAGAGGAAACTATGTGAATTGTTGCATTTCACCCTGGAGCCATTAAGGTCTTGTATAAGAGATTCCTAACATGTTGCCCTAGATGAGACAGACCGACGCTGGGACTCCGGGGACCATGTAGGGTGCCAGGGATTGAACTCTCATCAGCTGTGTGCAAGGCAAATGATCCACCCACTGTACTGTCACTATAGCCCCCCTTTTTACTATGTTTTAGAAAAGATTCGGGAACCAGATAGTGCAGGAAGTAAGTCTTTTCTTTTTTAAAATTAAACATGTTTTAAAAATTTTATTTTATTATTGAATCACCGTGAGACAAAGTTACAGACTTACAGGTTTTCATTCTTACGTTTCAGTCATACAATAATTGAGTGCTCATCCCTCCACCAGTGTCCATTTTCCACCACCAATGGTCCCAGCATCCCTCCCACCATCCGCACCCTGTGCCCTTCACCCCACCCTGCCTCTGTGGCAGGGCATTCCTATTTGCTCTCTCTCGCTTTTTGGGTGTTGTGGTTTGCTACAGAGGTTTTAAGTAGGCATCTTGTTCGGTCTATAGTCTATTTTCAGCCTGTATCTCCCATCCCTAGCAGGCCTGCCTAGCACCCTTTGCTTGGTGATCCCCTCTCTATCAGAGTTGCTTCTTCACCTAGCATGTGAGGTCAGCTTCCAAGCTGTGGAGTACTCCTCTTGGTACTTATCTCTACTATTTTTGGGTGTTAGTCTCTGCAGAAAGTAAGTCTTGCACACAGCAAATTCCGGTGTGATTCCAAGCACCACACAAGGTCCCCTGGCCACAAACAGGGGTCATTCCTGATTAGAGAGCTAGAAATAGCCACTGAGCACTGTCAGGTGTGGCCCCCAAACCAAACAAACAGACAAAAAAACTCTTTTTTTTTCAAGTTTCTTTAAAGTCTTTAATGGTCTGTGACATTATTCTTTTTTTTTTTATTTCTTTGTTTATTTTCTTTTTTTTTTATAATTTATTTATTTTTAATTAGAGAATCACCGTGAGGGTACAGTTACAGATTTATACACTTTTGTGCTTATAATTCCCTCATACAAAGTTCGGGAACCCATCCCTTCACCAGTGCCCATTCTCCACCACCAGTAAACCCAGCATCCCTCCCACCCTCCCCGATCCCATCTCCCCCCACCCCGCCCTGCCACTGTGGCAGGGCATTCCCTTCTGTTCTCTCTCTCTAATTAGCTGTTGTGGTTTGCAATAAAGGTGTTGAGTGGCCGCTGTGCTCAGTCTCTAGCCCTCATTCAGCCCGCAACTCCCTTCCCCCACATGGCCTTCAACTACAATGTAGTTGGTGATCGCTTCTCTGAGTTGCCCTTTCCCCGGAACGTGAGGCCAGCCGCGAAGCCATGGGGTCAACCTCCTGGTACTTATTTCTACGGTTCTTGGGTATTAGTCTCCCACTCTGATATTCTATATACCATAGATGAGTGCAGTCTTTCTCTGTCTGTCTCTCTCTTTCTGACTCATTTCACTCAGTATGAAACTTTTCATGCCCATCCACTTAACTACAAAATTCTTGACTTCCTTTTTTCTAACAGCTGCATAGTATTCCATTGTATAGATGTACCAAAGTTTCCTCAACCAGTCATCCGTTTTAGGGCATTCGGGTTTTTTCCAGATTCTGGCTATTGTAAACAGTGCTGCGATGAACATACATGTGCAGATAAAAAAAAAACTCTTTTTCATCAAGATCATTTAAAAAGGCTAAGGGTCTGGCAAAAGATATTTGCAATTCAGAGACTGGAGAGATTGTCCAGCAGGTAGGTAACTTCCCTTCCATGCAGTCAACCCAGATTCGATTTCCAGCATCCAATAGGGTCCCATGAGCACTGCCAGGAGTAATTCCTGAGTGCAAAGCCAGAAGTAATCCCTGAGAATCTCCAGGTGTTCCCAAAAACAAAGAGAAAAACATATTTGCAATTCATACAGGTGATAAAGAATACAAAACCTATATATCCCCAAAGGGTATCATATATACATATGTATATTCATACATAAACAATCGATTGATGCAGAATGCTGCAGGTGAAAGTCTCTGTATAGACAGAGTTCAGTTATCCTAGATTCGTCTGGATCATCAAAGAATGACTACCAGATGCAAGATTTAAAGTAACAAGTAGCAAAAATTATTGCAAGAAGACAACTCTTCTACATTTGAGGGGTATATCAGAAAGAAGATAAGTGAGGAGATAAGTGAGGAGTAGGGAAGGACCAGATACAGTAGATAAGTGAAGAGTAGGAAGGGGGCCACCTCCCCACATGCCACCTGCACGCAGAGCCTGGCAAGTTACCCATGGTGTATTCGATATTTGAGTGCCTAACAACCCAGATTGGACGCTTCTGTTTGAATAGATGTGGCTCATTGCCGGCAGTGTCTATCTTCATCGTCTACACGCCAGCATCCAACTACGACAAAGAAGAAATTAAGAAGTTCTACATGGAGCTGGAGAAGTTTTGTCTGACTGATGTCGCTGTTGAGCCAAGAGCTTGGCTCTTCACACGTTAACTGTCTGAATGCAAGATTCCGTCCTAATGGAAAACCAGCAGGACTGTTCTGTTGTACAAGAAGGGAGACATCCACGACATTGGCAACTATTGCCCAATCTGCCTGTTGTCTGTCGTCAACAAGTTGTTCATTCGAGTCATCCTGAATAGGATTGGCAGAACACTAGATGAAGGACAACCATGCGAGCAAGCTGGGTTCTGAAAAGGATTCAGCATGATCGAATTCACACAGTGACCAAGCTCATTGAGGTTTCACAAGAGTTCAAGATGCTGCTGTCTAACATTCATCGACTTAAAGAAGACCTTTGATTCTGTTGAGACTGAAGCAGTCATCGAAGCCCTCGCCTAATAGGGTGTTCAAATTCAGTACATCAGGGTCCTCCATGAGCTGTATTACGGATTCGCCACCAGGATTTCACCATTCTACAAGGAAGTGATCATTGACGTAAAGAGAGGGGTTCAGCAGGGCGATACCATTTGACCGAAGCTCTTCGGTGCCACCCTCAAGAACATCATGCGATGACTGGAATGGGACAGAATGGGAGTAAAGATAGACGGTCAGCAACTACACCACCTCCGCTTCACTGATGACATCATTCTAATAACACCAAACATTAGTCAAGTGGCACGTATGCTGGTCAACTATGACTGTGAGTGTGGAAAGGTCGGACTGCAGCTGAATCTCAGGAAGACAATGCTCATGAGAAACGGACTAGTTCCTGACATTTCATTTGCTCTCAACGGAATGAACAACTCCAAATGCAGCAGTTATGTGTACCTAGGTCAAGAACACAACATGACAAATGACCTGGCACCTGAGCTGCTCAGGAGGAAGAGAGCAGCATGGAAACGCCTTCAAGAGCATCGTTGAAGTTGTTAAGAAGATGAAGAATCTCTGGTTCCTGGCACATCTTTTTGACTGAACCATTCTTCCTGCACTAACATACACCTCAGAGACCTGCGCCCTACGAAAACAGGATGAGAACGCTATTCGGGTCTCCCAAAGAGGAATAGAAAGAGCTATGCTTAGAATATCACATTTTACTCAAGTGAGAGAAGGAATCCAGAGTTCCGACCTTTGTTGACAATCGAGAATCAGGGACACTGTCTCGTTTGCCAAGGCGTCAAAAATCAGATGGGCTGGACACGTAATGCGATTTGGAGATGACTGCTGAACTAGAGCTGTTACCGACCAGATTCCACAGGATGTCAAAAGAACGCCTGGCCACCCACCTATGAGATGGTCAGACTTCTTTGTCAAGAACCTGAATTAACGGTTTGAGGCTCCTTATGTTCCTGGAGCGAGCAGATGCCATTGGACTACACTAGCACGCGACAGGGATAAATGGAGACGTTACTGGCGCCCGCTCAAGCAAATTCATGAGCAAAGGGATGACAAGTGATACAAGTGATCAGAAAAAAGAAAGCTGATGCCACTAATGAGACATTTGTCTACCGGGCTTTATAAGTTAAAGGGGTCTGCTGTTTTCCGAGTGGCACTAATTGGCCCACTATACTATGGTGGTATTATCTATTTCTCCTTTGATGTTCCACTATATTAGGGTATTACAACATCTCCAGATAAGGTTTAAGAAATGGGTGTCCCACACATTATCTCATAATACTGCTCTGGGCATTCTTGACCTTGAGAATCTGCAGGTTCCACCGGTTTCAGGAGGAGTGTGGTTCCTGGGAAAACATAGATAAAGACGGAATTCCATCTAGGCAATGTAACATGAAGTCTCCAATTTGTTTAGTGAAGATGTTTAGGACGGTTTCTTCCTGGGAACTGGCAGGGAATTAAGAGCAGCAGTTTCAGTAAGAAAAAGACAACTTAGCCAACTGAAAAGTGAACCCCAAAACACGAAGAGGTAGCTGGACATGCAGCTCAGTGTTAGAGTACGTATCTTCTTGTCTTGCATGTGTGAGGCCGTGGGTTGTAGGAACAAAGAGAGAGGCACAAACAAGCATTTCACAAAAGAAGAAACATGACCAAACAATAAACAATGGAAGCATGAGCTGTCACATGACTAATCATGGAAATACCAAGTTCGACCACAATGAGATTCATTTTATATCCATCAGACTGATAAATATTAAAAAGTTCACTAGAGTGGTCCAGAGAGATAATACAGGGGGTTAAAACGCTTGCCTTGCATACTGCCAACCCCAATTTGATCCCCAGCAGCACATATGGTCCCCAAGTCCCACCAAGAGTGATACCTGAGCTCAGACTCAGGAGTAAACCCCAACGACTGCCAGGTGTGGTCCCAAAACTAAAACAAAAACCCAATGTGAATCCTGTCATTGGTTTAAATTAATACAATCATTAGATACATCTGGACATTTATTAAATCTGACTGAGGTTATAATCATGTTGTTTGCATGGTTATAATCTATGACTGAGGAGTTCTATAGCTATATGCACTAGAAGAAACTTTGCACAAATATATCAGAGGACATGTATAAAAATACAAGAGATAGTACAGCCAGTAAGGCAACTGTCTTGTATGCTGCAGACCTGGTTCAATCCCCAACATTACATATAGTTCCCTGAGCACTGTCAGGAGTGATCCTTGAGCACAGAGGCAGGAGTAAGTCTTGAGCACAACCTGGTATCTGCCCTCCCAAAAGAATTATTCAAAAGTACTTAAAGTAAGGTCTGGAGTGATAGCACAGCGGGTAGGTCATTTGCCTTGCACGCAACCAACCCAGGTTCGACTCCCAGCATCCCATATGGTCCCCTGAGCACCGCAAGGAGTAATTCCTGAGTGCAGAGCCAGGAGTAACCCCTGTGCATTGCCGGATGTGACCCAAAAAGGAAAAAAAAGTACTTAGAGTAGTAACTAATGTTTTTTTGGAGCAAACCCAGTAATACTCAGATGCTACTCCTGTTCAGTGTTTGGAGGACCATGCAGTGTCAGGAATTAAACCCAGACCTTCACATACGAAGCATGTGCTCAGCCCCTTGAACTAACACAAACATTAACACAGAAGGCTTAACTTGTAACAACACCTTAGAAATTTTCCAGACAAGGACTTAATGTCTCCAAGGTGAGATGCAATTTACACTAATTTTCTATTTGGTCATTCTATTAGCAATTTACTGGTACAAACAATATAAAGTAAATTATGTGGCCCTGCTATGGGCCAGGCTTGAGGGTTGTTTGGGAAGATTGGAGACAATGGTGGAAGGAAGATGATGGTGATAGGATTGGTGTTGGAATATTGAATGTCTGGAAAAAATCATCATAAATAACTTTGTAAAACCACAGTGTTTAAATAAAGTATTGGGGGAAAAGTTGTACATATATAGGCCTCACCTATTTCATGTTAACTCCAAAATATGTTAACTCAAAATTTTTAAAGCTTTATTAATAATAGTAGAGAAGTGAGAATACTATGAACATAGTAGATAAGTGAGGAGTAGGGAGGTTCACCGATCTCGATGGTTCATCGCCTCATTGTGGCGAGGGGGTGACATCGGTGCCAACCATCGAAAAGCGAATGAAAAGGTGCTGCCCAGAGATGCAGGCAGGTGCAGGGCTGGACTCCTTGCATCGACTGCATAGATCTGGCCAGTACTTTCTGTACATGAACAGCACATCCATGCACAAGGTATGTGAGGTGTTTGTCAGCATGCAGATCGTTACAACATGCCACCCACATGGCAGAGCCTGTCAAGCTACCTGTGGCGTATTTGATATGACAAAAATGGGCCTCATTTCCCTAACCCTGGAAAAGCCCCCAATACAGCAGCGTTGAGAAGGGCAAGTGAGGAGAGGCTGCTAAAATCTCAGGGCAGAATTAGGCTGCCAAAATGAAGGACTGAAATGACGGTCTGCACTTTCAACACACATAAGCTAGCATCGGAATCATCCATCGAGGACCTGATGGTGCAAGCGCAGAAGATCAACTATGACGTCATTGGATTGACAGAGATGAGAAAGCACCCATCACATCACGCCATTTTCGGCACTGGAGAAGAACTGTTCCTCAGTACATGTGACAGTAGAGGCGTCGGTGGTGTCAGTGTCCTCGTCAACATGAACTCGGCCATGAGCATTGATTTATTCGAATGCCTAACAACCCAAATTGGACGCTTCTGTTTGAATAGATGTGGCTCATTGCCGGCAGTTTCTATCTTCATCGTCTACACGCCAGCATCCAACTACAAAAAAGAAAAAATTGAGAAGTTCTACATGGAGCTGGAGAAGTTCTATAAAGACCACACCTTCTACAATGATTTTAATGCCAAGATAGGACCGAGAAGGTCGCCCGAAGAGCTCCACATTGGTAATAACAGCCTAGAATGGAACGAACAGGATGAGAGACTGCCTGAGTTCATCATCTTGAGCAAGACCACCCATGGTAACTCGCAGTTCCAGAAGGCCAAATCTAAACGCTGGACATGGGAGTCTCCCGGTGGACATTTCCACAGTGAAATTGGCCACATCATATTCAATTGACAGTTTTGCCTGATGGATGTCGCTATTGTCCCAAAATTCTAAACGGGATCAGACCACTATCTCCTTCATGCAAAATTCCGGAGTGAGGAGAAAGGGCTGCAAAGTTTAAGAAGAGAATTCCCAGAACGACCACCAACTGGGAGCTCTTTGGCACTATTGCGGCAATATGGGAAGATGCTGTTGTTGACAACATTGACGAGGAATACGATAGACTAGTTCAGCACCTCCATGACTGTGCGAGGAACGCCAAGAGAGAGAAAGCCACAAAAAGACACCTGTCTTCGGAAACTCTTAAGCTCATTTGCCAACGTGGTTTGGCACGAGCCTCAGGTAATCACAAGCTATGTCCGAGCTCTCAAAGCTGTGCAGAGAAGTGATAAAGGAAGACCTCAAAGAGAGAAGAGCAGCAGTGTTGGCTGACACGGCAGAGGCCAGGAAAAATATTTGCAACGTCCACCTGTCCTTGGCCAACTATAAGACCAAGATGACTGCCCCCCGACGTCCTGATGGATCTATCACATCTTCCAGAAGGGTAATGGAAAAGGTTATCCATGACTTCTACTCTTCATGTTGCTGTAGCAAGCAGACGCCATTGGGCTACACTAGCATGCGACAGGGACGAATGGAGATGTTACTGGCGCCTGCTCGAGCAAATCAATGAGCAACCGGATGACAAGTGATACAAGTGAAGTGATATTAATAACAGGCAAGACATGATTATTATGAGATCATAATGAGATACAAGTACAAAATAAAATTTAATGCAATATATTTTATATTCCAAAGTTGAAAAGTTCACTGTATCACTGTCACTGTCATCCTGTTGTTCCTTGATTAGCTTGAGCGGACGCCAGTAACGTCTCCATTCGTCCCAGCCCTGAGATTTTAGCACCGTCTCCTTACTCATCCTTCCAAACGGTGTCTTATTGGAGGCTCTTTCAGGGTCAGGTGAATGAGACTCGTTATTGTTACTGTATTTGGCATATCAAATACACCACGGGGAGCTTGCCAGGCTCTGTTGTGCAGGCGGGATACTCTTGGTAGCTTGCCGGGCTCTACAAGAGAGATGGAGAATGTATATAAGAGAATACAAGCAAGTATGTAAAAAACAAATACATGTATGCTGCTGTCAGTATAACAGTGGGCTAAACTATAAGAGTTCACGTGGCCACTTTGTTTTATAGTCTCTTTATCTTGGCTATTGATGGGATTACATGGCACCAGGAGCAATTTGTGGGTGTTATTGCAAAGCTACTGGAAAGTGGGGAATCTGGGTGCAGAAGGCCCAGTCCTGGTCCAAGCAGGCTTGGAGATCTCAGCCCCGGGTCCTGCATACCAGGGTTCCTCTGCTGGTTCCTTCATGTGTGAGGCTCATCCGATTCCAGAGTTGAAAAGTTACTTATGTAAATCAGAATAAGCATTTTATTATATTGTATTAAAGGGTTTGGATTTCCTTATTTACATAGGTTAAAATCATATAGCAATCACAAATTGGTTTTTACTGATCTATTTTCTAAGCATTCTATTTGCCATGCCTTTAAGTTTTGTTGAAGCAAGCAATATATAGTAAATTTTTTATGCGCTCATGGGGGAAGCCTGGAGTTGGGAGGGAAACTGGGAACATTGTTGGAGTTGGTCAACACCAGTTAGATCACTCAATGCCTGAAACAACTGTATTATGAACAACTTTGTAGATCACAGTGTTTTAATAAAAATAAATGAAAAACATAAAAGAAAACCTACAGCTACAAATATCAACATAAATGGATAATATAATATACAAAGAACAAATTTAGAAAATTTTGTACAGCATCATTCTATGTATGCGAAGTTAAGAAACAAAGGGGAAGAGCAGGGGAGATAAGTTCAAAGGACTGAGCACACGTTCTGCACGTTGGAAGCCCAGGTTTGATCCTCAGTGTTGCACGGCTCCTTGAGCATCATTAGGATCCACCTCAAGCACCAAGTTGGGTTTGGTCCCTGAGCACTTCTGGATGTCATCCAGAACTCCTCTCTCCCCAGAAAAACAAATTAAGAGGATAGTACTGTGACTCATTGGTAAAGTGTATGTCTTGCCTGCAGGAGACCTGGATTCAACACCTGGCACTTTGGAGTGTATTTTGGGCCACCTCAGCATTTCTTGGAAGTCACTCCTAGTTCAGTACTCAGTGGTTGCTCCTGGTAGTGCTTAGAGGACTGAGCAGAGCTAGGAATTGAACAGGGGCCTCCTGCACACAAAACATGTGCGTGGTCCAGTGAGCTATCTCTCCTGTCCCCAAAAAGTGTTTTGGGGAAATGGATTAATGCCCTACAGAGATGTCTCTGGAATCCAATCACTTACAATCTAGAATTCCAGAAGCGCATGGTTGCTTTTGCAGCTGTGCTAGCTCTAATGGTAAAAAAATTAAGTTTTTTCGGGGAGAAGTAATTTTGGCCACATCCAATGGTGCTCAGGGCTTAGTCCTGGCTGTATGCTCAGAATCATTCCTAGCGGTGCTCAAGGGATTGAACTGAAGTTCGACATATGCAACACAAGTGCCTTAATCTCTGTACAAACTCTCCACACACACCCCAAATATTAAACTAAAAATAGTGCTGATGGGTCTAGGACAATAGTACCACAAATATGGCACTTGCTTTACATGTGGCCAACCTGAGTTCAACCTCTCGCACCCTATATGGTTCCCCAAGCCGTGCCAGCAGTGATCCCTGAGTGCAGGGAGGGTGAGGGAGAGTCAGTAATTACATATAAGGTGTACAGGGTAAGTACTAGGAAGAAGACTACAATAAGGTAGGGGTACAGAGACAGTTTGTGGGAGGCCATTTGTTGTTTTTGATACGGTAATGACAAAGGGCTTTCTGACCTGGTGATATGTGAGCAGAGAAATTAATGAAGAGAGGGAATAAATGGTGTGATTACCTGAGGAAAGATCATTCCAGTCTGAGAGAAGGGGATATACAAAGAAGTTGCATAAACTTAATCATTTACTATGTTCCTCCCCAGCTTGGGTTTTTCTTTGTTTTCCCATCTACTTTCCAATAATCCTTTTAATTTCCAAAAATAAAGACGCTGAATAGTAGAGGTGCTTGGTGTATTAGAGAAACAGCAAGGAGACCATCTTACTTTGTAGGATAACATTGGTTTGCCCTTCCTCCCTGGCCGCTGGGAGCTTGGGTTTGTTGATTGCTTCCCCAACCTGTCAATTACCTTCCCCTCCTTATTAGACTCTGTTGACTTGTAAATATTGTTTTTCTTTTCTCCTTAATGTCCTTTGCAGATTAGTTACTTCAGAGCAATTACTTTTTGTATGGACACAGGAAGACAGTTAAAAAGACAAGCTTGTAATTTGGGAGTTAATGGACTCCAGATAGTATTACCTCCTGGACATCTGCTCTCTCCACTTAAGCCTCAGTTGCCCTTACTTCCTAGATCCCCAAAAGCAGGGTCCCAATAGGGACTGGATGGACCCAGGGCAAGCTGTGAGCTACCCTAGCATCGAAATGAGCCAGGCCAAAGTGCCATAATACTTAACTATAAGTTAAGAGCATGGTCATGGACAAACTCTGCCATGATCCAAAAAGTAACAACTGGATTCAGAACCTGCTAGGGTTAGGAATGATTAATCCAGCCTGAGCACTGTAGTCTGAGTCTGTGGTGTGACGTCCCCAGGAGAGTAGCCCTACAAATCTAAATGTGTCTATTACTGTATCCATACAGAATGGCAAATATTTGGAAATAGAATAAAGCTGTTACTTAAGTTACTGGTCTAAGGAGAGGAGAAACACATCTTGCTGTTTTGCTGTTTTGCTCTGGTGGGCTGCAGGTGGTCAGGAAGGC
Source organism: Sorex araneus (assembly GCF_027595985.1). Taxonomy (NCBI): domain Eukaryota; kingdom Metazoa; phylum Chordata; class Mammalia; order Eulipotyphla; family Soricidae; genus Sorex; species Sorex araneus. The sequence goes on along the minus strand of NC_073313.1, from coordinate 140,769,009 downwards.
TTGAAAAACATGTTGATTGCGCTTGTGAGGGGGGAGGCGTGGTTTGGGAGGCCTGGTGAGAGAAGAGGTGCTTCAAGTGGCTGCAGAGAGCTGGGAGGGTGGAGAGGCAGGGTGAGCGCTGCAGGCAGAGCGAGACGGTTGGAGAGGCAGAGTGTGAATGGAGCGAGCTGGAAGAGAGAGTTGGAGAGAGTGAGAGACGGGGGTGCAGGCAAAGAACTGGGGGAGAGTTACTGAGAGAGTTGGAGAGAGCACTGTGGAGCGAGTTTAGGGCAGAGAGTTGTGGAGAGAGTTTTGGAGAGATGAAAGATGGAATAAACGGCACCTGATCACCAACCAACCTGGCCCTCGCTCCTCCTTTGTCGGCCCTTGGCAACAGCGGCCCCGGGGTCTGAAACAGTTCAAGAGCACTGAACACAGGTGGCGAGAGAGAGCCGCCCGGGAGACCTCGAACATCCGCGAGTGTGTGAGCACTCCTAGCGTCACCCCAACATAAAGGAGATTCTACACTACTTGGTGCAGAGTAAACAAGGAAATGGGGAATTGTATGAAATGGGTCAGAGAGAGTCCTGGAGGCCGACCCCTACACACTATTTGTGACATAGGAAGTCATTTGAAGGTTGTGTGTGTGTGCGGGGTGGGCTATACCCAGCGGTGCTTCAAGGGCTACTCAAACTCTGTGCTCAGGCATGGGAGCAAAGTTGGCTGCATGTAAGGCAAGCCCCTTAACCTCCGTACTATCCTTCTGCTCCTCATCGGCTTTGTTTATTTGTTTAATGCTTGGGGGAGGCAGCTGGGCCATGCCCAATAATGCTCATAATTCACTCCTGACTCTGTGCTCAGGCATCACTTCTGGTTGGGCTCAGCAGACCGTATTCGGTGCCAGGGATTCAAACGGGGTGAGCTGAAAGAAAGGAAAGCAACTTAACCCCTGTATTATCTCTCCACCTTCTCATTTGAATGGGTTTTTTTTGGGGGGGGTCACACTTGGCTATGCTCAGAGGTTACTCCTGGCTCTGCACTCAGGAATTACTCCTGGCGGTGCTCAGGGGACCATATGGGATGCTGGGAATCGAACCCGGGTTGGCCGTGTGCAAGGCAAACGCCCGACCCGCTGTACTATTGCTCCAGTCCCTTGAATGTTTTTTTTAAACAAAGATATAATGTCATTTTATTTATGTTGTAAAAGGATCACTTAGTAAGCCCAAAGAGTAGTTTAGAACTTAGAATGCCTGTCTTGTACGCATCAGGTTGTAAGTTCATTCCCCTTAAATACCACATATGTTGAATGCAGTTCTGGCAACTCTGCCATTTGCGCCTAACAGCTCTGATGACTGTTTGTTTGTTTTGTTCTTGTTGTTTGTTTTTGGGTCACCCCTGGTGGTGCTCAGGGGGTGCTCCTGGCTCTGCCATCAGAGATCACCCCTGGAAGGATCAGGGAACCAGTATGTGGTGCCAAGGATCAATCCTGGGTCAGCCATGTGCAAGGCAACAACTTTGCCTGTTCCATTATCTTTCTGTTCCCAACACAAAAGTTTTTTTCTTTACTTTTTAAAATTGAATAACCGTGAGATACAAAGTTGTCCGTGATTGGGTTTCAGTCATATGAACAATGTTCCAACACCCGTCCCTCCAACCGTGTTTTTTCCTTATCACCAAGGTCCTCAATTTCCCTCCTGCCACACCCTCCTCCTTGCCTGCCTCTGTGGCAGACACTTTTCTCCCAAGGTGAAATTCTTATGCTTAAGTAGTCATCAGTGTGAGAAATGAAGAGACACCAAGAAACAAAATTTACCACCTGATTAATAGGTACTGTGGTGAAATAGTTAAAATATTTGCTCTGATAGCAGAGAGATTATATAACATTCGAGAAGTTGAGCAAGTAACTGAAAAAACTGATATTTCAAAGAGAAAAAAGCCATTGTACAAATCTGGGAAAGTCAGTCCAGAGAAAAACCACATATCCGACCCACGTCCCCACCCCCATGTACTCGTCTACCGGCCCTACTCCAGATTATATCACTGTCACTGTCATCCCATTGCTCATCGATTTGTTCGAGCGGGCACCAGTAACGTCTCTCATTGAGAGACTTATTGTTACTGTTTTTGGCATATCCAATACGCCACAGGTAGCTTGCCAAGCTCTGCCGCGCGGGCTCGATACTCTCGGTAGCTTGCCTGGCTCTCCGAGAGGGGCGGAGGAATCGAACACGGGTCGGCTGGGTGAAAGGCGAACACCCTACCGCTGTGCTATGGCTCCAGCCTCATAATTAAATCTCAAAAGAGATCAAGTAGTCGCAAAAATTTCTCAGGTATCCGGTCCCAACTGAGACCTCTGGGGAGAGCTTGGGAGGGGGTCGGCCAAGTTCCTGCCCTGCCAGAGCCCGCGGAGCTGCACTCACACCCCAACAGCTGCCACCATGCCTACTTCCAGACTCCCCCGCCTCACAGCTGACCTCCGCATAGATGCCGAACTGCCAAAAATTTCATGTCAACTCACTGCTCGGTTAAATATTCTGGATTTCCTGGTTTTGTTTTTCGCTTTTTGGGTCACACCCAGGGATGCACAGGGGTTAGTCCTGGCTCTGCACTCAGGAATTACTCCTGGCAGTGCTCAGGGGATCCTGTGGGATGCTGGGAATCGAACCCGGGTTGACCGCATGCAAGGCAAATGCCCTACCCACTGTGCTATTGCTCCAGCCCCAAATATTCTGGATTTTCTGATGTGCAAGATCATAATATAACGTCATTTTACTTATATTTTAACAAGGGTCACTTAGTAGGCCCCGAAGACTTAAAAATCCAAACTCTACAATATTAACATCCTGGTAGGAAAATACCAGATTGGATGAAATGTAACATAGAAGCCAACTAATCTGGACTAGCAAAAATATTAACACAGAAGGCTTCGTGAGCAACAACAACTTAGTAAACCCTCAGACAAGAACTTAGTGTCCCCAGGGTGAGATGCAACAATTTTCACAAATTTTCTTTTACTTAACTATTTTTGATCATTCCATTAGGTATTTTGTGGTAACAAGCAATATAAAATAAATTATCTTGGGCCTGTTATGGTGGCAGGTTTGAGGAGTGGTCGGGAAAATGGAGACAATGGTGGTGGCAAGGTGACAGTGCTGGCGGGGTTGGTGTTGGGATACTGAATGCCTGTAACAAACCATTATGAACAACTGTGTAAAACCATGGTGTTTAAAGAAAGTGGGAAAAATACATCTCCACTGGCATAGATACCTGTGAACGTATTTCATGTGATATCAGCAGGTGATTTGGAATATCTGAGATAATCATAAAGGGTATATCTGGAAAGGTAGAAGAAACCAAATATATTTTTAAATTCTGTAATTGAATCGCAAAGTAAAAATTATTCATGATTGAGTTTCAGGAATACAATATTCCAACACCAATCCCTTCACTAGTGTCCTCTTCCCTCCACCAATCTTTCCAGGTTCCTTCCCACCCCCAAGACTGCCTCTAGGATAGAAACTTTTTCCTTTTTCTTTCTTTCCTATCCCCACATTTAGGCACTGTGGTCTACAATGCTGCTAACTGGTAGGGTAGCATGCACATCACTTTACTTCCTTCCAGCACCTAGTCCTGGTCCAGAGTGACCACTTCCCTCTGTCATTGTTGTAGTGATCCCTTCCCTGACCTACCCCAGTCCTCACCCCAAATGAACCAAGTCTTCTAGATTTGATTTGTTCTGGGGTTACACCCAGCAGTACTCAGAAGCTACTCCCAGCTCTTGCTCAGGGGTCAAGTCAGTCCAGTGTTGATTGGGCAACCATGTTGTGTGGAAGATAGAAACCTGGGCCACCCTCCTACAAAGCCTGTGCGCAGGCCAGTGAGAATCTCTCTGACCCAGGAGCCCAGTCTTGATGGTCACTATTTCAAGAAAAGACTATAACCTAAAACTGATGGGATTTTTGTTTTTGTTTGGGGGCCACAACAAGCTATGCTCAGGGCTTAACCCTGGCTCTGTACTCAGTGATCACTTCAAGTGACACTCAGGTGAGCCCATATGTGGTGCTGGGGATCAAATCCTGGGCAGCCATATGTAAGGCAAGCACCTTACCCATTATACTCTAGTCATTTAAACTAATGAATTTAAAGTAGCAAAGCAACACAATAACGCATATGTAATTGTAAGGAACAGACATTTCAATTTAAACAATTAGGGATTGGTCACTCTCACAAAAGAAGCCCAGGGATCGGGAGGCACACCTGAAATGTTCAGGGCTCACTCCTTGTGGTGCACAGAAGGCCATGTACGGTGCTGAGGATCGAACCCGGATCAGTCTTGTGTAAAGAAAGTGTCTGACCCACTGTACTCTCTCTCTCTCTCTGACTACTTAATTCATATATTTATAATCAGACCTTACCATGTTGGCTTTTTGCCCTCCTGCTTGTTGTCTCATGATCACAAGATGACCTACTTCAGCTCCAGTGATCCCGTTAATGCTTGAAGAAAGAAAGGGTGTAAAAGCCACAGCACCCTCTCCTTTAGAAAATAAGACCAGAAGCTTCCTCCTACTAGCAAACACAAATATTTTGTGTCCTGGCTGACACTGGATCATATTCCAACTTTCAGATCAAGGAAGGGAGGCCGCATACGTGTGAATCTGATGGAGGGAAACAGATTTAGGATACATATGATTCATAACCTGGGGATGGGCATATTTTTTTCCTTTTACATTCTTGACTTCTCTTTAGCAAGTGTGTCAGAGAAATCAGGAGATTCTTGAGTAGTTCAGAAAAGAAACAATGGATGAAGTTATAAGATGACACAGAAAAATATTTTCAAAAACATCAGGACTATTGGTGACCAAATTAACAATGTGGTATTTTTTGTTGACTTTGTGTGTGACTATTTGTGTATGATACCAGGGATCAAACTCAGGATCTCACACAAGCAAGATATGTGTTTTGCCATGAGACACATTTCTGACCCATACTGAAGAGGTAGAGCAGTATTACAATTTCATATTTTAATACATTGTTATGCCATTTGGGCTGGAGCAATAGCACAGGGATTTGCCTTGCACGTGGCTGACCCGGGTTCGATTCCTCCATCCCTCTCGGAGAACCCAGCAAGCTACTGAGAGTATCTCGCCTGCACGGCAGAGCCTGGCAAGCTCCCCGTGGCGTATTCGATATGCCAAAAACAGTAACAAGTCTCAGAATGGAGACGTTACTGGTGCCCACTCGAGCAAATCGATGAGCAACAGGATGACAGTGACATTGACAGTGATTGTAGGATAACATAGTCTCAGGTAGTTTAGGTTTATTGGGTTACTCCCTTTACAGTGCTCCCATTCCTCTTTGTTTATTTGTAGCTTCTTTCTTAGTGTTCTGTTGACTTGTGAATATTGTTTTTCTCTTCTCCTTGAGTCCTTTGCATAGTTTATTCAGAGCAATGTCCTTTTTGTATAGACACAGGAAGACTTAGCAAATGCTATGCTTTTGTAACCTGGGAGTCATTTGACTCTACATGGTATTTTCCTCCTGGGCATCTGTTCTCTCAACCTAAGCCTCAGCTGCCCTTATTTCCTAACACCCCCAAAAGCAGGGTCCCGATGAGGGACGAGACGGACCCAGGGCAAGCGGTGAGTTGTGTGCTACCCTGGCATCGAGATGGGCCTGGCCAAAGTGCCTAATGCTTAACTATAAATTAAGAGCTTGATCATGGACAAATGCTGTCATGATCCAAACAGTGATAACTAGATTTGGACCCTGCTAGGGTGAGGAATGATTAATCTGGCCTGAGTGCTGTGGTCTGAGTCTGTGGCAAGATGTTGCCAGGAGAGCTGCCTTGCCAGCCTCAATGTATCTCTTGCTATGTCCATACAAAATAACTAGTATTAAGATGTTAATAAGTGTTTGGACTAAGGAAAGGAAAAAACCTTAAGAGTGAGGAAGGGCTTTGGAGTGCCCTGCCCTCAGGAAGGGCTTTCTTATGTTGATTTTGCTACCTGGCTGGGTGTAGCCTAGAGGGCAAGGTGGGTGAGACAAGTAGGAGGAGAGACGAGAGAAGCGAGAGAGGCTGGAGTAGATCGAGAGAGAGAGGCCGGAGCTGGGAGTGTGGGAGATGAGAAAGATGGAAGACTGACTAAACAGTAACTAATCAGCAACTAGCTTGGTCCTCGTTCTTCCTTCGCCTGTCCTTGACCACCAGCCGTCCGGATACACAGCGGTTCCAGAGCACCGAACGCGGGCGGTGAGACACAGCCACCCGGAGAGCCCAAGAGTGCACACGCCCCTCGGCGAGCTTTCGTTTTTTACAAGTGATTATGCCATCTATCAAGTCAAGGCCTGGTGATGTGACTCAGCAGCAGAGCATATGCCCTGCATGTGTGATGCCCTGGGTTTGAACCATTTACCAAGGCAACATATTTCTAAAAACATGGACCGGAACAATAGTACAGCAGGTGGGGCGCTTGCCTTGGGCACAGCTGACCCAGGTTCAATCCCCAGCATCCCATCTAGTCCCATGAGCCTGCCAGGAGAAATCCCTGAGTGCAGAGTCAAGAGTGAGAGCTGAGCACTGCCAAGTGTGGCCAAAAAAAAAAAAATGAAAGAAAAAACTAACAAAATAAAACAGTTTTGTTTGCTTTGATAAAGGGATCCAATATGGTATTTTCTTCAATTTCATTAAAGAAAATTTTGGGTTTTATTGAATTTTAATGCATTTTGACATATTTTTGTAATAGATAATACACAGTTTACTAAAGGAGGTAATGCTGTACATTTTTCTGCAATTTTCACTTTATACTTAATGTTTTGTAAATGTCTGTCTCTCCGCACACATATACATCCTTGTTTGCCGTTTTTATCTCTTTCTTTCTGTCTTTGGGCCATGCCCGACAGTTACCAGAGGCTACTTCCACCTCAGTGCTGGGGAAGAGCCCAGGCAGTGCGCAAGGGACAAGAATCCAACTTTGGGCTCCTCCATGAGATGAATATCCTCCCGTTTTCTAAGCCATATCCCCACTGCACCTCCTTCTTGTTTGACTTAAATTTGTTTTGAGATCATTGTAAGAAATAATGAGTTCTCTTGTATATTTTCTCACAATCATGTCATTTTGCAAAACTCTTATATCACAACCAGGATATTTGACATTATATCCCATCAGTATTTATTCAGATTTCCCAATATGTCTCACTTTTAAGTAACTGGTGAGTGCTGGCATGGATGTGGGGAGAAAGGAACTCTCCTTCATTGTTGGCGGGAATGCCGATGGTCCAGTCTTTTTTTTTAATTTATTGAATCACCGTGAGATAGTTACAAGCTTTCATGTTCGGGGTACAATCACACAATGATCAAACACCCATCCCTCCACCAGTGCACATTCCCCACCACCAATATCCCCGGTATAACCCCCCCTTTCCCACCCTCCCCCTGCCTCCATGGCAGACAATATTACCCATACTCTCTCTACTTTTGGGCTTTATGGCTTGCAACACAAACACTGAGAGGTCATCATGTTTGGTCCATTATCTAATTTCGGCACACATCTCCCACACTGACTGATTCTTCCAGCCATCATTTTCTTAGTGATCCCTTCTCTATTCCATCTGCCTTCTCCCCTCCGCTCATGAAGCAGGCTTCCAGCTATGGGACATTCCTGCTGGCCCTTGTATCTGCTGTCCTTGGGTGTCAGCCTCATGTGATGTTATTCTATAATCCACAAATGAGTGCAGTCCTTCTATGTCTGTCCCTCTCTTTCTGACTTATAACTTAGCATGATACTCTCCATGTCTATCCATTTATAAGCAAATTTTATGACTTCATCTCTCTTAACAGCTGCATAGTATTCATTGTTTAGATGTACCAAAGTTTCTTTAACCAGTCATCTGTTTTAGGGCACTTGGGTTGTTTCCTTATTTTGGCTATGGTGAACAGTGCTGCAATGAACATATAGGTACAGATGTCATTTCTACTGTGCTTTTTTGCATCCTTGGGATATATTCCCAGAGTGGTATTGCAGGGTCATATGGAAGCTCAATTTCTAGTTTTTGAAGGACTGTCCATATTGTTTTCCAGAAAATCTGGGACTAGTCCAGTGTTTTTGGAAAATAATATGGGCATTCTTAAAAAAAAAAAACCTAGAAATTGAACTTCATACAACTCAGCAATACCACATCTGGAAATGTATCTCAAGGGCCCAAAAACACACAACAAAAATGCCATCTGCACTTCTATACTCATCACAGCTCTATTCATAATAGCTAAAACCTGGAAATAACCCAAGTGCTCAAGAACAGATGACTGGTTAAGGAAAATATGGTATATCTATACAATGGAATACTATGCAGCTGTTAGGAAAAATGAAGTTATGAAATTTATTTATAAATGGATGGACACCTCTCTCACAGTGATTTAATAAAAAAACTTTTAAAAAGATTATTTTCTTACTTTTTAAAGAAATGCTCTTTTAAAAGTTATGTATCTTGGGGCTGGAGCAATAGTATAGCGGGTAGGGCGTTTGCCTTGCACACAGCCAACCCGGGTTCGATTCCCAGCATCCCATATGGTCCTCTGAGCACTGCCAGGGGTGATTCCTGAGTGCAGAGCCAGGACTAATCCCTGTGCATTTCCAGGTATGACCCAAAAAAAGCAAAAAAAAAAAGTTATATATCTTTATGTTATACTAATGTAAGGGTTCAGATTAATGCCTGAACCCTTTTTACTGGTAAAACTTACAAATCTTAATTTTAGTTTGTTCTCATAAATATTTAGCTATATTTGCTTATTTTAAATGTTTAATGACTGTTTTTTACCTGATCAATTTGAGTTTTTAATGATGTCTATAAATTAAAATCATTGCAGGGGATTATGTTTGTGTACAATAAAGATATACAGTACAGTAAAAAAATTTTAAACAATAGATGGATGGACATGGAGAGTATCATGCTGAGAGAAATGAGTCAAAAGAAGAGGGACAGACATAGAATGATTGAACTGATTTGTGAGATATAAAAGTCATAATATGAGACTAATACCCAAGAACAGTAGAAACAATGGCCAGAAGGATTGGTCCACAGTTGGAAGCCTGCCTCAGGTGCTGGGGGAGAAGGCACTTGGGATAGAGAAGGGACCACTATGACAAAGATAGTTGGAAATGGTCACTCTGGATAAGAACTGAGTGCTGAAAGTAGGTAAAGGAACAAACATGATAACCTCTCAGTATTGGTATTGCAAACCCGAAAAGTGGAGGAGAAAGGGAGGGAAAGTGCCTGCCATAGAGACGGGGGACATGGGAGGGGGAAATGAGGCAGTGGAAGGGAAATTGGGGACATTGGTGATGGGAAATGTGCACTGGTGGAGGGATAGGTATTATAACATTGTATGACTGAACCCAGCTATGAACAGCTTTGTAACTGTGTACCTCATGGTCAACGATAGCAATAATGCTGAAGCTGGTCTTGCTCCAGCTGATTTTTTTGGGTTCTGTTTTGTTTGATGGCTACATCTGGTGGTGTTAAGAGCTTATTCCTGGCTCTGCGTTCAGAGCTTAGTCCTGGTGGTATTCAGGGACCATATAGAGTGCCGGGGACAGAACTGGAGTCTATCACATGCAAGGCCAACGCCATCCTTGCTATGCTATCTCTCCAGCTGAACTGAATCTTGAAATGAATGCAGTCCTGGCTGACACTTTGACGGCAGCCTTGCTCTCAAGAGACCTTGAGCTCTGATCCTTACATTAAAAAACGCCTAGCTTCCAGAACCTGTGTAGGATCAGTGAAATAACAAATGCATGATTTTGTTTGAATTTTGTATTTTGAGATAACTGTACATCCCATTCAGTTGTAAAAGGAAAGAACCAAGCAAGCAAAGAAGGAAGGTTTAGTGCTCATTAAGCAGTAACTCTCCACCCTGCTCTACCAAAGTCCCAGTAACCACCATTCTATTTTCTGTCTCTATAAAATATATTATTTAAAGTACTTCAAGTGAGCATAATATTTTTTTGGTTTTGGGTCCACAGCCGGCAGTGCTCAGGCCTTACTCCTGGCTCTGTACTCAGGAATAACTCCTGGCAGCCTCTATGGACCATGTGGAGTACCAAGGATTGAACCTGTGTAAAGTAAGTGTGTAAGTGTGTACTGTCTCTTTGGTCCCTATTTTTCCTTTTTTGAGGAAAAGTCTCTAAAGCAACTCAGGGGGCTAACTGATTGTAATGTCCTTCCCCAGAAGTCCTGGGGCCACAGTGGCAGTGCTCAGGGGACCATATGGTGCTAGGAATTGAAGCCAAGACATGCCTTCCAAATTAATAGCAGACACATGTTCCGGCCCTTTGAGTTATCTCCCCAACTTTTCCTCTTTTTCAGCTTTTTTAGGGCCATACCTTGAGATTCTCAGGGGTTACTCCTAGATCTGCATTCTGGAATTACTCCTAGTGGTGCTTGTGGGACCATATGAAATGCTGGGAAAATCCCAGGTTAACTGCATGCAAAGCTAACACCCTACCTACTGTACTATGGCTCCAGACCCATTTTTTTTAACATTGTTTTGAGGGCAACGCCCAGATGTGTTCAGAGTTTACTCCGGCTCTGTGTTAAGGGATTGCTCCTGGTAGAACCATATGTAGTGTCAGGGAATATACCCAAGTCACTTTCATGTAAGGCAACCTTACAGGTTATACTATCTCTGATCCACTTTTTCTTTTTTGTCTGGCTTATTTTACTGTCACTGTATCACTGTATCCCTGTCATCCTGTTGCTCATTGATTTGCTCTAGCGGGCACCAGTAATATCTCCATTGTAAGATTTATTGTTACTGTTTTTGACATATAGAATACGCCACAGGGAGCTTTCCAGTCTCTGCCATGCGGGTTAGATACTCTCAGTAGCTTTCCGGGCTCTTCTAGAGGAGTGGAGGAATCGGACTCAGGTCAGCCGTATGCAAGGCAAATGCCCTACCCACTGTGCTTTTGCTCCAGCCCTTCTTATTTTACTGAGCATAATTATATCTTCAAGTATCATCCATGCTGTATCCTGTATGAAAACTTCAGTTTTCGGTGGCGGGGGGCACATCTGGTAGCTCTCAAGGGTCACTTCTGGCTATGTACTCTGGACTATAACTAATGGCTTAGGAAATCATACAGAATTCTGTGGATTGAACCAAGGTTGTCCATGTGCAAGGCAAATGCCCTACCCACTGTACTATTTTCTCTTCAACTCCAAGAACTTCATTATTTTTTATGGTTGAAAAACATTCCCTTATCCAAGATATACAAGGCACTGAACTCTACAAGAAAAAAAAACATTCAACCCCACCAGAAAATGGGGCAATGAAATGAACAGAAACTTTCTCAAAGAAGAAATTAGAATGGACAAAAAGAACATAAAAAAATGCTCTTCATCACTAGTAATCAGGGAGATGCAGATCAAAACAACAATGAGATATCATCTCACACCACAGAGACTGCACACATCCAAAAACAAGAGCAACCAGTGCTGGTTTGTATGTGCGGAGAAAGGGACTCTCTTTCGTTGTTGGTGGAAATACTGACTGGTCCAGCCTGTTTGGAAAACAGTATGGACATTCCTCAAAGCACTAGAAATCGAGCTTTCATTTGACCCAGCAATACTACTTCTGGGAATATACCACAGAGGTCCAAAAACACATAGCAGAAACACCATCTGCACTTCTATGTTCCATTGCAGCACTACTCACATAGCCAGAATCCAGAAACAATCTGAGTGCTCAACAATGGATCAATGGATAAAAAAATCTATGGCACATCTACACAATGGAATACTATGCAACTGTTAGGAAAAATGAAGTCATTAAATTTGACTACAAATGGATGGACATGGAGAGTATCATGCTGAGTGAAATGAGTCAAAAGGAGAGAGACAGATATAGAATGATTGCATTCATTTGTGGTATATAAAAATATAGAGTAGAAGACTAACATCCATATCCAGGAAGAACAGGAGATAGGAGGACTGGTCAATGGTTGGAATCAACCACAAGTGTGTGGGGGGCGGAGAGTAGGTAAGATAGAGAAGAGACCAGTATGACAATAACATCTGGGTTCCTCCCAAGTAGTGTTTAGAAGACACAGGACTCCTCACCCTACTGGGATGGTTGTTCAATACTCTGTCCCAAGAACTTGGTGTTGCTTGGACTCTGCAGTGCTGAGGACCACCTGGTCAATTCTTGGAGACCTCCAGGGCTGCACCCAGTGATGTGTGAAGGACCATGTGGTACTGGTATTCTACATGCAAAGTGTGCATTTTAACTGCTGTGCTATTTCCCTGGCCCCATGGTCTTTTCTTTGGTGGGGAGAAGTTTAGCTTGAGAGCCAAACCCAGCTGTGATCAAGAGTTACTCACTGTTCAGTGCCCCAGAGATGGTCAGGGGACCATCTGTTGTCAAGAATCAAACCCAGGGGCTGGCGTGATAGCACAGCGGGTAGGGCGTTTGCCTTGCACGTGGCCAACCCGGGTTCGAATCCCAGCATCCCATATGGTCCCTTGAGCACCGTGAGGGATAATTCCTGAGTGCATGAGCCAGGAATGACTCCTGTGCATTGCCAGGTGTGACCCAAAAAGCAAAAAAAAAAAAAAAAGAATAAAACCCAAAGTTTCACACATTCAAGGAAAATGCTCTACTATAAAGCCACATCCCTGGCCCCTCTTTACAATTGACCCATTTAAAATGTCCCCATTTTAAGATTATTGAATTATAGTTCTTTATGTATTCTGGGTACTAATTCCTTTTCAGTTATAAGATTTGCAAATATCTTTTTTTTTTGCTTTTTGGGTCACACCTGGCAATGCACAGGGGTTACTCCTGGCTCATGCACTCAGGAATTACTCCTGGCGGTGCTCAGGGGACCATATGGGATGTTGGGAATCGAACCCGGGTTGACCGCGTGCAAGGCAAATGCCCTCCTACCGCTGTGCTATCGCTCTAGCCCCAAGATTTGCAAATATCTTACCCTATACTGTAAAGTGCCTTTTCACTCTCTCGGTAGTGTACTATGATGCACAAAAGTTTAAAATGTGGGGCCAGAGCCACACAGTGGGTAGGGCATTAGCCTTGCATGCAAGCAACCATGGTTTGATCCTTAGCACCACATATGGTCCCGCAAGCCCACTGAAAGTAATTCCTGAGTGCAGAGATAGGAGTAACCCCTAAGCACTGCTGGGTGTGGTCAAAAAGCAAAAACAAAAAGTTTAAAATATATGAAGTCCAACTGACCTACTTTAATATTTTGTTGTTGCTTTGGGGGGTGTTGGGCTACACCTGACAGTGTTTGAAGGCAAACCTCTGTGTTTGGAAATAGTTCCCTGTGGTGCTCAGGATCCCACACACAAGGCCTTGACTCATGTGTCATCTTTCTTGACCTATTTTTCTTTTTTTTATTACTTTTGGTATCACATGCAATAAAACATTGCCAAACAAAATATCATAAATATTTCCCCATTTCTTCTGAGAGTTTTAGTTTTAGCTCTTACATATAGTACTTTGATCCTTTGGGAGTGATCTTTTTACATGGAATAAGGAAAGGGTCTAACTTCATTTTGTTTTATTTATTTTTAATCATTTATTAATTTTTTTATAATATAGGTTTACTGCTATTTATTCAGCCATTGATTAAGCTGATTGAATTGGGCATGAACTCCACATTACTTTTTTTATTCTATTCTTAATGTTAACTTAATTTTATTATTTTATTATTATTTCCCCCCCTTTTTTTTTATTCACCGTGAGATACAGCTACAAAGCTTTCATGTTTGAGCTTCGGTCATATAATCATCAAACACCCAACCCTTCACCAGTGCACACTTTCCACCACCAAAATCCCCAGTATTCCCCCACACACCCCCAACACGTTCCAACCCTTCCCCTGCTTGTGTGGCAGACAATTTCTCCCATACTCTCTCTCTAGTTTGGTTACACTCGATATTTCGACACCACTCTCACCACCACTCAAACGTGCCGAAAAGGCAATGCTAGACGATTTGTTTTGTGTTGTTTGTTATGGACAGAATATAATGTCCAGGAAATTCTGTGTCATTCTCTTCTGGGAGCTTCAGTCTATAGTCTCTGGGTCTTGGCCATTGATGAGATTACATGGTGCCAAGGGCAGTTTGTGGGTGTGACTGCCAAGCTTCTGGAAAACTGGGGACCTGGGGGGAAGGAGGACAAGTCCTGATCCAAGCAAGCCTGGGGCTCTCAGTCATGGGTTCCCACCTACTTCTGTGCTACAGGCCCTAACTGCATATTTTGATCTTTTTTGAGATTTATAGGTCTCAGAAACAGGGCCAATAAATGAGTTTATATAGCTGAGCCAGGGGTGGTTTGTGGGTGTGTCTCCCACATACCTAACTTTTGGCTGTTTAATTCTTGGTAAACTTGGTCCCAAGTTGTTGGGGTCTGGCCAAAGGCACAGCAGCAATTTTGAGGCAATTTTTTATTTTTTGCAGTGTTCCAATATATTTCTTGAAAAAATTGTCCTTTCCCAATTAATAGTCTTGGCATTCTAGTAAAAAATCAACTGACCATTTACGCAAGTATTTATTCCTGGATTCTCTATTCCATTGGTATGTATATATCCTTATGCCAATAGCAAACTTTTTTATTTCTGCAGTTTTGTACTAAATTTCAAAACCAGAAACTGAGATTTGCCATTTTGTTCTTGTTTTTCAATTTTCTCTTTCCCTCTCTCCTTCATATTTTCTCTTCCTTTCTTCCTACCTTCCTTCCTTCCTTTCTCCTTCATTCCTTCCTTCCTTTCTTTCCTCCATCAGTCTCTCCCTCCCTCCATCCAGATATAAAATTGCATCATTTGTGCTTTTTTTTGGTTTTGGATCACGCTTGGATGTGTGATCAGGGCTCCTTCCTGACTCTACGTTCAGGGATCTCTCATGGCAGTGCTCAGGGGACTATGTGGGAGGGCTTCAGATTGACCACATGCAAGGCAATTGCCCTACCCACTATACTATTACTCCAGTCCATCACCTGTGATTTTTAAAATATGTTCTTCCTTTTCAGCAGAAATTCTTTTTTTTTTACTTAAAAATTGTGCTAGGGACGAGAGTGATAGTACAGCCTTTCAATGGCCAACCCGGGTTCAATCCCCAGCATCCCATATGGTCCTCTAAGCACCTCCAGGAGACATTCCTGAGTGGAGAGCCAGGAGTAACCCCTGAGCACCACTGAGTGTGCACGCCCCCAAAATTGTGCTAATTGCTCAATCATTGAACTTCCAGTACTATTGTTGAATAGAAATGGTGAGAGTGTGCATTCTTGCCTTATTTATGGTTTAGGGGAAAAGCTTTCACCACTAAGTATATACTATATACTGCTTTTATTGTGTTTATTTTATTTTGTTGCCCCTACCCACTCACCCATTCCCATTCTTTTTGTTGCTGACATGATCTGGGGTTGTATGTGATACTTTCACCTTTAGTTGCTGTTCTTGCTGAGGGTTATCCTCCTTATGTTGTGGTGCTTGTACATATGCTCACTGGGGTCGTATTTTACAATTAAGCTGCTCACACAACAATCTGAATTTAGTGCTCACCAGGGCTTACTGAAGTGTGTACAGATGTGTTTGTCCACAGTCATATTTCCTGACAATGGTGCTCACACATCTTTTCTTAGTTGTATGTGCTTCGTTGTACTAGCTGTGATCTGCACCTTGCTGTACAGTAAGAACAGGGAATGAACTAGTGACTTCACATTTGTGTGAATGGCATTCTAAGTCACACGCTACTCCTGTGGTTCCCCTGATTTTATTATGTTCAAGAAGTTCCTAGTTTATTGAATTTTCATTATAAAAATTGTTATCTTGGGGTAGGACAGATAGAAGATGTGCTAAAGCAAAACTGCCTTGCAATAGAGATAACTCTATTTCATTCTCCAGCACTTCATATGGTATCCTGAGCACAGCCAGTGGTTGTTCCTGAACAAAAAGCCATGGATATACCATGTGCCACCCTAAATGTGGCTCACAATCGCACACAAATTCTCCCCAAAAAATATGAAAGAAAAGAAAGTTGTCTTCCTCTCTAACACCAGTAACAAAAGTCAGATCAAAGTGGATTAAAGACCTCAATATCAGAGCTGAATTCATAAGGTACATTGAGGAAAATGTAGGCAGAATCCTCCATGACATTGAAGCTAAAGGCATATTTAAGGATGAAATACCACTGACCAAGCAAGTGGAAACAAATATAAACAAATGGGACTACATTAAACTAAGAAGCTTCTGCACCTCAAAAGTAACAGTGACCAAAATACAGAAAGAACCCACGGAACAGGAAAAATTATTTACCCAATGCCCATCAGATAAGGGGCTAATATCAGGGTATACAAGACGTTAGTAGAACTATACAAGGTAAAAACCTCCAATCCCATCAAAAATGGGGAAAAGAAATGAACAGAAACTTCCTCAAAAAAGAAACACAAATGTCCAAAAGGCACATGAAAAAGATCTCTACATCACTAGTCATCAGGACGATGCAAATGCAAACAATAATGAGATATCATCTTACACCACGGAGACTGGCACACATCAAAAGACCAAGAACAGGGGCTGGAGTGATAGCACAGCAGGTAGGGCGTTTGCCTTGCACCTGTCGACCCGGGTTTGAATCCCAGCATCCCATATGGTCCCCTGAGCACCGCCAGGGGTGGTTCCTGAGTGCGCAGCCAGGAGTAACCTCTGTTCATTGTCAGGTGTGACCCAAAAAGCAAAAAAAAAAAAAATAGACCAAGAACAACCAGTGCTGGCACAGATGTGGAGATAAAGGGTTTTTCTTTCATTGTTGGTGGGAATGCCGATTGGTCTAGTCTTTCTGGAAAATAATATGGGCATTCCTCAAAAATACAGAAATTGAGCTTCCATGTGAGCTTCCAGCAATATCACTTCTGGGAATATATCCCGGGGGGTTCAAAAAAGTGCAGTAGAAATGACATCTGCTCCTTTATGTTCATTGCAGCATTGTTCACAATAGCCAAAATCTGAAAACAACCCGAGTGCCTGAGAACAAATGACTGTTTAAAGAAACTTTAGTACATCTACACAGTGGATATGAAGCTGTTAGAAAAGATGAAATCATGAAAATTTCCTTATAAGTGGATGGACATGGAGAGTATTATGATGAGTAAAATGAGCCAGAAGGAGAGGGACAGACATAGAATGTCTGCAGTCATTTGTGGAATATAAAATGATATAATATGAGACTAACACACTAGGACAGTAGAGACAAAGGCCAGGAAGATTGTTCCACGGTTGGAAGCCTGCCTCATGAGCTGGGGGAGAAGGCAGTTAGGATAGAGAAGGGAATCACTAATTCAATGATGGTTGGAGGGATCACTCGGAATGAGAGATGTGTGATGAAAGTAGATAAAGGACCTGGGGATGGAGCAATAGCACAGCGGGTAGGGCGTTTGCCTTGCACGCGACCGACCCAGGTTCGAATCCCAGCATCCCATAAGGGTCCCCTGAGCACCGCCAGGAGTAATTCCTGAGTGCATGAGCCAGGAGTAACCCCTGTGCAATGCCGGGTGTGACCCAAAAAGCAAAAAAAAAAAAAGAAAGTAGATAAAGGACCAAACATGATGACCTCTCAGTGTCTGTATTGCAAACCATAATGCTTAAAAGTAGAGAGAGAACAAGAAGAAAATTGTCTGCCATAGAGGCAAAGGGTGGGGTCAGGTGGCATGAAGAAGGTACTGGGGACATTGTCATAAAAAATGTACACTGATGGACGGATGGGTGTGCGATCATTGTATGACTGAAATTCAATCATGAAAGCTTTGTAACTGTATCTCGTGGTGATTCAATTTTTTAAAAAGTTAAAAAAAATGTTGTCTTCGATCAAATGCATTTTTGCAATCATTAAAATTATTATGTATTTTTTTACTTCATCCTGAATGTGGTGTGTTAATGTGGTGTGAAAGTCAGTTAATTTTCACATCTTGAACTACTATTGCATCTCTGGGATCAATTCCACACAGTATAGAATTCCTTCAATATACTGTTGAATTTGATTCACTATATTTTGTTGCAGTTTTTGCATTTGTGTTCATATGATATTTTGAACTGTAGTTTGCTTACAATGTCTCTATCTGGGTTTGTTATTAATGATGACTTTATAGAATGAGTTAGGAAGTGATTCCCACTGTTCGATTTTTTCCTAAAAGTTTGAGAATACTGTTGTTCATTCATCTTTAAATATTGGGGAGATGGTGATGCCATCATAGACATGAGTCGCATCAAATTAGCCCCAATCACCAAGATGTTGGGCAGGACCAGCTTGCAGGGACAGTGCACTGAGGTACAAGTCGCTCCATCATCCATCATGTGAAAGCTCGGTCTGTGAGGGTGATGTAGTCACACCACAGGAATTAGAGCAAGAGGCCCAGTGGCTGCGTTGAGCTTAGTACCAGTCCTAGATGTTCTGACCCGAGCACTTGGCCTCCTCTTGATGACCTGTCACTGTTAATAAGCCTTTTCCGTTGTATGGGAAAAATAATT
Source organism: Sorex araneus (assembly GCF_027595985.1). NCBI lineage: Eukaryota > Metazoa > Chordata > Mammalia > Eulipotyphla > Soricidae > Sorex > Sorex araneus. The sequence goes on along the minus strand of NC_073313.1, from coordinate 140,750,494 downwards.
TTTTAAGTGTTGGGGAGATTTCACCAGTGAATTCATATATCTGTGGCTTTTCTTTGTTGGGAAGGTGCTTTGGGGCTTTTTTGTTTTTGTTTTTGGGACACACCCAGCTGTCCTCGGGAGTTACTTCTGAGTCTGCAACCAGAGATCACTTCTGGTGGGCTTGCAGGACCATATGAGGTGCCAGGGATACCCCAGGTCAATCTTATGCAAGACAAATGCCCTACCTGTTTTACTATTGCTCCGGCCCCTACAAGTTTGTTTGTTTTAGTTCAACAAGTCTGTCTCCCTATTTGTCTAGTTCGATTTTCTAGGTTTTACTCAGTTTTAGAATGTGTGACTTGAAGTATTTATCTATGCTCTCCAACATGTCAGCCTACAGTTATTTATAGTCTTCTCTTTGTTCTTTTGTTTGTTTGTTTGTTTGTTTGGGTCACACCCGGTGATGCACAGGAGTTACTCCTTGTTCTGCACAGAGGAATTACTCCTGGCGGTGCTCGGGGGACCATATGGGATGCTGGGAATCGAACACAGGTCATCCGTTGGCAAGGCAAACACCCTACCTGCTGTGCTATTGCTTTAGCCCCCTCTTTGTTCTTTTTAAAATTTTTTGCCTCCCTGTTTTATTACTGTAGTGATCCCCAGATCACTACAGTAATAAAACAGGGATAGCACAAACTTGGGTTGTAGTATTCAGACACTTGGTTGTGGTGTTCACTGAGGGTTGCACCACTTGTGGTGCTCACACACTTGGAGTTGTGGTGCTTGCACACCGTTGATTGTAGTGAGTGAGAGACTGCACCACTGATTGTGACTGACTTGATTGTGGCACTGAGAATACCAAATGGCACCTGAGAGCGTGCCACACTTCGCACACACTTAGCAATAGGAGTGATGTCAGGGCGCAAATTGGTGACGTCACACCTGAAAGGCGAGAGCTCACCCATCAAAGACTTTCTCCAGATCCCTTCGAAATTTTTTTCATTTCGGTGATATCTAAATTAATGTTTAATTTTTCATTATTTTTTTAGTAATTTGGTTCCTCTATTTTTTTAAAGTCAGGCTAGGTAAAAGTTTGTCAGTGTTCTCGATCTTTTGAAAGAACTGGCTTTTGGCTTCATGAAATCTCCATATTGCTTTTTTTTTTTTTTTACTTTTTGAGTCACACCCAACAATGCTCAGCGGTTACTCCTGGCTCTGCCTTCAGGAATTACTCCTGGCATTGCTTGAGGGACCATATGGGATGCCAGGGATCAAATCGGGATGGGCCACGTGCAAGGCGAACACCCTACCAGCTGTACTATAGCTTCAGCCCCCGTATTGCTTTTTTTCCCTCTGTTGTAATCTTCCTTATTCCCTTCTTTCAAATAACATTGGATTTAGTTTGCTCTTCACTATCTAGTTTTTTCCTTTTTTGAAACTTGGCACATATCCTTTTTGTTTTTTTTTAATTTTTAAGATTTATTTTCATAAAGTTGTTCACAATAATTGATTCCATTCAATATTTCAACACCAATCCCACCACCATTACTCTTTCCCACCACCATTATCTCTAATTTTCCCACCACCACTCAAGCCTGCCCCATAGGCAGATGCTAGATAGTTTATTTTGTTTTGAATAGATTAAGATGTCTGTAAGGGTCTCTCTCACAGTGATCCAACAAAAAGGCAAAACAAGAAAAATAGTATGAGCGGCCACACGTTCCTGGAATCCTAAAATTTAAATAATTTGGGTCCAGAGGCATCCCTGCAGCAAGCTGCCCAGTTCAGAGATTCATTTGTGATTTATCTGGATCATGGTGGTTAATGCGCTTGAATGGCACGTGGAGGCAGTTAGTGGGCATGACAGCCAGGTCACAGAAGGACCCCTTGACGCCTGGCGTTTTCAGTCACTGGTCCCACATACCTGGGGCTTTTCAGTGCATTAATTCTCTTGCGTGGGGGGCCCAGGACAAGCCTATGAAGATCAGCCATGGAGGTGACAGCGAAAAAATTTTAATGGGGATGACGGGGTGATGGAAGCTGGGCCACACCTGGCTGTGGTCAGGGCCTACTACTGGCTTTGTGAAAAAGAATCACTCCTGGCAGGGCTGGGCTATCATATGGAATGCCGAGGCAGTCACATGCAAAGCATGCATCCCATCCACTGTACTATCGCTCTGTCCCCAGACTTACAAACTTCTGCGTTTACGTTTCAGTCCTACAATGATCAAGTACCCATCCCTCCACCAATGCCCATTCCCCACCAGCAATGTTCCCAGTATCCCTCCGACTCCCCCATCTCCCCCCCTCTCTGGCAGGCACATTTCCTTTTCCTCTCTCCTTTAGGGTGTTGTGGTTTGCAATGCAGGTATTAAGTGGCCATCATGTTTGGTCTATAGTCTATTTTCAGCCCGCATCTCCCATCCTGAGCAGGTCCTCCAAGCACCCTTTACTTTGTGGTCCTTTCTCTATCTGAGCTGCCTTTTCCCCCAGCATGTGAGGCTGGCTTCCAAGCCGTGGAGCAATACTCCCGGTCCTTATCTCTACTATTCTTGGGTATTAGTTGAGAGTATTCTCTTTTTTTTCTATATTTTTAAAAAAATTTATTAGTGAATCACCGTGAGGTACAGTTACAAACTTATGAACTTTCATGTTCGCATTTCGTTTACATTCCTCCACCAGTGCCCATTCTTTTCCACCAATGTTCCCAGTATCCCTCCCACCACCCCCATCCCAACCCTCACCACCCCACCCTGCCTCTGTGGCAGGGCATTCCCTTTTGTTCTCTCTCCTGTTGGATGCTGTAGTTTGCAATAGAGGTATTGAGTGGCCATCATGTTCGGTCTATAGTCTACTTTTGGCACACAGCTTTCAACCCAAGTGGAAAGTATTCCTTTTTTTTCTTCCTTCCTTCCTTCCTTCCTTCCTTCCTTCCTTCCTTCCTTCCTTCCTTCCTTCCTTCCTTTCTTTCTTTCTTTCTTTCTTTCTTTCTTTCTTTCTTTCTTTCTTTCTTTCTTTCTTTCTTTCTTTCTTTCTTTTTTTTTCTTTTTGGGTCACACCCGGCGATGCACAGAGATTATTCCTGGCTCAGCACTCAGGAATTACTCCTGGCGGTGCTCCAGGGACCTTATGGGATGCTGGGAATCGAACCCGGGTCGGCCACATGCAAGGCAAATGCTCCAGCATCCAGCGAGTGGGAAATATTCTTAATGTCTCTTTTGGTTCCTTTTTCTGTTGGCCACGTCTGATGGTCCTGAGGAATTATTCCCAGCTCTGTACTCAAGAATCACTGCTGGTGGGGCTGGTGACCATTTGGGGTGCTAGGGATCGAATCTGGATTGGCTGCATGCAAAGCAAGCCCTACCTACTAGATTATCTCTTCAGTTCTCTTGATGTTTCTTGTACATGGCATGGAGAGCATAGGACTTCTTGAATCAGTGGCTTCATTATTTTATAAAACAGGAGCTGGAGAGTTAGTTAGTACAGTGGGTAAAGCACTTGCCTGAGTCCCCTGAACCCTCCAGGTGTGATCTCCAAGTGTAGAGCCTGTTGTAAACCCTGAGTACTTATGGCAAACTGCATGACTTTATCTTTTCTTATGGAAGAGTAATACTCCATTTTATATATGTACCATGATTTATTTATCCAGAGTTGTCTCCATATTATGGGAACTTCGTCAAGAAGAAATGTCTAAAAGACACATGGAAAATTATTCTATATCACTAATCATTGGTAAATGCAAATCAGAACAACGATGAGATATCAATTCTCACTACAGAGAGTGGTACACATCAAAAAGAACAATAACCAGTGTTGGCAAGGGAAAAGGGACACTTATTCACTGCATGTGGGGATGTTGACTGGTCCAGCCTTTAAGGAATATGGACATTCCTCAGTAAAACTAGGAATTGAGCTTCCACATGACCCAGCAATTCCACTCCTCGGAATATACCTCCGGGACCCAAACACACAATGCAGAAAAGACATCTGGGTGTATAATTTTATTTTATTTTGTTTTTGGGCCACATTTGGTCAGGGGCTACTCCAGGCTCTGCACTCAGGGCTTACTTTCAGCAGTACTTAGGGACCTTATAAGACCTTATAGGATTCTGGGGATCGAACCTGGGTCAGTTGTGCTCAAGGCAAGCACCCTATCCGCAATACTATCTCTTCAGCTCAGAATATATACTTTTGGGGCTGGAGCGATAGCACAGTGGGTAGGGCGTTTGCCTTGTATGTGGCCGACCTGGGTTCAATTCCCAGCATCCCATATGGTCCCCTGAGCACCACCAGGGGTAATTCCTGAGTGCAGAGCCAGGAGTAACCCCTGTGCATCGCCGGGTGGGACCCAAAAAGAAAAAAAAAAAACAGAATATATACTTTTAAGGGTGCCAAATGCTGTAAATTTTACCTTGGTGGGTATTGACTATATTTATACTACTACAAATGTGCTTAAGCTTTGTTCTAGAAATTATTTGGAATCAATTTGATCTTTTTGAGGCTTTTATTATTTATTTTTGCTATTAAACTCCTTTTCTGTGGTTTCGGTTTTGGGTTTTGGGTCACATCCAGTGATGCTCAGGGATTACTCCTGGTGGGGCTTGGAGTCATATGCAGTGCCAGAAATTGAACCCAGGTTGGCAGCAGGCAAGGCAAGTGCCATACCTGCTGTATGATTGATCTGGCCCCGTTTCAATTTCCTTTTAAAGCCAGGATTCCTTCGTCCCTCTCAGAGAGCCCGGCAAGCTACTGAGAGTATCCCACCCGCACGGCAGAACCTGGCAAGCTACCCGTGGTGTATTTGATATGCCAAAAACAGTAACAATAAGTCTTACAATGGAGACATTACTGGTGCCCGCTCGAGCAAATTGATGAACAACGGGATGACAGTGCTACAGTGCTACTTTAAAGCCAGGACCAAGGATTTTTATTGTTTGGCTAATTTTTCTCCACTAGTGAGGCAAAACGCTATAGTATTCTAGTCAATTTCATATAAATTATGCAATTTTCTTCATTCTGGCTGGTGGGAATATAAACTATTCTAGTACCTGTCTAAGCTTTGAGCATTTCCCCACTCTATCTTCTTTTTTGTTTTGGGGCCACATGTGAAGGTGCTCCGGGCTTACTCCTGGCTCTGTGCTCAGGAATCGCTCTTGGTAGTACTCGCGTGGGCCATATGCAGTGCCAGGGATAAAATCAGGGTCAGCCGTGTGCAAGGCGGATGCTTTAACCCCGATACTGTATCTCTGGCTCCATTCTTCTCTAATTCTTTTAAGTGGTTCCTACCATTAGTTCTGGGTAGTTTCTTTATGTGCCTTCACTGACCAGTACTCAGTTAAAGATTCAGTGGGCTGCTCTTTATCTGCAGAATCTTCTCTCTGTGCCGTTCTTTTCTCACGGGCACCCTATCCTGCAAGATTTGGCTAGCATGGCCTCTCTGGGCTCCTGTTTTCTCAAGTCTGAGAGACTGCTAGGCTATGCCTGGCTTCCACTTCTCTGAACTATGCCCTACAGACTCTCCAGACAGCATGCTGGGATAGTCATAAGACTCATGTTGTTTGTTTCTGCTCTTGCTGTGATCATTATCATGTACCTGATGTCCGATGTCTGGACAGTCTTGTTCTTTTATTGGTTCGGGCAGAATAAATCAATCCATATTTGCTACAAGTGGAAAGTTTCCTCTATCTAATTTTTGCAATGCTGGGGGGATTAAACTTAAGGCCTCACACATGCGAGTCATATCCACTACAACAGAGCCCCATCCCCAGCCCTCATCCCTTCTAACTTTGTATGAGATTAAGGTTTACGATTTCAGAAGTAAAGAGCTGCAGAGATAGGTCAGGGGAAAGGCACTTGCCTTGTATGTAGCCATTCCTGGTTTTATTTATTTTTTTATTTTTTATTATTATTAATTTTTTTTTGCTTTTTGGGTCACACCCAGCGATGCTCAGGGGTTACTCCTGGCTCTGCACTCAGGAATTACTCCTGGCGGTGCTCAGGGAACCATATGGGATGCTGGGAATCGAACCTGGGTCGGCCGCATGCAAGGCAAACGCCCTACCTGCTGTGCTACTGCTCCAGCCCCCATTCCTGGTTTTAATCCCCAGAATCATATATGGTCCCCCAACAATGCCAGGGGTCACTCTTGAGCACAAGATGAAGAGAGCTCCTGAGCAATTCTAGGTATGACACATTGTTTCAGAAGTTGTTTTCTTTTCTGGGCAATGCTGAAGCCAGGGATGTGGTTCTGAGCGAGGGAGTTGAAATGGAATGAAGAATGAAGTTCTTGGAGGAAAGGCAAGGTTTAGGCGATTGGACTGTTGAATTAGCCACACCTGTGGATGCTTAACAGGCAGACTAGGTAAGAGTGAAACTGGCATCACAGGCGAGGATGGTGAAAGATCTGGAAGAACATGTTAATAATGGTGTTAGCTTCTCTCATCAGGTGTCCTCGTTAGAGTGACTTCATCTTTAAATCCCACGTGGCAATTCCTGATGCAACACCATGATGCCCAGGAAAGAAAGGGCAACTTGGAAGTCCAAATGCTTCCTGAAGATCATTCAACTTTTGGATGATTTTCCAAAATGCTCTGCTGTGGGAGCAGATGATATGGACTCCAAGCAGACGCAGTGGATCCTCATGGCCCTCCAAGCAAAGGCTGTGATGTTGGTGGGCAAAAACACCATGATGGGCAAGGCCATCTGACGACATCTGGAGAACAAGCCTGCATAGGAGAAATTGTTGCCACATCTGGGAAAACGCGTGCTTTGTGTTCATCAAGGAGGACCTTACTGAGGCAGAGATACGCTGCTGGCCAGTAAGGTACCAGCTGCTGCCTATGCAGACCCTGGTGCTCGCTGTGAGATCACTGTCATCCCAGAACACAGGTCTGTGGCCCCAGAAGACCTTTTTATTCCAGGCTTTAGGAATCACCACTCAAATCTGGGAGCTGTGCTGTCTTGGAAGCCTGATGTAATCTCTGGAGAACCCCATCCAGGTGTGTGCAAGTACCTCAGCTAAAGTGTGTGACTCCTGCGTGGCTACCACTGTAGCACTGTCGTCCTGTTGTTCATCGATTTGCTCAAGCGGGCACCAGTAACATCTCCATTGTGAGACTTGTTGTTACTGCTTTTGGCATATCAAATACCCCACGGGTAGCTTGCCAGGCTGTGATGGGGGTAGGGCATTGCCCGGGGGCCGACCCGGGTTCGGTTCCTCTGTCCCTCTCAGAGAGCCCAGCAAGCTATGGAGAGTGTCCCGCACGGCAAAGCCTGGCAAGCTACCAAGGGCTTATTCGACATTCCAAAACTAGTAACAACAAGCAAAAACAGTAACAAGTCTCACAATGGAGATGCTACTCGTGCCCGCTCAAGCAAATCGATGAACAATGGGATGACAGTGCTACAGTGCTAACTTATAAGTGGTTACCACTACAACTGAAAAAGTGCAAGCCCCGGTGATCACACATGCAAATTTAGCCACTAAAGCATGCAGACCACTCCGTCCCTCACCCTCTGCCTGCAGTGAACACCATATCAATTGTGCAAGCACCACAACCAGGTGTGTGTGTGTGAGAGAGAGAGAGGGAGGGAGCAAGAGAGAGAGAGAGAGAAAGAAAGAGAGAAAGAGACTCCAGTCATTAATACAATAGCAGCAGCCTCAAATGGAAGGGAAAAGGGGGAAAGAACAAACAAGGCCCTAGGAAGTATTTCAAAAGGAAGGAGTGTCATGCTTTGCATGATTGGGGCCCCAGGTTTGACTTCCAGCACCTCATGCCTCATGGTCGCCTAAGCATTGCCATGTGTGTTTCCTGTGGTACCCAGCACCACCATGTCAGGTTAGCAACGAACAGTTAGCCTGGCTAAATATCTTGGCCGTGCACCCCAGGCCCCTGAGCACCACTGGGAAGGCCCATACTTTAAAAAAAAAAAACAACTATAGGGCTGAAACAATGGTAGAGGCTTTGCCTTGCACAAGTCACAAGTCTGACCCAGGTTCAATTCATAGTACCCCACATGGTCCCCCAAGCCTCACCAGGAGTGATCTTTGAACACAGAGGCAGAAATAAGGCCAGAGTACAGCTGAGTGTGGCCCCCAAACAAGAACAAACAAAACCCACTCTAATAGGAGCATTATATACCCACTGTTTGGCATCTGGCTTTTATCCTGGAGCTCTTCTCAAGCCATCCCTGGAGAGCTGCTTCTTGTTGCTTTTGCACAGGATCACTGCTAAGCTGTACCAAACACGATTTCTGAGAGCCAGTTTTCAACTGATGGACTTTTAGGGTAGTGCCAATTTTTCACACTTGCAAAACAATATCTCAGTGAACATTGTTGTACATGTGCCATTGAAAACATCTATTTTAGAACATGTGCATGCATAGACTATATAAAAGAAAATACAGGCTAATTTCTTCAAAGTGGAACTTCTCAGTCAGATATTATGGCACTCCTCCTCTGGATTGATCATAAGGCGCTCTGTCCAGTGACCTCTTGAGCACTTGGCAGCAAGCCATCCATTACCACAGAAGCTCAGATACTGCTGCCAAAGGCAATTGTTTCCACTTCCAGACTCCTTCCTTCTCTTCTGTAGAGTATGGGGTAAAACATCTTGCCTGTAGCACCGTAGCACTGTCGTCCTATTGTTCATCGATTTGCTCAAGCGGGCACCAGTAACGTCTCCACTGTGAGACTTGTTGTTACTGTTTTTGGCATATCGAATACGCCATGGGGAGCTTGCCAGGCTCTGCTGTGCGGGCGGGATACTCTCGGTAGCTTGCCGGGCTCTCCTAGAGGGGCGGAGGAATCGAACCCGGGTCGATCACGTGCAAGGCAAACGCCCTACCCACTGTCTAGTCTATCTAAATCCTTCACAATTTTGCATTGTGTCTGTGGTGTAATGTGCCTGGTTCTTTTTTCCCCCTTTTCAAATTTCTCCATATCATTTTAGCCCTTGTTATGGAGACCTCCTGAGAACCTCCTAAAATCCCTTTCTTCATGTTTTCTTTCCCCTCTGTGTTCTGCTCCTCCATCTCCTCCCTCAATCCTTCACCTTCTTTTCCTTCCTGCACTTTCGGCTCCTTTTCCTCAGGCAGTCTTCAGGCTTATTCTGGCTCTGTACTCAGGGTTAACTCCTACTCCTGGCTGGGCTGGGAGGATCATATGTGGCTCCAGGAATCGGACCACAATCAATCAGCCATGTTCAAGGCAAGCCTCTTACCGGCTGTGCTAGCGTTCTGATTCCTCCGGTGGTCTTTTTAAGTACCAATTTGATTAGTCTATAGACCCAAATGATCGAATAAAAATAACGTTGGTATTTCTGTGGGTTTTTTTTTAAACCTCTTCCCCAAGTTGGAGAAATCCTGATTTTTAACTCTGAGTTCTTTCAAATCACAAATCACTGCAAACACATGGCTTCATTTCAATTTTCCACGAGGAGAATATTTGCTGATATTTAGTTCCAGAAAAGGACTGATGTTGTGACGTGTATGCGGAGACTGAGCCATGAATGTGGTTCTGCCGTACTAAATCACAGCCATGCAGGCCAGGGTTAGTGTGTTCTTGACAGATCAAGGAAATGAGACCATCTTCTCCCTGCGTGCCAGCACATGGCAAGACTCTGAGTTCTGGCTAAGGGCCTGAGACTCTGCCTTCTCGTTAATGGCCTGGACTCCACTTTTAGGTCAATTTAGTCCATTTCAGCAATCCTTCAAACCTGAGGCAATAACTAAATGTTAGTTAAATTTTGTTAGATTTTTCTGAACCTTCAACCCCCCCAACGTTAAAAAGATCTGTGTTCCTCCCCCACTCAGCGTCAGGGCTAATTGGAGGGGTAGACAGATGGTTGGTGAGGCCTGACACATGGCAGATGGACAGAATGTAGTTCACGTGTGGACCAAGACTGGAAAGAGTGCTGCTGCAGAAGGTAGAAAAGTTGGTCACCTCATAGTCTCCTTGTTTTTTCCTTCCACAGGATCTTCTCCTCCTCTTCCTTCAGAAACATCGATCATCTTGCCTGAGATATTTGCATATCGCCTGGTGGAAGACAGCATCCTCCTACTTCTATACAACTTTATGATTAAAAACAAACATTGCTGGGCTGGAGCAATAGCACAGCGAGTAGGGCGTTTGCCTTGCACTCGGCTGACCCAGGATCGATTCCCAGCATCCCATATGTTCCCCCTGAGCACCGCAAGGAGTAATTCCTGAGTGTATGAGCTAAGAGTAACCCCTGTGCATCTCCGGGTGTGACCCAAAAACAGAAAACAAAACTTTAGTTTTTTGTTTTTGTTTTTTCGGGATCACACTTGACTGTTCTCAGGGACTATTCCTATCTCTTCCCTCAGGGACCCACTCCTGGTGGGGCTCAGGGGACTTTCAAAACAAGGCTCTCCATGTACAAAGCAAGTGCTTTTACTCTCTTTCCAGTCCCAAACTTAACATGTTTCTAGGCAAAAGTTACCAAGGAAGTGCTTTAAAGGGTCATGACGCTACACAAAACAGCAGAGTGAATGAAATTCATGTGCTGTATTGGCCAATACATTCAGGTTTTTGAAATCCAACATTTTTGAGGTTTTTCTTGTTTTTTTTTTTTTAGGGGGAGCACACCTGCCAGTGCTCAGAGGTTACTCCTGGCTCTGCGGTTAGGAATCACTCCTTCAGACCTGAAAGATCATATGGGGCGTCGGAGATCAAACCCATGTTGGCCACATGCAAGGCAAACCTCCTACCCACTGTACTGTTGCTCTGGCCCTGAAACCCAGCATTTTGACATGGTAAATGTGTTCCAGAAGACGAGCACTGACAACTTGGGGGAGATGTTGCAGCTGAAAGCCTATAGGTGCAGGTCAACCTCCAGCTGCTGCTTGGTACCACCTTTGGGTGTCATGGAGCTAGGAAGCAAGCTGATGCACACGTGTTTAGGGTCCTGGAAAGGTATTTTTGTACTTTTCCTGGTGGTGGTGAGAATTGAACTCAGGACATCTTATGTGTGAGACATACATGTGCTCTACTGCTGAGCCACATCCCTAGCCCATTAGAGGTTTTTGTAGATGTGATTACAGCCTATAACCAGTAGACTTTGAGGGAATTATCCTAGATAATCTGGGAAGTCTGATTCAGTCAGTTGAAAGGCCATAGAGTGGAGGTAATTCTTTCCTGATGAAGGAGAAATTTATCCTCTGAACCCAAAGTTGGCTCTGCAGTTTGAATGTTCCAACCTTCCTATTTCTATCCACTGCCCTATAATATTTTTGTTTATTTTGGGGTTACACACTGTGGTGCTCAGAACTTACTCTTGGTGATTCTTGGCAGACTATATGGAGTACCATGGACCAAACCTGGGTTGGCTGTGTGAAAAGCAAGCTCCCTACCTACTGTACTGTCTTTACAGCCTCCATGACCTGTGGATTTGAACTCGCCTACCAAATGCTGGACCACCTTTTATGCGGTCGACCCATGTTCGATTCCTCCGCCCCTCTCAGATAGCCCGGCAAGCTACCGAGAGTATTGCGCCCTTACGGCAGAGCCTGGCAAGCTACCCGTGGCATATTTGATATGCCAAAAGCAGTAACAATGAGTCTCACAATGTGAGACATTTTCTGGTGCCCGCTCAAACAAATCGATGAGCAACGGGATGACAGTGACAGTGACAGTGACCAAATGCTTACAACTGTGCAAGCCTATTTCCTTTTTCAATTCTTTTTATTTTGGGGGCTGGGCCTTCCCAGAGAAGTGGGCCTGACTATACTGCTTGGGCACTGGTGACACCAGCTCACCGTTGGTACTGGGGATTGAACCTGGGGCCTTCTACATGTCAAGCAGGTATTGTAGCCCTTTAAACCATCTTCCCAGCCCAAGTCTATTCTTGCAATAAATCTTTTCTTTTTCTTTTTTAAAATTTTTTTAAATTTTATTGAATCACCGTGAGATAGTTACAAGCTTTCATGTTTGGGTTACAATCACACAATGATCAAACACCCATCCCTCCACCCGTGCACATTCCCCACCACCAACATCCCGGGTATACTCCCCCTTTCCCACCCAATCTTTTTTTTCTTTTTGGCTTTTTGGTCCACAGCTGGCAATGCTCAGGACTTAGTCCTGGCTCTGCCCTAAGGGATCACTCTTGGTGGTGCTCAGGGGATCATACCAGGAATTGAACCTAGATCAGTCTCATGAAAGGCAAGTGCCCTACCTGCTGTACTGTTGCTCAATGGTTCCAGTCTCTCTTCCTCTCTCTCTGTACTTGAATTTTTACTTTTTTTTTTTTGCTTTTTGGGTCATACCCAGAAATGCTCAGGGGTTACTCCTGGCTTTGCACTCAGGAATTACTCCTGGCAGTGCTTGGGGGACCATCTGGGATGCCGAGGATCGAACCCGGGTCGGCTGCGTGCAAGACAAACGCCCTACCCGCTGTGCTATCGCTCCAGCCCCACATTTTTTAATTTAATAAAAGAACAGTAATTTAGTTATTGATAGTTGCATTTTGGGCGTATAATATTTGAACACCCACCGTGTCAGCTTCCCCCCACCAGTGTTTCCGTGCTCTATTCCTCCGCTCACCTCTCCCCCTGGCCTGCCACCTTGACAGGCACATGACAAAGCTCAGTGGTTGCAGCTTAGATCTCATGTTTTCAGGGTTTGAGTCTTTGCTTTGGATATATGGCTATACCACTGTCCTGTATCACCAGTATAACCAAAGCCCTCACCCCTACTACCTCATTATTACCCTTTCTCATCTTCCTCCCACCTTGATCTATTTCTTTCTCTGTATCCTATAGTTGAAGTTTTAAAAAAAATAATGGCCAACAGCTATCTATTAAAAATCATTAGCACAGTTTGGGTAATAGGGATACAGTAGCGTTTACGTTCGTAGTAATGATATACAAAGTTACTTCTCCCCACTGACAACCGAAAGGTCTGGGAACAGGTCTGTGGGGAGAAAGACACTGAAAGCGAAAGGAGTCAGGCTGGAAGGAGGTTTATTGGAAGAAGGGAAGAACACTCCGCAGCAAGGTTCCCCGTCTCTAAAGAGGCCAGTGAAGTCATGACCTTGTGGGGCTGCCTGCTTGAGTATCTTATTTGCTGTGGAAAAGGTTTGGAATGGAATGAGGGGGTAGGAACTTCTGTTCGAGTTGTTCCCAGATAGCAGCCTCTGTGCAAGTGATTGCCAAATAGCAGCTTCTGTGCAAATTCCAGGAATTCTAACAGGATGAAAAAAATCTCTAGGTGGTTTCATGAGCCCTGTCTGCAGGTGCTCACCGGGAGTTTTTAGTTCCTTTCTACCCTGAGCCCCCTGGGATGACTCAACACCACCAAAATGCCCATAGAAGTGGAAAATTGATGAATGAAGTAATTATGGAATTGTCATTTTTTTATTTTATCACACTCTCTCACTGTGATCATTTATTTTGCATATTAACATGTTAAATTTATTGGGGGGGGGCGATAGTACATCAGGTAGTGTGGCCAACCCGGGTTTGATCCCTGGCACCCTGTATGGTTCGCTGGGGCCCTGCTAGGAGTGATCCCTCAGTGCAGAGCCAGGAGTAACTGAACACCGCCAAGTGTAGTCCCCAAATCATATATATATGCATATATATGCGTGTGGTGTGTATATTGTATATAATACATATATATATATATTTTGCTTTTTTTGGGTCACACCCAGCGATGCTCAGGGGTTACTCCTGGCTTTGCACTCAGGAATTACTCCTGGCGGTGCTTGGGGGACCATATGGGATGCCGGGGATCGAACCCGGGTCGGCCGCGTGCAAGGCAAACGCCCTACCCGCTGTGCTATCACTCTGGCCCCAATATAATACATATATTATATACAATATATATATATATATACACTACTGGTGGGATAACTCCGCCCCTTCTGGAGAGCCCAGCAAGCTACCGAGAGTATCTTGCCTGTAAGGCAGAGCCTGGCAAGCTACCTGTGGCATATGCCCTATGCCAAAAACAGTAACAAGTTTCACAATGGAGACATTACTGGTGCCCGCTCAAGCAAATCGATGAGCAGCAGGATGAGAGTGATACAGTGATGTATATACACACACACATACATTTTTCATTTGGGGGAAGTTACACCTAGCAGTGCTCACTGATTTACTCCTGACTCTGCACTCAAGGACTACTCCTGGCAGGCTCAAGGGACCTTACGAAGTGCCAAAGATTAAACCCGTGTGAGCCTAGTGCAAGGCAAAAGTCCTATCTGCCTTACTAAGGCTCCGACTCCCAATATGTTGAATTTTACTCTTATGGTTACATAATAAGTTGTCCAGCTTTACAATGTCGAAATGGTTAAAGAATTTCTAGAAAACATGAATGAAGCCCTATTCTCAGGTTTAATCCACGGTCTACGGTCCCTTTGGTCAGTCCCATGGCTCTAGTTCTGCCTAAGCTCCAAGGGGCCATGCTATCAGCCAGCCCCTAGCGGCTTCCTGAAGTGGACGCTGTTCCTGAGAGCTTTGCTCATTTCTCTAGGAGGGTTGGGACTGTAAGAGCTTGATTACCCGTCTTGCCCTTCCTGTAAGGAGCCTCAAGCATTAGTTCAATATCAATACCATCTGCCATTATTCTCTAGACACTTGTGCAGATTTCCAGATCGAGGTGCTTATATTCAGAAAAGGGAGAGGTGGGGTAAGGCTGTTGCTGTGCAGCCTTTGCTACTGTTAAGCTGCTAGCCCCATCCAGAGACTCACAAATGAATTTCCACATGGATTAGCTCCCTACAGAGATGTCTCTGGACCCCAAATCATTGACAATTTTAGAATTCCAGAAGCCCGTGGCCGCGAAAGCTCTCATGACCTCTCATGATATTCATAGTAAGCAATAGAACATAAATTACCTAGTATCTGCCCCTGGCAGGCAGGCTTGAATGGTGGTGGGAAGATTCGAAATAATGGTGGTGGGAAGGTGGAATAGTGGAATAGTGGTGGAGTTGGTGTTGAAGTATTGAATGTAATCAACTAATGTGATCAACCTTATGAAAACAAATTTTTTTTAAAAGCTAGTAAGCCCATGTCATGGTACCACTCAGCCTGAGTTTCAGGGCTCTAAGGGCAGAAAGACGCAAGTTTATCTAAAATAAACAGTGGAATTGGAAGAGGCTGAGCAGGAGTGCAGGATGGCAGATTTGGCAGCTCAGGATCCACCCAAAATGACAATGCTATCCTAACTCTCCTGTGATTTTCTTTTTCTCTTTTCAATTAAAAAACTTATGGGGGCTGGAGAGATAGGACAGTGATAAAGGCGCATGCCTTGCACGCAGCTTACCTGGGTTCAACTCCCAGCACACCATATGGTCCCCCGAGTCCCACCAGGAGTGATTCACGAGCAAAGAGCCAGGAGTGAGCCCTAAGGAATGCCTGGTGTGGCCACAACACCAAAAACAAGAAACAGTTTTATGGGCCAGAGCGATAACTCGATGGGTTGAAGGCCTACTTTGCACGGATCCCCAGCACCACGTGATCCTCCTATCAATAAAGCATCCTTGTGCAGGACTGGAAAGATAGTGCCACAGGCACGGTGCTTGCCTTGCATACAGTCAATCCCCAGCACCCCATTCGGTCCCCCAAGCCTCTCCAGGAGTGATCCCTGAGCTCAGAGTCAAAGTAGGCCCTGAGGAGTTGGATGTGCCCCCCCAAAAAAAACGATCAGACAAGAATACCATGTGAACAACCCCTAAACATTGCCAGACATAGTCCAAAAAATATTCCCACGGCGGCTATCCCTTCCTTCCATTGACGGTGTGGATCTTGTGATGACTGGGGGCTGCATACCTGCTGGCTGTGATGCTCACGCATTTTTTTTCCTTTTTTGGGCCATACCCAGGAGAGCTCAGGGCTCTCTCCTGTTCTGTGCTCAGGGATCACTCCTGGCAGGCTGGGGACCATATGCCTTCCTTGGCCACCTGTAAGGAAAGCGCCCTGCCTGCTGTACACTTTCCAGCCCCTCAAGGCTTACCTGACAGCAATGTAAAGCACTTCTTTTTTTTTTCTTTTTGGGTCACACGTGGCGATGCACAGGGGTTACTCCTGGCTCATGCACTCAGGAATTACTCCTGGCGGTGCTCAGGGGACCATATGGGATGCAGGGAATCAAACCCGGATCGGCTGCTTGCAAGGCAAACGCCCTACCCGCTGTGCTAGCGCTCCAGCCCAAAGTACTTCTTTTCTTTGTTTGTTGGAGGTCACACCTAGCAGTGTTCAGGGTTTACGCCTGGCTCTGTGCTCAGGAATCACTCCTGTTGGGCTTGGAGACCATATGCAGTACTGGGGATTGCACTAGGCTCAGCGATGTAAAAGGTAATTGCCCTATCCACTGTACCATATCTCTAACTTCGTATCAAGTTTTTTTTGTTGTTTTGTTTTTGGGCCATATCTGGCAGTGCTCAGGGATGACTCCTGGCTCTGTGCTCAGGGATCTTTCCTGGCAGACTCAGGGGACCAGATGGGGTGCTTGGAATCGAACCCTGCTGCATGCATGGCAAATGTATTTTTGTAATATCAATCCGGCCCTACATGTCAAGATTTTTAAATATGTACTTTAAGGGGGAAGACTAATTTCAATGAAGATGTTACTGGTGCCCGCTCGAGCAAATCAATGAAAAACGGGAGGACAATGCTACAGTGCAGTGCTACGTACAAAGTAGTGGGGAAATTTGGAACAGAAGCAGAAAACTATTGGCAGTACCTATGAGTGACCAATTCTAGGATCTGGGCAAAGACGAATAAGCCATACATTATAAAGTTATGACCAGAACAGAGCAGAAGTGCTAGTCTAATGGAGTTGCTTGAGCAGGAATAGAACAGGGTCACAGAAAGAATCAGTAAATGTTCAATATGGAACCTAAAACATAATGTATTTGCTCGGATGAGCCTCACCCATGAGTGAATCTATTCCTGGACCACGTGGCAGCGACATCTCATACTTTACACCACTAATATACTAAGAATAGCACACCGCATTTGATGGGGTTTAAAGTAGAAGGCAACCAATCTTAGGGGGAAATATATGTATACAGATATGTATATATATACATATATATATATATATGCACACAAGCCTCAATCTTTAACAACATGTTACTAATTTCTTATAGAAGAGTTTAGTGGCTCCTGGGTGAAATACAACAATCTTCACACAGTTTCCTCTAAGAAACCTTTATTGATCACTTTTAGTGGATTATTTATAAGAAGCAATACAAAATAAATTATTTCATTTCTGCTTTGGGGGCAGGGTTTGGGGTTCAGGATGGAAATATGGTGGCGGGAAGGTGTATTGGTGTTGGGATTGGAGTTTGAATATTAAATGTAATCAAATATTGTGAAGAACTTCATAAAACTAAAATAAAATTAGAAATAAAATAAAACAGAATGTATTAATCAGTGATCGTGTAAGCATTACATATGTTAGTACCCATTGTGTATGTTAGATGAGAAAAAAATGTTCCCATAGAATTGGCGTATCTTTGGGTTGGAGTGATAGTACAGTGGGTAGGGCATTTGTCTTTGTATATGGCCGCAGCATCCCATATGTGAGCACTGCCATGAGTGATTCTTGAGTGCAGAGCCAAGAGTGACCCCTGAGCATCATTGGATGTGGTCTCAACCCCCAACCCCCAAAAAAAAGAATTGATATATCCTGTATCTAACCTATACAAGTTCTATGTGACCTGCATTCATGGTTCGACCCATTTTGGTGTTAGCCAGGTCTAGTCTGCACGTATAAATGAAACTTGGTTCTCCCTCTAATTTCTCAAGAACCTGCATCTGATTCTTGGTCAGATTTATTCAACGCAAGGAACAACCAGTCATTCTTATAGGATGTAAAATATTCTGTAGGTCCCAGGAAAGGTTTTCCAGTGTCAGGAAGAGAGAAATGTCCTTTTCAGAACTCCAAATAATTTATGTAGATTCTCTTCCCTCAAGGAGATGGAGCATTTTTCTGTTTTCTTTTCCTTTAAGGTAAGGATTCCTGACATAAGGAACTCCTTCTTTATTCTCCTTCTATTCTATCAGCAGGAAGAGAACTCCCCTTTATCATTCCAAGGGTCAAGTGTGATCCATTAACAAGTAGCACTGTAGCACTGTCGTCCTGTTGTTCACCGAATTGCTCGAGCAGGCACCAGTAACGTCTCCATTGTGAGACTTGTTGTTACTGTTTTTGGCATATCGAATATGCCACGGGGAGCTTGCCAGGCTCTGCCGTGCGGGCGGGATACTCTCGGTAGCTTGCCGGGCTCTCCGAGAGGGACAGAGAAATCAAACCCGGGTCAGCCGAGTGCAAGGCAAATGCCCCGCCCACTGTGCTACCGCTCCAGTCCCCATTAAAAAGTGTATCCCATAAACAAACTGTTCAGTTCTTGGAATCACTACTGCCCCACACAATCGTGACAGCTCCATACCTGTAAGCCATTTTTTCCACTGGCTGTAAGCTAGCTTAACCATTAATAAGCTTTTTCTGCCTCTGTAACTTGTTTCGCTGATCACAGCTCCTGCAACCCTTTACCCCATTGTATCCATTGTCTGACTAGTATTTTTGCCTTTCTTAAACTAATCGTTGACTGTGCTAAGGGCTACAAGTTCTTTAGGACACTAATCTACTCGTGGTCACCAGCTTCTGTAATAAAGAACTGGGCCTCTCTGTGTGGTGCTCATCTGTGTCTCATGAAACTCCCTTAATAACGCTTTACTTTTTTTTTTCACTTGACACACCCAGCCGTGCTCAGGGATCACCCCAGGCCCTGTCCATGAGATAATATGAAATGTTGGGTTTCAACTAGGGTTCAGTGGTAAGAGTGTTAATCCCTGTATCATCTCTCTAGCCCTCATAGGAGTAAACCATGAGCACCTCGGGGCATGGTCCCCAAAAGAAGACAGAACAAAAAGATTAGGTATGTGGGCCAAAGCAATAGTAGAGAGGGAAAAACGCTTGCCTTGCACACGACCAACCAAACTGAGTTCGAATCCCAGCACCCCGTATGGTATCTTGAGCCCACCAGAAGTGATCCCTGAGCACAGAGTCAGGAGTAAGCCCTGAGTACCACTGAGTGTGTCTCTCAAAAAAAAAAGGAATAAAAGAGAAAAAATTGGGAGTATGCATAGTGACTTTCACCCAAAGAGCAGCGTATAAAAAAGAGAACTGGGGCAGGAGTAGAAAGAGGTGGGGTTGGGGTGGTGGAGAGAACCATTCTTGTGGGAAAATTCGATAAACTTTAGCCTGGTGACCATAGTCAATAGTAACAGCAGGGCCTGGAGCGATAGCACAGCGGGTAGGGCGTTTTCCTTGCACGCGGCCGACCCAGGTTCGATTCCCAGTGATATAGGCAGGTAGATAGGGAAAGGCATCAATAGCACAATGGGTAGGGCATTTGCCCTACACGCGGGACAACACGGGTTCAATTACCAGCATCCCATATGGTCCCCCAAGCACTGCCAGGAGTAATTTCTGAGTGCATGATTCAGGAGTAACACTTGTGCATCGCCGGGTGTGACCCCCCCAAAAAAAAGTAATTATTAAAGATAATTAGCTAAAATGCAAGGAACTGGAAGAAAGTATGGATATCAGTAATAATGATCAATATAATGTTAAGTTCACCAAATGTACCATACTAATGTAAGATGCTAGTAATTAGGGATATATTATTAGACCTATGGGAATTCTCTGTGCTATTATTGACTGGTATCCTGTAGCTCAGTTGTACAGTGTTGCATAACATTGGTTTATCCTTGCTTCTCCTGAAGGGAGCTTAGATTTTTTTCAGTTACTCCCACAAAAGTGCTCCTGAGGCACACCCAATTCCATCAGGCACTAATAATCCTATATTGCTTTCTCTTTCCTTTATGTCATTTGTGTGGTTTAGCAATGTCCGTTTTGTATAGACATAGGAAGACAGTTGATGGGAGTTAATTGACTTTTTTAACATGGGAGTTAATTGACTCTGAATAAAATTTACTCCTGGGCATCTGTCATATTTACCTGACTTAGCCTCAATTGCCCTTACTTCCTAACACCCCCCAAAAGGAGGGTCCCAGTGACGGACAAGGATGGACGCAGGGCAAGCTGTAAGCTACTGTGGCATCAAAAACAGACAAGCTAAATGCCATAAGAAGTATAAGAGCGCGGTCATGGGACAAACTCTGTCATAACCAAAAAGAAGGACCCTGCTGGGGTTAGAAAAGGCTAACCTGGCCTGAGGACTGTAGTCTGGGATATATAGCGAGATGTCCCCAGGAAAAACCACGAAGCTCAATATAATCTCTTATTGTGGTTATACAACATGACTAGAAATATTAGTAAGAAGTAAATTTACTATAACTATTTAAATGGATTACTAGCTGAAGAAAGGAGAAAACAATACGCCCTGGATGGGATTCCACCCTTGAGCTGATCTCCTCCTAATCTAGAGTACTGAACCCTCAGATGAGATTTTATTCTTGAGTTAATCTCCTAGAACAACTTCCCCTGAAGTTGTGTTATTATGATAATGTTCAACCACACCTATGTGTAATCCCACCCTTGATTTCTTTTTCTTTTTTTTGCTTTTTGGGTTACACCGGCCGTGCTCAGGGGTTACTCCTGGCTCTGCACTCAGGAATTACTCCTGGCGGTGCTTGGGGGACCATATGGGATGCTGGGGATCGAACCCGGGTCGGCCGCGTGCAAGGCAAATGCCCTCCCCGCTGTGCTACCGCTCCAGCCCCTACCCTTCATGATTTTTATATGACTAGAGAGGGGTGAAGAAAAATAATGACACTGTAAGGGGAGAGAGATCTATGCTGGGGAAGAAATAACTGCTGTAAGAAAGGAGAAGGAGAAGAGACAGAAACAAACAGTCCCTGATTGCCAACCAGCCCGCGGCCCTGTTCCTCTGTTTCCCGTTTCCCATTCCTTTATTCATCTGTAGCCAGAGACCGGCCTGGGGAGGCGGTTCTTGGCTACAGAGCGCACGCGTCCCCCGCCTACGCTCTCTAAAGTCACAGTACATGAGTTTGTGTGGAGTCTTTCTCACACCAATAAGCAATTCTCAGAGAGCAGAAAGATAGCCGAGAATTCAGCTCAGCTCAGCAACTCTCAACCTAGAGATAGAATCAGGCTCAGGCTCCCAAGATAGCCATCTGCTTCAGACACCAGTCTCACGCCCTGCTTCTTGCCCGAGCTTCTGCTCAGCCAGCCAACGGTAACTCAGGTTCCCAGGATCCGTTCTCAGATTCCCTCAGTTCCCTAGGATGACTGACAGAACTCAGGAAACCTGTTTACTCTCTAGCTCAAGTTCTATTCTTGTTGGTTTCCCTGACAACCAGCCCTCACAGCAGGTATTTTTCTAGTTGCCTTCATTAACATAACAAGAGGCACCTTTAACACCCTCAATACTTAGGAAATTCCAAGGCTTCTGGAAACTGTGAGCCTGCAAGTGGGTGAGAAACAAATATATACAAGAGGTACATTATTTTTTTGCTTTTTGGGTCCCACCCAGCAATGCACAGGGCTTACTCCTGGCTCTGCACTCAAGAATTACCCCTGGCGGTGCTCAGGGGACCATATGGGATTCGAATTCGGGTCGGCCATGTGCAAAGCAAACGTCCTACCCGCTGTGCTATTTCTTCAGCCTCATAAGAGACACATTTTTTAACATCTGAATTACTAAATATATTTTTCTTTGTTTTCTTTTTTTTTGCCACACCCAGATGAGCTCAGGGCTTACTCCAGGTTACGGCTGTAGAATCACTTCTAGCAGTCCTTGCTAGGGAGAACCTTGTGGTGCTGGGGATTGTATCTGGGCCTCCTGTAGGGAGTGCATGTGCTCAGCCTGGTGCATTATACCTTCAGCCTATACTTTTCTTATAAACTAGACTCAGTATTCAATATTTTTGCAAATTACAACTGCTCTAGAAGATAAAGTTTATGGAAACAAAATCAGTGGTGCTAGAGGTTGGGGAAGACTAGGTTAAGTCAGAAAAGCACAAGGGATTTTTAGGACAGTAAAACCATACTGTATGATATTGTAGTGGTGGTTACATGGCATTGAACATTTGTCAAAGTCCATAGAATGTGCAACCCAAAGAGCGAACCCTAGGGTTGGAGAGAGAGAACCGTGGATAAAGTGTTAGGGCGCGGATCGAGATCTCCCTATAACGACAAAGAAACTCCAGAGACTGCAAACAACAAGCAGGGTTTATTGTAAGACTGGCTAGCCAGGGTCCAGCCGCCTACGCGGACACGCAGGTCCAGCAGGTTGGGCAAAAGACCTCGAGCTTCTCCAAAGGAGATCTTATATAGGCCTTCCCCGGCCGTTACAGCAGAGCCCGCGCATTTCATAGCCAATAGATTTGTAATATTACAAACTTTCTTAACCAATCCATTTAAAAGGACATCACTCCTTAGCCTATGGTTTTAAAGATCAGTATTGGCGCCAATATTCAGGAATGTCCTGGTTCTGGGGGCAGTCCTGGGTCTTGTGATATGGGTCTTGTAATATGGGTCTTGTGATATGGGTCTGGTTATCTGGTCTGACCACCACCCTTCTTGCGACCCGGGGTGCCTGTATCCGAATTCTTTGCTCAGGGGCAGAAAATCAAATTATTCTGCCATGCGGACTCCTGTATAAAGAGTCTTGAGAAAGCTAAATTGATTCCTGTGGTCTGTTCTGGGCCAGTTCCTCACATAAGGTACTTGCCCTGCATAGAACTGGCCCAAGTTCCATCCCTGGCACCTCATATGTTTCCCTGGGGACCACCAAGAGTGATCCCTAAACACAGCTGGGTGTACCCCCCTCCGGAAAAAAAACACAGAGAAAGAGTGAACCTAAAGAAAAAAGTGCCTGCTATAGAGGCAGACTGGATGGCAGATGGGAAACTGGGGCCATTAATGGAGGGAAGTAGACACTAGTGAAGGGATTCGTGTTGCAACATTGTATGCAAGAAACTCAATTAATACAAAACTTTGTAAGACTTTGTAGTTTATGGTGCTATAATAAACAATTTTCTAAAAGAGGAAAAGCTCTCTTTTCTTTTTCTTAATTTTTGGTCCACTTCTGATGGTGTGGGCTGGAGCAATAGCACAGTGGTAGGACGTTCGCCTTTCACGCGGCTGACCCATGTTCGATTCCTCCACCCCTCTCAGAGAGCCTGGCGAGCTACCGAGAGTATCCTGCCCGCACGGCAGAGCCTGGCAAGCTACCCGTGGCGTATTCGATATGCCAAAAACAGTAACAATAAGTCTCACAATGAGAGACATTACTGGTGCCCGCTTGAACAAATCGATGAGCAACGGGATGACAGTGACAGTCTGGTGGTGCTCACGGCTTATTCTTCGCTCTGTGGTCAGGGATTACTCCTGACAGTACTTCGGGGACCATATAAGATTTAAAGGATCGATCCCAGGCCAGGCACATGCAAGGCAAGCACCTTACCCACTACACTATCTCTCTGGCTCCTGAAGATCAACTGGATCTTGGTGATGAGAGAGTAACTCTGATGGGTGATATCTGTCAGAGGTATTAGCTGAGAACAACCTGTTGTTCTGAAAAGATCTTTTATTTTGGGTGGGTGGAGGTATTATCAGCTGATACTAGGGGCTACTCCTGGTGTCATTCTAGGAGTTTACTCCCACTACTCTCAGCAAACCTTATTGTACTTGGAATTGAACCTGAAATTCCTACATGCAAAGCATGTGCTGTATCCACTTTGAGCCATCTCCATGCCATGAGACATTTGGAGGAGAGGATTTGGGCCACACCTAACAGTGCTCAGGGTCTATTCCTGATTCTGTGCTCTGGGATCTCTCTTGGCGGTGCTTGCAGGAAGGATATGTAGTGCTGCACATCTAACCATGTAAGGCAAGGACCTTAACCTCTACACTTGGGGGTATGGTACCGCCAGCAGGTCAACCTGTACCTGTGGGGTGAGTGCATCAGCAGCCTGATGGTGACTTCAAGCTTCCTGACACTCCCAAATTGCCGCTGTGCCAACCCCAACAACTTGGGACCACGTTTACCAAGAAATTAAACGAACAAAAGTTAGGTATGTGGGAGCCACACCCACGAATCACCTCCAGCTCAGCTATACAAGCTCATTTATTGGCCTTATTTCAGAGATCCATAGATAAATCTCAAAGGAGATCAAAAGACACAGTTAATTTCAGACCCGCACATTGCTGAACAGACTGGGGTAAATTGGAGGTGGGCAGGTTGGCCTGTGCATCCCCAAGCAGAGCTCCCAGCAGCCACTTGCTTCCACAATCCAAAATCACCGCCATTCTTCCGGCCTGACTCTACCATCTCAGGACAGACCTCACCAAGATATAATCTGCTGAAAATTCGATATGCGGGTTTTGTGACTGAAATCTCCAGAGTTTCACGGAGTTGGGGTGGGCTACCTCCCCCCACTTCCCAATACACATGGAAGCACTGGCAGTCACCCCCATGAACCAACCCCAGCACTATCCTGTAATCTCTATTACTGGCCTTGCTTCAGAGACCCATAAATAAATCTTGAAAGAGATCAAAAGCCAGAGACACAGCAGCGAGTCCCGGAAGACACCAAAGAACCAGAGATCTCTCTGGGCCCCATACTGAGCCAATTTCACCAGGGCACCCCAGATGAAGCAGGTGCACTCTCCCTACCTTCTCCAGATGGAATCCCGGTGACCAAGAGCTGCCACATACAAGGCCCAGGTATGCAGGTTCCAGGACTAAATTTCCATGCTGCATGGCAGCAAAGGCCCTGGGCTGTCCTTCCCCGGTTCCCTGCCTGCTCATCAGCCTGGCTGTCAAGCCCGCAACGTGCCTCCAGGCTCCATCTCCACTCCAACTGCTCTGGTCCAGAGACGCCCAATTGAATCCCAAAATGGATTCATATCCTACAGAAATGTCTCTGGAACCCAACCATCTATAATCTAGGATTCCTGAAGCATGCAGCCACAGCACCCATTATATTCAAAATAAGCAAGGGACAATAAATGATCTAGCATCTGCCCTTGGTAGGCAGGCTTGAATGTTGGTAGGAAAATTTGAGCAAAACAATGCCCAAAAGTAGAGAGAGAGTATTGGGGAAATTGTCTGCCATGGAGGCAGGGTGAGTACTGGGATGGGAGCAGGGGCAATACTGGGGACACTGGTGGTGGAACGTGTGCACTTGTGGAGGGATGGGTGTTCAATCATTTTGTGGCTGAATCTCGAATATGAAAGCTTTGTAACTATCACATGGTGATTCAATAAAATAAAAAACTATACTATCCCTCTGGCCCCAAGATTATTTTAAACCAGAGGAGTTTGCAAACATAGCCCCCCAATACACAATACACAATACAATACAGTTGAATTTTTCACATTTAGGGCAATCCCAATATCCACACATCTAGAGCATAGTAGATAAACCTTGCCCAGGGAAAATCACCTTCATGATCATGAGAGTTCTTTACCAGGTGAGTATCGATTTGCTCAAGTGGGCACCAGTAACGTCTGATTGTGAAACTTATTGTTACTGATTTTGGCATATCAGATATGCCACGGGTAGCTTGCCAGGCTCTGCTGTGTGGGTGCGATACTCTTGGTAGCTTTCTGGGCTCTCCAAGAGGAGTGGAGGAATGAAACACGGGTCGGCTGCATGCAAGATGAATGCCCTACCACTGTGCTATCACTTCAGCCCACCAGGTAAGTATGAAATGGATTTTTTTTCCTTTTTTTTGCGATGCTGAGAATCAAACCTAAGGTTGCTGATCAAACCTGGCCACTGAAGGGACATTTTTCTTTTTTTGTTTGTTTTCTTTGTTTGGGGAGACCATACCCAGTAGTGCTTAGGGCTTACTCCTGGCTCTGTGCTATGTGATGCCAAGGATTGAACCCAGATAGGGTGCATGCAAGGCAGGTGCCTTAACAACTGTATATATTGCTAGCCTTATTTTTATTTCTTAATTTTTAAATTTTATTTTATTTTGAGGGGCATCCCAAGCGGTGCCTGAAAATACTCAGTCAACAGCGTTTCAGTTCAAGGATCCACGGATGTGAGGTTGCTCTGGCCCTACAGTGTAGAGGCCAGCCCCGGACGACCCCAGTGATGCTTGGGGGCCTTCTGAGTCACACCTGGCAGTGCTGGGAGCCTGTAGAGCTCAGGAGGCCACACAGTGCAGGAGTTCCAAACTGCGTTGGATTCACTCAAAGCATGAGTCCAAACCCCAGTATCATCTCCCTAGCCCCTGAAAGGCACTTCAAATAAAAGGATTTTCAGAGGTCTGGAAGACAGCTAAGGCACATGCAAGGCTGTGAGCTTGATCTCCAGCACGATGGTTCCCAAGTACTAACCAGTGCAGAGCTGGTGGCTACCAAGAACCATTGCTTATGGCTTCTCTGAAAATAAAAATACTGGGGCTGGAGCGATAGCACGGCGGGTAGGGCATTTGCCTTGCACGCGGCCGACCCGGGTTCCATTCCCAGCATCCCATATAGTCCCCTGAGCACCGCCAGGAGTGGTTCCTGAGTGCAGAGCCAGGAGTAACCCCTGTGCATCGCCAGGTGTGACCCAAGAAGCAATAAAATAAAATAAAATAAAATAAAAAATACTGGGACCAGAAGATGGTACAGTGGATAGGGTGCTTGTTTTGCACATGGACGACCCTGGTTTGATCCCCAGCACAACCATGGCCTCAGAGCACTTCCAGGGGGCTCAGAAACATAAAAAAAGAAAGAAAGAAAAAAGAAAAGTCTACTATTTTTAAAATAGCAGAGCCAGCAATGCTCAGGATTTACTCCTGGCTCTGCACTCAAGGGTCATTCCTGGTGGTGCTCGTGGGACACAGGATGCTGGAGATTGAACCTGAGTCATCTCTATGCAAAGCAAGCATCCTACCCACTGTCCTAACACTCCAGACACTGTTTTCTATTTCGTTAGTATTCCTACATATAAAAGACATAACTGCAAGTGAGCTAAAATCTCAGACCCTTCACAGTTTTTTTCATTTCATTTCTTTCTTTTTAAAAAGTTAATCACCATTACCATTCTGCTTTATTTTGTTTTGTCTTGCAGCACCCCAAATCAAACCCAGGACTTCACACAGGCAAGGCTGTGTTCAACTGCTGAGTTACATGCCCGCCCTCTACAGTACACACTGTGGCACCCTTAATGTAATGGTTTTGGGAAGAAGAGATTTAATGGCAAGAAAAATAGAACAACCAAGAATGAGAACAAAGAGATCTAAAAAGTGCTGAACATTTAGGCAAGGAATGTTCATATGATAGAAATTTAATGTGATGGAAATCTCGGAATACAAATGTTTTAAGGATGAGGAAATGATCAACACTATCAAGTTGCGTAGAAAAGTACAATAATCTCAAGATTCCCAAGCAGCTGTTTGTTGGCTTTGGTAGTTTGGAGGTCACCGGGGATTTCAATGGTAACATTTTACAGTAGGTTGAGGGTGAATGAATTTGAGGGGATAGAAATCAGACTACCAGTGTTTGGAGTAGCTTAAACTCTGAAAGTATCACTGTATCACTGTCAATGTATCACTGTCATCCCATTGCTCATTGATTTGCTTGAGCGGGCACCGGTAACGTCTCCATTGTAAGACTTGTTGTTACTGTTTTTGGCATATCGAATATACCACGGGTAGCTTGCCAGGCTCCGCTGTGCGGGTGAGATACTCTCGGTAGCTTGCCATGCTCTCTGAAAGGGGCAGAGGAATCGAATCCGGGTTGGCCGAGTGCAAGGCAAATGCCCTACCCGTTGTGCTATCGCTCCAGCCCAAACTCTGAAAGTAAGGAGAGAAATCGGTACTTGGGGATAATTCAGGGGTAAGCAAGAGTTTGGTTTTGGTGGTATTTTGGAGGGGGGAGTGTTGTTGATTTTTTGGACCCATATCCGGTGAATCTCATGGCTTTCTTCTGGTTCTGTGTTAAGGGATCACTCTTGATAGGGCTTTGGGGACCGTAGGGATTGGTAGCATGCAAGGCAAGCACCTAACTCCCTATACTAACTTAACAGTCCCCTTTTTTGTTATTGTTTTTGTCACACCTGGAGATACTTAGGGACTACGTCTGGCTCTACACTCAGGAATTACTTCTGGCAGGGTTTGGGGGACCATATGGAGTGCTATAATTGAACCTGGCCGACTGCGTGCAAGGCTAGCGCCCTACCCGCTGAACTCCCACCCCTACAATCCCTTTATTTTGACTTTTAATGGGAGAGAACCAGACATGTTTAATGCTGAGGAAAAGACATCACAGATTGAAATCAGAAAGTGATGGAATAGGAACCTGTTGCAGAAGTCATGCCTCACATAAGCGAGACCCTGGTCCCTCGCAGCAAAACTTAATGACACTTAGGGCACAGGTAGGTGGACATTCAGCAGGAGAGAAGGATGGATGTGAGTGAATACAGTGTTATTTGCAGAAGAGATTCAGCTGAGGCTAAAGATAGAAAATTAACAGTGGGACTAAATTGTACCGTTTTATGGACATTCCCTCCCCCCCCAGTCTGCTGCAAATGACAAGGTATAGAAGGGGAGATAACTGGTTTGAAGTATGCATCCAAGGCTACTGGTTTCTGAGGCTAGTTTAGCAGACAGAAATGCAAATAGCCTGGAGGGTACTGTTAAGGGAGTAGTTAAGGGAGTATTTCCGACGCTTTGCTTAGATCCCTCTTGGTGGGGCTTGGGGGACCATATGGCATGCCAGGGTTCCAACCTGGGTTGGCTACTGTGTCTCCAGCCCCAAGATAGAGATTTTGAAGAATAAATAAGAGTTTTCTACATAGACGCGGATGGCTGTTTTGATAGAGGGAGAAAGTCCAAAGAAGGCCTATTTAGAAGTGCGAAACAGCTGGTTCTCTTCAGGCCACATGAGTTTGAGTTACAGGGGTATGGCTGCGGAGGAGCCTGGATTAACTGTGAAACTGATACACTATGCACAGTGCCTGTGGGGTTTGCAAGAGGTTGACTTCATTCTAGTCTGTATTTTAGATTTTATTTCTCTGTCTTTGGTTTTTGGGCCATACCCAGCTGTGCAAAGGGTTTACTCCTGCCTCTGTGGTCAGGGATCACTGTTGGTGGGGGCCTGGGCAGTGTCAGGGATCGAACTCCGGTTGGCTGCATACAAGGCAAGCACCTTCCCCGCTGTGCTCTCTCTCTCTGGTCCTCTCTCTGGCCCTATATTGTAGATTTCCTAATGTGGAGTGTTGAAAATCAAAACAAGGTAAATCAGAGCAAGAGCCCCAGAGACCCATTAGATGGCTGTTGTAATTGCCCGGGCCAGAAGCAGAGAAGTAACTCTGGCAACAGAGGTAGGAGATGAATTCCAGAGCTATTTTGATATCACACATGTGTTCTTGCAGCTCGACACCCTTTCACCTATTTTCAGCATGCAATATGAAGCCTGAGAGGTTTATTTTTTTCAGTTTATGCTTTAGTTTTAAGATCCTGCTCTTCACCTCAGAAGCAGCTGTCAAGATCGCTGAGAGGGCCAGAGCACTGGTACAGCAGGTAGGGTGCTTGCCTTGTATGCAGCCAACCCAGCTTTGGTCCCCAGCACACTGTATGGTCCCCTTAGCCCTGCCAGGAGTGATCCATGAGTGCAGAACCAGGAGTAAGCTCCGAGTACCAATAAGTGTGGGGCTTTACCCAAATTGTGGAGAATCACTCAGAGCAGCACTCTGCCCACCATATGGACTAGAGGACGCAATTATCAATTATCAATATAGAGTAGAGGATGCAATTACCTTTGGTCCCTGCTAATTTAGTCCCCCGCTTGGTTTCGGTTCCCCCTACCAAGTCCTTTAGTTTATCTGAGGCATGAATTTGATACCTTGAACATTATGGGATCATGCTGTTTCACTTTGTATGTATGTATGAATGTATGTAAGAGAGAGTGAGAGAGATTTCTATTTGTATTTGGGGAGGGCTACTCTCAGCAAAGTGCTAGGCAACCAGTGGGGTGCAGGCATCTAACCTAGACCCCAGACCCTTTTTTTCCCCTTTTTGTGCCATACCCGGCAGTGCTCAGATACTATTCCAGGCTCAGACTATTCTAATTTCAGTGCTTAGGAGTGACTCCTGATGGGTTTTTTTTTTCTTTTTGGCTTTTGGGATCATACCCAGTGATGCTCAGGTGGGTTACTTCTGGCTCTGCACTCAGAAATAATTCCTGGCAGTGCTCTGGGGATCAAATGGGATGCCAGAGATTGAACCCAAGTCTGCCACATTCAAGGCAAATGCCTACCCACTGTAAAGTCACTCTGGCCACATGACCCCTGGTTTTGCTGAGACAACCATATGCAGTGCTGGATAGTCAAACCTGGGTGGTGGCTTAAATCAAATGCCTTAGTCCTTGTACTATCTCTCCAACCTTAGGCTCTCATTTTTTAAAAAGTCTTCTTAGGAACAAGGGTCCAGGGAGGTAGCTGAGAGCAAAGTTTTGCATGTGTGAGGCCTCAGGTTTGATCCCCGTAATCCCCAAATAAGAGGACTGGAGAGAGAGTATAGTGGATAAGGCCCTTGCCTTGGCCAATCTAAGTTTGATTCCTGGCACCACATTGTGTGTTCACAAAAGGGAGCAGCAGGGCTCTATCTCTCCCGCCTCCGGGTTTTTGGTAGTCTCATGCCTCTTCCCCAACCCTGGGGAGGCTGATGGAGATGGGCAGGTGAAGGAAGGAACGAGTGCCAGGCTGGTCGGTATCAGTTGCAGTTTATTCCAATCTCCGTTCCCCTTCTGCTTCTCTCTCGCCTCCCCCAGATCTTACAGTCTTAAATTTATATAGCAATCACATAATCACATAGGGTGGTAACACAAAGGTGGGTCTGAACATTAACAAATCAACAAAGAGTGGTAAGACCACTCCTCAAGGACAAAATCTCATCTAAGGAGATTAAATCTGCTCAAGGGTGGGATCCAAACAAGGGTGTGTCGCTTTCTCCTTTCCTCAGTTAGTAATCCACTTACATAGTTGTAGTAAATCTACTTCTAATATTTCTAGCAATGTCATTCTGTATGAGCACAGCAAGAGATATAAGCTTAAAGTTTGATTCTTCCTGAGGACATCTCACTATACATTCCAGACCACAGTCCTCAGGCCAGGTTAATCTTCCTAACCCCAGCAGGGTCCTAATCTCATTACCTTTGGATCATGACAGCATTTGTCCATGATCATGCCCTCAACTTATAGTTGAGTATTGTGGCACTTTGGCCTGGCCCATTTCGATGCCAGGGTAGCTCACAGCTTGCCCTCGGTCCATTCCGTCCCTCGTTGGGACCTTGCTTTTTGGGTGCTAGGAAATAAGGGCAACTAAGTCGAGAAAGCAGATGTCTAGGAGTAAATATTATTGGAGTCAATCAACTCCCAAGTTACAAAGCATAATATTAACTGT
Organism: Sorex araneus; assembly: GCF_027595985.1. Classification (NCBI taxonomy): domain Eukaryota; kingdom Metazoa; phylum Chordata; class Mammalia; order Eulipotyphla; family Soricidae; genus Sorex; species Sorex araneus. The sequence continues at coordinate 140,719,143 of NC_073313.1, read as the reverse complement.
TTTCCTGTGTCCATACAGAAATGACATCGCTTTAAGGTAAACTATGCAAAAGACACTAATTTACAATAGAAGTTCAGAGTCCTTAGAAGGATCTGATATTACAAGATAACAGAATCTGATTAGGGAAAAGGTGATTAGCTGGTTGGGGAGGAGAGCTCAGAGAAGAGTTTACAGGTAAACAAAGGAATGGGAGCACTGTGATGGGTGTAACCCAGAAAAACCTAAGTTCCCTGCAGCAAGGCTGAAAGGACAAACCCAATGTTCTCCTACACCACATATGTTCCCTTGCACTCCACCAGTAATGAACACTGAGCACAGAGCCAGGAGAAAGTCCTGAGCACAGTGGGGCATGCTCCCCATCATTTTTTTTTATTTCTCAGTGCTGGAATTGAGCCCAGGGCCTCACACATGCAAAGCATGTCCCTTACCACCAAGCCACATTCTCAGTGCTGTTTTTCTCTTTTTGGTTGGGATGGGGGATTCCTTAGCAGTGCCCAAGGTGCCTGTGAGCTCCCTGTGATACTAGACCAACAGTGATACTCAGCCAGCTGCAATGTGCAACTGAATGCTCAGACTTGAGGATGTGGTAATGCTTATGCCCTGCAGTTCTGGGGGTCATCAGGCTCATACCTGGTGGTGCTTGAGGGGGCCATGTGATACAAGGAATTGAACAGGGGTCCTGTGCATCAAAACATGATTCCTGATTCCTGTGCTATATCCTCTGCACCTTTTTACTCTTTTTAGTCCTCTGTTGTCTGGAGATACACATGTAGCCAGTTGAAAGGGCTAATACTGTAGAGGAAAGTTGAGCTCAGTATGTGAAACAGTTGCAGGTGACTTATGTGAAGGGGGGAGGAGGGAGCCATGGCAGCCTCAAGAAGGACGTTCTCTCACTCCACTCTCTACCCACCCAGGAAGTCTGCAGTGAGCCCCTGCACGGTGTACATCTCACATCTCACCAGCCCCACGAGGCAGCTGTTAAGCTGCACCTGAGGTCCACTAATTCCGCAACATGCAAGAGATGACCCCCACCACCTAATTTCTTGGGGAGCTATGGACTCAGGCGGAATCAAGGAATTATTCATTGCAGGAAAGGAAGATCAGTCCTAAAATTTCCCCAGACTTTTCAGGTCCCACTGGTGGTGTTCTCTCACAGAAAAGAGTTTCAGGGGTCAAATAGTGAAGTGAAACAGCTTTATTTAGAGATTATGAGGAAGAAAAGAGAGAGCTGAGGTGGGGATGGGTCTACACCCCAGAATGATGAGGGGCCCTGCTTGCCTCTGCCAAGTATAAGTTTGGTAATAATTATTCCCAAGGAGCCCCATGGGGGACTTTCTACCTAGATAAGAGTACATTGCTAGGACATTGTCAAGGGAACGACCAGCTTGAAACTTTTGGTGTGATCTGCCTTCATATCCTCATCATCACCCTTCACTCTTGCTGGGTTCTGGAGCTTCTCTCCAGAGGGCTTGAGGTGGGGGGAATCCAGCCTTGCCTGGGTCTGTGCTGGCGCCAGTTAGAATTTTATCAGATCTCAGTTCTTATGTCCACAAAGTGGGTCAGGCCATAATGCTTCTAGCTGCTTTAGGACTGGTGACTGTAATTTCTTCAAATTCAACCTTGCTTTTATTACATCCCAAGAATTCATTGCCTCAGGACTGGAGAGATAGCTTGCTTTGTTCGGGGTCAACCCGGGTTCAATCCCAGACATCCTCTGAGTACCACCAGGAGAAATTCCTGAGCACAGAGTCAGGAGTAAGACCTGAGCATCATCAGGTCTGGCCCAAAACCAAACAAACAATCCCCCCAAAATAAAACCCAAAAAAACTAATTGCCAGGTTGTCTCTCTATCTACCTGTCTGCTTCAAACTAAATGGCATGTGGTACTTAGAACCTTCCATTCCTTTTTCAGGGCTACTCATTGCTATTTTGGTAGGCAGAATTCTTACATGGCTCCCCAAATTCCTGCTCCCACCCTGTGATACACATCCTAGTAATTTCGCTTAGGTGGTACTTGTGAAGGAATTATGCAGATAGAAGGAATTTTAATGTAGGATGGAGAAATGAAGATGTGGACTGGAAGTAATATAAGGACAGGGCTGAACTTTGCTGGTGGTGAGCAGTGGTAATTGTGTATTAAGTCTATAAGCATAAAATTATTATAAACATGCTATTTTAACTACAAGAATAAAAAATAAATAAGAAAGGAAAGTGAATAGATATGGTCCTGGGTGAGACTGATCTAGTCAGGTGAGGGTTATTTTGAGGAGGTCACATTGGCTCTACTTAGGCATTACTCCTAGCTCTGTGCTCAGGGATTTCTCCTGGAAAAAATTGGAAAAATATGTGGTTCCAGGGATCCAACCTGGGTTGGCCATGTGCAAGGCAAATGCCTCACCCACTTTGTACTATCTCTCCAGCCCCAGGTTAGTTTTAAAAGAATTGGGCTCGGGGGCTGGAGCAATAGCACAGCGGGTAGGGTGTTTGCCTTGCACGCGGCCGACCCGGGTTCGATTCCCAGCATCCCATATGGTCCCCTGAGCACTGCCAGGAGTAATTCCTGAGTGCATGAGTCAGGAGTAACCCCTGTGCATCGCCGGGTGTGACCCAAAAACCAAAAAAAAAAAGAATATATATATATATATATATATATATATATATAGAAGGAAGGAAGGAAGGAAGGGAAAGAGGGAGGGAGGGAGGAAGGAAGGAAGGAAGGAAGGAAGGAAGGAAGGAAGGAAGGAAGGAAGGAAGGAAGGAAGGAAGGAAGGGAAAGAGGGATGGAGGAAGGAAGGAAGCAAGGAAGGAAGGGAGGGAGAGAGGGAGGGAGGAAGGAAGGAAGGAAGGAAGGAAGGAAGGAAGGAAGGAAAGAAGAGAGGAAGGGAGGAAGGCAGGCAGGCATGCAAGCATGTTCTCATCTGACAGAACTTCCAGAGGGTTCTCCTTGTCTTATTGATTTTGAGCTGAAAATGGCCAACTTTTATTTTAATCTTTATTTTTAATGATCCAATCCGTTTTATTTATAGTCATGTTCGATGCCATTGTCCTGTATTTTGTGTGTTACACATTAAAAGGACAACAAGCTGACAAGCCTGAGTTCTTGCCTTGGGAGGTATTCTCTGCATTCGGTTTAGTCTACTGTCTGCACATGACAAGCTAATTCTTAGTAATTTTCAGAACTGAAGTTCAAGGGTAGTCTCAGTTGGAAAGGTTAGCCTTTCTGAATACACAAGGCTATTCCCATTCTGCCTTCAATGCACAGAGCAGCAGCTTGTGATGTTCACACCCTGATATTCACACATCCAGGGTGTGCAGCAGGCTGACAAGAATCAGCCAGCTGTACAGAGGCAGTGGCCCAAGGGCACCATCCCTCTTTGTATGTTAAGCTTCTCTGGGTCGAACCCTAGTTCTTTTGTGATTGTTAGGGCCGCAAAGACTTCACTGATTTCAAAAGTGTCCTACAGGGACCAACGTGCTCTTGCAACAGCTTTCTTTATAGCTGGAATGGGTCCTATTCCCATGATGGAATGATCCACACCCACTTGTGCCAAGAAAAATCAGTGTTAAAGGTGACAGCTAAAGGTGATAGCTTTCACAGCTTCTGATTCCTTTATGAGAACTGCAGTGGCAGCACGGAAGCATTAGCGGGGGTCACCAGAAACTGTCCTTCAGGGAGCAAGGCTTTAGTTTACTCATGGCTTACGGCTGCTTTAGCTTCCTCATGATTTCAAGTGTTTGAGGAAACTCACTCTTTCCACTTCAGTGAGACCTTTCTCCAACGGGACAAACACGGGCACTATCTCACTGTCAAAATGACTGTCTGTAGGTGCGCCCTCTGTCTGGTTCCGGGACAGAACTTCAAGCTTGTCCTGATCTCGATTCACTTCTTTTTTTTTTTTTTTGCCTACATTTTCAGCTGTGGTGTCACATGGTAGTTGTGGAATGCGCTGTGAGTCCTCCACAGAGGACGCTGTCACTCAGGGGTATTAACTCAATCTTCACTCCCGTCTACAAGTGAGTCAAGTATGGGACCAGGCTCATGTTCTCCGTGCCTCCTGTCCCTCTTTGGGAGCCGTGGCAGCCCACTTCAGGACCTCTTTGATAACTGTAGTGCCCAGCTCACATGCGGCTACGGTGCACAGCACCCCACTGAATGGGCTTGAGACCCGAGCTGATCTCAGTGACTGCCACTGAGGTGAAGATCCTGTGGTCTGAGTCTGCACTCAGGATGCTGCAAGATCAGCTCTTGCATATAGCAATATGCAATACTCACCCTTTTTTGTTTATCCCGGCTTTGTGCTCAAGGATCAGTCTCGGTGGAGCTGGGGGCGGGGCAGGGGTTCCATATGTGGCGCAGGGAATTGAACCCTGTTCATTTGTGTACAAGGCAAGCGCCCTGCCCACTGTCTCTCTCTCTGGCCCCCGAAGCTCACCTTTTTTCTGATTTTTTGGTTTTTGGGGCACGCCCAGCAATGTTCAAGGGGTTACTTCTCCTGGCTCTGTACTCAGGAGTTACTCCCGGCAGTGCTCCTGGACCTATATGGGATGCCAGAGATCAAACCCGGGTCAGTCACATGTTAGGCAAGTGCCCTACCCACTGTACTATTTCTCCGCCCCGCCCCCCTTTGACTTTTTTTTGGGGGGAAAGGTCACCTTCTAAGCGACCTACATCAGGGACTGGAGCAACAGGGCAGTGGGAAGGGCACTTGCCTTGCATGCGGCCTTCCTGGGTTCGATCCCCCGCATCCCATATGGTCCCCTGAGCCTGCTAGGAGTGAACCCTGAGCACAGAGCCAGGAGTAAATCTTGAGCACTGCCAGGTATTGTCGCAAAACAAAATAAACAAAATAAATAAAGGTACCTACATTAGGGAACTGGAGCAATAGCACAGCGAGTAGGGCGTTTGCCTTGCACGCGGCCGATCCAGGTTCAATTCCTCCGTTGTCCCTCTCAGAGAGGTCGACAAGCTACCAAGAGTATCCCTCCCGCAAGGCAGAGCCTGGCAAGCTCCCCGTGGCGTAGTTGATATGTCAAAAACAGTAACAAGTCTCACAATGCAGACGTTACTGGCGCCCACCGGAGCGAATCGATGAACTACATTAAGATGCCTGGCCAGCACCACAAAGCTCAATCACCACTGTAATCCAGGGGTTCCTCCTGGCTCTGCACTCAGGAATTACCCCTGGCGGTGCTCAGGGGACCATATGGGATGCTGGGAATCGAACCCGGGTCGGCCGCGCGTGCAAGGCAAACGCCCTCCCCGCTGTGCTATTGCTCCAGCCCCATCCACTGTAGTCTTGAACCTTCGCATTGAATGGTCTCATTGGTTGTTTGAGTGCGTTGCCTGTACCATCTGAACACCGCTTGGGAGCTCCTTCCTCCCAGAATAAAAATTAAGGAGCCAGAGGGAGCGTACAGCGGGTACGGTGTTTGCCTTGGACGCGGGACACCCGGGTTCAATCCCTGGCCTTCCATAAGGTCCTCGAAGCATCGCCCAGACTAATTCTGAGTACAGAGCCAGGAGTCACCCCCTGAGCCCGGCCAGGGCGTGGCCCCAAACCCAAACTCGAATCAAATAAAAATGAAGTTATCACATCTCATTGCTTCCCTCGCTTCCATCCCCGTACCCCTATCTTTTTTCCTTCGTGTTGTTGGGCTCGAACCCAGGGCCTCGCACCTGCAGAGCATGTGCTTTATTAACATCACTGACCTCTTCGTTTTGTCAAAGCTTCACCACGGCTGCAATCCATTACGAGAGGGCGTTTTCCAAATGGACCGGTGTCCGGTGCTACCATCAAACCAGCTTATTTTGTTATCGAGGTTCAAAGCTTTCTGGGAGGTCTAAAGACTCATTTTCTTTTCTTTCTTTTTTTATGCTTTTTGGGTCACACCCGGCGATGCACAGGGGTTACTCCTGGCTCATGCACTCAGGAATCACCCCTGGCGGTGCTCAGGGGACCATATGGGATGCTGGGAATCGAACCCCGGTCGGCCGCGTGCAAGGCAAACGCCCTACCCACTGAGCTATTGCTCCAGCCCCCAAGACTCATTTTCTTTGTGATGCGTGGTTAACCATTGCAGGGGGGTCGGTCTCTCACTGCGATATTCTCCTGGAGACACTGGGAGAGTGGCGGGGCTACTGCTGCGGGGTTTCAGCTGCGTGTCACCTTTGGAACCATTTTCCGCCGCCGCTAGCAGCGCTGGTGGCGGCGGCGGCGGCGGCGGCGGCCACAGCCCCAGACAGCTGCCTGCTCTCTTGCTGAGCGCAGGCGCCTCTTCTCTGAAATGTGGGCTGTTCTCAGTCGCGAAATTTGGGGCCATTTGTTTTAAGCCGTAACAGAAAATGAAATGCCTCGGGAGCCGCGTCATGAGAGTGGCAAAGTTTGGGATTGGGGTTGAAGAATCACCTGATGTATTTAAGATGATTCTAAATTTAGACATGCGGCGCATAAGAAGGAAAACAAATATTTTTGGAATTCCGGGAAAGAGAAGAAACACACAAATACACCTCCTTGAATATTTCAATATTCAGGCCTTTTTCATCAGCAGCCTAAAGTGATTGGCCCCCTCCCCGGATATTTATAGACACGAATATTTTTTTTTTTTGTCTGTGTAAGGAATTACCCAGAACATCACATATGCAGACTCTGCCACGGAGTCATGTCTCTGACCCCTAGATACAAATGTTTGATATTGCTTAAATATTACTCTCCTGTTTTGTCCTCTATTGACTTTTAAACTATTTATTTATTGAATCACTGGGAGATACTCAGTTACAAAGTTGCTCATGATTGAATTTCAGTCACAAAGTGTTCCAAAACCCATCTCCTCATCAGTACCGCATTTCCTGCCACCAGCCTCCCCAGTTTCCCTCATGACCACCTCCTTCCCCCCCACCCCCCTACAGCCTGCCTCTGTGGGGGGTGTTTACTAGCTAAATCAACTTAAGAAAACAACCCAGGGGCCAGAGCGATAGTACAGCGGGTAGGGCGTTTGCCTTGCACATGACCGACCTGGGTTCAATCTCCGGCATCTCATATGGTCCCCCATTGCACTGCCAGGAGTAAATCCTGAGCGCAGGACCAGGAGTAACCCCTGAGCATTGCTGGGTGTGGCCCCCAAAAAGCAAATAAAAAAAGAAAACAACTCGGTTTCCGGGATAATTAAACATTTTTAATTAAATCACAGTGATATTCAGAGTGCTATACACACCACTCTCTTTCTCGCTCTCATTTTCCTCTTAGGCAGTATGCTTTGCAATACTGTTACTGATAGGGTATCATGCACATCACTTTACCTCCTTTAAGCACTCAGGATTTTTTTTTTCTTCTTGGGTCACACCTGGCGATGCACAGGGGTCACTCCTGGCTCTGCACTCAGGAATCACCCCTGGCGGTGCTCAGGGGACCATATGGGATGCTGGGAATCGAACCCGGGTCGGCCTCATGCAAGGCAAACGCCCTACCCGCTCTGTTATTGCTCCAGCCCCATAAATGCTCAGTTTTTGTCTAGAGCGATCCTTTCCAATTATCACTCATTGTGGTCCCTTCTATGTCCTAACTGCCCTCCCCTTCCCATTTCGTGGCAGGCTTTCTACCATTGGCCAGTCCTCCTGGCCCTTATTTCTACTGACTTTGGGTATTATTCAGACACTATATTTTTATATCCCACGAATGAGTGCAATCATTCTATGTTTGTCCCTTACCCTCTAACGCATTTCACTCAGCATGTTACTCTCCATGTCCATCCATGTATAAAGAAATTTCATGACTTCATTTTTCCTACAGCTATGTAGTGTTCCATTGTGTGGATGTGCCACAGTTTCTTTATTCACTCATCTGTTCTCGGGCACTTGGGTTGTTTCCAGATTCTGGCTATTGTGAATAGTGCTAGAATGAACACAGGAGTGCAGATGGTCTTTCTGCATTGTGTTCTGGGTCTAGTGGTTTTTGAATGGTCCTCATTGCATTTCAATCTCCTGAGGCAAATATTTTCTTTCGGAGGTTAGTGTTTTAACGCAGGGTCTCACATATGCAAAGCAAGTGCTTTACTGCTGAGCTACATTCTAGTAGAGGGCTGAGGTCTCATCTAGTTGATTTTTTATGTTATCCACCTGGCTTTGCTCAGTGAGACTCTAGTAAACTGTTACTTGATTGACTGAAGACTGAAGATCTTTGTCCTTCAAAGTAACCGCCCCCCCCCCATGATACCTGGAGTGGGTTCCCAGGCTCCCACAGGGATTTTTCTTTTATTCAACCACTGTGAAACCCACCATTCAGATTTCCCCGGGAACAATAATGTGTCATAACATTCTCCTATCTCTCCTACCTTAAACCCCAAGTATCCCATGGGTCAAATAGCCTACTTAACTGGGAATATGACCTAACAGTTAACAATAAAAACTTTTATTTAATTAGTCAATAGCTAGTAATCAGTAAGGCTTAAACATCTGTCAATGGAACCTGAGATGTATGTTTTCTAAGTTGAAAAACTCAGTTTATTCACCGCAGATGGAACACTTTAAGGGAGGGGCTGTTTACTAGTTAAATCAACATAAGAAAACAACCAGTTTCTAGGATAATTAAATTTTTTAATTGAATCACAGTGATATATAGAGTTACAAAGTTGCTCATGATTGGGTTTCAGTCATATAATGTTCCAATACCTAACCCCTCACCAAGTGTACATTTCCAACTACCAATGATCCCAGTCCCCCCCTCGCCTGCCTCTATTGGCAGGCACTTTTCTTCTCTCTCTTCCAAGAAAAATTTGGGTAGTGAGTTTTACCACTTCATTGATTTTTTGGGTTTGATTTTGGGCCACATCTGTTAGTCCAGGGTTTACTCCTGGCTCTGTGCTCAGGGATTGATTCTGGCAGCACCGGGGACCTTATGCAGTTGAAGCAGGGTCAGCCATATGCAAGGCAAGAGCCTTACCTGCTGTACTATTCTGTACTATTGCTCCAGCCTCACTTCATTGACTTGATTATTTGCTCGAGCAGGCACCAGTAACGTCTCCATTGTGAGACTTGTTGTTACTGTTTTTGGCCTATCGAATACACCACAGGGAGCTTGCCAGGCTCTGCTGTGCGGGCGAGATACTCTCGGTAGCTTGCCGGGCTCTCCAAGAGGGATGAAGGAATCAAACCCAGGTTGGCCGCATGCAAGGCAAACCCCCTACCCGCTGTGCTATCGCTCCAGCCTGACTTGATTATGCATGTCATAAAAGAAATAGTATAAAAAATACTATAATTTTTCTCTGTGTTCATATTACAATGAAGAGCTGTGAGCTGCCTTAAAGAATTTGAAACCTGAGGACTTAAATTTTTTTCTTTTCTTTTTTTGGGGGAGGTATAGGGTAGGGTGGAGATAGAACCCCTGACTGTCAAGTGCTTTACCACCGGGCCACATCTCCCAACAGGTTTTTTGGGGGGAGAGTAGTGTATGCTTGGGGACCTAACTCAGGGCTTCACACATGCTTTAAGGCTGAGATCTAGCCCTCACCCAGTTTTCTTCCCACTTTCTCTCTAGCAAAATGGTTAAACAGTAGAAACACTGAAGAAATTCGCTAACCTATTTTCTTATATCAAAGACTTTTTGAAATTGAAAGTTCTGAAAAAATCCAACTTGTTGCCTCTATACCTTGTAATCATTTCTTGCCCGTGTGAGAAGTTACTCTAAGTCCTTTCTGGAACAAGAAATGAGGTTCGAGTTAATACCAATGTGACAAAATGTCTGAACAGTGGACTTGAAACTGCAGGAGGATCTTAAGAGCTGATTTGTTGAAGGAAGTGGAAGCAATACTGACTCAATCTAGATGTGTGGTTTAGGTAGATGGCAAGTGAATTCATTTATCACTGTTGAATTGTCTTTAGCAATTGGAGTCACCCACTGTGATGATTTGCAAAGCTCTCAGATGACACTGAAGACACAGCTCAGAAATCACTGATTTTCAAACGCATATGAATCATCTTTAATATTTTTTTATGGTTGCCTTTGCAGTGCAAACTCTTACCATGTTCCTGAATTATGAAAGCATTTGCCCTGGTACCGTAGAACTAGCCTGAATACCGAAACGATTTTGAAATGTCGAGGGGGGGGGGAGGGGAGGACAAAAATCAGAGATGTGTCCATACATTTGGTTCTGGGTAAGTAGCAGTCCTTTTTCATCAAGGTTCCTAAACTAATAGCTGGGGTCAGAATCAAGTCAGGTTCAAATGGAAGCCCTCCTCCCCCGGCTTTCAGCAATGGTTCTGACGCTCCGTCAGTAACCCTTTAAATGAACTTTCTCAAAATTGATTCATCCAGCCAGTGATTTCTCCGCTTCCCTACCCATCAAGTGGATGAAACTTTTTCAGGTAGTCTCGTGCTGACAACAAATTACAGTTTCAGCTCGCTCGGGGCATTTGGCAAAAATGTATCCGTTGTGTGCTGATGCTTCCGCTACAGTCGAAAAAAAAAATTTTGGAGACTGCTACCCCAAATTTCCCAACCCGGCGCGAGTTGACAGGGCTGGTCGCATGCGCTCTCGGCGCAGTCCTGTTTGTCGCAATGGGCCGCGGGCGGAAGGTTACAGAGAGGTGGGGGACTCGGGATCTGGTCCTTTGGCTGGTAGCGCTGGTAGCGCTGGTTACCGCGCCGCTTCCGCGCGGGTACTTGATTGTAACAGAAAGTAGTTCCGGCCCGTGTTGTTTCGGCCGAGGAGCCGTCGCCGCCATTTCAAGACCGCGAGAGGTAGATGGCCAAGTAGAGTTTCTGGGCTGGGACTCCTGGCCTGGCTGCTGCCGCCCCGGACTCGAACGCACTCTTTGGAGTACTGCAACTCTTAGCACTGGAAACATTCTTGCCAGCGGTGGCGGCAGCGGGAGTCAGTTACCCTCTGGTTCTCTCAAGAAGCTCCAGATGGCGTCTTCCGTGGGCAACGTGGCCGACAGCACAGGTACCGGTGTCCCGTTCTACCTTGGAGTGCCCCCCGCGGCCCCAAGCCGCCCCCCCGCCTCCTCTCCCTCCGGTCCTTCCCTTGGGTCACCCCCCCGTGGCATCCCTGGCATCGCTTAGCTTGCCCGTCGTCTGCCGGCATCGGGTGGGATCTCCGTTCTGTCTGCCCCTCAGACGCGCCGGTCCCTTTCTTCCCTGGCCTCGCGTGTCCCGGCCCCTCACTCCCCGGGGACACTTCGGAGCCCACGTGCGCGCGGAGACCCCCTCGGGCTGCATTCGGCTTCCCTGCCCTTTTTTTTTTTATTTTCCCCCCTTGGCTGCGCAACCGATGGCTCCCCCGCTTCCAATGCATCGCCCCCTAGCCGGCTTTTTCCCGCCCCGGCCCGTCCCCTCAGCCCGATCGCGGCGTTCCCCGTGCCCGTAGGGTGGGGGTGCCCTGCCGAGGTGATCAGATCCTCACTCTGCATCACCCCAGGGCGAGCACCAACAAAACAACAACCCCCCCCCCAAAAAAACAAAAACAAAATAAAACAAAAAAAAACGCTTCTCGCTTGCTGGTGTGGCCCCGCGGAAGCCCGGGAGGAGGGGACCGGGGCCGGCACCCCGCCGAGCCGCGCCTTGCTGCTCGCTCCGGCCCAGTGGTCCGGGTGCCGTCTGGAAATTTCCAGGGGTTCCTTTTTTTTTTTTTTTTTTGCCATCGCCCAATTCCACCCGCGGCCCCCCGCCTGGCGTTCCCAGCCCGCGCTCCCTCCCTCCCCGCCCGCGGGAACCACACCCTTCCCTCCGCGGGGCTCCCGGCCTGCGGCGCCGCCGACCCCCCGCGCCCGCCCAATTCGGGGCTTTGTGTGCCTCCCTCGCCGCACTCCCCCGCCGCTGGGTCCTCCATCCCCATCCTTCAGCTCCGTTATCTTCTTTTCTCCATAGGGTCCGCGTGTGTGTGTGCGTGTGCGTGTGTGTGTGTGCGTGCGTGTGTGTTTCTTTTTCTTTTCTTAAGTTTCCATCCCTGCTTGAAGAGTTTGTAAAGCAATCGGAGTGTGGCTGCACAAGTGCAGTGGAGTTCTGCTCTTGCCGAAAATGCAGACGAGAGCATTTCGTAGTCCAGAGACTTGAAAACAGCCAAATTGCAGGGATGCCCTTCAGCTGCCTTTCCGTATTGAGGCGCTTCGGGCTGGGGAGGTGCAATTGGGCCGCGTTTCTAAGAGCCCCAAGCGTGTGTCCCGTGCCCGGCCCCTCGCCTCTTCCGTTGAGATGTAGTAGATAGGTTTTGCTGGTTTCGGATTTTGCGGGAATAAGGTGAATCTTGGACCATTTCCATGACTGTAGGTAATGGGGTTCCTAGTGTTCCCCTCTGCCTTCCTCGCAAGAGATTTTTTTTAAAGATTTGCGATTCTGAGCTAGCTAGCCCTTTTCGTATACGTATTATATTGAGAAAGTTTCCATCTCCAGAGTTTATAAAATAGCAGATACGTAGCTTTGAAAAGCGATAATAATGAGTTTAAATACGTACCTGGGAAGTTCTAGACCCTTGGTCTAAGATGTCTAAAATGTCGTTTTCTTCTGGCCATGTCTGGCCTTCCCCAGACTGGATGCTAGTCTCTGCTCTTGTGTTAGTGGGCAGTTGTACCAGAAATTTTCTTTGCTTTTTGAAGTGTACAGATCGCTAGCCAGCTGTGATGATAGGCTTAAATTTGAGCTTGTCATGGTGACCTTGGTAGAATTAAAAGTAATTTCGTTCATGGGTCCCCATTCCAAGCTTCTGTTCCAGGACAAATTCCCAGATATTTATTGCTGTTTAAGTCCTAATCAAGACTTAGGCTGTTTTGTCGTTTTCCTTTTCTGGGTTTTTAAAAATTGTCCTTCGTGTATCTATCCAAATTAAGCCATATATGCACAGCAGAATTTTCTTTGTGTATCTAAGTCACAGATCCACAGGAGTTACTTCATTTATTTGTCCTTCTTTATCAAATGTTTAACATTCTCCCATTTAAAAAAAGCCATTGCAGTTGTAGGTAACTGCTTGGTTGACATAGATAAGAATGTTGGCACTGTTTTAAAGCCAGTGGTAGAGCTCTTTGGAAAACGCTGGTGTTAAATCACATTGGATGGGATTTAGCTAATTTGGTTTCAGTGTGAGTTTGGGGTGGTAGAGGAGCAGCATAATCTTGGGTCTTGATTGAAAATGTTTGACCCCTTTAAAATGTTTTGCCTCATGCTAAATTTACACTCTTAGCAGTTATAAAAATGGCACTTTGATGATTTGATTTTTGGGAGGCCATGCCGGTGGTGCTCACAGCTACTCCTGGCAGTGCTCTGGGGACCATGTGGTGCTGGGGATTCAACCCTAGTCTCGTGTAGGCAGAGCATGCACCCATCGAGCTCTCTGCCCTCATTGTGGTTTTCACATTCTGTCCTCCTTTATGCTTGTATCTAGTGTTGATTAACTTAATGAAAGAGTTAAATATAAACTGTATACATGTACTTTGAGAGTTAAAAACATTTGTTGTCCTAAGGGAGATGAAAAGATAGTATGTCACCAGTATTCTGACTCTAGGAAATCCAGCCTAAAATATGGAACAATGTATTTCTCTTGGAAACACCTTATGTTTTATTTCTGTATGTGTACTCAAGCATAAGGAATAATGTTTAGTGAATCTTTAGATACTGCCTCTCATTTATAACTTAAAAATAAAAGTTTTTATCCTAAAATGTAATCTTATTTGAAAGCATATATTTCTGTCTAGTCTGTGAAAGAAAGGTAATGGATAAATTTGTAACAATGCCAATTCTGCACCTGATGTTAACTTGGGAGTGTAAATTATGTGCAGAACACTCTTGTGCTTTACATAGTTTCAAGCATTTTCATCTTTAAGTTTAATATACCATATTTTTACATTTTTTTGTTTGCATTCTAACTTTTTGTTTTCCCCCCCTCCTTCCCTCAAATGTTTTGATGATTCTCCAGAACCAACGAAACGTATGCTTTCCTTCCAAGGGTTAGCTGAGTTGGCACATCGAGAATATCAGGCAGGAGATTTTGAGGCAGCTGAGAGACACTGCATGCAGCTCTGGAGACAAGAGCCAGACAATACTGGTGTGCTTTTATTACTTTCATCTATACACTTCCAGTGTCGAAGGCTGGACAGGTAGGAGATGTGGGGGTACCTGGTGGTGATTGCTGCCTCTGGCTGCTGGACTTGGAAAATGATAAATATTTGAACTTGAAATTTTCAGTGCTGGGTTTCCACTGAGCCACCGACGCACATCTGCTCTCTTGCCTACTTGTGACATGCCCAGCTGCCAGCTTTTCGCCTTCCCTTTGTGGTTGTGATTATATTATGATTAGAAATGGCAAGGGACCATTTCTAGATTTGTTTCTGTCTAGGTCTGTTGCTTGCAGGTACTTATTACTCTTTTCTGGTAATAAAACATTCTAAGTATTAAGTTGGAGCATCCAGTCTCACCTTCTTAAGATGCGTCAGCTTGCGGAACGGAGATGCTCTATAAACTGATGATGTATATAATGTGGTAGGAGGTGCATGTGGTTGAAATGGCAGATGGTAATAAGTTCTGTGTTTTAGCAATCAGCTGAAAAGGGAAGAATCTGCTTGTCCCTTTATTTTTTTATTTTAATTTTTTTTGGTTTTGGGTGCTCAGGGCTTGCTCCTGGCTCTGAGCTCAGAGATGACTCCTCTGGGGTCCATAAGGATTGGCTCTGGGGTCCATAAGGATTGCTGGGGATCAAAGTTGGGTTGGCAACGTGCACGGCCAGCGCCCTGCTGTACTATTGCGCTGGCCCTGTGTGCTTGTCCTTGTAATAAATTGTTGTTCTAACTTATTTAGGCTTCTTTTCTTTTTCTTTTTTTGGCTTTATCTGGCTGTGCTCAGGACTTATCCTGGGTCTGTACTCAGGCATCATTTCTGGTGGTGCTCAGGGGGACTGTGTGCAATATCATGGATCGAACCTGGTTCAGCTGCGTTCGAGGCAAGCACCCTACCCACCGTACTGGATCTCTGACCCCTCTTTTTGTTTTATGGGCCACATCAATATTCAGGGACTACTTCTGACTCTTTGTTTGGGTGTTACTCCTGACAGTTGCTCAAGGGACCGACCATGTGGTGCCAGGGATTAATCATGGGCCTCCTGCATGCAAAGCATGTGCCCAGACCCTTGAGAGTCTCTTTGACCCTTATTGTTCAGTTAAGTAAAATATTTTTTAAATGTTTTTGGGCCATACCTGGTGGTACTCTGTTTACTTTTGGCTTTTTGCTCAGGGATCGCTCCTGATGGGCTTGGGGGGAACCATACGGGGTACCTGGAGTTAAACTTTCATAATTAGTGTGCAAGGCAAGTGCCCTACCCGCTGTACCTATCCCTTCAGCCCCTGAAGTAAAATAGTTGTTTTTAGGGATTATGATGGGGGCAGAATCAGGGACATCATAAAATAAAAGAAATTACATGTATAAGCTGATACAGGCAATTCCAGACATTAAAGATGTTATTAAATCTTAGGAACAAATCTAAAGAGACACATGTAAAAAGCAGTTTCTTTTTATATTTGAGTTTTTCGTTTTTGGGGAGCATGCCTGTGGTGCTCAGGGCTTACTCCTGACTCTGTTCAGGTACAGTCCTGGAAGGTCTCAGAGGACTGTATGAGGATTGAACCTGGGTCGGCCACATGCAAGGCAAGCAACCTACTTGCACTGTTCTCTCTCCAGCCTATCTTTTCATGTTGATCTTAATAATCATGGTTAAAATGAGGCAGTTTGGTAATATTCTGGTAAGAATTATATTTCGCAAGAAAGTGTTTAAATTAGAAATTTGCAAAATTTTAACTTTTGAAATACTTTGATTTCCAGATTTTTTTTATACTACTGTTTAAAAGGTAATGTATTATTTAGCAGTAGCACAGGATCTTCAGAAACAATGTTTGAGTCGGATATGGGCCATGGTGTCTTTATTTAACATGCATACCCATGCATCAACGCCTTTTTGCTTTTTCCAGGTCTGCTCACTTTAGCACTTTGGCAATTAAACAGAACCCTCTTCTGGCTGAAGCCTATTCAAATTTGGGAAATGTATACAAGGAAAGAGGGCAGTTGCAGGAAGCAATTGAACATTACCGGCATGCATTGCGTCTCAAACCAGATTTCATTGATGGTTATATTAACCTGGCAGCTGCATTGGTAGCAGCAGGGGACATGGAAGGAGCAGTGCAAGCTTACGTCTCTGCTCTTCAGTACAATCCTGTGAGTAAAATTTTGACAGTTTTTTTTCCTTCACAAAAGTCCAGAAAGAAACTTCATTCAGACATTAAGAGTTTTTTGAATTGAATACAGTTATGAGTTTGTGTGTTGACTTAAACTGGTGAAATTGCTTTGACTAGATCTGCATTTTTCCCCTTTTTCTTTTTTTGGGCGGTGGGGGGAGTTGATGGCCATATCTGGTGTGGCTTGGGGATTGAACAGAAGTGCTCAGGGGACTGTTTGATGCTGGGGATTGAACCTGGGCCTTTTTCATGCGAAGCATATGCTCTAGCCCTTTGAGCCATTACCCCATTCCACTACTTGCATCTTTGTGGAGGTGGGTGGGATCTACCAAGAGTACTCAGGAGGCTTTGGCGACCCCCTCCCACCAACCTGTCCACAGTTTAATACTGAAGATACAATGCTGGGCAAGCACCCTGCCTGATGTACTTACTGTTCTCTGGCCCACTGTGTTGTCATCCCGTATAGATAGCACCCCCCAATTCCACAAAAACCTACCAGTCTCTAATAAACAAAAAACTAGTTCAGAACTTTTGAAGTGCAAAAGAAGAAAGAAGATAGATATATATTTAAGAGTTAAGTGTAGTGGTGCTGGGGATGTGACTCAGTAAGGCATTTTCTTGCCTGTTGTGAGGCCCCTTGGATTGATACTTATTGGATTAATTGATATACACCACAAATAATGATGATGAAAACAACAAAACCCTATCATAGCCATAATTTATTTAAAGTCTACTATGTATTTTGACATTGTGTTAACTACTTAGGATATTGGTTTAACGTAATGTTCACGATGATCTTCAAAATAGATGGTGTTATTTCTGATTTTACAAATACAACTTCTCTTGGGATGACACAGTAACAAGGATGAAGTACATATAAAAACCAAAGCCTTTAGAGCAAGATGAAATAGACTATGGTATGCCTAGAGGATACACTGCTCAAGGCAACCCTTGAGCAATTTTAAAATCCTATTCTGCTGTTCCATAATTCTATATTTTTCTTACTTGGAAGCTGAAACTAAAATTAGTATGCTCAAAGATCTGAAATAACTTTCTACCATGACATCTGTTAACATCTTTTCAGTTTTTTGGTGATTTCAGTGCTCTGGTTTTGTTCCTGGTGGTGCTTGGGGAGGGAACCATGCAGTGATGGGGATCAAATCCAGGCATCCCAGATGTACATTGGTTCTTTGATCTATCTCTGTGCCCCTCTTCCCAGTTAACTTTGAAAACTAAAAATACTCTATTTACTTATATACTTTCTTGGGCTGCAGCGATGGCACAGCGGCAGGGCGATCGCCTTTCACGTGGCGGACCCGTATTTGATTCTTCCGCCCCTCTCAGAGAGCCCGGCAAGCTACCGAGAGTATTGCACCCGCAGAGCAGAGCCTGGCAAGCTACCCGTGGCGTATTGGATATGCCCAAACCAGTAACAATAAGTCTCACAATGAGAGACATTACTGGTGCCCGCTCGATCAAATCGATGAGCAACGGGATGACAGATCTATATAGATCTATCTATACTTACAAGCTTTCTTAGGGATATAGTGAAAGTTTTCCAGTTAACTTTGGAGGTACCTAGTGAAACGGATTTCTTAGGCACTCTTTCTGAGACACTTAATCCATGTATATTTGTATGCAGCTCTGTGAATTACTCTTTAAGGAGTAGCTCTGATTTTGAACCATTGCTTCTGTTTTGATTGTGGATGCTCAGCACTGGGAACTATGTTATCTTGATCATCATGTGTTATTTGTCTTATCTGAATGACCTTTTGTAATTTTTTTGGCGTTTGGGCCACACTCAGTGATGGTCAAGATTTACTCTTGACTCCGTAGGGTTCAGTTCCAGCAGGGCTCAGGGGACTGAACTCAGGTTGAGTGTGTGCAAAGCAAATGCCCTACCTAGTATTTATCAGGCCTCATTTTTCTGTATTTTTTTTTCTTTTTTGGGTAGAAGTAAGGTTTGGGGTTTTGGACCACACTTGGCAGTGTACAAGAACTATTCCTTGCTGTGGTCAGGTGTGATCTTTGGGGATTCTCAGGGGAGGACCCTATATGTGGTGCCAGGGATTCAGAGTGGGGTTGGCCACATGCATGTCAAGTGCTTTTTTAACCCCTGTACTTTCTGTCCCTGTTTTTGTCATTTTTGGGGGGGAGGAGAGCTGCTCCTGGCTGTGCTCGGGGGCTACTCACAGTGCAGTGGACTGGGGTTACTCCTGGTGATTCTCGGGGTGTAGACCATGCTGTGCTGGTGATAGAACCCAGGCCTTCTGCACGTAACACATGCATATTACCTTTTGGAGCTATATTCCCGGCCTTCTTTTGTAACTACCTAGCTCTAGTTGCCCACAAAAAGTTTTAGATGCTACCAGGGGGGCTCGGGACCCTGTTGTTGCCAAGGCTTGGGGCTTATCAGTGCAACTACTTGTCATAGAAATTTCTTTTTCTGGGGCTGGAGCGATAGCACAGCGGGTAGGGCATTTGCCTTGCACGCTGCCCACCCGGGTTCTAATCCCAGCATCCCATATGGTCCCCTGAGCACCGCCAGGGGTAATTCCTGAGTGAAGAGCCAGGAGTAACCCCTGTGCATTGCCGGGTGTGACCCCAAAACCAAAAAAAAAAAGAAATTTCTTTTTCTTTATTATTAATCATTGTTGGTTTCACCCTTCACTTGTTGATCTATTACAGACTTATTTTGTCCTCTTACACAACTGTGGCCCCAAACATCTTGAACTCTGATCCTCTTGGCTTGGTTTCCAGTTGCCTACACTTGTAGCAGAGCAGTTAGTGCTTCTGACAGCACATTTAGCTGTAGGAATGGGTTGAGAAGGAAAAACTAGAGTGGAAGACAGAACCATGCTTTTTGTTATCCAGTCTGCTAAACCAGAGGCATATGATTGTGCCTTCCCCCTTTATGCAATAAACAGCTATGCATTCCCATCGCTTCTGTTGCCACCAGAAGAAGGTGCTGCTTTGTCTTTCTCATCAACAATGGAAATGGGATTGTGCAGAAGGTTGCCTTGATTTTACTTAAATATGCCATGGTGATGTTTTAAATTTATTTCTGGAGATGAGGGTCCCCCCACCCCCGCAAGGAATCACTGAAGGTAGGAGCTGTCAGGATTGACTCAGAATATGCATGTGGCTCAGGCAGAGGCAGCTGTGTTTGAACTTGGGCCTCACCCTAGGTGGGTGAGGCCTTAAACTGCTGGGTGAGGCCTTAAGCTGCTGTTATCTCCTGTGCGCTCCCTACCCCACATCTAGTCTTAACTTACTGTCAAATATCCTTTTTTTGGGTAAGTTCAGTACTGACAGATTCTTGACTCTTTCTTTTTTTATTGTGATGCATAGGGGTTACTCCTGGCTCATGCACTCAGGAATTAACTCCAGGTGGTGCTCGGGGGACCATATGGGATGCTGGGAATCGAACCTGGGTCGGCCGCGTGCAAGGCAAACGTCCTACCTGCTATCACTCCAGCCCCTCCTGACCCTTTCTCAGTATACCCTTGTTTAAGATATACTGTTCACCTGCATCATAGATGTACTTGTAAAAATATACAAAATTCAGATTATTTTTGTTTTGCAGCAGTGAAAAGTGAAACGTCAATGGTAGTATTTTTAATATCTTTTCAGTAGTGTTTATCCTTTTTTTGTATTTGGGCCACATCAGGCTGTGATCAGGGGCTACTCCCCTTTGAGGTATTATCCTTTGGAATGGGGGGAGCATGTAGTGTTTGGGATCAAACTCAGGCTTCTCACATGTTTAAGATGTGGTCAACACATCGAACTCTATCTCTGTCCCAGCAGTGCTTATCTGGATGCTATGTCAATTTAGAGGTTATTCTGTGACTCCATGTTAGAAATTACCGAGGTGGGGGTGGTTTGGGCCACTCCTGATGGTGTTTAGGTCTATTCCTGCCCGTGGTCGGGGGTCATATGTGGTCTCAGGAATTGAAACTGGGGTTGCAAGGCAAGCACCTTAACCCTAGCCCCTAGACATTTTAAAGACAGCTTGTTTATATTCTCAGATTCTGAATTGGCTTATGCAGTGTTAGATAATTTGTGGGCTTTTTGTTTTTGCCATATCTGGCAGTGCTCAGAGCCTCCTCTTGAATTGATGCTCAAGGGGTCACTCCTAACTATGCTCAGGGGCCATGTATGGTGCTTGGAATTGCACCTGGGGCATGTGTATCCAAAGCATGTACTCTGGCTCGTTGAACTCTCTGGCATTTATTTGATGGTTTAATGATTTCATTTGAATTTTTTTGTTTTGCCTTTTTGAGTCACACTCAGTGATGCTCAGGGGTTACTTCTGGCTCTTCATTCAGGAATTACTCCTGGTGGTGCTAAGAGGACCATGTGGGATGCTAGGGATCGAACCTGGGTTGGCTGCGTGCAAGGCAAACATACCTGCTGTACTATTTTTCTGGCCCCCCCTTCACTGGAATTTTAGTCCTTTGTATATGAAATTGCTATGGCAACTGATAATTTTACACATGATGGCTAACTGGAGTTGCCCATACTTATAAATAAAGCTCTTTTATGAGTCATGTATAAAATTGTTCTTTGTAAAATGACTTTTCCCCCAAGTTATTCTAAAGAACCTTGTTTAAGCCTATAGTTTGTTGAATCATTGATTGCTACTTTGATTGTGGATTCACTGCACTAAGGGCTACTATCCTTTTTTTTTTTTTTTGCTTTTTGGGTCACACCTGGCGATGCTCAGGGGTTACTCCTGGCTTTGCACTCAGGAATCACTCCTGGCGGTGCTCAGGGGACCATGTGGGATGCTGAGAATTGAACCCGGGTCGGTCTCGTGCAAGGAAAACGCCCTACCTGCTGTGCTATCGCTCCAGCCCCAAGGGCTGCTATCATTTTTACCATCCTATCTTACTGTCATTTGTTGCTGTTTCAAACCGTACTTAGTGAAACTGTATGTTTTTATTTCTCTTTTGTGATTTTTATAAACTTTGCTTATTCAAATGCCAATATTTCAGTGCTTTGGGAGGAATTGGGGAGATGTGTGGTGGGAATGAAGTTGTGGATGATATAAGACAGGGCCTGGCTCATAAAGGAAAAAAGGTGAAATCTCCTGGATAATTGTTAGAGTATTAATCAGAAGATCTTCTCAAGTGGGTGCTTATAGCCTAAGCATTCTGTAGGAAGGTAAATATTAAGTAGACTTGCTTGGCTGAAGTGGTGAGTCAAGTAGTAACAAGAAGTGAGTGTAGTAGAGAGTCAATTGGAAGATTTAGTAAGAATGGAGACAGAGGAGTTTGAATTTAATTTGAGAGGCAATTGAGAACTACTAGGTTTTCATCAACCTGATTTTACTTGTGTGTATGTATAGACATTGGGGAGATAGGGTGGCTCTATCTAGAAGGAAAGCAGGAACCATTCTTAGCTTAAGCACCTCTAAACTAAGCAACCTTCTCATGTTTATCTTAGGATGCATAGTTCTACAGGAAAAGTCTTACATGTTTCCATCTTTATCCTTATTCATACTATTTTTCCGTGTCTGAAACTTCCTACTTCTTTGTTATAAAGCTTTCTCATCCTTTGTCAGGTTAAATTTCTCCTTTGATTTCATTCGCTTCCCTAAAAAGTCTTTGCTTTTCCCCGTTAAGTCTTAGGCATAGTGATTCTCTTAGCAAACTTTTTTGATTTGATAGAGGAAGCAGAATTGATATATATTTTTTTGCTTTATGGGTCACACCTGGCAGTGCACAGGGGTTACTCCTGGCTCTGTACTCCCGAATCACCCCTGGTGGTGCTCAGAGGACCATATGGGATGCTGGGAATGTAACCCGGGTCGGCCGTGTGCAAGGCAAATGCCCTACCCGCTGTGCTATTGCTCCAGCCCCTAGAACTGATATCTTAGATTTTGAACTTTGGGAAAGCAGTGCTTTCCTTGACTCTTTAGAAATTACCTATTTGTGCCTAACAGTACTGATTGCTAAGTGAGAGAATTGACCTTAACTATTTAACATGGGGTGTTTTTTTTTACCTTTTCTAAAATTACCTCACTGATTATCTTATATATATATATTTTGGCCATACCTGGTAATGCTCAGGACTATATGGGATGCTGGGGATTGAAACCCACTTGGCCACGAGCGAGGCAAGTGACCTATCTGCTGTACTATCAGTCTGGCCCCAATTATTTGATAATTATCTTGAAGATAGTCTCATTTTTTCTTTATGCTTTTTGGGCCACATCTGGTGATGCCAAGGACTTACTCTTGGCTATGCTCAGGACTCATACCTGGCGACCATATGGGATCTGGGGATTGAATGCTAGTTGGCCATGTTCAAGGCAAACACCCTACTCTTTGTACTATTTATCCAGCCTCAAAGATAGTCTCTTCTTACCCATGATTATTGACACAACTTGATACAATATGCTGTGATGGCTCTAGTTCAGAGGTTTTCAAACTTATTTGGCCTGTGGTCCCCTTTTCAGAAAAATAATTAGCACTTACCTCCTTTAAGTGAACATGCGAAAAGTACCCCTGAATTGCTCCTGAGGCTTCTACCACTTCCTCCCCTGGATTGTTCCAGTACACCCTAGGGGGGGGGGGTGTCATACTGTGAGGGCCCCTAGGATATTCCAAGTGGTGAGTCAGTGGGTGGGGTTCAGGATGGGCCCGTGTCCAGGAAGGAAACAAGTTTGGAAGGGGTCACAGTTGGTAAAAGGTTGAGAAACACTGCTGTTCTAGATGATATAGCTAAATATAGGTACAGTGTCACAACTTGCTTCCGTTTAAGAGTTGATAGAACCCAGAGGGTAAAATTACGCAAGTCAGCTAAAATTGTTAAATGATTGCAAGGATTCTGATTATGGCACAGAAATCACATAGCTGTAGGTAAAAGTCCAAAGACTGCACAATAAGCTTAGCAGAAGGAATGTGTGTGACGAGATTGAATTATTCAGTTATGTCTGCCAAAACAGGTGATCCTTAAAATTGAGAGAAATGACACAGATGACAGAATTAATGGCTTCGTATAAGGTTAGAAATGTCACAATTCATAAAGGAATGTATCTAATAAGATAAATGATATTCTACCTCTGATGTTTTGAGTTTCATTTAGCCATTGGGCTTTATGCATGAGGTCCTGGGAGAGAGACAGCCATGCTCTCTCCAAAATGACCACATATTGCTAGTTATGACAACCATAAGAGTACAGCTTGGTGGTGGTTTATTTGCTTTCTGACTTGGTTCACCTAACAAATGATACTACTTACTGACAAAATTTTTTTATATGTGAAGATAAATCACCTGATTCTGGATATCATAATGTGGTTGTACATAAGATAAAATAGAGGATGATACTTGGGTGAAATGGACAAAATCCTACTTTTTAGAACTAAATTTTTTGTGAGGGGTGTATTGGGCTGTACCCAGCTGTGCTCAGGCCTTATTCTGGCTCTGTGCTCAGGGATCATTCCTAGTGGAGGTTGGGGACCATATGGGGTACTAAGGAATCCAACCCCAGTTAGTGGTGTGCAAGGCCAAGTGCCTTACCAACCCACTTTAATAATCATTTGACCCCATTTCTCCTTTGTTTCTTTGGGTCTTATCCAACTGTCCTCAGGGCTCCCAGCTCTGTCCTCAGGAATCACTCCTAGTGGGCCTTGGAGAACTATATGCAGTGCTGGGCATTGAACACAAGCGGCTATATGCAATGCAAGCACCTTACTTGTTGTATATCTCTCTGGCCTCCTAATAAATTTTTACACCTGTAACTGTTTGGGATGATAAGCCGGCCCCCTATTATCATTGTTCATTGACACTAGATTTGATGGGAAAAGGTGAACAAGAACACATAAAAATTTATCCTCATTACAAAAAAATTGGACCACACATGGTGGTGCTCAGAGCTTACTCCTGGCTGTGTGCTCAGGGATCACTCCTGTCAGTGTTTGGGGAACCATCCAGGATGCCGGGGAGTGAACCCAGACTGGCCACGTTGATGAACAGACTGGTGAATCAAGTGACTAGCAGCAATATTGCACGGCTAATAAGAGCAGAATCAACTCCTTTTCCTTTGTGTTTGTTTTTTGAGCCACACCCAGTGCTCAGGGCTAAGTCCTGGGTCTGTGCTCAGGAATCTCTCCTGGCAGGGTTCTGGAACCATATGGTGTGCCAGGCATTGAACCTCGTCGGATGTGTGCAAGACAAGTACCTTGCCTGCTGTAGTCCCTCTTCAATCTCAACCCGCCTTTCTTTATTTACTCAATTCTAATGGCACTTAATGCTAATGAATATCAGTATTAAGTGGCAGGTGCCAGGGTGGAAGACTTGGTTAGGTCGTAATCCAGATAAGCTGAAGTCCAAGTTTTTAAATATGCTAAAGAGCCCAAGGTTAGGTTTACTGATAGCTAACCATACCTACTTTTTCCCCCACTATGGAGAATGTTTAGCTCTTGATCATGATTGATCATGACCTTGGACAAACTACTTGAACCAAAGGGATGAAGCTTTTTTTTAGCATGACTTATGTTTGAGGAGAGAAACTATAAATAAGGCCCATCGTCTTATCTAAAGCTGCTAGGACCAAATGCATTTTGAAATTCAGAATGTTTGGGCTCCTAGAAAGATGATGATACCATATATAAAATTCCCAGGTATGCCTGGGGAAGCTTTGCCTTTTAGTAAAGCACGTTCATATTTCTGCAGCAAAAGGGCTGAGTCCTCATACCAAATTGGAGCAGGGATGGTAAGTTCTATGAATTGCTTCTTGCTAGTTGTGGTCAGGTGTAGCCAGCCGGTGAATTTTTAGAGCTTTCACAGTTCGGAGTTGAGGATGAGACCTTTTAGTTCTGAACTTTTACTTGTTAATCAGTAGTTGACTGAATACCATGACCAGGAGCTAGATCTTAAAGAATATTAGCACTAGTATTCAAGACATTTTCGGTGAAGAAAGCAGAATATAATTAATGATGAATCTGTCTGGGTTTCCAGGATTTGTACTGTGTTCGCAGTGACCTGGGGAACCTGCTCAAAGCCCTGGGTCGCTTGGAAGAAGCCAAGGTAGGTGTTTGCTAGAACACATTTAAACATCAGTGTTACGAAAACTTGTACTTTTTGCCAAGTCTTCAACTCTTCATTGAGCTATCTTCACAAAACAGTCCTATGAAACAGAGGAAAACTGACGGCATGAATCACCCCAGACTAGAGCAGGGCCAGGCTTTGGCATATCTGTTCTAAGTCTGGGAGTAAAGCAAGAACCTGAACATTTTGGAGCCTTTCTGCTGAGCTAGATCATCTTTTAACAGTGGGCTCCGACATGATCTCATGTTGGAATAAATAACATTCCTTCAAATCTGAGGCTTGCCTGCTGGTGACAAGCAGAGCGCCTGTGATTTGGCTCAAGACTCCTGTATGATGCAGGTGCCATTGAATATGCTGCTCTTCTAAGTCCTTTGTGGCTTGTAAGTGGAGAAGAATTTCATCCAAATGTTACCCTGTAATACTGGCATTTAAAATTCTTATTTAACCTTCCTCCCTCCATCTTCCTTACCCTTTCACAGTGGAAGAAAGGCTGTTAAAAATGATTGCAAATTAATAATTGGAATATCCCGCCCCTTCGCTCGTCCCCACTTCCTTTCCTCAAGTTCTTTCCCCCTCTTTTCCAGTCCTAGTTGTCTACCTTCTCTTTCTTCCTTCTTTTATTCCTCCCCATCCCACCTCCTCGGGAAAAAAAAATAGAAGGACAAAGCTGGCTTGTTTGGGAAATGGACTGATCGAAAGAAAACTTGCCAAAGTGGAAAGGTGGCTTTTAGCATTCCTTGTTTCTAAATACTGAATTTGAACGCCAGGTTGGGTTATTAAAGCTTTTGGTGTAATTTTAAATTAAATTAAACATGCAATTGTTTTGTTACAAGCCACCTTACGCAACCGCGCTGCAGGGGTGAGGAGTGGGGAGAAACCAGAATGCTTCTGAAACTCCCACCTGTTGCTCTGAGCCCCACGCGCATGCTAATGCGTGGAGTGTATGCGCAGCGTAGCTGTCTGTTTGCTTGATCTAGGGAGGGCGAAGGCTTTTCAGCACCATCTAATGTTAAAAGCGCACGGTTTTTAAGTGCATAGCTCAGCTCATAAATTATGCTGACACCTTGGATTAACCTTTTGTAGGTTTCCAGCTAATTGTAATTGATTTCAATCCTAGATGATAAATCGAATTGGTAATTTTTGAAAAAATACTTGATCAGCTCCTGTTAATTATCACCCCACCAAGCGGACAGCTAACATGAATTGCACTTCACTGCAGCTTTAGAGATTGGTTTAGGCTGAGACATTGCGCCTGCCTTAGGTTGCTGACTTCTTTATTTCAGAGCTCTGGAGACACCTAGTTTGAAAAATGTTATTCTGTTTTTGCGAGAACTTAGCAAACAAGAAAATACTCTTGAGTGAAATGCAATGTTTTTCTTTTGTAATCAGTGCATTTGAAAATTCAAGCCAGCATGTTCCTAGTAGATAGAAGCAAAATTAAGTTGTCTTTATAGAAAATGAAGAGCCTTTCTTCCAGAAAAAAAATCCCCGCTGTATGCAATAGCCCTGATTAACCCTCTCCCTTCTGCATGTTTCCCATGTTACAGATTTGAGACTGTCCTCATTCCCATATGTAATAGACATCCAAAGAATTTCAATTGCTTTGTTGAACTTTTACTAATGATCTTGTTTTTATTTTCTCTCTTGTTTTTGGTTTTTCACCATTGATATTGTATTTAGAAGGTTTCAGGTGGGTGAAACCTCCTATTCCATGCGTAAGGTGCCTCGCTGAAGGGAGCTCGAGGCCTGGATCTAGGGCAGACACACACCTCCTCCTCTTCCAGCAAGGAACGCACCGAAAAGTCACATGATGAGAAATATGGTAACGGGTTTGTAACTGCCACAGCGAAACAATTTGCCTCCATGCCTGAATCTTCTGTCTTGTGGCTTCAGAAACAGCTTAAAATAATTTTATTACAAGCAAGTTATGTAAGAGAATGTTTTATACTATGGCCACAATTCTATCAAAGATAAGTAAAAGTTAATTGATATTAAAATTATTAGAGATAATTTACTAGTTAAAGCTTCTAACTCTTCTTGTTGTTCATTTTTTTCCTTTTTTCTTCTTTGTTTGGATTGCAGCATTCTGCTCTTCTGATGATGCGCTGTGACCCTGCAGTAGCGCAAAGGCTGCGCAGCGTTAATGCGCAATGCGTGCAATGAGCCCCTGTGAACGGTTGACTAGATGAGTAATCTGATTGACTGGCTCCCTCAGTCCCATTCTGTAGCCTTTTTGGATAAAATTGGGTCTTAACATACTTCGAGTCCAACTAATCTCATTAAACAAATATTCTCTATGGGCCTGTCTAGTAGATTAATGGATCTGGTTGGCCGTTTGCTACGTCTAGGGGTGTTCTATGTAGCGCAGCAGTTCGCAGCGATTGCGCAGTGCGGTGCTGTTAGGTTGCGCAAGCGATGTTTGCGCTCGCATTACAGGGACCTCAACCTAGGTGCAATCCTGTCATATGAGGTTTCAGCTTTAGTCCTCCTTGGGAGATGGGAGCATTGTGAGGATGTAGCTTACTTGAAAATTTGTTTACCTATTTATTTTTTGCAATGCTGGGCATCAGACCCAGGGCTTTGCTCTTTGGAGGCATCTCTACAACCGAGATGCGTACCCGGTCTGTGAGGATATGACTTTATAATTTCTGACTTAGCAGGAAAAAAGAACACTTTTTCTCCTCAGTTGCAGAGTTTTGATGTTAGTCTTGTTTAGAGTAGTTTCCCAAAATGTGTTTCATAAACGTTTTGAAATGTGCCCCATGAGAGAAGAGTTCCACGGTCAACTAAGTTTAGGGAACCCTCCAGGTATTACCGAAAGCTTAGGGAAGCCCTTTAGTAAAAGTTTTTCTAATTTATTTGATCATGAAATCCTTTTTTTTTCTAGTGACACCTATTCATGTATTACAGAACACACTTTGGGGAAATGAGAGATGGCTGGGGAGGAGATGGGAAAAGTTGGCCTTAAGTCACATTCTCTAGATAGCATTTATAAGCTTAGCAAGAGCCCTTGGGTGTTCAGATAAGAGGCCATTGCTTTAAGATAACTTGCCAGATAAATTCCAGTGTAAGGGTCGGCCATTAGTTGGCAGAACTGAAAATGGTGGTTTGCACTTGGGTTCTGGTGGCGCAGGCGCAGGAGCAGCCAGCTGTGGCAGCGCATTAGTTTTGGCGCAAGCGAGCCTATGCTGCAGGGTCACTTTTGGCTGGTCAGAGAAGGAATAATGATATCACCTTCTTCCCCTCCCCAATCTTTTTTTTTCCCCCTTTGCAAATATTCCCCTTTCCCTTTACCTCCTTCCCCTCCCATCTTCTTTCATTAACCCCTCCTAAGGCATGTTATTTGAAAGCAATTGAGACGCAACCGAACTTTGCGGTAGCTTGGAGTAATCTTGGCTGTGTTTTCAATGCACAAGGGGAGATTTGGCTTGCAATTCATCACTTTGAAAAGGTGAGTCACTAATACTGATATTTTAGTAGACCTTTCCATAACTAGTCACATAATGTCTTTGACGGAATTGCAGTGTTTGCTGGATGGTAATCACAGTTTCTAATTTGTAGTTAACCTTTATTTTTAAAAAAGTCAGCTTTATGATAAGGAAGCAGTTTCATGATAAAAAAGGTGATTCCAGCATTGGGGCAAGAAGAATACAAAATAATCTATTACAGTGTTTTGTCACACTGAAAACAAGGAAGATTTTATGTATTTGTTTCAGAAGGACTCAACTCAGGAGGCAAGTGGAATAGATTCCCACCGACTAAAAAAGGGACTTTAGTGTCAATAGGAATGAGTAATAACAAATATGTTGAAGTTATCAAATCTCTTTAAATCTGTGAGTTTGTACTTATGTTAAAAGGAAATTAACTGGTCACTTTTTGAAGTTGTGCAACTCATTTTATTTATTTATTTATTTATTTATTTGCTTTTTGGGTCACACCTGGCTATGCACAGGGGTTACTCCTGGCTCTGCACTCCGGAATCACTCCTGGCGGTGCTCAGGGGACCATATGGGATGCTGAGAATCGAACCCGGGTCGGCTGTGTGCAAGGCAAACGCCCTACCCGCTCCAGCCCCTGTGCAACTCATTTTAAAAGCTTATTAAGGTCCCAGGGATGTGACTTGGTAAAGCATGATTTGGGTTTGATCTCTGGCATCTTCCCTCACCCCATGCCCCCAAGAAAAAAACTTATCTCAAGGGGAAGAATAATGCTTTTGTCGTCTTTTTTTGCTTTTTGGGTCACATCCAGCAATGCTCAGGGGTTACTCCTGGCTCTGCACTCAAACTACTCCTGGCGCTGCTAGGGGGGGACCATATGGGATGCCGGGAATCGAATCTGGGTCTGTCTCGTTCAAGGCAAACGCCCTAACCTCTGTACTACAGCTCCAGCCCCACTTTTTCCTTTCTCTATGAACAAGAGCTCAGGTCACTCACTAGAAATAGTTGATTTGAGAAAGTTACTCTGCTTTAAAATTTTCTTAGAAATGGGGAAGAAGAGAGAAGTACGTGTTCAAGAGAGAACATGGGCTTCTCTAGAGTGGAACAAAGCAAGCAAAGATACATAGAGATAAGCAAGTGAGATGTATTCAAGGAAGAACATTAACTTGAGAGGATAACCCTGGGAAAGTTTATTTTTATTCATTGAAAATTTTTTATAGAAGTGCTTCAGCCAGTAATTAAGACTGATAGGATTTAGAGTATCACAATTAGTAGAATAGGTATTCATCAGTGATCTAAAAAGTAACACAAGCAGACATTATATACCTTGGGAGAGAAGTTCTACCAGTGAAATGACTTCACAAACAAAAAGTCCCAAGTCTGACTGAGCTTCTGTAGTTCTAACTACCACTTTACAGGAAGTGGACGGGATAAGGAAACATTAAAGACACCATAGTTATGCAGTCAGCAAAATCTAGACAAGGGGAAACACTATAGGAAAATCTCTCCCTTCCTCCCTTCCTTCCCTCTCCTCTTCCTTCTCCCCTTTTGCCATTTCCCCCTCTCCCCCTCTCTTTTAGTCCACACCTGGCGATGCTTAGGGATTACTCCAGGTGGTGCTCACTCAGGAATTAGGTGAACCATATGGGTTGCCGGGAAGTGAACCCAGATCAGCTATGTGCAGGCAAGCGTCCTACCCACCGTACTATATCTTTAGCCCCTGATTTTCTTTCCTTTTATTTTGTTTTTTGGGGCCACATCCAGTGGTGCTCAGGGTTTACTCCTGGATCTGTACTCAGAAATTATTCCTGGTGGTGCTCAGGGGACCACGTGGGATGCTTGAATTGAACCCTGCTTGGTCATGTGCAAGACAAGCGCCCTACCCTATCTCTCTGCCCCTGATTTCATGCCTTGAACAGATTATAGTAATAAAAATGAAGATTCAAAACATTGGCATTAAACGACAACTGATATATATTGCTTTTTGGGTCACACCCGATGACGCACAGGGGTCACTCCTGGCTCTGCACTCAGGAATTACCCCTGGCGGTGCTCAGGGGACCATATAGGATGCTGGGAATCAAACCCGGGTCGGCTGCGTGCAAGGAAAACGCCCTACCCGCTGTAGCCCTACCGCTCTAGCCCCCAGACAACTGATATTTTGAGGGGTAATTTTAGAATTTATTACATAACCTATCAATTTGAACATAAGGGAAGAAGGAAATTTAGTTTAAAAAGTAGCATCTGTAGTGGGCCAGAGAGATGGCCTTATGGGCTGCAAAGTGCATGTTTTGCATGTGAGAGGCCTGGGTTCCGTTCCTGATAACCACATGTTATTCCTGAGCACTTCCAGGGATGTGAATACTGAGATGGGATTATCCCTTAGCACTACTATTAACCTCAAAATGAAAAAAAACAAAAACAAACAGAAGGGGCCTCAGAATCGTAAAGGGGTAAGGTGCTCACCTTGCACACAGCCTACCTCGTTAGGACCCTGACACTGCATATAGTTCGCTAA
This sequence comes from Sorex araneus, assembly GCF_027595985.1. Lineage (NCBI taxonomy): Eukaryota > Metazoa > Chordata > Mammalia > Eulipotyphla > Soricidae > Sorex > Sorex araneus. Next base: position 140,687,928 of record NC_073313.1, on the reverse strand, counting down.
GCATTGCTAGGAGTAATCCTTGAGGATAGCCTGTTGTCACCCCAAAATAAAAGGAAAAAATCTGTAGGAAAACAGCCAAAATGTCATATGGTGCATCTTATGCCTTCCCAATGTGGGCAGGTGATTTAGGCAGCTGTAAGGGCACCTTGGGAGACCTTATGCTAATCTGGAGGCTTCTGCACTAATTTTGAATTTCTGAATTCTAAACTTTGTTGTACAAGCTGTCACTTGAAATGTGTATAGAAAATCTCTCAGGGTGGGAGAGATAGCTCACGCAGCTGACCCTGCTTCATCCCCTGGCATCCTGGAAGGCTCCCTGAGCACAGCTGAGTGTGGCCCCCAAAACGAACATCAAAACAAAACAAAAAGGGCTGGAGTGACAGGACAGCGGGTAGGGCGTTTGCCTTGCACTCGGCCGACCCGGGTTCGATCCCCGGCATCCCATATGGTCCCCCAAGCACGCCAGGAGTAATTCCTGAGTGCAAAGCCAGGAGTAACCCCTGAGCATCGCTGGGTGTGACCTAAAAAAAGCAAAGCAAAACAAAACAAACCCTTCTGATCAAAAATTTTCAGATCTGTGAGTCATGGGTCTTAATGATAGTACAGCAGGTAGGGCATTTCCTTGCATGTGGCTGACTTAGTTTGATCCCTGGCATCTGGAATTAGCCCCTGAGCCCACCAGGAGCGATCCCGGGCACTGTCAGGTGTGGCCCAAGAGCTAGAAGAGAATAATAAAATGTATCCCTTTAGGACACAATTCATGCCCCCCACCCCCTTTTACTGTGGTTAACAAAATTGTGATAATTGGTTACAGGCATTTGGTATTCCAACACCAGCCCCACTACCGCTATGCCATTTTCCCAAACACCCTTTAAGGCTGCCCCCATAGCAGGTCCATAATAGTTTATTTTATATTGCTTGTTATTAATAAATCGATAACCGTATGACCATTTTTTCCCAATGCTTAAAAAAACTTTTTAAATGAAAATTTAGTATATGAGGAGTCATGAGTGGGTGATACTAATTGGGTTTTTAAATTGAAAGAAAAAAGGGTCAGGGGGGCCAGAGCGATAGCACAGCAGGTAGGGGCGTTTGCCTTGCTCGAGGGTGACCTGGGTTCGATCCCCCAGGCACCGCCGGGAGTAATTCCTGAGTGCAGAGCCAGGAGTAACCCCTGAGCATCGCTGGGTATGACCCAAAAAGCAAAAAAAGAAAAAAAGAACAAAGGGCCAGAGAGATAGAATAGGGGTTGAGGTGATTGTCTTACACGTGGCTGACCTTGTTTTGATCCCTGACACCACATTAACAAAACTGATCACTGATTGTAGGTCCAAGAGTATGTCTTGAGCACTGCTGGGTGTGGCCCCAGCATCCCCCGAAAAATATTGGGAACACTTCTTTAAAAAGTGAAATAAGAGTTTTTCTTTAGAAAATGATTGCAGGTTCTAAAATGATCTTAGAATTAAAAAAATTGTAATTGTGAAGTTAATATGGTAAAACCCAAATTTGCTCTAAATAACTGCCCTGTAATTAATCTTTAGGCTGTTACCCTTGACCCCAATTTTCTGGATGCTTACATCAATTTAGGAAATGTCTTAAAAGAGGCGCGGATTTTTGACAGGTGAGAGAAAATTTTATTTGATAAATTTTTTTAGAGTCTATTGTATTGAGAGTTTGGAATGAAATGATGACAATGATCTGTCAAAATGTATTCTTTTTTAGCATATGGCTTTTTTTTTGAGCATGACTTGTATTACCTTCTACTTAAAAATATTGTTGCCTCACTATTCATTGTTGTCTTCCTGTAAAGCCATTTATTCTGCTCTTTGGAAGTTGAAATTTCCTTTATTGTCAGACTTTTGAATGATTTTTTTTTAGATTAAGTTATTTCTTTAATCAGTTTCAGGGAGCTAAGTAAATTCTGACTTTTTTCTTTGTTAAAGGAAAACCTTTTTTAAAAAAAGTCAGCTTACCATATGGGGGTTGCACTCAGGAGCTCTTTGTGGAATGTGCCCACTTTTCACCATCACAGGCTTCTGGCCATGCAAGATGGTCCTGGCTCTGTGGGTGGCCACCCTATGAAGTTTGGGGTGGTACTTGTTCTTTTGGACCATGTGGTTGGTGATTGCTGCTGTGGGTGGTGTGTGCATTCTTGGTGATGGTGGTCTGCACGTAAGAGGTGGTGAACTTCTGCTTGGGTCAGTAACTGCTTCATGACCACCATGATGCCCTTGCCGTTGGCCTTTGGTTCCATGACCACCACCTTGTGATAGCCAAGTCTGTTGCAGCAGAAAGGGAATTGCAGACCTTGAGATTATTGGGCTCAGTGCTGGATGTTTGCTTGAGGAAGCTGGATCAGTTGTGCTGACCATATACTGCGAATGTGCGGGCATGTTGGCAGCTTCTCTAGCCGTGGTTGCCGGAGGAGCTGGAAGCCTCGTTCTTACACAAATTAGGAATCTTTCCATTGTGAAATTTTCAAAAGCTACCATTTTGATTTGAAGTTCAGTATAGTGTGGCATGTGTTATAGTGAACTGCAATTGATGCATTCCCCTGGTATAGTATCACATGAATTACGACAAGGCATCCATTAAGTTGGTCGCATTGTGTGTGTTTGTGTGTGTTTCTTTACAGAGCTGTGGCAGCTTACCTTCGTGCTCTTAGTCTGAGTCCAAACCATGCAGTGGTACATGGCAACTTGGCTTGTGTATACTATGAGCAAGGCCTGATAGACCTGGCGATAGACACCTACAGGCGAGCGATTGAACTGCAACCACATTTCCCTGACGCTTACTGCAACCTAGCCAATGCTCTCAAAGAGAAGGGCAGCGTAAGGATTTTTATTCTGTCATTTTCCTCTGTTGCCTGGTAGGATTCAAAAAGTCTTTTTTGTACTTTACTCTTTTAAGTGTTGATATGTGGTAGAATATTTGACTTGGTAGTTTTAGTCGTGAGGAAGAATAACAAAAAATCTGATCACTGAAACACTGTCAGTCATTAGGTTTTCCTAAGCAATTACTAGAATAATATTATTCTGTTATTCTTTGCTATAGGTTTTTAATAGTTACTTTGTTTTCTAGGTTGCTGAAGCAGAAGATTGTTATAATACAGCTCTTCGACTATGCCCCACCCACGCAGATTCTCTGAATAACTTAGCCAATATCAAACGAGAACAAGGAAACATTGAAGAAGCAGTTCGCTTGTACCGTAAAGCATTAGAAGTATGTTGAGAAAGTTGTGGCTGAGTTTTGTTTCTGTGGTATCAGGGAATGTAGTTTGGTTGGCCATGTCGTCTGCCTCTTTTGTAAAAATGCTGAATTATTATTGCACCAGTCATTGAGTACCAAAGGTACTTGAGGTACTGTCAAGAAGATCTCTAAATGCAGTTAAGAAGATCTGTAAATACAGAGTTTATTTTACAGATAGGTAAGATCTGCAGAATGAACTGAAACATAAGTTGTAGTTCAAGAGAAGTCATCAGTGAGTACATATATTCCCAAGTCTTGAGGGTTTGACTCAAGATTTTTTTTTGAAACTTGAAATTCTGGGGATTAAGCTGGGGTCGGCTGCATGCAAGGCAAGTGTCTGACCTGCTTTACTATCTCTCTGGCCCCCTTGAGTTAAGATCTTATCACTATGTTGGTATCAAAGTGATACATATTCAGTGCAAACCATTTTTTATGATGTGACAATGTGCTTATACTAGCAATTGTTACATCATTTTCAATTTAGGATATTTTTCTCTTATTTGGAGGAGGGTGCTCCCAAGCAGTACTTAGAGTGCCTGCAGACCTTTCCTGTCAATTCTTGGCTAATTGGGCTGGATAGTTCAATGTGAGGGCTGGCGACCACTAGGGCTCATGTTTGGAGACCTCCAGGGCAACATCTGGCACTGCTCTGTCCTTAGGACCATGGTGCCGGGGATTGAACCAGGGTCTGTCTGGTACATGTTTTGCTTCTGTCCTAACCCCTGTAATCTCTGGCCCTAATTTAAGAATATTGGGATTTATTAAGATGTGATTCCATTATAAGTCAAGTAAGATTGGTATATGATCTGTAACATATATATCATGTATTACCTGTTATATTAGTGATAAGTAGATATGGGATTTCAGTGGTGCTGAGGTGGTAGGCATAAATTAAGAGGGAGAGATCTCCTTGATTATGTTTCAAAGCAGAGTATCAAAGGAAGAGTTAGAATTAAGGTACTTGTTAGCCTTTGAAGACTGAGTAGAATTAAAGAAATTAAAAATGGAGATATATAAAAGTCTTTGAGCAAAGTTTGTTGTGGTAAGTTGATAATTGTTGTAGCATTTTAAAAACCTTTGTTATTTTGGCTTTTTACTAGGTATTCCCAGAATTTGCTGCTGCCCATTCAAATTTAGCAAGTGTACTCCAACAGCAAGGAAAACTACAAGAAGCTCTGATGCATTATAAGGAAGCTATTCGGTAAGAGATTCAGAACTCACCCCACCCTCTCTGTTTCCAAGTTTTCATTTAATGTTTGGCATTTGGCATATGCTAAAGTGGTAATAGACAGCATTACAGGGGATTAAAAGGCTTTTTGTACTAAATAAATAAAGCCTTTGTGCTCTCTGTTTTAGAATCAGTCCTACCTTTGCTGATGCCTACTCAAATATGGGAAATACTCTAAAAGAGATGCAGGACGTTCAGGGAGCCTTGCAATGTTATACTCGAGCCATTCAGATTAACCCAGCATTTGCTGATGCTCACAGTAATCTGGCTTCTATTCACAAGGTACTACTGTTATAAGTCTTGGAACAATAATTAATAGCAACTTTTAACTCAGACATTTTTTAACCTTCCATATTTTGTTTTATTTGCAGGATTCAGGGAATATTCCAGAAGCAATAGCTTCTTACCGTACTGCTCTGAAGCTTAAACCTGATTTTCCTGATGCTTATTGTAATTTGGCTCATTGCCTGCAGGTAAAGACTAACAGGCTAGTAATAAGCTTTCAGTATTATTAAATCACATTTAATTGACATAGTGATCCATTTATCTTAGGTCAAAGATGCATGAAGTATTAAATCCTAGAATTAGGATTTTCTGGATGATCGTTTCTTTTTTGTCTTCCAGATTGTCTGTGATTGGACAGATTATGATGAGCGAATGAAGAAGTTAGTCAGTATTGTGGCTGACCAGTTAGAGAAGAATAGATTACCTTCTGTACATCCTCATCATAGTATGCTATACCCTCTTTCACATGGCTTCAGGAAGGCTATTGCTGAGAGACATGGGAACCTCTGCTTGGATAAGGTATGATTCTTTTGAATTTTAATCTCTTTGTTAAGTAAAATCCAGGTACCAAAAATGATAAGAAAGGTGTGTCTGAATGAATATTTATACATGAACATAAATGGAAATGGGAGGGTGGACTAAGTGCATGCTTTGCATTCATGGGACCTGAGTTCGTCCTTGATCCCCCACAAAGGTAAATGGACTTCTATTAGCCATCTCAGAAGCCCCCCATTCATTGAGTACTCCTGATTCTTTCAGTCATAACTTATTCCTTGTTTTTTGTTTGGCAAGTGGTCACATTTGGCTGTGCTTAGGGCTTAATTTTGCCTGACTGTATACTCAAGGATTATTTCTGGCAGGGCATATGGGGTGCTGGGGTTGAACTTTCTGCAAGGCAGGTACCATACTTGCTGTCTTATCTATTCACATCATGTTTTAAAATTGCTAAGTAGTATTCATTCCATTGTCCACATAGAAGTACGCACACACCCATGAAATGATGCAAATTTGAGGTTTTTTAGGGGTCATACTTGACAGTGCTGGATGCTCCTAGGGTCTACAGGGATCAGACTCAGTGCATATGCTTTACTACTTGAGCTATTTCCTTGACCCCTACCACAATGATTTTTGTTTTGTTTTTGGGCCACGGGCTGGAGAGATAGCATAGCGGTAGGGCATTTTGCCTTGCATGCAGCCGACCTGGGTTCGATTCCTCCATCCCTCTCAGAGAGCCTGGCAAGCTACCACGAGCATTCTGCCTGCATGGCAGAGCCTGGAAAGCTACCCGTGATGTATTCAATATGCAAAAAAAATAGTAACAAGTCTCAAAATGGAGACGTAACTGGTACCCGTTGAGCAAATTGATGAACAATGGGACGACAGCGCTACAGTGCTTTTGGGCCACACCCAGCAATGCTCAGGGCATAGTTCTGGCTCTGCACCCAGGAATTATTTCTGGTAATGTTCAGAGGGACCATATGGATTGCTAGAATCAAGCCAGGGTTCGTCAACTGTGTGCAAAGCAACTGCCTTACCCACTGTGCTACCTTTCTGGTCCCACAACTTGTTTTTTTTTTTAATCTGTCAATATTTATTTACTTTTTAATTTTTTAAATTTTATTGAATCACCGTGAGATAGTTACAAGCTTTCATGTTTGGGTTACAATCTCACAATGATCAAACACCCATCCTCCACCAGTGCACATTCCCCATCACCAGTATCCCGGGTATACCCTCCCTTTCCCACCCTTCCCCTGCCTCTAAGGCAGACAATATTCCCCATATTCCCTTTCTACTTTTGGGCACAACAGACACTGAGAGGTCATCATGTTTGGTCCATTATCTACTTTCAGCATGCATCTCCCATGCCAAATGGTTCCTCCAGCCATCATTTTCTTAGTGATCCCTTCTCTATTCCATCTGCCTTCTCCCCTCATGAAGCTCATGAAGCAGTCTTCCAGCTATGGGGCAATCCCCCTGGCCCTTGTATCTACCGTCCTTGGGTGTCAGCCTCATGGGATGCTACCCTACACTCCACAAATGAGTGCAGTCCCTCTATGTCCCTCTCTTTCTGACTCATTTCACTTAGCAGGATACTCTCCATGTCTATCGATTTATAAGCAAATTTCATGACTTCATCTCTCCTAACACCTGCATAGTATTCCATTGTGTAGATGTACCAAAGTTTCTTTAACCAGTCATCTGTTTTAGGGCACTCGGGTTATTTCCATATTTTGACTATTGTGAACAGTGTTGCAATGAATATATAGGTAATCTGTCAGTATTTAAATAGGTTTGGTGTTTAGGCTTTTCTTCCTGTTTTTTTTTTTTGCTTTTTGGGGGTCACACCTGGTGATGCTCAGGGGTTGTTCCTGGCATTGCTTGGGAGATCATATGGGATGCCAGGGATTGAACCCGGGTCAGCCTTACCCACTGGACTATCACTCCGGTCTCTCTCCTTTGTTTTTGTTTTTGGGTCACATCCAGTGATCAGGGGTTTCTTCTGGCTCTGCACACAACAATCACTAACGGTGCTCTGGGGACCATAAAGATGCTGGGGACCAAATATAGGTTGGCCATGCACAACACAACTTCCCTTGTTTTTGTGAACCATATCTCTGAATGTAGGACTACAAATATCCTACAAAAAAGTTTTCTCTTTTTAAAAATTTCATTAAAGCACCATGATTTACAGAATTATTTATAGTTGGGTTTTAGGCATACAATATTGCAGCACTCATCCCATCACCAGTGTCAACTTTCCTCCACCAATGTTCCCAGGTTCTTTCCCATATCCCCCCCCCCCACACACACACACTCCAGCCTGCCCTCTTGACAGGAACGTTTCTAAATTCAGTTGTTAAAATTTGAGGTCTCATGATTTCAGTGTTGTTGACTCTGTGGTTTGGATATTTGGCTCTATCATTCCTTTGCACCACTTTTGTACCTGAAACCCTTGACAAGGCCCCCACTGATTCTCATTTGTGTCCTCTCCCCATCTTTTTTCTTTATCCACATACTCCAGGGCCAAGCTTGATCTGAGCAAGCTTGCATTGATATGAGCAAGCTTTAAACTGTTGCATTCCCCCATCCAGTTATTCTAAATACCACATAGAAGCGATATAATACTGCGTTCATCGTTCTTATAGCTTCATTTAACATATATCTTTTCCATTCATGTTGCAGCAGATTGCACAATTCATCATTCCTTACAACTGTGTACTGTTGCATTGTGCATATATACCTTGTCTTCATGATACACTAATCTGTTGTTGGGCAACCAGGTTGGTTCTAAATCTTAGCTTATTGTACTGAGTGCTGAAATGGATAATGTTGTGCATATGTCCTTTTAATGAAGGCTTTTTCTGTGGTATGGATAGATACTCAAAAGTGGAATTGGTGGCTCATTTGGGAGCTCAATTCTGAGTTTACTGAGAACCCTCCATACTGTTTTCCATAGGGATTGGACCAAACGACAGTGGCATTAGCAGTGGATGAGAGTTTCTTTTTCACCACATCCTTGCCAATAGGGATTGTGCCCAGTATTTTTGTATGTGCCATTCTCACTGGTGTAAGATGATATCTCATTGTCATCTTGATTTGTATCTCCCTGATAATAAGTGATGACTTATTTTTATGTGTCTGTTGGCCATCCATTGATCTTCCTTAGAGAAGTGTCTGTTCATTTCCCCTCCCATTTTTGATGGATTTTAAAATTTTTTGTTGTTGTTGGTCTTTGTGAGTACTTCATGCTGTATATCAATCCTTTATCTGATGTGTTATGTGCAAATATTTTTTCCCATTCAACTGTAATTTAGTTTTAGCCCATGTTTCTTTTGCCATGTGAAAGTTCAGTTTGATGTGATCCCATTAGTTTTGATTCTGTAGTGTTTGCCAGTGGCATCTATCATTGAAGACTCCGTGGAGGTCTAGATCTTGGGGGTGTTCTGCCTTTTTTTTCTTAATGTATTTTATGTTCTGGTATAATGTATGATTTGAATTAGTGTTTTCATATCTTTGTGTATGAGTGGTGTTGCTGGGAGCTAGGGTATTTTCAAGTTTTGGTTTTTGAGGGCAAGAGTTTTTTCTCAGCGTTCTTTTTTTGGGCTACATATTGCTCTGTTCAGTGTTTAATCCTGGTGCTGTGCTCAGGGATCACTCCTGGCAGGCTTAAGGGACCATTGGGGTACTGGGGATTGAATTTGGGTCAACCGTGTACAGGGTAGCCCTATTTCCCGTACTACTGCTTGGCTCCTAATTTGCTCATTATTTTGGGATTTGGATATTGCTGCTTTGTTGTATCTGCAAAATAACTTCTTCTAGTTGCTAGTGGGATTATTATCTTTAATTTTCTTCGTTCATTGTTTGCATATAGAAAATTTTCTTTTCCTATTACTTTATTACAGTCTTCATATTCATTTATAATTTCTAGTAGCTGGTTTTGATTTTCGTTTCTGGGCCACAACTGGCAGGCAGGGCTTACTCCTTCTTGGCTCTGTGCTCAGGTAGCATTCCTGGCAGGGCTCGGGGAACCAAATGTGATGCCAGGGATTTTTTTTTGTTTTTGTTTTTGGGCCATACCCAGCTGTGCATAGGGCTTACTCCTGACTGTGCTCAGGAATTATTCCCAGTAGCGTTTGAGGTACCATATGGGATGCTGGGAGATAGAACCTGGGTTGGCCATGTGCAAGGCAAGCACCCTATCTGCTGTAGTGTTACTATGGGCCCCCTTCGGTTTTGGTGTGTGTGTGGGGGGGGTTGTACACCCAGCAGTGGTCAAGGTATACTCATTCTTTGCTTTATGGGTCACACCCGGCAATGATCAGGGGTTGCTCCTGGCTCATGCACTCAGGAATTACTCCTGACCGTGCTCGGGGGACCATATGGAATGCTGGGAATCGAACCCGCATTGGCCGCGTGCCGGGCAAATGCCCTACCTGCTGTGTCATTGCTCCAGCCCTGGGATTTTTCTATGTATATTATCAAGTAGTCTTTTTTTAGAATTTGATCTTTTCTGTTTGGAATTTCTTTTCTTGCTTAAATGCTAGGGCACCCAAAACCTTTTAACAATTGTGTTGAGAGTGAACATCCTGTGTTCCAAATCTAAGGGGAAACAAAAAGTGTTTGGGTTTTCACCATGATAATAGCTGTGTGATAGGTGCTGTGAATTTGTAATATGTGGTTTTTATATGTTCCTTCTATACTCTCAATTGTTTTATCAATAGTGGATGTCAAATCTTCACAAATGCTTTTTTATTATCTATTGATAAGAAATTTATGGTTCCTTTCATTGGTGTATGTGGTTTATGACATTAAATTATTTATTTATTTATTTATTTTTGCTTTTTGGGTCACACCCGGCAATGCACAGGGTTTACTCCTGGCTCTGCACTCAGGAATCACTCCTGGCGGTGATCAGGGAACCATATGGGATGCTGGGAATCGAACCCAGGTTGGCTGCGTGCAAGGCAAACGCCCTACCCGCTGTAAATTATTTTTTTATATTGAGCTATTCTTGCATCCCTAAAATGAACCCTACATGATCATGGCATATGATTCTTTGCGTATACTACTGAAGTTAGTTGGCTAGTTATTTTTTTCTTTTTGGGTCATACCCGGCGATGCTCAGAGGTTACTCCTGGCTCTGCACTCAGGAATCACCCCTGGTGTGGTGCTCAGGGGACCATATGGGATGCTGGGAATCGAACCTGGGTTGGCCGCGTGCAAGGCAAATGCCCTACCTGCTGTGCCAGCCCCATAGTTGGCTAGTATTTGAAGAATGTTACTTTCTTCAGGATCGCACCGACAACCTAGCTGTGGTGCTCACATGTTTTATTAGCTAGAGTGCTCTCTGGAGGCTATAGTGCTCTCTGGAGGGTGTCGCTTATCAGGTTGTGGTATTTATACATGGTCACTGAAATTTACTCTCTTGTTTTGCTTGCATGTGCTCACTAGGACTCTTACTTGACATGCAGCTTATGATTGTGATGCTTGGGGGTGCTATATTGCTGACATATGTGCTTGGCAGGGGTTGTACTTCCTGACTATGATGCTTACATCTTTTTTAGTTGCACACACACCCCCTACAGATACTGATTGTGGCATCAAGGATTATAGACTGCTTATAGATTTGAACTGGTGACCGTATGCTTGCAAAGCAGGAACTCTAAACTCTTGTGCTGTTATTTCTCTAGTTCCAGTTTGCTAATATTTCACTGAGGATTTTCTACTTCTATGTTCAGAAATACTGATCTATCACTTTCTGGTTTTCATCTGGTCCTGTCTGGCTTGAGATCAGGGAAATGTTGGTCTTAAAAATATGCCTGTGGGAACTTAACTCCTACCCCCTTTTTTGAAGGGCTTGGGAGGGGTAGGTGTTGTATGTTTTTTGAATGTTCCGAAGAATTGACTAGTGAAGCCACCTGATGGTCCTGGAGTTTTGTTAGGAAGATATTTGACTACTGTTTTATTTTATTTATTTATTTATTTTTTTTTTGCTTTTGGGGTCACACCTGGCTCTGCACAGGGGTTACTCCTGGCTCTGCACTCAGGAATTATCCCTGGCGGTGCTCAGGGGACCATATGGGATGCTGGGAATCGAACCTGGGTCGGTCGCGTTCAAGGCAAACGCCCTACCCGCTGTGCTATCGCTCCAGCCCCTACTGTTTTAATTTTAAAACATAGTCCTCTTTTTCTAGATTGTTTGCACAGTCTCACATGGTCCTTTGTTTGTTTGTATAACCTGTAGTTATGTCACTCTTTTTTGCTTTTAGGGCCCTCCCTACTGGTGCTAAGTGGCTTGATGCTTGTGGGTAGCTTCTGGCATTTTCTAGGAGACCATGTGTGCTGGGAATCAAACCCAGGCTTTTCTCAGGCAAAGTATGTGCTTCAGGATTTTGAGCTCTCTTTTTCTCCAGTCCCTCAACTTTTTCAATATTAGGGATTTCTCTTTTTCTTAACACTGTTAAAGGTTTATTAATTTTTTAGGCTTTCAAAGAAATACTGGTTTCTTTGATCTTTTGTGTAGTCTCTGATTTCTTTTTTTTTTAATTTTATTTTTATCTTTTTGTTTAAAATAAACTTAACTTCTTTGTTCCGTCTCTGATTTCTATTGCACGTATTTCTAATTTTATTTTCTCTTAATTTTAATCCTTTCTTCAACTGACTTGATTTCATTTGATGTTCTTTTGTCCTAGGTCCTTTAGATGTGAGATTATATTGTTTGAATTCGTTATCTTTTATTCATGTGGGCCTGTATTATCAAGAACTTCCCTATGATCATAACACCTGTTTTTGACATAAAATAATTGTACTTAGAGAAATTTGCTAGGAGGGATAAGAAGGGAGACAGCAGAGAGAGAAATAGGGCAGGAAAGGGATAGCCATTAGTACCACTTTTTTGTTTTTAAATTCTTGCCTTTTTTCTTTTTCTTTTTCTAACTTTTTAAAAATCATTTTTATTTAATTTTGCTTTCTGGGTCGCACCCAGTGATGCTCAGGGGTTACACCTGGCCCTGCACTCAGGAATAACTCCTGGCAGTGTTCAGGGACCATATCGGAAGCCGGCAGTTGAACCAGGTTGGCCTTGTACAAGGCAAACGCCCTACCCAGTGTTCTATCGCTCTGGCCCCAGCCATTAAAACCATTCTTAGTGTATCATAGAGGATCTGATAGCTGGCATCTTCATTTTTATTGGTTTCCAGATAATTTTCTACTTTTTTCTTTTTTTCGTTTTTAGACCACACCCAGCATTGATCAGGGGTTACTTCTACTCTGAAATTACTCCTGATGAGTGTCTGCGGCACCATAAGGGATACTGGGAATTGAACGTAGGTCCGTAGCAAGGCAAACACCCTACCTATTGCTCCAGCCTCTCTATTTCTCTTTTAATTTCTTCATTTACACTTAAGAATTGTTCAGAAGTATGTTGTTGAGTTTCCATATGTTTGAGCTTTTTGAATTTCTGTGGTTGATTTCTAGCTTAGCATTGTGGTCAGAAAAGATGGTTGATATGATTTTGATCTTCATAAATGTATTTAAGCTTCTTATAGAATCTACGAGACTAGACTTGCATTATTTATTTCCCTTACTAACTTCCCTTACTGACTTAATCTCCAGATGATTCATCCAGTATGTTGATCTTTTCCTATTTTTGATATATTACTGTCAGTGTCTTGCATTAAGGATATATAAGTTTAGGTTCACCTGTGTTAGCAAGTGCCCTACTCAGTATACTATCTCTGGCCCCAAAGTTCTTGGGAGTGACAAATTCTTTTCCTCCCTTTGATATTTAATTATTGTTTGTTTTTTTTTGCCAAACCTGGCTTATTCCTGCTCTGCACTTTGGGATCATGCCTGATTGTCTCAGGGGACTGTATGAGGTGCCAGGGATTGAACTTGGGTTAGCCACATACAAGGCAAACTCTTAACTACTTTACTATTGCTCCAGACCCTCAGTAAAAGAATTAAAATTTTTTTGAGCCATACCTAGTGATACTCAGGGCTTTTGCCTGGCTCTGCACTCAGGAATTAACATCTGTTGGTGGCTCCATATGGTTGGGACCATATGGGATGCTGGGGATCAAACACTCGTCAGCCTCATGCAAAGTAAGAGCTATGCCCATTGTACTATTGTTTTGGCTATATGTTAAAGAATTTTAAACATATCTTTCGGTGCTAGTCTAGTGGGGGTAAACTCCACTAGGTATTGTTTATATGGACAAATATTTCTTCCCTTACTGTATTTGATTATTTTGCCAGGTGTATTTTTTTTCAGTTGGCCATACATGGTGATCCTCAGGGCTTTCTCTTGGCCATACTCTCAAGGATCCTTTGTGGTTGGGCTCAGAGCTCATGGGAACATATGAGGTACAGGGGATCAAACCCAGTTTGGCTGCGTGTAAAGCAAGCTTTGTACCTGCTATACTATCGCTCTGGCCCCACTAGGTGTCTTTTTTTTCCTTTTTGGGTCATACCTTGCGATGCACAGGGGTCACTCCTGGCTCATGCATTCAGGAATTACTCCTGGCGGTGCTTGGGGGACCATATGGGATGCTGGGATTCGAACCCGGTTGGCTGCATGCAAGGCAGACGCCCTACCTGCTGTGCTATCACTCCAGCCCCGTATTCCTTTTTTTTTTAACAATGATTGGGATATTACTTTTATTCCCTTTTTTGAGAGGGTGAAGATGATCACATAGAAATCAAAATTTAACTGTTTCTTTCCAATGTGCTTTACAAAGTATGTGTATTTAAACATCACTTTTTATTGTTCTTTTTTTTTTGCTTTTTGGGTCACACCCAGCGATGCTCAGGGGTTACTCCTGGCTTTGCACTCAGGAATTACTCCTGGCGGTGCTTGGGGGACTATATGGGATGCTGGGGATTGAACCCGGGTCGGCCGCGTGCAAGGCAAACGCCCTACCCACTGTGCTATCGCTCCGGCCCCTATTGTTCTTTTAAAAATATACTAATGTTATCACTGAATTAACCCACCATCATTTTGACTGAATCCCTTCTTCTACTCCCCTAAGTGCTGATCCCTTAATTTAACTACCCTTCCTTCCAAAATCAAACGTTTGCAAACTGATAAGCCACGTTTGACTTAAGTAAACATGAACTAAATTAGTTAGTTGAGCCACATGGGATCAAACCCAGTAACTTGCCTTTATTCGTCCAGACTCCAAGAAACCCATTAACAAGTCATATGAAGGATGAACACATAACCACATGATTACATTTGCATCTTACAATTTTATTTAGCTTTTGGTTTAGAGATTAAGCAATGCTTACTTGACTACCTTTATATTGAGAATGAGATTATATTCATAACTAAAATTAGTGGGCCTTTAGGAATACATGATAATCTCTATCTTCTAAAAAATTATTACGCTTTCCATCTTTTCTTTTAATTAACTGGACCAGTTTTTCTGTTCAATGCATAGGCACTTGAGAGAAAAAAGTGAGCGAAGATTTGTATTTTTATTTATTTGCTTAGGGGACTTGAGGGCCCCTCTGAAGTGCTTCTCGGCTAACTGGGCTGGTGGTTCAGTGCTAGGCCATAGGATAGGTGCTGCTCAGGTTCTGTGGTGCCGGGGCCCACCATGGTCACCCTCACCATGCCTAGGGGCCTCCAAGGCCATTCCCAGTGATGCTCAGGAGGTCTTGTGGTGCTATGATCAAAGCCAGTTCATACACCCTAACCCCTATACCATTTCAGCCCCTAGTAGTTTTAGTTTGTTTTTTTTTTATCAGCATCAAGTTATGCCCTTTAAGTGACTCATCTCTTTTAATTGTGATAACCTTTATATGAGGTAGATGCTATTCTTACCATTTTACAGAGGGAGAAAATAAAAAAAAATAAGAAAAAGCTCCCTGCTGAAGATCATGCAACCAGAAAGTAGTTTAAACTCTTCCCCATTGTATTAACTGGACCTGACCAATAAATACACATCACCTGATCTATCTCCTCTAAAATGTCCCACAGATACTCAGAATACAATCATTGAGTATCTGTCTTTGTAATTGATAAAATAACTACTTTGAATATCTTTTTTTTGATGGGGGTTAAAGTAGAAGGTATCTATTTTTTATTTATATTTTTTTATTGACTCACCATGTGGAAAATTGCAAAGCTTTCATGCTTAAGTCTCAGTTTTATAATGCTCAAACAACCATCCCTTCACCAGTGCACATATTCCACCACCAAAAAAACCCCAGTATACCTCCCACCCCCCGACCCCTGCCTGTGTAACTGATAAATTTCACTTGACTTTCTCTTTACTTTGGTTACATTCAATATTTCAACAAAAAACTTGCTATTATTGTTTGGAGTTTCCCCCCTAGAATCAGACCTGCTGAAAAAGAAGCATTTGATAATTTGTTTTCCATCGCTGAGAATAAAGAAATATGCCACGCGGTTTTGGATTTCTGTATTTTAGTAACTAAGTTCAGGGAAATTTCTGGCAGAAATTGGATCATTGCAAGCTTGTACCTCTCATTAGTGGTCCTCGTAAGCTGGCGGTTGCCACGCCGCCCCCCCTCCTCCCTGGGGCAATGAAAAGGCGAGAGAGAATAACCTTTCCCCTCCTGGGGTGGCATGGGTCCATGGTTTAGTTCACAGTCTAGAGACATTCTGCAAGAAGCTGCCGGTACCATAAGTAGTTTAGCTGGCCTCTGGGATCATGCTTGTGCAGCTGCAGAGAAGGCCGCACACGTGCGACCACTGGGGTCACATCTCGGTGGGGAGCCGTATTCTTGGCTTGGATTGTTTTTCCTTTCGGTTTGTCAATGTCATACTTAGCGTTTCTTTACAAATCTGATGTTAGCTTCGTTGGGGTGCCTTTATGTGCTATGCATGTTTTCCTCTGTCTATAAATATATTTTATAAATATATTTTAAAATTACGATTTTAATCATGTGCTTTGGTTTGCAACATTTTGATTTTAGAAAATTGAGTGTCTTTTTACAACCTCCTAAACCAGTAAAGTTAATTCTTTCTTGAATTTTGGGTGTCCCTCAGCTGTTGTCTTTCAAAACAGTCTCTCTGCTTCCTTTTCATTGTCATTAATACTTTTATTTTTCCAATTTTGGACCACACCCAGTGGTGCTCAGGACTTAACTCCTGGTTCTGCACTTACTCCTGGTGGAGCTTGGGGACCATCTGGCGTATTGGGCATCAAACCCAGGTTGGGTGCATCCAAGGCAAGCATCCTACCTATTATACTGCTACTCCCACCCAGTATTTCTTCTGCCTCTTTTCTTTCTTTTAAAGAATTGCTGGTTTTAAAAATATTTATCTCTTTGGGGCTGGAGCGATAGCACAGCGGTATATACTTGGGATATATCATCAGGTGTCTCCACAGTAGTTAATTTATTTTTGGGGGGAGGTCACACTGGCAATGCACAGGGGTTACTCCTGGCTCTGCACTCAGGAATTACTCCTGGTGGTGCTCAGGGGACCATATGGGATGCTGGGGATCGAACTCGGGTTGGCCACTTTCAAGGCAAATGCCCTACCCGCTGTGCTATCGCTCCAGCTCCCACAGTAGTTAATTTAGATTGTTGTGCTCCTCTTTCTTGTGTTATTAAGATGGATTTCTGAAGAATTTTTCTTACATTGTCCCAAAATTAAAAAAAAATTACGGGACTAGGTAGTAAAGTGGATCAGGCACTTAAGCCAACCCAGCACCCTACGCCATATGTTTCCTTGCGCTCTGCCAGGAGTAAGCCCTGAGCACATCTGTGTGTGGCCCAAAACCCAAAAAAATGTTAATAGCTGTTTTTCCTTCGTTTAGTAGATTCTAATCTGTTATGCTTTCCAGGACCTAGGATTTGTTTGGATAGAAGGGTCAGTCTCTTTGGGATTTCCATCCATTAATGCTCTGAATAGGGAGGACCAATCTAGGTATAAAGTCCCTTGCTGACTTCTCTTATGACTGACTGGATCCATTCTCTGAACTCAAAAATCTGTAGTTCTTGAGCCCTGCTCGAATACCGAGCTTGACTTGCTGACGGGACAGTCTTCCCCTGCGCTTTATTCCCATGGTGGGTGGCCTCATCCTTTGCTTACTGGAGTCCTTGGGCTTGAATGTCTGCTTGTAGCACCCAGCTGCAATTGTTATTGGCAGTCTTGCCCACCTTTGTGAAGGAGTTTCCTGAATATATAGCATCTCTCCAGAGTCTTCATTTTGGGGCCACATTTTGGGCACACATTCTTCTGGTTCTGTGCTCAGGAATTATCCCTGGCAGTGTGGCGGGGGGGACATATGGGATGTAGGGGATAGAACCCAGGTTGGCTGCATACAAGGCAAAACTACCTACTGTACCTCCAGCCCCACTCCAAAGTACTAATAGTGGCTTAGCTCTGAAAGTTTTTAGGGGAAGGCGTTTCCGCCGCTTTTTTATCTTCTTTTTTTGTATGAAGTAACTCACTGTGGCCCTCCCTGGAGAGTTATGTCTCCACTGTTATGCTCATTCCCTGCTTGGGCTATATCCTGCTGCCAAGGGTCACTCTGTAGGCTCCAGTTGTAGGGAAGGGTTTTTGTTTGTTTGGGGGTCATACCAATTGGTGCCTCAGCCTTACTCCTGACTGTGCTCAAGAGTCATTCCTAGTGTACTTGGGAGGCCAAATGTGCTGGGGATCTGACCTACGTGGCATCTGACAGTGTCGGCTGCATGCTAGCAAGTGCCGTAACCCCCTAGGTTTGTTTATTTTTTAAAGTGAGGCCCCGTGTGAGGGTGCTGCTTGTGTTTGTGTTCTACCTTTTGCTCTATCTTCCCCCAGCAGGCTTCTTTTGCAGAAGGCTATTGGCTCTTATCACTAAAGGCAGACATCCTGGGGTGGGGTATAGGGGAATAAGATCCAGCATGTCACTCTGACTACTAAAATTTTGGAGTTCAGAATGTTAGCGTTGTCCCATTTTTTTTGAGCCATGTGGGGTCTTTCCTTGCTTAATGGAGGACTTTATTGGATTAATAGACTTAATTATGCCCCAAAGGCCTGTTCTTCTCCTTGGTCACTTGGTCTCCATGGCACTTTGCTTTTGATGTTTTTCTTGGTGAGGAGGCACACCTGGGGTCACTCTTGGCTCTTTGCTCAGGGATCACTCCTGATGGGGCCTGCAGAACCATATGGTGTGCAAGGCAAGTGCCCTAAACACTGTACTATCTCTCTAGCCCTTGGAACCCTGCTTCTTGAGGATGTAGCCTCCCTTTTACCAGTACACCTCAGGCTTTTGACTACCTACTTTTAAAAAACACAGGTACTCCATTGATCAGGTCTCCTCTGATGGCAGGCTAATGGGAGTTGGCAGGAGACACATACTTGCTTTTTTTTCCATTTTTTGGGTCACGCCCAGTGGTGTTCAGGGCTTTCTCCTGGCTCTGTAACTTCTGGGATGCTAAGGAGTGTGGTGCCAGGGATTAGTGAACCTGGGTCAACTGTGCAAGGCAGTTGTCTTACCTTCTATACTATCTTCCTGGCCCTACATAGTTGCTTTCTATCTAGCTTGTACTTGATTTTGGGAGAGCCAAACTCACTGTTTGCTCAGGGCTGTTCTTGGCTCTGCTTTAACACAGTCAGTCACATGCAAGGCAAGTATCTTATGTACTATTGATCCAGCTCCCTATATATATTTAAGGGAGTTTTTCCTTATAGATTATTATACTGAGTTTTATGGAGATGTCCATTTCCTAGTTAGTTTTCCTGGATGAAAATTATGTAGTATTTTAACTTTACTAATAAATGTTGCATTCCTTTGTTAGATTAATGTCCTTCATAAACCCCCGTATGACCATCCAAAGGACTTGAAGCTGAGTGATGGTCGACTTCGAGTAGGATATGTGAGTTCTGACTTTGGGAATCATCCTACTTCTCACCTTATGCAGTCTATTCCAGGCATGCACAATCCTGATAAATTTGAGGTAAGATGGTTCCTTGAATCCAAGCTCTATTGATTTTATGAACTAACCAATTTACATTGGTAGGTTTATTGTCACTGTTAGGTGTTAAGACCAGTGTGACCTTTGAGTTACTAAGTTTGCTCTGCATTGCCTTTTAGGTGTTTTGTTATGCCTTGAGTCCAGATGATGGTACAAACTTCCGAGTGAAGGTGATGGCAGAAGCCAATCATTTCATAGATCTTTCTCAGGTAGGTTAAACTCTTAAAAGTGTCCAGTGTTTCCATTTTGAGCAAATCAGGAGTGAAACTCAACTAGCTTATATTATTCATGATATGTACTAAATATTGCCTAGTACCTGCAATAATGGATGTTATTTATTGTCATTTGTAGTTATAAGAAGCATAGGCATCGACTTTGCTTAAGTTTTTTAAAAATTTTTTATTTTTAAAAAAAATTTTATTAGAGAATCACTGATTAAGTTTTAAATATAAATGTGGTATTTTTGGACATAAAGCTTTCCTAGGGATTGAGCTAGCAACTTGTGACAGTATATACTTTATATTAACTGTGTGAATTGAGCAAGACAGTGCCTCAGGATAATATAAAACATTTAAATAAATAGATGAACTTTGATACAGTCTTTGCCTTTTTTTCAGTTAAGCAGAATAGCCTTATCTAAAGAAACTTGCTTTGAGAAATCTAAAGGGAGAGAAAGAGATAGATAAGTGTTCAAGAGAGATTATGGGCTCTGCTGGAGTGGAAAAAACCCAGTCTGAGTTTAGGGCGTTTGCCTTGCACCCGAGTTCGATTCCTCCCCCCCTCTCGAAGAGCCCGGCAAGCTACCAAGAATATCTTGCCCACACGGCAGAGCCTGGCAACCAACCTGTGCGTATCTGATATGCCAAAAACAGTAACAAGTCTCACAATGGAGACGTTACTGGTGTCTGCTTGAGCAAATCGATGAACAATGGGATGACAGTGATACAGTTATATTGTTATTTAGGAACTTTTTTTTTTTTGCTTTTTGGGTCACACCTGGCGATGCACAGGCGTTACTCCTGGCTCTGTACTCAGGAATTACTCCTGGTGATGCTCAGGGGACCATATGGGATGCTGGGAATCAAACCCGGGTTGGCCGCGTGCAAGGCAAGCGCCCTACCCGTTGTACCCTCTGTAGCCCCAGGAACATAAAAGTTTTTAAGACTTTGATATGGTTTATTTCCTGATCATATAGACTATATTTTACTTATTGATTCTGTTGGTCATTTTGTAGATTTGCAGGGATATGCAGTATGTATAGTATGTCTGATAATTCAAATATGTATGTGTGTATACATGTACTTGTATATATACACATACATAAATTACTGAAGTTCTAGCAGATTAGTGAGACTCTTGCTATCTACTAAGTAATATACTGCAACATTTTTTGCAAATAACTGTTCAGTTTTGATGTGTGGAGCTAAATTATTTTGTGACCAAGAAGCATACTCCTTTCCATATTTGAGACCTGTAGGAACTTAAACTGCTTGTTGACTAAAGTCTAATATCTTCAACAAATCTACTGTCTTCACCAAAATAACTTTTCTCACAATCTGTTTGTCAGTACTTTATACTTCCATTCACCCTAATGTATACCCTATGCTGAACAAAAAAGCTCATTAAAAATTACAATGTACATTATTCTTAATACTTAATACTTAATTTCTTAATACTTTTGTTTTACCTTTTTTCTTTTAAACTGTGCATTAAAGGTTTGTCCTTACACTTTTGTATCTTGTTTGATTATGTTTTATGCCATTAAAGAAAATTGATTTAGTCTGAGTTTATATATATTTCTTATTTTTAATTTTATAGATTCCATGCAATGGAAAAGCAGCTGATCGCATCCATCAGGATGGAATTCACATCCTTGTAAATATGAATGGTTATACCAAGGGTGCACGAAATGAACTTTTTGCTCTTAGGCCAGCTCCTATTCAGGTGAAGGAATTAATAATCATTACATACATTATGTATTGGGTTAAAATAGTGATGTGATTTCCCCCTCTCGTTTAAATCAGTAGGGTTGGGGCCGGCATGTCAAACAGGGCACAGGAGCTGGGGAGATAAGATAGGGATTAGGGACTGCAGTCCAGTCTGTGGCACCACATGGCCCTGAACACTGCTGGGTGAGCACTGTAGGGCCTAATGGCTCGTGCATTGCCGGGGTGGCCCTGGTGGTCTGCGACACCACTGGGCCCAAGCAACACTGCAATATTTGACGCACATGGAAACGCTGACCTGGTTGATTGAGTATTAAGAGTATAGGTTAGAATGCATAGGGCAAAGAATTTTGATATAGAACACATCACCTATAGATGCATGAATATAGAGACATGCATTTCACAATTGGGTATAAATGGCTCTGTCTTTTGAGTCGAAAAATGTTTAGCACAATGAGTGTAAGTCTAAAATTCTGTGATTGCTTTTGCTTATTGTTTACTTAGTTTTGGAATCATTGGATGAAGGTTCTCCGTTTGTGGTCTTATTTTTTTTATTTCAATTTCTTTCAGGCAATGTGGCTGGGATACCCTGGGACTAGTGGTGCACTTTTCATGGATTATATCATTACTGATCAGGAAACTTCACCAGCTGAAGTTGCGGAGCAGTATTCTGAAAAATTGGCTTATATGCCCCATACTTTCTTTATTGGTGATCATGCTAACATGTTTCCTCACCTGAAGGTAGCCTATGAGGGAATTGCAAAATTTTTTTGTATATATTCTTAATTGTTATTATTCTATGTATATTCTAAAACATGTCAATTATTTTCCTGATAGAAAAAAGCAGTCATTGATTTTAAGTCCAATGGACATATTTATGACAATCGGATTGTTCTGAATGGCATCGATCTCAAAGCATTCCTTGACAGTCTACCAGATGTGAAAATCGTCAAGGTCAGAACCTGGATAATACTGCCATAGAAATTAAGTTTTCCATAATGTTTTCCATAATGATCCAGTTTGTATCTCTTCCCCCCTCAACAGATGAAATGTCCAGATGGAGGAGATAATGCAGATAGCAGTAGTACAGCTCTTAATATGCCTGTCATCCCTATGAATACCATTGCAGAAGCAGTTATTGAAATGATTAATAGAGGACAAATCCAGATTACAATAAATGGATTCAGCATTAGCAATGGACTGGCAACTACCCAGGTAAGAAGAGAATGATAGGCCATGATAGGTACTAACTACTTGTCTGTTTATTTCCCAATAACTGTAGGAAGTAAGCAGAATATTCTTTCAGTGGAAATCAGCATCTTACATAGGTTTGTCTGTCTGGTTATAAAAACGCTTGTTGGATTTTGTTTTTGGTTTTTGTGATGCACCCATTTGTTTGCAGAGGCACCTGGTGGTGCTGCAGGGAGGTATTCCCACGAATTAAGATAATTTTATACCTGCGTAAAATATTCCCTCCTCCCCTGTGCTCAGGGATCACACCTGACTCTTGAGTTCAGGAGACCATATGTTGTGCCTGGTAACAGTCTGGGTCAGCTGCATGCAAGGCAAACACCTTACCCACTGTAACTGTGTCTCCCCCGCATGTTTTGCTGGGTGTGGCGTGTTTGAGCCATACTAAGTTGTGCTCAGTACAACTGACTCTGCTCAGGGGTCACTCTTGTGGTACCCAGGGACCATATGGGGTACCAGGGATCGAATCTCTGTCATCTGCATATAATGTAAGTGTCTTCCTTTCTCACTGTACTCTCTGGCCCAAAAACTTATTTTCTCATAGCTTATTGACATGGCTAAAAGGTCATTTGCTTTTGAATCTTAAAGAATCTTAAGGAAAAACAGATTGTGGTGACTTAAGAAAATCATGTTCTTATCTTCTAGATCAACAATAAGGCTGCAACTGGAGAGGAGGTTCCCCGTACCATTATTGTGACCACCCGTTCTCAGTATGGGTTACCAGAGGATGCAATTGTGTATTGTAACTTTAATCAGTTATATAAAATTGATCCTTCTACTCTACAGATGTGGGCAAATGTGAGTATGTGTCCATAATTTTTTGTTTTTGGGCCACACCTGGCTGTGCTCAGGGGTCAGTCTTGAAGGGGCTTGGGGGTCCATATGGCATGTGCCGGGTATTCAACTCAGGTAGGCTGCATGAAGGCAAGTGTCCTATCTGTTGTACTATTGCTTTGGCTCCATGTGTACATAAAGTTTTTGTTTTGTTTTGGCCCACATCCAAATGTGCTTGTGGCCTACTCCCAGCTCGGTGATCAGAGTTTGTTCCTGGCAGTGCTCAGGGTACCATATACTGCTGGGGATTATACTAGGGTGCCAGCCCATTGAGCCTCCTTTCTGGTCCTATAGATTAAAATTTTAGAATTATTTTCTATTTCCAGACATTACGTGTCTAGAGACTAGTAAAAATTCTATATGTAGGCCCATCTTGCTAGGTTGCCTTCCTCCCTTGCCCATTCAGTAGCTGTTGAGTTCTTTCTGCACTTTAAATGAATATTGGACCATGGATGTAGCTCAGTGGTAGAGTGTATATGGTGAGACACTCTGTATTCAATCCCTAGAAAATACCCGCCTCCAAAAACAAAAAGAAAATAATTATAAACTTTGTTGTTGTTCTTTTTTTTCTTTTTGGGTCATACCCAGTGCTGCACAGGGGTTACTCCTGGCTCTGCGCTCAGGAATTACTCCTGGCGGTACACAGGGGACCCTGTGGGATGCTGGGAATCGAACCCGGGTTGGCTGAGTGCAAGGCAAACACCCTACCTGCTGTGCTATTGCTCCAGCCCCAAATAATTGTAAACTTTTCTAATGTCTAAACACTATGAACTGTTTTCATTTATGTGTTAACAAATCAGGATAGGCACATTTTTCCTTAGTGCTACATGGTAGCTTTTTCCAGTTTGTAGTACATACCATGACAACTGTGATATTTTCTGCACTTGGAAATGCTATATCCATTGATATGTACAAATAAAGTTTTGGTTATAAATGGGCAACTTGTACCAGACTTAGATCACAGACTGTAGTTTGCTGGCCCGTCACCTAGCGTATTTTCTCATGTGTATCAACTCATGTTTAATTATTTTAAACTATAACCAGGAAGAGATTGATAAGTGTCATTACTACTATTTTTTGGCAGGGGGAGAACTTTCAGGCAGTGCTCAGGGGACTATGTGGTGCCAGGGATTAATTTTAGAATCTATTTGTTAGGTGTGAGCTCCAGCCTTTTGAGCTATCTCCCCGTTCTCTAGGCCATAACTTTTTAGAATAGTGTGAATAAGAAGTACCCTGGAAAGTTCTAAATCTTGCTCCACATAACAGGCTCCCTTTCTTTTCCTGTTCTATTTTTTATGGGGGGGGCGTGGTAGAGGTGGTCGCACACCTGGCGGTGCTCAGGACTAGTTAACTACTGGCTCTGCTCAGTGATAATTCCTGGAAGGACTTTGGGGACCATATGAGGTGCCAAACTCCCCAGAATTCCTGGTAATACTCAGGAGTTACTCCTGGCTTTGCACTCAGTAATCGCTCTTGGTAGTGCTTGGGGGACCAAGTGGAAAGCCAGGGATCAAACCCGGGTTGACTACGTGTAAGGCAATCCATTTACCCATTGTGGTATCTCTGGCCCTGTTTTTTTAAAGTTTTCTAATATTTGTGACATTTTTTAGAATTACTATTTTTTTTTGTCACATGCAGCTTTGCTTTGGGCTTACTCCTGGTGGGGTCAGGGGACTGTGGAATTCTGGGGATTGAACCCAGATTGTCCATGTGCAAGGTGAGCATCCTACCCCCTGACTACCACTCCGCCCTCATTTTTTCTTTTGACTCTGATCCACACCTGGTAGTGCCGAGGCAGGAATGGGCTTTGCTTCCTGCTGACCCCAGTTGATCCCTGGTACCCTGGCTTGCTCCTAGTAGTGCTTTTTGGGGACCATGTGGTACTTGGGGTCAAATTCAGGGTTATGTACTCTCCATCCTGTTGAGCTTTCTCTGGCTCTGTATTATCTTTTTAAAATATCAAAATATCTTAAAATCTGATCTTCTGTTCTTATGACTCTCCAAGAAGGCTTGGTAATTGTGTGTGGGTTGTTAAGTAGAGTTAGATTTCAGTCAGGACTTAACAAATAATGACCCATGGACAAATTCAGCCCAGTAAAATGGGGCTTTATTGACTTTTTAATTGGCGTTTTTATTAGCCGTACCTACTTATTTGCATATTGTTTATGTAAATATGTCTTTTCTGTCCGACAGAGTTCATATGGCAGAAAGCTGAAAAAGATTTGCTCTCTAGTTCTGTACATAAATAATTTGCTGACACTTGACCTAGATAAGGCAAATAAAGGGCTAACTTTATTATGTCATGGGTAGGGGATTTAAATTTTGGATTTGATGGGGCTTGGAGAGTGTAAGGCACATAAGTCTTGCATGCTGCTGACCCCAGTTGATCCCTGGTACCTCCTATGGTTCCTCTAAGTGCTGCCAGGTGTAACCCCTGAGTACAGAGCCAGGACAAAATCCTGAGTAATGCTGGGTGCAGCCTCCCAAAATAAAATGATATTTTATTTGAAGTGGAAAATTTCATCAACATAAACCACTACCTGTAACTGCCTTCAATTTTGCCAGTTAGTTACTTTGTGCTGTCTTATGTCTGTCTTCTTTGAATTCTGGGGATAGCTAAGCAGAAGAGGAACTGTGTGTGTGGGGGGAGGGGTTGACTCCCTGGTAGTGTTGGAGGCCGCCATGGCTATACCTGATAGTTCTCAGGAGCTGTGTGATACTAAGGGTCAGACTCAGGGTCTGGGGTATGCAAAGGCATGTGCTTCAAACATTCGATTTATCTTCTTCCTAAAGGAAAACTCATTTACTCTGATTCATCAAAGACTTAAATTCAGTAGGCTTCTCTCTGGTAAAGAATATAGTAGAATTAATAGAGTCTGGGGGGGGGTGGTGGAGCCTTGCTTGAGGAGGTTGGAGTGAAAATTAATTCTCTTATTTTCCACTTTTAGATTCTGAAGCGGGTTCCCAACAGTGTGCTCTGGTTGTTGCGTTTTCCTGCAGTAGGGGAACCTAATATTCAGCAGTATGCACAAAGCATGGGCCTGCCTCAGAACCGTATCATTTTTTCCCCTGTTGCTCCTAAAGAAGAACATGTAAGGAGAGGCCAGCTGGCCGATGTTTGCCTGGACACTCCACTTTGTAATGGACACACCACTGGGATGGATGTCCTCTGGGCAGGGACACCTATGGTAACTATGCCAGGTGAGTTGCTGATAAATGACTGGAATCTATCATCTTTAACATCTCATTTTGGGATATTATGCGAGAGTAGGCTGGGCTTCAACTCAGGGGCTCTTACCTAAGAGGCATGAGCCCTACCCTGAACAACATTTCTGGGTGTTTTTTTTTTTTTGCCACACCTAGTGGTGGTTGGGATTCTGGCTCTGTGCTCAGGGATCACTCTTGGTATAGTTCTAGGAATCATATGTGGTACTGGGAATTGAACCCAGGTTGCCTTTGTGCAAGGCAAGTGCCCTACCCAGTATGCTGTTTCTTCGCGTCAATGTTAAAAACAATATTTAGGGCAAGATAACAGAAAAAAATGTGCTCAAGTCTCAGCATGCCATTTTCACATGCATTGTCTAGATACTTGAACATTAATAATTGTAGTGTTCACATTCTCAGATGTGCAATTGCTGTCTTATTACAGGAGAGACTCTTGCTTCTCGAGTTGCAGCGTCCCAGCTCACTTGTTTAGGTTGTCTTGAGCTTATTGCTAAAAGTCGACAAGAATATGAAGACATAGCTGTGAAGCTGGGAACTGATCTAGAATAGTAAGTAAACTTCCATAAACAAATTAATATGATTACGTGAAAGAACTAAGGAAATTTTAGCATGTTATAAAACTATAAAATATAGAATGTAGACTAGGTGGATTAATCTGTTGGTAGGAGAACTTCCTAAACTTTTCATTAATGAAGTGATAGTCTTTACTATGTAGATGGCTGAAAATTATGCCAGAAACCTGTTTTTAACTACATAATGGCTAAAATTATGTCAATAGCAATAGATGGCTGTATAAAGACTAAAGAACATTCATATTTCATTACTTTTGAGTTTGGGGCCACCAAAATGGCTCTGCTCCGGGATCACTCCAGCTAGTAATGGGGTTGTGGGGGCAGAATACGTGATACCAGGGATTGATCGGGGGTCAGCCTCATGTAAAGCAAATACCTTTGACCCCTGTACGATCTCTCTGCCCCAATTTACACTTCAGATCCGCGGATAGGGAAATAAGAAAATGGCCAGACAACTTTGTTGACTTAGAAATACAAATGACTTACACGAAAAATTTTCCTTCTCTGTAGTAGAAATGTAAATTAATATAGAGGTGTACCTGTAATTTGGAGGGGGCTCCCAAGCGATCCTTAGGAGATCTGGGAGTGACTTGTGATAGTCAGCCAATAAGATGGGTGGTTCTGTGCTAGGACCTGAGGATGATGTGCTGCTCGGCCTTCTGGTGCTGGGGACCACTAGGGCCACACTTGAGTGTGCTTGGGAGGCCATTTGGTGCTGGGAACTGAAAGAGGTTGGGTGCGTTTACCCTAACCGTTGTGCTGTCCCCTCATCCCCTAGAAATAAAAAGATTTTAAGTACAGTATCAGTGATGAGGGAGCATTGAGGCACCAGCCATTCTGTGTTTCTTTGTTTTGACTTTGAGGCCACACCTGATGGTGCTCAGGCTTTTTCTTCACTCAGTCCTTAGGGGTCGCTCCAGGCAGTGCTCAAGGGTCCACATATGGTGCTGGGGTTGGCCGTGTGCAAGTCAAGCACCTTAACCCCGGGAACTGCCTCTTTGGTGCAGTGTCTTTTAGTGAAGCAAAATAGTTTTTATTGGAAGAACTTTAAAGTGAGGGGAAGGAAGGAGGGAGGGAGAGTGAGAGAGAGGGAGGAGAGAGAGAAATGTGTTCAAAGAGAGAGAAAGAGCCAAAGATACATGCTCAGAAGAGAACATGGGCCTTTCCATAGTGGAAAACTAGAGAGGGGAGAGAGAGACAGAGAGAGATACGGGTTCAAGAGAGAATATAGACTTTAAAAATAGCTGGCCTGATTTTATTTTGCTTTTGTTTGTTTGGGGGCATGTGGTGGTACTCAGGGGCTATTTCCGCCTCTGTTTAGAAGTGATCCCTGCTTGGTATTTGGTACTGTTCAGAGGATCATGTGCAGTGCTGGGAATTGGATCTAGGGTCACAGCCACCTGCACAGCTGCGTGCAAGTCACTTGTTTGTCTTACCTCATTTAGTGTCTCTACCTCAACATGGGCTGTTTCAAACATCTTCCTCAAAAGTTTTAAGAGTCCTAAAAATTGGGACAGGAGTAAGCTTTATTTTTTCTTTTTTGCTTTTTGGGTCACACCTGGTGATGCACAGGCGCTATTCCTGCCTCATGCACTCAGGAATTACTCCAGCAGTGCTCGGGGGACCATATGGGATGCTGGGAATCGAAGCTGGGTTGGCTATGTGCAAGGCAAACACCGTACCCTCTGTGCTATCGCTCCAGCCCCTGGAGTGTAAGCTTTAAGTACAGCCAGGTGTAGCCTCTGCAGCCTTAAAAAAAGAAATGCAAACAAAAAATACATCTTTGATCATAATAATGGCTCTTCCTAGTAACATAAAAAAACTGAAACATATCTAAAATAACCCCAAATGGGTAAGAATTAGAGGGGGGATACTTAAAGAATGTACTGTAGTCATACCTCTGGGGGGTGGGAGCGGGGTTCCCAAGCACTGCTGGGGTCCCTCTTAGCTGTTCTTGGCTGCAGTTCTGTGTGAGGACCCAGGGACGGGTGCTGTTCGGGTTCTTCCCTGTCTTGCCAGAATAGCCCTGTGGTGTTCAGGGGACCATGTTATGCTGGGAACTGAGCTGGGCTGACAGCATGAACCATAACCCCTGTGCTACATAGCCCCTGCACAGTATCTATGGCCATTATCTCTTAAGAGAGCTTTTCTTTACTCTGACGTGTTTTTCTGAGAAGTAGCACTTAAAAGTTCAAAGCATATTTTTGGTTTGGGACCACACATTCTGTGGTGCTCAGGGTTTACTCTTGGCTCTACACTCAGGGATCACTCCTGGTAGAGTTGGGGACCATGTGGGTGCTGGGGATTGGACCTGGGTCAGCTGTGTGCAAGGCAAGTGCCCTACTCACTGTACTGTCTCTCTGACCCCTGTGCTGGGGATTTGATCAGGATTTTGATGCCTGTTATCTCCCTAGCCCTGGAATGCACACATCTTAAGTGAGTTTTGAGAAACATGTTAATGACTCAAATCCCTAGTAAGATACAGAACTCCAGACAGAAAGTTCTTTTATGTCTTTTCTCAGTTTATTCTCCTCACGAAATCTCAAGACACAACCACTGCTGTGATTTTTTTTTAAACACTATATATAAAATTGGACCACGCAATATGTACTCTAGAAGATTCTCAATGATCTCAGAGGGGTTAATGGCTCAAAGTAGGAGAGGATCTGGGAGGCCCTGAGTTTGATCCCTGGCAAGGCAGAGTGTCCCTTCCTCTCAGGTGTAGCCATGGTGGCCCTCAGCAGCACTGAAGCTGAGTACCTGACTCAGCTTGACTCCCCTGAGCACCACCTGGTTTATTTTTATTTATTTATTTATTTATTTATTTTTGCTTTTTGGGTCACACCTGGCGATGCACAAGGGTCACTCCTGGCTCTGCACTCAGGAATTACCCCTGGCGGTGCTCAGGGGACCATATGGGATGCTGGGAATCGAACCCGGGTCGGCCGCGTGCAAGGCAAACGCCCTACCCGCTGTGCTATCACTCCAGCCCCCACCTGGTTTATTTTTAAAGGGATAGTTTTGAATGATATCCAATTATGCTCAGGGTTTATTCTTGGCTCTACATTCAGAGGACCATAGGTGGTGCTAGGGATTGAACCAAGATTAGTCGCATGCTGCAAGGCAACATTTTGGTCTCTTTGACCTGGCTCCAATTTTTTGGAAAAAGAATAGAGGACTGGAGTGAAACAATAGTACTGCATAGTACTGCATACAGGGCAAGCTCCCTACCTGTCATGCTATTACTCTCTGACCGAAAAAGTTTTGCCTTGCACATGGCCATCCTGGTTTTGATTCCCAGCATCTCATGTGGTCCCCTGTGCCCTGAAAGGACTAAGCTCTGAGTTTAGTGTGCCCCCCTCAAATAAGATTCTTATGACAGCTGATATATTCAGAAGGGAAATGGAGAGACCATCCTTTTCCAGGAGAATTAATGTTCCCCTATTTCTTAGAACCACAGTATTGGTACTAGTAGGAATACTTTTTTTTTTTTTGCTTTTTGGGTCACACCTGGCGATGCACAGGGGTTACTCCTGGCTCTGCACTCAGGAATTACCCCTGGTCGTGCTCAGGGGACTATATGGGATGCTGTGATCTGAACCCGGGTCGGCCGCGTGCAAGGCAAACGCCCTACCCACTGTGCTATCTCTCCAGCCCCGGAATACTTTTTTGAGGGTGGGATGGGGTGGTGCTCAGGCCTTACTTTTTTTTTTTTTTGCTTTTTGGATCATAGCTGGTGTTGAGTGATGCTTAGGGTCCCATATGGGACACTGGAGATAGAACCTGGCTTGGCTGTGTGCAAGGCAAAACACCCTCCCTGCTGTACTATCTTTCTGGCTCCTCAGGCCTTACTCTTTGCTTTGCATGCAGGGGTAACTCCTGGCAGAGCTTGGGGTTCTGGGATTGAACCCAGGTTGGCTGTGTGCAAGGCAGGTATCCTATCTGCTGTACTATCTCCAGCCCCCAGGAATACTTTTTATTGTTTTCACTATTTATATTTTTTTCTTTGGTCCACACCTAACGGTGCTCAGGGCTTACTCCTGGCTCTGTGCTCATGGAACACTCCTGGAGGAACTCAAGTGACCATTTGGAATGTTGGGGACTGAGCCTGGGTCAGCCACTGTTAAGGCCAGTACTGTTTATTACTATCTAAATAAAAAGTTCAATCAGGTTTCAAATAGAGTATTGTGGGGCTAGTCAAACCCATTTCTTTCTCCTTAGAGCATTTTTCTATTTCATTAAAAATACCCACAAACTGAATACTTAACTCATTTTGTCTTAGTTCTTGTGATTCTTTAGTGAATAACCTTGCATGGCCAAATGAGTCTTTTTCTTCTTTCTGGTTTTTGCGCCACACTTGGCAGTGCACAGGTCTTAGTCTTGGCTCTGCACTTGGGGATAACTTTTTTTGGTTTTTTTTTCTTCATAGGACTACTGTTGTTTATTAGGCCACTGCTTAAGCTGATAGAAGCAGGCATGAACTCTGCATTACGTTTTTAAATTTTTTAAAAACTTGAAATTTTTCATAAAGTTGTTCACGGTAATTGTTGACATTCAGTATTTCAACACCAATACCACCACCATTACGTTGAAGTTTTTTAAATGCACATTGCTAAATTATTGAAAGGACAGTGATTTTATATTCTGACTAGTGGCATGTTGAATAAATGTGTGTCACTGCCAGTTCTCTTTTTCTTTTATTTTTAGGTTTTTGGGCCTCTGCAGTTCTCAAGGTCTATTGCTGGCTCTAATGCTTAGGGGGTGAACCTTGATAGAGTCTAGGGGACCCTTTGTGGTGCCAGGAATTTGAACCAGGGCTGGCTTCATGTAAGGAAATACTTCCTGTATTACCTCTCTGGCCCTTATTGTTATTTTTATTATTATTTATTATTAATTTTTATTGTTTGAGATTCTGTGGTTAATAATACTGTTAGTAATTGTTTCTTGGGGACTAGAGAGTATATAGCAGGTAGAGCTCTTGCCTTGTATGCAGCTGACCTGGATTTGATCCCTGGAATTGTGTATGTCCCCTAAGCACCATCTGGAGTGGTTCCTGAGTACAAAGCCAGGAATAACCTATGAGCATTGCCGGGTGTGACCCAAGAGCAACCCCCTCAACCCCCCATTTTTAGAGGATGCAGATGCCGAATCAGTTATTTGTGGTGGTGAGGTTGTTGCTCAGTGGTAAATCACATGTGTGTGGAGGACCTAGGTTCTATCTTTGGGACTGCAAAAATAGAAATTATTAGCATCATATTATGACTTTACCCTTTTTTTTAGCATGGAGGTAATTGGAACCAATCAGTAAAGAAGCTTGGTTGTTATTATTGCAAAGGTTGCAAGATATTGATAGATGCTGGTTATGAGATTTTGATGACTTGTAAATGTTATTCTTATTTTTATTACCCAGCCTGAAGAAAATTCGTGGCAAAGTCTGGAAGCAGAGAATATCTAGCCCTCTGTTCAACACCAAACAATATACAATGGAACTAGAGAGGCTCTATCTACAGATGTGGGAGCATTATGCAGCTGGCAACAAACCCGATCACATGATTAAACCTGTTGAAGTCTCAGAGTCGGCCTAAATAAAGACTGTATATACAGGAATAGCACCCTATACCTGAGCCTCAACCTTCTGGGGGAAAGGGAACCAGATTACGAACTTTTCACTCCTCTGTACAGTATCATGTTGCAGATGGGTGACACTTGATGAATATAGAATAGCACAGCCAGACTTGCATCCTGCATGTAGGGAGACACACAAGATGGAAACTGCTGTTCCGTAAGGAATCTCCATAGAATTTGTCAGCAACCTGGTGGTGCATAGGTCTGGAAGTTCTGATCTCCTTTGGTCTTCCATGGGATGGTTAGTGTGGAGGGGAGATAAAGATTGACCAGCCATCTTGTGATTCTATGGATTGAGTATTCTGGATTAATTTCTTTATATTTTGGGTTATTGAAGCTTTTAAAAATGTTTGGTTTCAGGTGTTTTTATTCATGTGAAGTGATCTTCTTGAGATAGGGTTTTAAGCTAAAGATTGCTCCTTGTTTTAAGTTTCTGAACTCTACAGATTATTGGAGACTTTGCTGGTGTAGTCTTTTTATCGGTTTTATAAACCACATGAGTCTATATCAGTTGTGTTAGTGTCTGATCTAATTTTTGAAGCTTATCAGTGCATTGTTGGTTTAGATGATGACTTAAAATTTTTGTCTGGTCTGTTTGACATTTCCTTCTTTTCCTCTTTCCTGAATTTAAACTTTCTCCTGTGATTCACCTAACAAAACCCAATCAGATTCAAACGTTCCAGAGTGGTTTTTTTTTGTTGTTGTTGTTGTTATTAATACATTATCTGGTGCCAAATGAAAATTCTTAGGAGTGATTATTTAAGGGCACAGATATGGTACTGTTATTAATGATGGTGTAGATTTTTTTGCCTAGTTTTGACCTATTTCATCAGTGTTCTATTACCTTTAACTGTCCCTTCCTTTATGCTGCTTCCAAAAGTGATAGTTGTGTGATAAGATTTTTACCTTCCTTTCTAGTTTGATTTTTTTGAGTCCTGTTCTTCCTATTTCTTTCAGCAGAAATGAAATCCCAGGTAAGTATAAGAATTCAAATATTTCAGTAAGTTAGTTATTTCTAATGCGTTAAATAATTTCCATCAAAATATTTATAGGTAAAGTCTGAAAGATCGGTTTCTAGGTTGTTATATAATAACTGTCTTCGGAACTTGGTCTTGAGGTGTGTATGGATTCAGCCTCAGTAGTGAACTGTTCTGCTATATGGTTTGGACTTTAGTCCTGCTGGAGCTTGAGTTCTTGGTTTTAAAAAACATAGGGATGAAATTATTGAACTTCAACAAAGGATTGAGGGCTTGAGACTTAACAAGCCAACATGATTATATGTTTTGTCTTTGCTGTACTGCACGTATGCTATCCAGTAACAGATAATTTTTGTCTGCTAGTAGTTTTCTAGGTTATGTCTTTCCAAAGTGCTGAGGCAGTGCACCTATTCTGTAGTTGCAGCTGATGCCTGAATGTATCCTAGCTGACAAATTATTGATTAATAAGAACTTGAATTTCTGATTTTTACTGTTAACCAAAATCTGAGCAAGGAGTCTCAAATGTAATTCTTAGCCAGAATTACGTGTTAATGAACTGTGTACCTTTTAACAATTGTAAATCAAGAAACATCGGTTTAGAGATTTCTTAATTTATTTAAATTTTTTAAAAATACCTGGTTGAGGTATCAGGTAAAGGTTGTTGGAATGGAATGGTGTGGATAAACTGATGTTTGAAATTCACTGAAATACTTGATGTGGAATAGGAGAATATACTTCTGATGCCCTTTGGGGCTGTGTGACCTTACAGACATTTTTACATAGCGTATCATTCCTTCTACAGGGATGAACTTTTTCCTGGCACAAAAAAGTTAAGCCGCTCTGTTTGAAGCTTTGCTTATTGTAACAGGCTTTTGTTTCCAGGTAACATTGTCTGTGTGGAAGACTTAATTCTGAATAGAAATTATTACTGGAAACTAATAATTGTTCTTTTTTCTATTATATTCTGCTTTATCAAAAGAGTAAAATGTTTAAATTGTGGTACAGAAAATCCAGATGTGTCTTGCGCTCTTTAAACAATAAATGAATGATTTGCCCTTAATATGACTGATTCATTTTTATTGTTATTAATGAGTAATGGACAGAATAACAGGGTCATCCAATGATGATATATATATATATATATTAAACTGTCTTTTTCTTTTGGCTTTTTGGGTCACACCCAGCAATGCTCAGGGTTGACTCCTGGCTTTTTGCACTCAGGAATCACTCCTAGCGGGCTTTGGGGGACCATATGGGATGCTGGGAATTGAACCTGGGTCGCTGTGTATAAGGCAAACGCCTACCCGCTGTACTATCTCTCCAGCCTCAATATATATATATTTGAAAGGACCAGATTTCCATATAGTACTAATGTGATTCTTAATGACTTGTTTTCTTAGCCAAATGTAATTGGGTGGTGGGCTTCATATACGATTCGTTAAGACTTCCAGCACACCTATTTGGTTCATCTTACTTAGGACCAGGGGTTACTCCTGGATCTGACCTCAGAAATTAACCCTTACGGTGCGTGGGGGACCATATGGGATGCTGGTGACACAGGGGCTTCCCTTGTGCGAGGCAAGCACCCTGACTATTTTGCTATCGCTCTGGCCCCTGTAATTTTTTAAATGATTACTAGTTTAAGGACCACGCTGCTGCTACTGGCTCTGTTCTGGGAGTTGGCTACTGGTGGTGGCCAGGGGCTGTGCAATCTAGTAAGAAATTTATTCTAAAGTAGTAGCTTCAAGTGCAAGGATATTTATTTGTAACTTGTTCTCCAGACACTTAAAATTTGTAGGGCTGGAGAAGAGCACAAGCTGAAGACGGTGTTAGATTCCGTGACATGGCCCAACAGCGCTGCAGGGAGGGGTGTCCAGCACGCAGCCAGGAGTAAACTACCTCCCAGCACCGACAGATCGCTATAGCCTCCAACCAAGACGTTTAAGATCTTGTAAGCATTTCTTTCTTTTAAGAGAAATAATTTGAAGCTTTATTAAAACATCATGATTTAGGGGCTGAAGCAATAGCACGGGGGGAGGGCGGTTGCCTTCCACGCGGCCGGCCCGGGTTCGATTCCCAGCATCCCATATGGTCCCCTGAACACCGCCAGGAGTAATTCCTGAGTGCAGAGCCAGGAGTAACCCCTGAGCATCTCTGGGTGTGACCCAAAAAGCAGGAAAAAAATCATGATTTATAAAACTGTTTATAATACAGTAATTTCAGAAAACCTGTAACCATTCTAATAATTTTTTTTTCGTTTTCTGGGCCACATCCTGTGATGTTCAGGGTTTATTCTTGGTTCTGTGCTCAGGGGATCATGAGGGGTGCTGTGAATCGAACGCAGGTTGACAGCAGGAAGGCAAATGCCCACTTCATTGTGCTGTCGCTCCGGCCCTAGAAAATCTTTTCCTCGTACATGTTTCGTTTTTGCACCGTGTTGGGAATGATCACCAAAATGCCCTCTAGCTCCAGGGTTTAGAGAATTGTGAAGGGAATGCCAGTTATTTTGCTACTTCCAGAGTCACTTTCAAAATTTATTTTGCTGCTTCCAAAACTTGCTGCCACCCCGCCGGGTTGCTGCTTCCATCTTAGAATGTCTAACAAACTCCTTCACCTGCCCCCCACTCTGTCCCATCCTCCAAGTTCGGGAATTTGCCGAACATCTGACAGAAAATCGAAGAAGGAACTGGATCCACTAAGTCCTTACACTGAGGAAAATTCGAGCCATCAGGTTGGTGTCTGGACACCCCCTTCACCATCATGCAAAATGAATTTTGGGTCACGGGGTGCCGAAGCGGGTTCGGCTCCGAATTCCTAAAATGGCGCTCCCAGGACGCGCAGTAACAGGCACGAGTAGGCGTGGCCCGGGATATAGAAACACTGTTATTTCTTTCGCACCGGTTATGCGCAAAATACCGCGAACTTTAAATTTGCGTCGGGATCACGCAGCGCGAAGCGGGCCCTGTGATAGGTGGGTTCAGGGAGGGCGCGCGCTCCGTGACGCCCTATATAAGGCCGCGCGCCCGCCGCCCCGCGCAGACGCCGCCGCTCCCGCATCGCGAGTGGGCGCTTGCCGTCGAGGGGAGCCACTCGGCTAGCCATGGAGGCAGCAGGTAAGGAAATGACCATCCTCTTGTGATGGGCACTAAGCGGGGGCCATCGTGAAGCGCATACTAGTCGCACCGATTAGTAAAAACGGGGTTGGAACATTTCGGGTTACTTTTCAGAAGAACATTTCAGTGGCCCCTCCGGGGGTTCTGGGGCTGAGATTCTCGCAAAATGGGCTTTTTTCCCCCCCAGAAACAAAAATTTTAAGATGCTAGAAAAGAATTTCATGTTTGGCCAGGTAGTAACAGGAGTAGTAAAATTTGTGGGGTGTGGGGGGCGGGGGGTAAGGGATCTCGGGGGCATGAAGTGATTCCTCAGCGGGTGTGGGTTGGGGCAGGGTAGTCCGCACGGAGGTGACAAGTGGGCTCGGGTATGGTGAGAGTCCGCGAGTGGAGTTCAGCCGCAGGGGGGTCGCGTTCAGTGGCGGGCGGGATGGGGCTGGTGGTGTAAGAGCTGACTCCACGGGGCCTGATTGCGTGAGATGCCTGAGACTGGGAATATTACTCGGGCTGGAGGCCAAAGAAAATGCGGGAATGAAAAACTTGACCCTCCCCGTCGAGGCGGGAGGCGGGAGGCGGGAGGCGTGGTGGGGTTGGTGGTGTAAGAGTGGACTCCACGAGGCCTGATTGCGTGAGATAACTGAGACTGGGAATATTACTCTGGCTGGAGGCCAAAGAAAATGCGGGGATGAAAATCTTGATCCTCCCCCTCCCTCCGCAATCGAGGCGGGAGGCGGGAGGCGGGAGGCGGGAGGCGGGAGGCGGGAGGCGGGAGGCGGGAGGCGGGAGGCGGGAGGCGGAGGCGGGAGGCGGGAGGCGGGAGGCGGGAGGCGGGAGGCGGGAGGCGGGAGGCGGGGTGGGGTTGGTGATGTAAGAGCTGTCTCCACGGGCCCTGATTGCGTGAGATGCCTGAGACTGGCAATATTGCTCGGGCTGGAGGCCAAAGAAAATGCGGGGATGAAAATCTTGATCCTCCCCAATCGAGGCGGGAGGCGGGAGGCGTGGTGCGTGGTGGGGTTGGTGATGTAAGAGCTGTCTCCACGGGGCCTGATGGCGTGAGATAACTGAGACTGGCAATATTACTCGGGCTGGAGGCCAAAGAAAATGCGGGGATGAAAATCTTGATCCTCCCCCTCCCTCCCCAATCGAGGCAGGAGGCGGGAGGCGGGAGGCGGGAGGGAGAGGGAGGAGGGGCACGAGGCGGCTCGGGGCGGCGCGGGGCGGCGCGGGGCGGCGCGAGGCGGCGCGAGGCGGCGCGAGGCGGGCCGCTAGGGATGGCGGGGTGGGGCCGAGACGGCGGGGGCGAGGCAGGGGCGAGGCTGAGACGGCGGGGGCGGGGCCGAGACCGAGCCGGCGGGGGCGGGGCCGAGGCAGCGAGCGGCGGCTCGGCCGAACCGGAAGGAGGCGAGTCGGAAATGGAAGCCTCGCGTTCTGTGAAGGCTGGTCTTGGGGGAAGGGAGTGCCCCAGTGGCGCGGCCAGGACGTAGCGGTAGTGCAGGGCTTTGAGACCTGGTTTTGTACAAAATTTTGGTACAAGACTAGCCAAGTGGTAGTGGGTTGGGAGGAGCACAGCTTCTATGCAGGTCACCTGGGTTTGATTGTCACCACATAGTTCCCTGAGGACAGGCATGTGTGCCCTGAAACAAAAAGATGGTGGGGGGTGGAATAAGTCTTAGTTGAATTCATGTTTTTTGGGGGGCGGGTGCGACCCTCTAGTGGTGTCATTCCCTGAAGTACTTCTGCCTGCTGGGTAGTGCTCCAGTGCCTGCAGATTGGGTGCTGCTTTGGGTCTGTGATACTCCGGTATCCCAGAGGTGTTCAGGGGTTTTCAGAGTACTGGGGGTTGGGACTTATTCCAGTATACTATCTCCTGGCCCTTAAAATGGTTGGTTTAAGATTAAGGGGTTGCTGGCGCTGGAGGCATCGTACAGTGGGTAGGGCATTTACCTTGCATGTGGCCCACCAGGGTTCGATCTCCGGCATTTGGTTCCCCAAGCACTGCCAGGAGTGAAGTGCAGAGCCAGGAGTAACCCCCGCTCAGGTGTGACCCAAAAAGCCAAAACAAAAAGGTTAGGGGGTGGTAATAGTAAGGAGGAAGGGTCCAAGGCTTGGTGGCAATATATATATATATATACATATATATATACACATACATATACATATATACATATATGTATACATGGGGGGCATGGCGTTAGGGGCCATGGGGGAAGGGTGCAAGTCGCAGAATGTATCCGGATATATATATGTGTGTATATATATATATATATATATATGCGTGTGTGTATTTATTTATTTATTGAATCACTGTGAGAACAGTTAAAAAGTTTTCAGGTTTAAGTCTTGGTCATACAATGATCAAATACCCATCCCTTCACCAGTGCACATTTTTCATCACCAAGAACCTCAGTATACCACTCATCCCACCCCGTCTCCTGCCTATGTGGCAGATGATTTCCACTTTCTCTCTACTTTGATCACATTCAGTATTTCAACAAAAGACCCACCATTATTATTTGGAATTTCCCCCCAACAATCAGACCTGCCGAAAAGGCATCATTAGATAATTTGTTTTCTATTGCTCATTATGAAGAGCATATGATGTCCACAGCCACGATAGTGGCCGCACGATTTTGGAATTCTGCTATTTTAGTAATTAAGTCTGGAGGGTTTTCTGCCAAAATCCGCTGGGTTCCGAGATTGGTTTGTGTGCCTCTGGGATCATGGCCGATAAGGAGCTAGATAAAAATAGCCGTAGGAGCTGTAGTTGGGTGGCAACTACGGGGTCTCCTGGGAATGTGTTGCCAGCGGGTGGGAGGGGCCCTCGGAAGATTGGTGAATAATCATCCTGTCCATTAGGTGGCATTACAGAGCCAGGGTCTGCAGATTTGCCTGGTCTGTGGTGCCGAAGATTACCCCGACCATAGTGCCCAGAGGCTTCTGGGCCACTGGAGATCTAACCCTGTTTCACTGTGCTGTCTCCGTGACCCTTTTGAGAACTGGGAAGGGGTGCTGGTGATATGGGAATTTGGAGTACTGAAACGCTAAGTCTGAGATAGTACAGGGGTTTGTATATACTTAGCCCTGCAGTGTGGAACACTGTGGGACTAATCATTGAGTGCCCTCATATTTTCCAAGCTGCATAAAGGATGCATATTATAGAAGGTCAAATTGTTCCTCCGTCTTTCTGTCCCTCCCTCCTCTCTCCCCTTCTCCCTCTCTTCCTTCCTTTCCCTTCCTTCCTTTTTGTCAACCTCAAGCAAAACGAGCATCTTACTCTTGTATCTCTCTAGCTCTAGGTTCTGGTTTCTTGAAAGCATGTACCTTTCTCTTGACTACAGATGAAAATGAGTCCAACATTTCTGATGAACCAGTGAAGGCTGAGTCCATTGCTGATGAACCAGTGAAGGCTGAGTCCAGCATTGCCGATGAACCAGTGATGGCTGAATCCAGCATTGCCGATGAACCAGTGAAGGCTGAGTCCAGCACTGCCGATGAACCAGTGAAGGCTGAGTCCAGCACTGCTGATGAACCAGTGAAGGCTGAGTCCAGCACTGCTGATGAACCAGTGAAGGCTGAGTCCAGTACTGCTGATGAACCAGTGAAGGCTGAGTCCAGCACTGCTGATGAACCAGTGAAGGCTGAGTCCAGCATTGCTGATGAACCAATGAAGGCTGATGAACCAATGAAGGCTGAGTCCAACATTGCTGATGAACCAATGAGGACTGAGTCCAACATTGCTGATGAACCAGTGAAGGTCCAGGGTGGTGATAGGTAAAAACTGAAAAATTCTGTTTTTTTGTTTTGTTTTAGGTGTGGGACATCTAGCAGTGTGCAAGACAAGTGTCCTACCTGCTGTACTATTGCTCCAGCCCCAGATTCTCTTTCCTTTTAGTTATATCTTGTTGGCAAATTATCCCTTCCTCTAAAAAAGGGGCTTATTTTTGTTTAGAGTCTGCACAGTATATTGTTATCCTTATAACAGTATATTAGAATACTTACCTGCCCTCCCCTGTACATCCCCTACCACCTTTACCATGTGAGCATACTATGGGAAAATGTATAAAACATAGTACACAGGTTTGGAAAATAGAGTTCTATAATATATATAAAAATTTAGTCCATGAAAAAAGGTCATTAATCATCAAGTAATCTGAAAATAATTGACCATTAGAAAAAATGACTTTTCCTTTTTCCTTTCAATTAATGAGTCCTTATTAAGATGTAAGTACCATTTGTAAAATATGAAGACTTTCCTAACCTTTCATTTCTAGAAAATTGGGTTTTGGGGGCAACATCTGGGTGGGACTCAGGGAATTACATAGGGTGCCAGGGTTAGCTGTGTCCAAAACAAACATACCACATACTATACTATACTATTATTCTGGCCCCAGAAAATTGGATTATTCCTATTCCTTTTTTGTTTGGTGTTTGGGTATTGGGCCATACTGAGCAGTGTTCAAGGGCTCTGTGCTAAGGGATCACTCTAGGTGGTTTTCAGGTACCAAAGCAGTGCCAGTGATTCAAGCCAGGTCAGTGAATTGCGAATCAGTTCCTAAACCTCTGTACTATCTCTCCAGCTCCATGAAATACATTTAAAAATATTTTATATCACTTGCCTTCCATGCCTTTTGGTTATCGCTTCAAATTCCCCTTGATGTTGCAAGCCACACAGGCAGGTGTGTGTAACTCCCCTCTGCTCCTACTGCCTGAGTCTTTGCAACAAGAAAAAGGGAGTGAGGACAATGGTTACCCTGTGACATTCAGTTGAACAATTACATCAGAAAAGCAATGGTCACGTGGTATGCTGGCTCTTGTAGAGGCTCAGTAAATGTTGAATCAGTGAAGAATGAACCACAGATACACTTAACTAGATTTGATTTTATTTTACAGAGTTCCAGAAATAACCAAGGAACTATAGATCCATTGTAAAAATAATCAAACTTTGGGGCTGGAGAGATAGCACAATAGGTAGGCATTCCCCTTGCATACAGCTGATCTGGGTTTGTTCTCCAGCACCACCTATGGTCCTCCAAGAACGTCCAGGAGTGACTCCTGAGCCCTTCCATGTGTGGCCCATAAACCAAAAAAGAAAAAATTCTCCTTACATGTACATGCCCCCTTCCTTCTGAGGTAGTAATTTGTTGCTGGTTCTTTTCCTATAATCATAAAAATCCCTATGCACACACTATGGATGATGGTGTTGGGGTTTCTTGGTATGTTTTTGGACCAAACCCAGTTGTTCTCGGAGACCATTTGGTGCTGGAGATAGAACTCCGTGTCAGCCACATGCAAGGCAAGTGCACTACTCACTATAGGGCACTTGTAATCCACTTCTTGGCTTGTATATAGCACTAAGCAATAATAATAGGTTTCAGGATAACCAAGAGCACATTTGGTTTCTACAGCTTAACTTCGGAATCTGGATCAAAAGAACAGGAACCCACCAACACAGATGCCCCGTCTGAGTAAGTGTATTGTGCAAGCCTGAAGGTTCCGTGCTCAGGCTCTGTGATGCAGTATGTTTGAGGGAGCCAGCAACATATCCAGAGGTGTTGGGTCTGTGTCTCGCAGATGCCTGGAGGCATGTGCTCTTAAACTTCATTTCTCTCCTTATTCCCCTCTTTGCTCTCTGGATTTTCAGTTGCAATTTCTTTATCTTCCAGTACTTTCTCTGAATTTATGTTTATGATTTTTGCATTTGGGCACAGTTCCAGTGTTACTGGGGGGACCATGTGGTGCGCGGGATAAAACCCAAGGCACCTACATGTATTTTTTTTTCTTTTTGGGTCACACCTGGCGATGCACAGGGGTTACTCCTGGCTCTGCACTCAGGAATTACTCCTGGCGATGCTCAGGGGACCATATGGGATGCTGGGAATCGAACCTGGGTCGGCCGGGTGCAAGGCAAACGCCCTACCCGCTGTGCCATTGATCCAGCCCCAAGGCACCTACATGTAAAGCATATGCTTTAGTCCTTTGAATAATTTCCCTGGCCTTTATATTTCTGAAAAAAATTGGAAATACTCATTGTTACTTACATATTGAGCCTCCCGTGTGCAAAAGCACATGCTTTGGCCATTTGAGTTCTCTCTTGTGCCCTCAAAATTGTTTTTAGTTTGGTTTTGGGTTCCACCTGGAGTAATCAGAGCTTACTCCTGGCCCTGTGCTGTCACTCCTGATTGTGCGCAGGGAACCATACATGGTGCTGGGGATTAAAGCAGGGTCAGCTGTGTGCAAGGCAAACTGCTTACCCATTTGTATTTCCTCTCTGCCCCCGCTCCTGTTCCATTTTATAAGGGATTTTATTTTATCTATGTTTCAAAGCCTTGTAATGTGATCTCATAGATTTTTTGTGAGAGTTCTGGGGTAAGCTAACTGGATAAGTCTCTTTTTTTATTAAAAAATTTTTTTTATTGAATCACCATGTGAAAAGTTACAAAGATTTCAGGCTTAAGTCTCAGTGATACAATGCTCAAACACCCATCCCTTCACCAGTGCCCATGTCCCACCACCAAGAACCCCAGTATACCTCCCGCCCCACCCCTACCCCCCGCCTGTGTAGCTGATAATTTTCACTTTACTTTCTCTTTACTTTGATTACATTCAATATTTCAACATAAAACTCACTATTATTTGGAATTTTCCCCCCAAAATCGAACCTGCTGAAAAGGCAGCATTTGATAAATTGATTTCCCTTGCTGAGAATGAAGAGATATGAGGTCACGTGGCCGCTATTACGCCCATGCCGTTCTGGATTTCTGTATTTTAGTAGCTAAGTCCAGGGAAATTTCTGCCAAAAATTGCATCATTGCAAGCTCGTACCTCTGTTTAGTGGGCCTTATAAGGTGGCAGTTGCCACACCGCCCCCCCCCCAGCACCCCCCTACCCGCAAAGGAAAATCCTAGAGAGAAAAACCTTTCCCCTCCTGGGATGGCATGGGGCCGTGGGTTAGTTCACAGTCTGAAGGCATTTCTGCAAGAAGCTGCTGGTGCCGAGAGTAGTTAGATGGCCTCTGGAATCTTCTATTTAATTTTTTTAGGTTCACAATAATTTATTACACCATCACACCACCATTATTTCGAATTTTCCCACCATCACCCAAACCTGCCCACAAAGCATGTACTAAATAAGTTATTTTGTATTGCTTGTTATGAATAATCTGCTAAAAATGATCCAAAAGTTTCCTTAAAGTAAAGTGAAGAGTGTTGTATCATACCCTGGATCCATTAATCCTTTATATAAGAGATTACTAACATGTTGTTATAGGTTGCCCCTTGTGTGCTTGTATACATATCAAAATACGTTGCCTTCTACACAACACACCATTAAATGTGGTGTGCTACTGTTGGTATATCAGTGGGACAGAGTATGATATGTCATAGAGCTTCATTTGTGGCTGTGCACTCCAGGGAGTCTATAATTTTATTTATTTTTTTTTCCTTTTTGGGTCACACCTGGCGATGCACAGGGGTTACTCCTGGCTATGCACTCAGGAATTATTCCTGGCGATGCTCAGGACCATATGGGATGCTGGGAATCGAACTCGGGTTGGCCACATGCAAGGCAAACGTCCTACCTGCTGTGTTGTGCTCCAGCCCCTGAACTCTAAAATTTTAAATAGGGTGAAACAACTAGAATTAAATTTTTAACTGGATGGTGACTTTGGGGTGTGGAGGCATCTCTGTGGGTGTTGCTCTTTCTCTTCCCATATTTATTTGTGAGTCTCTGGATTATGACTGTTATGAGCTTATATGGTGCCAGAGGCAGTTCGTGGGTGTGACTGCCAGGCTCCTGGAGGCACAGGGAATTGGGAGGAGGGAGCCCATTCCTGACTCTGAGAGCCTGGAGATTTCGGCCACAAAATCTGTATACCCGAATTTTTCAGCAGATTCATTCTCATAGATGAGGCTCATCCCATGCCTGTGATTGGCCATGAGCATGGTGGTGATTGGGGTCTGGAGGTTTTTGGCTGCTGGGGCATAGGAGGGACTCACCCACCCCCCTCGAGTGCTCCTGATACAGCCTGGTGTAGGATCTGGAGGCATATCTGTGGCATTGGATCAGTCTCTTTAACCATCTATTTCTTCCTTTTCCTCTCAGACCTCTTCCATTGTATACAAACTGTAGTTAGCTGTCTTGTTTATAGGAATTAGAGTGTACCTTGCTGTCCTGTAATATTTTGTGTCATTCTGC
The DNA here is from genome assembly GCF_027595985.1 of Sorex araneus. NCBI lineage: Eukaryota > Metazoa > Chordata > Mammalia > Eulipotyphla > Soricidae > Sorex > Sorex araneus. The sequence continues at coordinate 140,642,991 of NC_073313.1, read as the reverse complement.
TCCTGTAGACCTTCTTGTGCCTTAAAAATGTGCATAGCACAGACATATGTAAGAAAATAAATGAAATATAACTATTCGGTTTTATATAATGCTACTATTGTTAATAGGTTTCAGAATAACCAAGAGCACATTTTCCTCATTTCTAGGGCTGCGACCTGCAGCTTGACTTTGGATTCTGATGTGAAAGAACAAACTGAACTTAAACCAATGGAGACAGAGGCTCAGTAAGTCCACTTTGCAAGTCAGTATTGTATGGGGGCATCCTATGATGTAGTACAGTGTAAGGGAGCACATCTAGCAGTGCTGGGCCAGGACCTTGTGGGGCTAGGGATGGATTTAGGTCCTGCAGGTACCAGGCATATCCTCTGTCACTTGATATATTTCTTCATTCCCCTCCTTACTCTGGAGATGTTTTGTGGCTACACCTGGTGGTATTCTGGGCTTACTCCTGGCTCTGAGCTCAGGGATCACTCCTGGTGGTGCTGGGGTGCTAGAGATTAAATCTGTTTTGGCCACATGGAAGACAAATGCCCTGCTCTCTGTATTATAACTCCGGCCACACTATTTGGATTTTCAACTGCTATTTCTATTTGTGTGTGTGTGTGGGGGGGGGTTGGGCCATGCCCAACAGTGCTCAGGAGTACTCCTGGCTCTACTCTCAAGAAATGTTCCGGCAGTGCTTGGGGGGCAATACGGGATGCTAGAGATCAAATCCTGATCAACCACTTGCAAGGCAAATGCCCTACCCACTATATACTATCTCTCCAACCCCTCAACTGCCATTTCTTCACCCTCTAGTTTTTTTCCCTTATGGCCCCTTTCTCAGAATTTGTTTTTATGTTAAAAAAATAACAATTTGGAGCACACCCAGTGATATGTTTTAGGAGAGTTTCTGGTATTGTACCAGGTACCCTGTGGTGTTGGGGATCAAACCCAAGACTTCCACATGCAGAGTATTTGCTTTAATCCTTGGAACCATTTCCTATTTCCATATTTAAAAAAAATTTGAAACACTAGTTACTTCTGTATGTATGTGTGGTTCTCAGCATCTAGCTCAGAGTCTTCCACATGCAAGACACATGCTTTGACCCTTTGAACAATCTCCCCTGCCTTTAAAGGAGGGGTGTCTGTGTGCACACGTGTATTTATTTGCTTTGTGGGCCATGCATGACAGTGCTTAGGGCTTCCTTACTCTTGGCTCTGCACTCCTGGCAGTGCTTGGGAATTATATGGGACGCTGGTGATTAAACCTGGATCAGCTTTGTATAAGACGAACCTTACCTGTTGTACTATTTTTAGCTGCCACCCCCAGCCCCACTTTTCATATTTTTGGGCGCTACCTGGCAGTACGCAGGGCTTTCTCTTATGTCTGTATTCAGGGCTTCCTTCTGACTCCGTGCTATTTGATAACAGATTTTTATCTGTTTATCCATTTCTAGGACTTCAAGTTGCACCTCGACTCTTGTCTCTGTAGGTAAAAAACGCAAGAGATCCCGGAGCTTGAAGCCTCCTGAGTAAGTATGTTGTACAAGGCAGAAAATTCAGTGCTTAGACCCTGTGATACAGTGTGGTGTAGGGAGCCACCAGGGCCACATTGCTGGGTATGGGTTGTGTTCAGCTAAAGATGGACCTTGGCCTTGCAGTTGTCAGGTGTCAGGACTTGAGGTCCTCCTTTCACCTCCTTACTCTCTGTATTTTCAGATGCCGTCTTTTCATCCTTGAGTTGTTTTTCCTATGACTCCTTTCTCAAGATGAGAGAGTGGTTCCTGGTATTGCTCAGGGCCCATGTGGTGCTTTGATTGGGCCCAGGATTCCTGAATGTAGAGCATAAGATGTTGTTTGAACCGATTCTCTAGCCTTCATATTTTTAGACAAAATATTTTGAAAAACTCTCATTTTCATTAAGAGTGTTGCTGAGAATCTAACCCAGGACCTCATGTATATATGCAAAATGTTTGCTTTGCAAGCAAAGCTCCATTTTCAATGACTGTCATATTTTAAATATGAATAAATTACTTAGCAGTATACAGGCTTTTCACTGATAACGAATTAATTATACTTAACATCTTCCTAATATTCTACAGTAAAGATTGGGGAGCTTGTTGTTTTCTTATTTTTTCTTCTATTGCACTGTGCACTTAATTTCATCAGCACTTAAGGCCTTGTAATGTTTTTCTTTCCGAAATTGGTCTCTGAGAATATGTGTGGTTCTGTGTATTGAACTCAGGATCGCACATGTATAAGGCAAACTCTCTAAAGCCGAGCTATCTTCTCAGTTCTAGTTGAGATTTTTGGACATTTGCCTCCCTTTAAAGTTTTTCCTTTTTTTTGCAGCTGCATTATAAATCTGGACTCTAGCAGTGATGATGAATCGGTGCCCCGTAAGTAAAGCCCAAAGTGGTTTTATATTTTGCCGTATAATTCAACTAAGCCATTTTAGAAATGTGAAAGGCGATTTTGGGTATTTTCTGTAAGCTTTTTATTGGTTTCTCTTCTAGGGTGTTCTAGATTGGTGAAACAGTTTTTTACTTATTTTCCATTTTCAGGAATTTAATCTGTTTCTTTTCCAATTTTTTTCCCTCTACCTTTTCACTCTAGGTCTCCGTATTTATATTATCGTGGAAGCTATAAGGGTATAACATCACTGTTATTTAGCTATCATTTATGTACCTTAATTTTAGGGAGTTAAAGATAGGGTTAATCATATCCATATTTTATAGTAGTTTAGGTTCTTTCTGATGCCCTTTTTTTCCTTCCTATCTCCCTTCCTCCATCCCTCCCTCCATCCCTCCCTTCTCTTTTTCTCCCTCTCTCTCCGTCTCTCTTTCTCTCTTTTTTCTTTCTCTGATTTAGCTGAGTCTAAAGTGAAAGTGAAATCCTACAAGGTGGCTGTGCCAGCAGTGCAAGCCTCCGACAGGGAGACTGAGCCTAAAGTGCAAGTGCAATCCCCCAAGGAGGCCGAGCCTAAAGTGCAAGTGAAATCCTACAAGGAGATTGATGGGTAAGTAGAAAACTAGTGATTCTTTTTTAATTTTGAGCCACACTCATCTGTGCTCAAAATTTACTCCAGACACTTTGCTCAAGAATCACTCCTGGCAGTGCTGAGGGGACCATATGTGGTGCTGGGGATGGAACTGGGTTGGCCACTTTCAAGGCCTGCTGTGCTAGTTGTTGACAATAATTGATCACATTCAATATTTCAACATCAATCCCACCACCATTACTTCTAATTTTCCCACCACCACTCAAGCCCGCCCTACAGGCGGATGCTGAATAGTTTAGTATGCTTCTTTTTTTTTTTTTTTTTTTTTTTGCTTTTTGGGTCACATCCAGCGCAATGCTCAGGGGTCACTCCTGGCTCTGCACTCAGGAATTACCCCTGGCCATGCTCAGGGGACCATATGGGATGCTGGGAATCGAACCCGGGTCGGCCGTGTGCAAGGCAAACGCCCTACCCGCTGTGCTATCGCGCCAGCCCAGTTTAGTATGCTTCTTATGAATAGTATGAGATGTTGCGTGGCTGCGCGCTCCTGGAATTAAATTTTTTTTTTTTTTTGCTTTTTGGGTCACACCTGGCGATGCACAGGGGTTACTCCTGGCTCTGCACTCAGGAATTACTCCTGGCGGTGCTCAGGGGACCATATGGGATGCTGGGATTTGAACCTGGGTCGGCCGCGTGCAAGGCAAACGCCCTACCCGCTGTGCTATCACTCCAGCCCCTGGAATTAAAAATTTTTTAATATTTGGGGTCTGAAGTCATCTTTGCAGTGTGCCGCTCTCTTCCAAAGATTCATTTGTGAGTCTCTGGATCTTAGTTGTTAATGTGCATAAATGGCGCCCAGAGGCAGTTCGTAGGTGTGGCTGCCAGGAAACCAGAAGGACAGGAAGATGGGAGGAAGTGGCCCATTCTGGCCTCGTGAAGCCTGGAATATTCAGTGACATGTCTCACATACCTGGGTTTTTCAGCGTGGGGGCCTCAGGACAAGCCTGTGAAGATTGGCTGTGAGCGTGGCGGCAATTAGGTTCTGGAGGTTTGTAGCTGCCGAGGTTCATTTGGAGAAGGCGAAGGGACAACACCTACTTCCCTCCGAGGTGCCCAGGTGAAATCAGCCTGGTGCACGGTGGGGAGACATCTTTGCAGCATGCTGCTGTCTTCTGAGATAGACATTTTTTTTAGGGAAGAATATTTTGGGAAGATTTAAGAACAAACAATACCATTCCTCTGTGTTTGAAGTAACAGATTCCTTTGGCCTCGAGGCCTGCTATCTAATTGGTCAGTTTCTCAACCAAGTAATAGCAAATTCTTGAAAAGAGTGTGATTATTGTTTCAAAGTCAGGGTTATTTAGGTATGATTTAGATGTACCAAAGTTTGCATGTTTTAATATAAAATTTGGTGAGTTTTGATGTATCCAGCTGTGTAAAACCACAACCAAAGATTCAGTCTTTCACTGTTTTTTGCCTCTTAAATGATTTGTTTTGGATCCTTTGCTGTGTTATCTTTATAAGTTATAGTCTTTATTTGATAATACATTTTAAATTATGTAGTTGTTTTATGGCCCAGCTCTCTGGTTCAGTGTTCGGAGACCGAGAAGTACTAGAAGCCACCAGGGTTATACCTGTAAGTATGCAGGAGGCCATGTGGTCCTGTGGGTAGAACTCAAGAGAGTTCGTACACATATTAGGTTTGTATGCTACCACTTTGACCCTGGGCCCCAAAGTATCCAATTTGGGGGAAGGGCTTGAGCCACAACTTGTAGTCCTCAAGGACTACACCCAGTTCTGTGCTCCAGGGTAACCAAGCTGTGCTTGGGAGACCTTGTGTTGCTGTGGATCGAAACTGGGCCTCTTGCATGCAAAGCATGAACTTAGCCTGTTGATCTCTGGCCTCTAAAACTATTTGGCTCTTGTTTGTTTGGATTTTGGGCCACACCTGTCAGTTCTCAGGGTTTTCATTCCTGTCTCTGTGCTCAGAGATCACTCTCAGAGGAGCTCGGGGGACCATATGCGATGTTAGGGATAGAACCTGGGTTGTCTGTGTGCAAGGCAAGTACCTTACCCACTGCGCTATCTGGCCCAATGTATTCAACTCTGAAATAGAAAAGTTTTCTATTTTAAAAACAGTTTTCTATTTATAAAAGCAGCCTCTGACAGATAGGTACTTATATATTTCATCTGTCTAGTTTAAGGGCCACAGGTATGGTTCAAGTTGGTGAGCATCTGTCTACCATTGTAGGGCTCTGGGTTCCATCCTTGGCACTGCATACTGCCTCTTTCCCAGCCCTTGGACTTGGAGTACTGCTGAGAATGGCCTCCAAATGAAAATAAGAAACCAATAAGAAAGTCCAAGAGGCCTATTGTGGGTACCCCCAAATCTTGGTTCAGTTTCACTCTGGTGGCTTCCAAAGTCAGGGAACTGTAGGAAGAGTGAATTTGGGGATGCAGGTGACAAGTTCAATTTGGGGTTAAATCAGGAATAATTGAGTTGTTCCAAAGAAGGGGCACAGAGTTATTGCGGGAGACGAACCATCAAAAAAGCATTTCCTAATGATCACGTTATAACGGAAACGTAGAAAATGCCAGGGAAAAAAAAGCATTCTGTTCACTTTTCTCTTTTTCTGGTCTCATCACTTAGCTATGTGATTGTCGACTCAGATTCGGATGATGATTGCCCTGCGGACAGTAAGAAGTTGAAAACTGCAATTGAAAAAGAAGGCAAGTATTTTAATAACTTCTGGATGTAGCTGAGCTCAGTTGCCTCATGCTTAGTTCTGTCGGGATCTGGAGCGACAGTTGCTGTGTTCTGAATCACTTGGTGGTTGCTGCTGCCATTCTGTCTCATGCATGCTGCCACTGGTGTGGCTGGATTCTCTACCCATCCCAGGGAAATTTCGGACATAGCCATTGTTCTTATTGCCTTAGACCTTGGACATTTCCCTCAATAAAGTTCTTACCTGCCTCATGATACCAAAGGAGGAGGGGAGAGAGTCAAGATCTGAGACAGAAGCCTGAAGGTAGCTCTGCTTCTTCCCTTCAATTGGAAGATAAGTGTTTCAATGATGGGCTTTGAAGCAAGGCTTGTTGCTTTGACCTCCCCTTTCTCCTCCTCCTCCTCTCTCTTCCATGGACTCAACCTAGAGCTGCATACAGGCAAGGCTTGTGTTCTTCCACTGTGTCACATCTTGAGCCATTTATACCTTTCTGCCAGTGGGCCCCTTAGCTGTGGGTGTCCATCCCAGGATAAAGGAATGTAGAATGCTCCCTGGCTGCTGGTTATTTTCACTGTTTCCCTGCACATCATTCCATTTGGTATTGTAATTTGGGTAATTTTTCAGGAAGGAAAGGTCCAAAGAGTTGTAATATATACTTTGAACTTCATTTCTTTTCCAAAAACACGCAGTATACTTTTATGAATGTACATATTTTGTGGTGCTGGAGATTGAACCCAGAGACTCATACATGCAAGGTGTTGTACTTTGCCACTGAACTACATCCCTGACCTCCAACCTCTTTCCTTTGTCATTGTACTATTTTTATTTATATTGTTTTTTTTGGGAGCATTCTCAGCACTACTTGGGCTACTCCCAGGCAGTGTTTGGTTATTCATGTTGGTGTCCTGGGGACCATGAGGTGCCAGGGAGCAGACCTGGGCCAGAGCACATGGTCTAGTCCTTTGAGCTATCTCTCCAGCTCTAGCAGTCTTTTTTTTTGCTGAGGCTGGGGGAGCCTCAGGGTTCTGCATTCAGATATCAATCCCAGCAGGTTTGCAAGACCATATAGGGTACTGGGATTGAGCCAGGGTTAGCTGCCTGTAAGGTTAGCTGCCCTACCTTCTATACTATCTCTCTGGCTCCTAGACATTTTTTATTTATTATAAGTAGTATGTATGTTCTCTGTCTTAAAACCTTTTATTTTTTAAAATTTATTTTTATTTTTTGAATCACCGTGAGAACAGTTACAAAACTTTGCAGTTTAAGTCTCGGTCATACAATGATCAAACACCCATCCTTCACCAGTACACATTTTCCACCACCAAGAACCCCAGTATACCCCCACATCCCACCTTTCCCCCTGCCTATGTGGCAGATGATTTCCACTTTATTCTCTCTCCACTTTGATCACGTTAAATATTTCTACAGAAGACCCACCATTATTTGTAATTTCCCCCAACAATCCGAAAAGGCATCATTAGATAATTTGTTCTCTATTGCTGACTATGAAGAGCATATGATGTCACGTGGCCACAAAGTGGCTGTGCAATTTTGGATTTCAGATATTTTAGTTATAAGTCTGGAGGGATTTCTGTCAACAGCCTCCGGGTTCTGAGATTGGTTTGTGTGCCTCTGGGATCATCGCCGTTCAGGAGCCAGGAGCTATTCATGGGAGGCAACTTGGGGCCTCGTCAGGACGAGGAGAGGGACTGGTTCCATCCCCCATCCCGTAAGGCCCCATGTGTCACGTGAATGCAGTCTCATACCTGGCTGTCCAATAGGCTCTGAGAAGGTAGCGGCCACTGCAGGGCCGGGGAGAAAAGGCGAAGGGACAAGCACCTTTCTCCACCCGGGGTGGCATGGCACAGTAGTTGAATGCTCAGTCCAGATGCATTTCTGCCAAAAGCTGCTGGGTTCTGAGTTTGGTTTGTGTGCCTCTGGGATCATGGCCCTTGAGGAGCCAGGAGCCGTTCATGGGTGGTAACTCGGGCTTCATCGGGGTGGGGAGAGGTAAAAACATTTTAACTGCAGATGGAAAACGTCTGACTTTCCTAGTTGTTGAAGTGTTTTAAAACAGACAACAGATACGCTACTTATAATAAATAAAAATGTCCAAGATGAACTTTGTGCCAGAAGTACATCTCTCCATTTGCCTTTGCCCTGGTTTTCATATCTGAAAACACAGAAGGCCAGAAATTGAGCACTGAGCGGGCACTGGGGAACATGTCATGCTGCCCTTTTTTCCAGTCATAGGGCCCCTTGGCGAAGGGGTGGCATTTCCAGTGTTTCCCAAGCCCTCACTCTCAATCACATCAGTGCTTTTGATAGCTTTATACTTATAGACTCGCTAACTTAAATCTTGGTCACTGTCACTGTCATTGTCATCCCGTTGCTCATTGATTTGCTCGAGCGGGCACCAGTAACGTCTCATTGTGAGACTTCTTGTTACTGTTTTTGGTATGTCGAATATGCTGCTGGTAGCTTGCCAGGCTCTGCTGTGCGGGTGAGATACTCTTGGTAGCTTGCCGGGCTCTCCGAGAGGCGCGGAGGAATCAAACCTGGGTTGGCTGCATGCAAGGCGAACACTGTACCTGCTGCACTATCGCTCCAGCCCTCATTTAAAGTTCTCATTTTAAAAAAATCTGTCTAATGATGGGGATAAAACAGTCCCAACTACCATCTATTATCACATTATTTTCATGAGGTATGAAGAGCATCAAAAATTTAGTGCGTTCAAAATCTCAATAAAGGTCAGTCCTTTAAATAAATGATAAAGAGTTGAACTTGCTGAGAGAAACCCTTCACTTTATTGTTCTAGTTTCTCTTCCTTAGCCATGAACTATATTCGTGACCTCCAACCTCTAGCCTTTGCATTGTCTTTTTTTGGGGAGGGCACATGCAGCAGTACTTGGGCTACTCCCAGGCTCAGTGCTTGGGTCACTCCTGGTGGTGCCACAGGGACCATGAGGTGCCAGGGAGCAAATCTGGGCCTCAGATAATTATTTGTTCACCAGGGTAAAGGCAAACGTGGAGATAACATTTATAGCACAAAATTTCATCGTAGAATTGCAGACTGGAAATATTTTGAGAGTCTCATCTGTTGTCTGAATTGATTATTTAAAGAACTTCAGATCTGCAATAGGGAAAGAAAAAAGAGTGGGTATTACTGTGGTTTAAGAAGTCATCCTTCCTTGGAAACAAGACATTTTCCACCTGTAGTGGAAATGTTTTAAAATAAATGTACTACTTAAAGCACAGTGGGTACGGCGTTTGCCGTGCACGTGACTGACCCGGGTTTGATTCCTCCGTCCCTCTCGAAGAGCCTGGCAAGCTACCGAGAGTATCCCTCCTGCCCGCATAGCAGAGCCTGGCAAGCTAGCCGTGGCGTATTTGATATGCCAAAAACAGTAACAGGTCTCACAATGTAGATGTTACTGGTGTCTGCTCGAGCAAATCAATGAACAACGGGATGATGACAGTGCTGACAGTGTTACTTATAATACAAATTGCTCATTTTTTTTAAATTCAAAATTATTTTATAATTTAAAATTATTTTATTTTTTAATCACCAAAAAGATACAAGTCTCCAGACCTGTATTTGGGAACCACTAAGAACTGACATTGGGGTACTTAGTGGGATTTGAAAATTGCCTTTGGACTTGGATTGCTGTTTTATCTCTGTTCTCAGTAAAATGTTAAAAAGTAATGGAGGGGAAACAATCGGTGTCATTCATAATGAGTATTATGCTTCCTGGTTTGTTTCATTTGTGCAAAGTAATCCAAAGTTGAGTGTTTCAGAGCAGTTCACTTATAGGTGGTTGTGTTGTTTGAATCTTAGATCCGAATCCGAAAGTCAAATCTGTGCCAAGCAGTGCTCCTATTATACTTATTGATGATGATGATGATGATAATCCCCAGGAGGTCTCTTTGATGACTAAAGAGTTGAGTGATAAGAAAGGGCTTACAGATGCTGACTCTGACAGCAACTCAGCTGATGTTGAAAAGCCCTCCCATTCCTCAAAATGTGGTCAGTCTAAAGAATCGGATGGTAGACCGGGGATCATATATAAAGAGTGCATTCCTGTGCCAAAGCACTCAAGGAGAGGCAAGGCCAAAAATACAGTTGTTACTACTGGTAAGTCAAATAAGCCAAGCATTGCTGTCCCACCCAATAAACCACCCTACCAACTCTGTATCCTTGTGCCATCCTTGCCCTTTCCCTGAATATGTTTATCTTGTTATGTCTGCCTGCCCTGCCTCCCAACACTATGCCTTTTTAATAGTAGCTTTCCTGTGACCGTGGGACAGACATCCCCGTGAAAGAGATCTCTAAGGGGATAGGGAATAAGAACCTAGAACTTTCTCATAGTCCCATGTTTTAGAATTAGTTTTATCTACTCTGAGTGCTTTCCCATGCACTGTTCCCATGCACTGGTGGGGGGCAGGTTTGGGCTATACCTTTTAGTGCCCATGGACTGTTCCTAGCTCTGTTCAGGGAACATTTGGGGAAGGGTATATGGTACTGGGAATCAGCCGCCCAGCACTTTGTCCTGGGTATGGCCATTTTTCGTAGAATTCAGTTCAATTGTCAGTGCTTGAAGAAATTTTATTTATTTATGATTGAAGGGGGTCACACCTGGCAGCATTCAGGGCTGACTCCACGCGCTGTGCTTAGGGATCACTCCTGGTGTTGCCAGAATATGGTGTCAGGGATTGAACTGGGGTCGGCAAGTGCCTTACCCACTATACTATAACTGTAACCCTCTTAAATTTTCCCCCCTTTCTTGTGATGAGCAGAGGTCGCACACATTAGGTTGTGTTGGTTTTATACATTTTGGTTGCAGTGAACTAAGGATTCTATTGTTGACACTTTTTTAGTTTATGAGCTTTGTGCTGTTTTGTCATGGTGCCTGGGATCCCAGATATTCGTGCTCCCAGGAACTCGAAACACATGGTGAGGTGCCTAGACTTAAACTTGTGGCTGTGCCATTGTAAAGCAAAGTGCTTTGCCTCTGAGCTATGCCTAATACAGTTTTAAAATAACTCTCTTTTCAGCTGTTAAACCACCAAAAAAGAAGTGTAGACGTTCGAAGAAGAAGTCCAGTGAAGAAAAAGAAGAACATGAGACTAAGTATGTGCTACTCTTGATCAGTAGAAAAGGAATTGGTTGCACCATTGCCACATTATAAACACTCCACAGGGTTGGGTACACACCCCTGGGTGGGGATTTCAAGGGGATGAATGAGTCAGGCTGGGAAGGGGACCAAAGTTTCATTTTTGAGTTGGGAGGATAGGAGGAAGAGAAACTTCTTGGGCTTCTTTCCTCCCTTCATCCTGGTAGGTCTGGTGGGGACACTCTGCAAAGGTCTCCATGGTTCCCTGGGTGTAGAGGCTCCTTTTCTTTTTTCTTTCTTTTTTTTTGACCTTTTTGGGTCACACCTGGCGATGCACAGGGGTTACTCCTGGATCTCCGCTCAGGAATTAGTCCTGGCGGTGCTCAGGGGACCATATGGGATGCTGGGAATCAAAACCGGGTCGGCCACGTGCAAGGCAAACGCCCTACCCGCTGTGCTATCGCTCCAGCCCCAGAGGCTCCTTTTCTTTACACATTGACAATTAATGATGCGTAGCCAAAGGAGACTACCTACCCATCTTTCTTCTTCAGTTACATGGCCATCAGTTTATTGTAAACGAAAGCCAATGTGGGAGAAATTGTGAGAGCAGTAATGGCATGCTCTCATGTGTTGGAATTTGGAATCAGTCAAGAGTGTCTTTTAGTGTTTTCTAGTACGTTAAACGAATCCAGTTATTCTTACTCCTTGGTTAGATTCTTGTGACTTTTTGGGTTTGTTTTTTGGGGATGGGGTGTGACCCAAAAATGCTACTGGTTCTGCACTCAGGAATTATTCCTGGCAGTGCTCTCGAGACCGTATAGCTTGCCGGGGGTCAAACCCAGGTTGGTTGCATGCAAGGCAAATGTTGTAGCTACTGTATTATGTCTCTGCCCCCTCTGTGACTTTCTTAAGCTTAAACATTAGGCTGCTCAGAGTTCCTTTTTAACAAATTAAGCTACACTGCAATCCTACAGCATGCTTGCATTTCCTATGGGGTATTCGAACAGTGCTTGAGAGAATATGATTAACTCAGTTTGAGGCATTGCCCTACTCCATCCAGAGTAAAAATTTATAGAAATTCCAGACAATTGCAAAAAAAAAGTTACACTACTATGTATAATTGATAATGAAAACCACAGGTTGTGTATACCAACAAACACTTTGAATACTTAAAGAAAAAAGAACATTTTTTCTTATTAGAATTAGGAGCTTCTCACTTTTCTCCCTTTGAAAACGTCAGAACTGGAGTGATAGTATAGTGGATAAGGCTCTTGTCTTGCATGTGGACAACCTGGGTTTGGTCAAGTATCCCATATGGTTCTTGAGCCCATCAAGAGTGATCCCTGAGGGTAATGCCATGAGTAAGCCCTGAGCACACCCAGTATGGCCCCAAATCCATAATTTTCATCATTTTAAACACTTATATTGAGGGATAGTGTATGCTTACATTTGATTTGTTTTATGAGAAGACAGCATGTTTATTATAATTTAATTTTAATTTTTGTTTGACTGCATGTAAGGCAAGTGATTTATCCACTGTATTATCTGGTCCCTGCACATTTGTTAATCCATATTTTGGGATAATGCATATTAAAGGGGGGTAAAGAAGGATGTGTCGGGGTTTGGGGCCAGACTAATTTGATTTAACCACAGAGACTGCCTTCTCACTGGGACCTATATGATGCCAAGGATCGAACTGGGGTAAGCACCTTACCATCTGCACTGAAAGTGGAAATCTTGCAAGTATTCACAATGACTTTGGAGGGTGGCTGTGGTGATTATGATAACAGAAGAAAGTTCTTTGCATGTGTGAAAATGCCATGCTTTGCACTACTAAAATGTTTATGCCTTTGAGGATTTTTGGTTCTTGGTAGGGATGGAGATGCGGCATTCTAGGATATGGGCAAGCAGGTTGTACCGAGGGGTGAGTGATCAGAAATCACAACTTGTGTCCCAGAAATGTTTAGCTTTTGCCTGCTTTGGCTCCACTAGAAATGGTGCTTGAAAAGAGGGGTTGGTGGAACAGCATCACTCGTGCCTTGCATGCCAGATCAAGCAATGAATGTAAACCAGAGGTATATGATTAGACATGCCTAGGGCAATTAATCTGGAACATTGGAGTAGAAGGAAAAACCTAGAGGTGAGGAACAGAAGTTATAAGAATGCTGCAGTATCGCATAAAATCAGCTGAAAGGAAGTTGACTGGGATGGAAAGGAGGGGCAAGATGGAAGAAAACATGTATAAAGAGAGCAGGATTAGGTTTGTGCTTAATCAAATATGAGGAAAGGAAGGAAATGGATTTGAAAATGTCTTGGAGCGGAGCAATAGTACAGTGGGTAGTACCTTGCACATGGCTGACCAGGGTTTGATTTCAGCATCCCATATGGTTCCCTGAGCACCACCAGGAGTAATTCCTGAAAGCAGAATCAGGAATAACCCCTGAGCATTGACGGGTGTTTACCCCCCAAAAGCCAAAAAGTAAAAAAGTTTCGGAAGGTTTCCGCCTGTTAAACAGAAGTTGGGTAATGAAATGTATTGTAGCGGGAGACGTATTCCTGTTAGTTGGAAATTTCTATGAAACAACTGTAAACTCAGAGCTGAACCACAGGAGAGACATGTAGACTCCATGCAGGTTGGGTGGGATCTTTCCTGTATATGTGGAAACCATGGGTTCTATGCCTCTGAGTATGTACATGGAGAAAAGAGAAAACAGTGGAACCTTGGGACATGCCCTCATAAGATCCTGAAAAGGGACTGGGAAGTTTTTTAAAAAATAGCCTTTTTTTGGGTGCAACACTCAGCATTGCCTAGGGTTTACTCCTGGTTCTGCACTCAGGGATCATACCTAGTGGGGTGCTGGGGATTGAATCTAGATCGATCACGTATGCGGCAAGTGCCCTACCTGCTGGACCATCTCTCCACCCCCCCAACCTCTCTGTATATGTGCATTTTCTTCTGTTTATTTAGCTACACAAAATTCAGCTGAATTTTCCTTTGCAGGGATGCCAACTGCAATATCCCTGGATGTTTCCTACGTGGAATAGAAAATGAGAAGTGCTATTCTGGAAAGAATTTTAAGCGTAACAGAGATGAACTGGTCCAGAAAATCTATGCTCTGTTTAACAGCTCTGTCTTTGAGAACAAGGTGAATCAATAAGGGACTCGTCACTTTTTGGCACCTGCAGTATGCCCCGCACACTTGGGTGCTGACGTACAGATGTGCTGTTTATAATTATCTGACCCTGGGTAACCCCAGATGGGGAAGATGAGATGTACCTATGGTCTAGTGAAAGAACTAAATAATATTTGGGGGTTGCAGTATATGGCTATGACTACTACAGAAAATGAGCAGAGAGAGAAATCACCTGAGTAGTTAGAAAATTGAATTGCTTGGAGGAAATGAAGATTGTTCCAGTTTTTAAAGGAAGGAAGTGGAGAGAACAAAATTGTAGGGGGAGAGAGTGTATGTTGAGGCTGGCCTGTCTGGAAGGAAATGTTCAAGTTGAAGGCTTAAAGGAATTGGGCAAGTTACTTATCCCCTTGTTGCCTCAGTTTTTCTATCTGTGAAACAGGAGCAATAATAGCACCTCTTAAATAGAATTATTGTTGGACTTGAGAGTTACTGCATCTAATGTGCCAATAATAGTGCCTATAGCATAGTGGCCAACACTTGTTAGCTAAGATTTATTTCTGACTTTTGGCCACATCCGGCTCTGCTTAGGACTTATTCCTGGCAAGCTCAGGGGACCATATGGGATGTTCTCAGATGTATTTGACACTTGTTTTGTAGCTCTTCTGTGCAGGTTTCTGTCATCTCCCAGTCTCCTTATAAGGGGTCACAAATGTTCCGACTGCCTGGTCAGTATCTTGACCTGTGCCGTGATTTGACCTTTCTTTGGTTCTTTTGTTTTGGGGCCACATCCAGCAGTGTTCAGACCCATTCCTGCTCTCAGGAATCACTCCTAGCGATGCTTTGGGGACCATATAGGATTATGGGGATCGAACCTGGGTGGGCTGTGTGCAGTGTGGACACACTGCCCACTGTACTATCACTCTGGTCCCCTGGCCTTTGTTTTCTGTACAACTTTAGATGTCTTTTTTTTTTTTTTGCTTTTTGTTTGGGTCACACCCGGAAATGTACAGGGATTACTCCTGGCTCTGCACTCAGGAACCACTCCTGGTAGTGCTCGGGGGACTATATGGGATGCTGGGAATCATACCCGGATTTGCCGCATGTAAGGCAAATGCTCTACCCGCTGTACTGTCGCTCCAGCCCTGAGATGTCAATTTTTTTTAATGCTTAACAAATGAAAGTTAATTTTGCAGTTTAAGTAGATGCGTCTGGGTCCCTCCCAAATGTGCAGGCCTCTCCTTTTTATCTGTGTGCGACCTTACTCGTCTGGTTCCCTGATGCCTGCTTTAGCTTATGATTTCCTCGTTCAGTCTCTCACAGTGTATGATGACCTAGTCTTGTCCCTACACTGTTCTCTATCCAGTGTGTTTCTAGTCTGCACTGCAGCTGAAATCCTGTCACCTGTGTCCCCTTGCTGGGGTCTGCTACTCTCTTACCTGTTGCTGGTTCTCTCTGGAACAGTACCCCAGTAACTCCCTGTGCCCAAACTTTCCTTAGTCTCTGGCCACAGCCACATGTGTATGAGCGAAACCCCCTGCTGTCCTGCCATCTGGGCATAGACGAGAGGGGAAAAAAATTAGGTGTACAAAACTCTTTAAGATGCTCGTTTCTGGTTGGCATCCAGTTGCCTCCTGATGGACGGTTTTCTTTCTCTTGTCAGTTGCCGGAGAACATAGACATTAAATGGAATAATAAGATGTTGAGAACTGCTGGGCTCTGCACCACTTGCAGGACAAATCACCCGAAGTACCAGCGCTATGCCACGATTGATATTGCTCTGAAAATCTGCGACTCTGCAGGTAACTGCAGGAGCACAGCAGTGCTCTTTGCCAGGGGAACCCTGTCACCCTCAGGTGCTGCTCTTGTTATATGCACCCCCCCCAGCTTTCCCCACCGTTCCTGAGTGGATAGTCCTGCTGTGTGTTGCTTAGAGCAGTGTTGCACACTTCGGGGCCATATAGGTCATCCCCCTCTCGGTAGTTATTCCAAGGCAAATTATGTACGTGGAGGCAGGGCATGGGATTAGAGGGATCAGTAGGTAGGACACGGTGTGCATGGTTAGAAAGAAGGTTGAGAAACACTGACTTAGACGACACTGATTGGACATCTCACTGTCCTGAGATCCAACTTGTCCATGTTTCTCCTCGGCCCAGTTCTCTCTGGCCAATTGCCAGATCTTTGAACTGACTCTCCTTAGTATCATTCCCTCTCTGTCTTTGCCTCTGCTCTCGGCCTGGGTGCTCGTCACCTTACTCTTCTCCCTGCCCTACTCATTCCCCTGCTTGTGCATTGCTCACTCCTGAGGAACCTTGGCCTTGCTGATGCCTACAGCCTGGAGCCTCATGCCTCATTTGGCCAGTTTTCTCTCTCACTGCCTTCCACCAGCTGGTGCTCCAAAGAGGCTGGCTTCAGTCACACAGTGCCTTCCAGGCCCCAAACTTGGCACACATTTTCCACCACAGCTAGAGTTGCCATACTTCTATGTCCAATCCAATAAATTGTTAAGGCCCAATTTCTCCATGGAACTGCTCCTGACCAAATCCCTTGCTTCCACCCTATCCAATTCTGTCCCTTAAGTGAGAAATCAGACACGGACTGCATGTGTTTCTGGTAGGGTGCTGCAAGATTGGGAGTACCTTGGAGCTGTTCTGAAAAGGCTTTTCATCGAAGGCTTCCTGCCATTAGCAAGATCAGGTTGACCGAGGTGGACGTTTCACTCCCAGAGTCCCGGGGAGTGAGGCAGACTCTTGCCTGCCTGCATATGTGATAAAAGATGCTTTGCGGCAGGTGGGGTGGAGAGTGTGTGGATATTGGTTGTAAACCAGAAGACAGTGCTCATGATTTTTTAATTCCTCTTCTAAGACCGACTCCGTGATATTTTGATCCATGAAATGTGCCATGTGGCATCCTGGCTTCTTGATGGCATCCATAGTTGTCATGGTAGTACATGGAAGTATTATGCCAGAAAATCAAACATGGTGCACCCTGAGCTGCCCAAGATCACCCGTTGTCATAACTACAAGATTAACTACAAGATTCATTATGAATGCACTCAGTGCAAATCCAGGTAAGGTTCTTCTGGCTTCCTCTCCTCTCTTCCCCTCCTTTCTCTGTTTTGGGACCACAGTTGGCTGTGTGCATGGTTTATTTCTGACTCTACTTGGGGATCACTCCTGGCAGTGCTGGGGATGCCATATGGAGTGCCAGGGACCAAACCCAGGTTGGCAGTATATAATGTAAGCGCCCTACCTGCTGTACTGTCATTCCAGCCCCTCTCCTAGGGCTTTTTCCAATTGGGTTTTTACTCTTTCTTGCAATTGGCTTTTCAATGATTTTACTGCTAAGTACATAGTTTTCTGACTTGAGTGAGGGCTCTTCTAAAAAACTTGTTTTGGGCCCACATCTATTGATACTTAGGTGTTTATTTCAGTTCTGTACTCGGGGAGCACTCCTTTTGGTGCTCCAGAGTGCGTTGGGTCAAACCCAGGCCTCAGCTAGTTGAGCTAGTTCTTGGGCCCAGGAGAAAAATCTCATTACCCTTTTCTTTTCTTTCTCCTTGGATTTTGGGCCACACCTGGTAGAGCTCAGAGCTTACTGCTCACTCTGCTCTCTGGAATCTTTCCTAGTGGGATTGGGGTTACTACGCAGCATCAGGGATCAAACCTTGCAGGTGTTGGCTGCATGCAAAGCAAGTGCCCTACCCACTATACTATCTCAGCCCTTCTTATGCCCTCTTCATTCTCTCCTGCTTTGAACTGGCTTGAGCCCTGCTGCTGCTGCTTCTTGTCTCACCTTCACTCTTTGAGAACTCACAGGAGAAATGGTAAGCTTTTGGGCCCTAGACCAGTAGCTCAGAGAGAGTACAGTACAGTGACTGATTCATTTGTTGTTTGATGTCTCCTTTCTCACTAGGGTTGGCCGCTATTCGAAATCTCTGAACACAGATCGCTTTATATGTGGAAACTGCTGGGGGCCTTTGGTTTTGGTGCCATTAACACGGAAAGATGGTACCCCCATCGCTCCCCACGTGAGGCCTTTTGCAAAGTATGTGAAGGAGCATTACAGAGTAGTTAAGAAGAAGACCGCAGGGATTTGTCATGGGGATGTGATGAAAGAGCTCAGCAAGGCCTTTTTAGCCAAGAAACAGATGGGTTTGCTTTAAGGTATTAGGGAGTAGATTTGCTTGACCTGAAAGAAAATTTAGAAAAGTAAGACGTTTTAGGAAAATATTAATTCTTTTGAAGCTTTGCATTTAAGAGTATTGTTTCATGTTGTTAAAAATGCTTTTTTTTTTGATAAGGGCAGAGTTTTTTGTAGTGCTTGAGCTATTTTTACCTCTGCTCAGAGTAACCACTAGGATTGTGTGTAGTGTCAGCGATGGCTAAAGAGGATGCTTGCAAGGCCAATTGCCTTACTTTGAGCTTCATGATTGTTCTTAACCAGGGGTAGGATGCCTGGCCGTTTGTATTGTAATAATAAAAAGTAGGTTTTTAGGGTTTTTTACTTAGACTCCATTTTAACACTTAGAACAAGATGTGAAAGATAGGTTTTTGAGAGGGGCCAGTTGAGTAAAGAATAGTGCTGGAGAGAGAACAAGTTTTAGGGGAAGTACTTCAAAGCCTGGGTGGCTATGTCAGATGTAACTTGTTAAACCAACTAGAGACATGAAAGACAGCTGTGTTTCATGCATTCGGTTGCTGTTGACATTGAACAGAACCTCTTGAGCCAATGTAATTGTTCATAAAACTTTTAAAAAATAAACATTTTCTGAAGTTTACTTGTTTTAAAAGTGTATTCATTGACAACCTGTGCCTAGAGAAGAAAATACACCCCTCGCCCCAGCATCTGGAGCTTTTGGGATGTGTCTGGAAGAACAGTCTTCATTAAGTGTTTCTCTGGTTTGCTTGTATTAATTTGGGTTACAGCCAGTGGTGCTCAGGGCTCTGTGCTCAGGGATAACCCTTGGTAGGCCTGGGGATCGTATAGAGTTCCAGGGATCAAACCCTGGCTGGCCATATGCAAGGCAGATACTGAGCTGGAGCCGTAGTACAGTGGATAAAGTGCTTTCCTTGCATGTGGTCAACCCAGTCTAGACACTTGACACCACATATGGTCCACTGAGCCTGGCAGGAGGAACCTCTGAGCACAGAGCCAGGAGAAAGCCCTGAGTACTGCAGGGTATGGCCCCCAGACAATGAAATGAAAACCCAAAAAAGTCTGTCTTGTACTACCTTTGCATTTCCAACTACTTGCATTTCATTTGCTTCTTCCCTCCTAGAAGATGTCTGGAATAAATAAAAAATTGGTGTCAACATTGTGTTTAGTGACAGCAAGTATCCCAAATGTATTGTCTAACAATTCAAGTAGAGATAAGAAGTCTGGCACTGCCCTTTCTGGTTAAGATCAAGGTTTGGGCTGGAAGAGCTGCGTTCCTCTCCAGATGCCTTGGGGTTGGGAACGGGTCCTTGACCCCTCCTAGCTTTTAGAGGCTGCCCGCATTACTGGGTTTGTGGCCTCCTTCCTCCAACTTCAAATCCAGCAATATCCATTTCTCTGACTTTTCCCTTCAGCCTGCCTTTCACTTTTAAGGAACTTTGGCTCCACCTCAGTAATTCAGGAGAATCATACTTTTTAGGTCAGCTGATAAGGACCCTCAATTTTCTTTTGCCATGAATGCTAGCATTCACATTGTCTAGAAGTGTGGGCATCTTTGGAGACCCACTATATAGTGTGCCGCAACACATCTTTACTAGTTATAACTTCACAGGTACTTTCTTTAGGGAGTATGTGTTAAATGAGTTTTCAGTAGCCATAAAACTGAAGGCTGACACCACATGTCCTGATGGAATTGAGAAGTTACACAGTTGTGTGAACTTTCCCAGCTAAATCATCAGGTATCACCCTTACTAAATTTATTGGAAATGTATCCTCTGCAGGCCTGTAACTGACCTATGTGCTTGTTGGCAAATGTATCTTGCTTTTCTGCAGTCCCATGGCCAGCTCCCCAGTAAGGACCTATATCCTGCTTGCTTGAGTAACCACTGCGCTCTTCTCAGTGGTCTCATACCATCACTTGCTCATTCTTTCACATGTTCAACCTTTTCCCTACCCTTCAGCCCTAGCCCGTTGGTACTGCTTCTCCTTCCTCCATCAAGCACTGTTGCTTTTGGCCTTTCCAGTCCTTTTGCCTCTCCTCCCTTCTGCCTAGAAATACCATTTTTTCCTTGTCCTTTCCCCCTGTAAATAACTCCTTGCCCTTTAAATTCTGCACCATTCTCTGTCTTCAGAGGGGCTCTGTCAGAGTTCTGAGCCCCTGGTCATCATGTGCTCTACGTTTGCTTTGTAACATAGCCTTCTGTGTATTCCTCATCACACCTCTCCTGCTGCTCTGAGCGACTGGGGCGTGTGACACAATTATGTGCTTGTCTGAAGGTCTGTTACTCAAATTAGGACCAAAGTATCCACCCAGTGGTTTGGTTGGCCTTTGGCCTCACACCCAGGTACCTGTGTGACTTTGACCAAAGAGGGCAGAAAAAAGGCATTAACAGGTGGGACATCAGCATGTTTGGAATTGGTAGCACAGGGGCAGGCAGGGATATAGGTAATAATGCACCCTCTGGTATACTCCTGACATGCCCTGGTCTTTGTATCTTATTGAAGCTTTTTTCGTTGTTTGTTTTTAGGCTGTACCTGGTGTTGCTCAGGGCTTATTCCTGGTTCTGTCCTCAGGGATCACTCCTGGTGGTGTTAAGGGTACATTATGGGGTGCCAGGGGTTGAACCAGGGTCAGCTGTGTGCAAGGCAAGTGTTTTACCCACTGTACTATCTCTTCAATCTTTTGATATTAGTTTTCATTTACTCAGTAAAGCTCTAGGTAACAGTTTCAGACATTCAGCATTCCAACTCCAAAACCACCACCAGTGTCAGACACACCTGGTCTTGATTTCTTGTTTATTGAAGGTTTCAGCAGAATTCTAGACAGTTCATGAACAAAGACAACGGTCTTGGACGACAGCTGCAGTGGCTGCTGAGCTGGAGGACTTGGCCAAGTCCTATAGAGGCAATATGTGTTAAGCCATTGGCTGTTGCTCCTTGCACACCGAGAAGGGCTGGAGCTGAATCCAGTAGGGCTGGAGAGACAATGCAGCGGGTAGGATACTTGCTTTTCTCATGACTACAGCCATCTCAGGTTCAACTCCTGGTACTGGTATCTTACATGGTTCTCTGCCCCGAGCCCTGTCAGGAGTGATTCCTAAGCATCGCCAACCCAGTGTGCCACCACCTCCACCCTCAACTACCCCAAAAGATCTAAAAAGGTCAGCCAAGGAAAGAACAGGTAAAGGCAGCCACTTGCTTTTTTTTTATTATTATTATTATTTTAGTTGAATCACAGATACAGTTAACAAGTTATTTATGATTGGGTTTCAGTCTTAGAATGTTCTAACACCAGTCCCTCCGGCAGTATACATTTCCCACCAATGTCCCCAGTTTCACTCCCCCCACCCCCCACTCCCCACCCCTCGTCTCTATGGCAGGCACTTCTGAAGCAGTAGATGAGACTTTGCAGCCAAGAATCAGCAATGGCATGGGCCCCCAAGGCCAGAGAGTGGCTCCCTGGGGCATGTCTGGGGGCTAGAGGTTGTAGAAAGGGAGGAGCGGCCAGTGTGTGTTTGCAGTGTGCAGCGTCCAGAGGAATGTTGGAAGGGGCACTTCCATTCGCGACTTACAAGCCCGAGTTGGAGGCCTCTGTGGTCTCAGACCAGGAGGATTCCCAGCGGGAAGATGAAGGTGGCCTCTGGTGCTGCCTCTGCTCAGGACAGCCCAGGCGCACAAACAGCAGCCACATGCGCTCTCGAAACTTGGCACCCACAAAGGCGTAGAGCATTGGGTTGAGGCAGCAGTGCATATAGCCCAGGCATTCCGTCACTGATCTGGCCACATTCATGTGGCTTTCTCGGTTGCAGTCACGGGCTAAGAACTCCAGGTCTGTGAGGGTTTCCACCAGCACCACCAGGTGGTAGGGGCTCCAGCAGAGGGCAAAGGCCACGACTACCACCACCACCAGCCGCATGGCCCGCAGCCGCCGCTGGCCCCTGGAGAGCAGCAGCACAGCCAGGATACGGGCATAGCAGTAGGCCATGACCAGCAAGGGCAGCAGGAAGCCAGCCACCAGCTGCAGCCCACGCAGTACCGTGCGTCCCACGGGTGGGAAGTTATGCCTGCAGTAGGTGACCTTGTGACGCTTGTCTTGGAGAGCTGACAGGAATATGAAGTCTGGGAGGGCAAAGAGCAGACAAAGCCCCCAGACCATCAGACAGGTCAGGGTCACCCGGGCTGGAGGCCCCCGGCGGTAGAGCTGAGTGGCGTGCACGATGCTCAGGTACCGGTCAAAGCTGATACAGGCCAGCAGGAGGGCCCCTGCGTAAAAGTTGATGTTGAAGAGGGCCCCAGCCACTTTGCAGAGGCCAGAGCCGAAGACCCACTGGATAGCAGCATCCACTGCCCAGAGTGGCAGGGTGAGCACCAGCAGCACGTCGGCGACAGCCAGGTGGAGCAGGAAGGTGTCTGTGCTGCTCAGTGTCGCCCGCTGGCTCAGCAGCACCACAGCCACTGCTCCATTGCCCAGCAGCCCCAGCACGAAGACCAGGCTGTAGAGGACCGGCAGGAAGGTCTGGTCAAACTTCTGGCTGAGGTCCTGTGGGCACGGTGGGAAGGTGCAGCAGGTGTCGCTTTTGTTGTCCAGTTCGTAGTCAAAGGGAGGGCTAGTCTCATTCATGATGAACTCAAAGTCAGTGGTTTGGAACACTTGGTGCTGGCCTAACATCTGCGGGAGGAGATGGGGTGGGGGGTTGGAGGGGAGAAGGCACTGCACAAAGGCTTCATTACTTCCAGATTCTTTTATGTTTATTTTACCACCACAACCCAGTTGTGCTCAGGGTCTGTTTTGTACTCAAGGATCAATCCTGGTGGGCACGAAGTAGCATGTGGTATTCTGGGGACTGAGCCCGGATTGGCTGTGTGCAAGGCAAGTGCCTTACCCATTGAACTAGCTGTACTATCCTTCCAGCCTCTGCTTCCTTCCAGATTGACCTAAGAAGCCTTACTGGGAGAGGCCCCTTAGGAGGCTGGCCCCAGGCCAGGGCCAGGCACTAGAGCTGAACCAGGCAACCCAGATTCTATCCCTGGCACTCCATATGGTCCCCCAAGCCCTGCCAGGAGTGAACCCTGACCACTGAGCTAGGAGTAATCCCTGAGCACTGCTGGGTATGGCTTCTAAGCCAAGCCAAACAAAACAGACCTGGTAGCCGTCTTTGCCTTTTTCCCAAGGCCACTCCTCCTGAACACAGTCCGCCCAGATTGAGACCTGGGATATTAACTTTCTTTCTCAAAGATTGGTCTCTTTCTCACCCCTCTTGGCCATCTCATCGGCCAGTGATTATGGGCAGTAGGAAAAGCTTCCCTTCTGGGGCTGGAGCAATGGTACAGTGGGTAGGGTGTTTGCCTTGCACGCTGCTGACCCGGGTTCAATCCCCAGTATCCCATGTGGTCCCCTGAGCACTGCCCTAGGTAGTTCCTGAGCATCACCAGGTGGACTTCCCCCCCAAAAAAGTTTCCCTTCACCCGGGAGCAGAGATCCTCTCCCTGCTTCCCCCAGTCTCCTGCGACCCAGGGGTCACGCCCATAAGCCACCTCCTGCCAGTGCCAGATAATCTCATTGGCCACCATGCAGAACTCATGGCTACTTCTCACGGAAGGAAGCAGAAAACGAGGCCCCCATAACCATGACTCCACGCCAGGCTGTTTTAACTCGGGGTACCCCAGAGTGGGGCAGGTGAGAGCCCACCCTGCCCCAAGGGACCAAGCCCCGGCAGCCGACCTCCACAACCCAACTGCCACCATGCTCCAGGCCGCTTTCCAAACACTCGGGCCGAGCCTCACAGGTGAGTGAACATATTCATAAGACACTTCCTACTCATTTTCCACAATTACCACACCATATTTGTTGGGGTTCAGACAGTAGGCAACAAATCATAGAGGGAAGTATGTGTGTGTGTGTATATATATATACATATATGTTTTTTTTTTTTGCTTTTTGGGTCACACCCAGCGATGCACAGGGGTTACTCCTGGCTCTGCACTCAAGAATCACCCCTGGCGGTACTCAGGGAACCATATGGGATGCTGGGATTCGAACTTGGGTCGGCCGAGTGCAAGGCAAACGCCCTACCTGATGTGCTATTCCTCCAGCCCCTATATACGTATTTTCAGACATAAATACCAAAGCTCGCATCACCTAAATTTTAACATGTTAGTGATATCCTATAGAATGTCTTAATAACTCCTGCCAAAATAGAACAATCTTCACACTGTTTTCTATATGAACACTCTTTTGTAAGTGTGTTCAGCAGCTCTTCATAACAAACAATACAAAATATTCTTTCATTTGTGTATTTGGACAGGGATTGGGTCTTGAGATGGAAACATCTCGAATTTGGTGGTGGGAAGGTATAAGGGTGGTGGGATTGGTGTTTGAATATTAATTGTAATAAAATATTGTGAAGTAACTTATAAAATAAATATTAAAAAAAATAAAATAGAGCTAGCCTTAAAAAAAAAGTTTCCCTTTTGGGGCTGGAGAGATAGCTTAGTGGATTAGAGTTGTGCTCTGTATCATATAGGAGCCCCAGATGTACTTCCTGGCACTGCGTTCCCCCCACCTCCCACACACATGATCTCTAAGCACTTAGCTGGGAACAGCTCTCAAGCTCTGCCAGATGTGGCTCACATAGTAAAAATAGGGCCCGAGTGATAGTACAGCAGGTAGGCCATTTCCCTTGCAGATGGCTGTCCTGGGTTTGATCCCAGCACCCTATATGGTCCCCCGAGCACTGCCAGGATTGATCCCTGAGTGTCGAGTCAGGAGTAAGCACTGAGCACCTCCACGTGTGACCCCAAAACAAAACTCAAAAAAGTTAATAAAGCAAACCTTGAGGACTGGAGAGAGCTCTATCGGCTGGAGCACATACTTTGGATACAGGAACCTCAGGCTCGCTCCCTCACCCAACATGGTTCCCCTTCCCAAGCACTAAACCAGAAGTTATCCCTGAACACTTCAGGTAACTCCGAAAAAGTGAAAAGGAAAAGCTGCTCTCTTGTGCCAAGAGTTTTTCCTGACCCTTTCACCCACTTGTCATTGTTTAGCCTTCAAGGCTTGCTGTGCTGAGCCACACCTAGTTCTAGCACCTTCTTTCTCAGGCACCTCCCCACAGTTGTTTCTCCCGGTTGCTGCCTCTGCTGTTGCCCCCCACCCTTCCCTAGCCCCTCTTCCCCCGCAGCCCTGGTATGGAGTACCTGAATTTCTATTTCCCTAGAACATGTATCCTTTCTTTTTCCTTTCCCCTATACCAAAGGCCCACAAGCTCTTGAGAAAGGTTCATCCCCCAGCAAAAAACCACACTAGAACTGAAGGTCTTTCTAGTGACAATCAGTTCAGCTTGGAAGAGGTTTTCTTTTCCCCCCACAGGTTGGGGGTGGGGGAGGTGTTCTGAATGACACCGCGCATTGGGGACTACTCTTGGCTTTGTGCTCAGGAGTCAGGTAGTGCTCGGGGATTATGCAGTACCTGGGATTGAACCAGGCTTGGTTGCATTGCCAGGCAAACTCCTGCACCCCTCCACTAGCTCTCCGGCCCCTCAGTGTGGAAGAGTTTATGTTCTAACCCAGCTGCGGGGAGCCTCAGATGCCACCAGGGAGGGTCCCCTCAATTGATTGCATCTCGCAGGTGACACACGCAAGCCAGTGAATGGAGGGGATTTTCCTGTGGTGGTAGAACAGTCTTGAGGCTCCAGTGGCTTCCTAATTCCTCATCCCATGCGCCTCAAAGAACCCCAGTGACCTCTCCCTGCCCACGCAACCCTCCGCTGGCCTGAGTCGAGGGCCAGCACTGGTGCTTGCTCCTGCTCCTGGCCATCCCGCTCCCAGCTGGGGGTCAGGCCGGGCCTGGCAGCACTCACCTCGAGCAGCATGCTTGGGCTGGCGCTCTGGAGGCGGCGAGACGGTGCTGCTTGGCCCTCTGCCTTGGTGCTTGTGGTTGGGAACCTGCACTGCAGAGGAAATGAGGCGCACAAGGTTCTTTGCCACAGAGCCACCCAGACCCACGGCCACCCAGTTTCTGTCCCAGTCATTTCTCCGACTAGGGAAGACTGGAACTCCGCAGGAGCTGGCCCCAAATCGGAGAGCAGGAAGACTGGCTCCTAGGGAAGGGTACGGCCTGCGACACAGGGGCTCTGCCTTGACAGGAGCAGAGGCGGGGGACTCCAAGGGACCCCTGTGGCTAGCCCTGCTGCTGCACTGCACCTCAGTGCTCCCAGCGTCTGCTCATCTGTCCTGGGCTGCAGGCTTGTGGGTTGGATAGCCATGTGTGTTCAGACAGGAAAGGGGAGAGCAGTCTTTTTCAAACATTAAAACGATCTAAAGAAATTTGCCACAAGAAATCTAGTCCTTTGTGCTCTCTACCTTCTTTGCTCTCTCCCTCCCTCCCTTCCGGGCCCCCCCTCCCCGTACCCCCCTTACTTTCCCCTCTCTAAGCCACAGGGCAAAGGAAAGGGAACTTAGACTAGTCATGAACTTAGTAGACATGAGCTTAATCATGTGATAAATGCTGCTTGAGTCACTTTTTCTGTACCAACTTCACTGCAACCACACAACCTTATAAGGTGGGGGTTATTCCTGGGGTGAATCCCAGAAGGGAACACACAGTAAAAGTGTGTGAGGGCTGAACCCACAACTGTCCTTTCACTGCTCATCACACTGCCTTCAACTTTGAAATTTCTTTTTATATACGTATTTTATTGGGGAGGGGTTTTGGAATCACTCCCAGTTGGTGCTCAGGGCTTACTCCTGTGTTCAGGGATTTCTTTTGGTGGTGCTCAGGGAACCTCATATAGTGCTGGCGATTGAACTGGGCTTGGCTGTGTGCATGGGAAACGCTTTAATCCCTGTATTAGCTCTGACCCCTGTCTTCAGATTTTTGAAATGGATGAACATTGGTATATTCATGCAAGATATAATGAACTCACATGAATGTGTCTAGAAATGCCAGTGACCACATGGTGGAGGGGGCAAGTTACAGAATATTGTGCCGGGTATGAAATCACTCTCGTAAATTCTAGAATTCACCACTCCCAAAAGGCAATGCAAGATCGTTGTGAGCACAACAGTTTTATTTGTTCTAGAAGTTCCAAAACAGAGACTGAACATGCTGCAACTTCATGACAGCAGTTGTTTCTGTGGTGAGAGAAAAGAGAACGGATTGGGACCGAGTTCAGAGAGGATTCATGACTTTAAAGAAAAGCTGCAAATAGTATTTGTAGAGCACATTTGTCCTTGAAGGTTGCCATAACTGTTCCTTCCCTCTCTTGTCCTTGACTTTCCCTTCTGTGCTTTTCTCAGCTCTCCTGATGCTGTTCTTAATGGGCCTGGGGTTTCCTAAGCTATCCTAAACAGGTCTTCTAATCTCTTCCAAAAGAAAAGGAGACAGACAGACAGGCAAAGATATTGTTATCCAAAAGATATTGTTGTTTGGGGGCTGATTTTTTTTTACTTTTTGGATCACACCCGGCAATGCTCAGGGGTCACTTCTGGCTCTGCACCCAGGAATTACCCTTGGCGGTGCTCAGGGGATCATAAGGGATACTGGGAATCGAACCCGGGTTGACTGCGTGGAAGGCAAATGCCCTACCTGCTGTGCTATCGCTCCAGCCCCGGGGCTGAGTTTTAAGTGTGGCTTCACCAGAGCTGCCAGACCCAGGCCTGGAATTCCATTCCAGTTTACTGGAAAGAGGCACAATTGTGGACCAGAGTCCCTGCCTTCTACCTGTGGGAAGAAAATGGGATGTCCCAGTGCTAAGATAGTTTCACACACAGGGACCAGCCAGGGGCAACTGAAGGCCTTGAGGAGGCCACGGGAAGTGCCATTGGGGCCACTGAGAGGGTTCCAGAAGGTCTGACACTGAGAATGGGCAGGTCTTGCCAAGTGACTGTCTTCACACTAAGGTCCAAGGGCGGGAGCTGGGACCACAGGTACCTGAGATAGTTGATGAAGTTTCCATTTGTTGAGCTTACAGTTGGGAGAAAAGAGAACAACCAAATGCTCTGTTTGTTCAAGTGAAAGGAGGATCTTATATCCTGCCTGCACCCCTATTTTGCTACCCAAATGACCCTTTCATTTCCTTTTTGGGGGGTCACCTAGAAGTGCTCAGGACTTATTCCTGGTTTTGCACTCAGGAATCATTCCTGGTGGTGTTTGGGGGACTATATGGGAGCCCAGCATTGAACCCAGGTTAGCCGCATACAAGGCAAGCTCTCTATCCATTTTTATCCATATTGCTCTCCGCACCCTCCATCAGGGACTCTCGATGTATGAAATGCTGATGAAATCAGGTGATAGTTTGGGAAATAGCTTGTGTTGACGGAGGCTGAAAACCCAATGTGGATCCTCAATGGACCTGGCTATGGGCCAGCTGATATCATTGGGCTACACTAGGGTGCGGCAGGGACGAATGGAGACGTTACTGGCACCCGCTTGAGCAAATCGAAGAGCAATGAGATGACAAGTGATACAAGTGATGTGCCAGCCCACATGAAAAAGGAAAGTCTAGGGAGCCCTGATCTTCCTGGACCTCATTTATCACAAGGTGACAGTGACCGCCCCCCTCCCCCCACCATTCCCTGGATTGTTGGGCAAAAGACAAGAGACAAGGTCAGGCCAGAAGAGGTCCAGAAAGGCACAGAGAGCTTTCTTTCCTATACTGCGCCCTATCCTGATAGCCAGCCCTGGCACTGCGGATGGCCGCTGCCCCGCGTGCTGTATGGCTGCCATGCTAGGGGAATGCTGAATTCTCTGGGCTCTGGCCCCGATCCACTCTATGGGAACTGGGACAAAGGACAGAATCATTTTGAGCGGGTCTCCTCAGCAGGGCATGGTGAGAGGAACTGAGCCCATCCCAGCTGCAAGGATCCTGGTAGTTGGGAGAATACTGAGTGAGAGGGAGTGTAGTCAAAGGCCTGGTGATGACCCCTCCAGAAGGGCTGCCTGCTGCCTTACGCTGTCACCTCAGTGGGTGAGGGGTCCAGGCCTCATCCTCTTGCACAGCTGGATAAGCTCAGGTCAGTCTTCTCCCAGCCTCAGCTCCCCATCATCGGTCAAGTCTGGGGGTGATAATGTTGCTCTGTGGACAGTGAGTGACACAGAAAGTATGTGACCAGGGCGGCTTCATTTTTTTGGTGTGACTTTCAAATGCAGGGCTTAGGAGGGAGCTATGTCGGTGGCCTCGTCCCGGCTCCGAGGACAGAAGTCGCCTGCAGAATGGGCCCTTTTCTGACGTTGGCCTTTGGCCCCAACCAAGCCTCCAAGGGCAGGTCAGGGGAAGGCCCAGTCCCTGGGGAGATCCGCCCAGGCAGGGCCCTGCACGGAGAGTTCTGCTGCCAGTGGGGAAGCTGGCGGAGGAAGTTAGTCAGAGTGAAGCTCTTGTGGCCCCACCTGTGGTCAAGGTGTGAAATATGCACCTGTCTGTTCTCTGCCACCCCTCCCCCTATTTTTTTTCTTTTTTTCACACCTCATGAGTTGTGGTTTGGGGAGTTGGGAGGCTCACCCTGGGCTCAGACCCTCACATGAAGGAGGGGCTCCACAGCTGTCCGTTGGGCTGACCAGGGAAGGGGATCATTTCCTCCTTCTTTATAGCTGCGACGGTCTCTCAGCCTGTCTTAAAGTTCTTCCACGTGTCTCTGGGAGCCTTAATATTGACCACCTACCCCCAGCTGTTAGAGGACCAGGCCCTGGGAGTCCGGAGCTTTGGGTCGGCCTCAGCCAGACATCTCTGCTATGATAGGGCTTTCTTCTGTGAGATGAAGCCTCATCCCAGCTCCAGGCAGGATTGTGGGTCTGCCCGGGACAGTGCGGGGACTCGGGGCTGCCTTCTGCCTGTTGGTCCTGAATTTCCTAGGAGAAGGACTACTGTCACAGGGCAATCCCAGAACTGAGGAGCCAGCTTCTATTCTCCTTTTCTTGTATCTCTAGGACCTCGTAGGAGGCAAAAACATTCTTTTTGGGAAGTAAAACAGATTTTATTTGGAGGATTTTTGAAGGGAGGGAGGAAGAGAAAAGTGGGAGAGTGGAGAGTAAGAGAGACAGAGTAACGCGCTCAGGAGAGAACATAGGCTTCTCCAAGGGCAGAGAGAGGCCCTTACGCACATCCCAGCATTAGACAGGAAAGCATGAAAGTACACATCTCAAGACGGGAGATGCGGGTGACACAAGTGCTCAGGCACCACATATGCTCAGCCGTGCGGGCGCAAGCAGCACTATTGCTCGGGCAGCATATATGCCGGCAAAAATATTTTTATGTGCTGGGGACCATGGGCTGCAACTGGCAGTCTCGGAGTGGGGTGTTGGGGGGTGGTGTCAGAGAGTCACAGCCCACAACCATGAGTTACCCAGCTAGCGGGGAGCACCTCCTTCGGGATGGGAGGTGGGAAAGATGTTGCTGCTATTTGTGAGGTAGTACAAGAAGATGACCTGTGGAAACCGTTGCGGTGGTAAGGAAGTGTTTGTCAACTGGGGACAGTCTGGCTAGAACAGAAGTGGTTTGTGAGAGCAGGAGAGCAGAGCTCAGGATCCAACTCACCCCGAAACACACTGACCTTTGTCCTGTCCCTGGAAACAAAAATAGCTTCAGCCAGAAAACTCTTTTTCTCTTAGGCACAGTCTCTTTCCAACTTGAAGGGTTTGTGGTGATTAAATTTCTTTTTTGAGACAGTGGTTCAGAGAGGTGACGGAACTTGTCATAAGTAAGTAAATTTTATGGCAAAGTTTTGTTTTTGGATTTTTGTTTGGGGGCCATGCATGGCTGTGCTCATGGCTAACTCCAGCTCTGTACTCGAGGATCACTCCTGGCAGGGCTTGGAGGACCATATAGGATGACCTGGGGATCAAAGCTGGGGGCCAGCTGCATTCAAGGCAGTCGTCCTACCCTCTGTACCCACGATACTCTCACCCCGGCCCCCAATGCCAAGGTTTTAAAAACCCAGGCTGTTTTGTAGTGTGTGATCCTGGTGACTGGGACTGGAGACCCCCTGCCGTACCCCCAGCCTACTGGTTCTTTCAGGAGCTACACTTTCCTCACCATGTGGCCTTACCAAGTATCTGTGGGATGGCAAGATTCACCCAGTGGGACTTGTGCCAAATATGGAGCTTAGGTCAACCTCACCAAGCCCTACATTTTGTCCTGCTTCACTTGCCAAGGGAGATAATTTCAGACTCTCAGAAATGCAGGATCTTGAGGACCAAGCCCAGTTGGCTGGGGAGAGTCTGTGGGAGTGTCAGAACTGGTCTATCCACTCTATGACTGTTCTTGGAGACCTGGCTTGGATAATTTCCTTTTGCCGGGATCGACATGCATTTGCTCCCATCGTGCCCTACATCTTAGCTTGGGCTTATCCAGTCTTCTTAGGTGTAGGTTACAGCTGATCTTTGATGGTTTCTTGCTTGTGTTGTAGTCTCTCCCCTGTGAGCAGGTTGAACAAATCAGCCCTTGGGATCAGTGCTGGCTTAGCATGTGCTTATTTAATTTCCTTGGGTGACCCCATGGGATGTGGTCCCCCCAGGTAACACTGAACGACAACATCATTATGTGCCAGACTCTGTTCTGATAATGTTTCAGGTGAATTGAGTGGTTATTCACAATTACAAAGTAGCTGAGATATTATTACTGTTCTTATCATCATCAATTTTACAGATGACAGAAACTCAGAAAAACTTTCAGAGCCACACGGCCAGCAAGTGGCAGAGACCTCAAGCTGTGACCTGTGATATATGAATGCTTTTTCTGGTTAGAGGGACTGACATTGAGGGTGGTGCCCAAGACATCCTCTTTGGCCTTGTCTGTAATGTTTTACATATGGAGACTATTCATATATATATATATATGTATATATATATACCACTGTATCACTGTCATCCCGTTGCTCATCGATTTGCTCGAGCGGGTACCAGTAAGTCTTCATTGTGAGACTTGTTGTTACTGTTTTTGGCATATCGAATACACCATGGGTAACTTGCCAGGCTCTGCCGTGCGGGCGAGATACTCTCAGTAGCTTGCCAGGCTCTCTGAGAGAGACGAAGGAATCGAACCCAGGTCAGCTGCATGCAAGGCAAATGCCCTACCCGCTGTGCTACCACTCCAGCCTATATGTATATATATATATATATATACATACATACATATATACATATGTGAAACTATATGTATATTTTGGCATTTGGAGTCACCCAGTGATGCTCAGGGTTTACTCCTGGCTCTGAACTCAGGAATTACTCCTGGCGTTGGTCAGGAGTCTATATGGGATGCTGGGGATCAAACCCGGGTTGGCTGCATGCAAGGCAAACACCACTGTATTATTGCTCTGGCCCTGACTATTCATATATTATCAATGTGATTAAATCAGTGGCAGGACTAGAGAGATATAAATGTTAAGGTTCTTGTTATGCATGTGAGTGACCCTGATTTGATCGATGGCACTGCACCTGCTCCTTTGAGCCCCACCAAGAGTGATCTCTGAGCACGGAGCCAAGAGTAAGCCCTGAGGACAGCCGGGTATGGCCCAAAAACTTCACTCCATTCAAAAAGTCCAAAAATCCCATAAAAGTTGTCAAAAGGAAAATAAGATAAAATTAATCTAAGAGAAAACCCCTGGGAAGGTGGCAGTTTGTGATAGTTGAATATGGCTTTGGCATTAGCTAAAATCCCTCCCTCCAATGTAAAAGAACATATGTATCTCTGGCACATATGCACTAAGATATTTGGCGAGATTTACACATTGAGATAAAGGTAGTCACATCTGTAAGTTACCTTCATATGAGTTGGTAAACAAATATGCATAGAGAGATGCTGTGCATCAGACAAAGCGAATAAGGTGACATGCTAATAACCAGCCACAAGGAGGAAAGAATTTCTTTATATTCTTCCTGTAGCCTTCTTGTGAATTTAAAAGTATAGCCACATACAAGTTACTGAAAGACTGTCTTTCACACAGGATGGGTTTGGGGCTGGAGCCTACTCCAAGAACCAGCTGAGTGATCTCAAGAGTAGAAGAAGGTGGGGGTGACAAGGAACAAATGTTTCTACTAGGACTGTGCCTCATCACCTCCCACAGTTTGTTCCCTGTTTTTCTTCACCTACAGGCTCAGGTTGCTTTGGACTACTTACCCCTCACTATCTGGCTCCCTCCGAGTTTCCATTCACTGGAAGGCCTTTTCAGCCTTCTCCACCCATGGGCCTTCAAAGAATACAAGCTGTGTTCGAGGCCTTGGGGTGATGTATTGAAGAGAAGGGATGAGGTTTGCATGCTTCTCATTGTCATCAGCTGAGAGCCTGGAGATCTTTTCCCAGCAAAAATGGGCCCATAAAGTTGGATGAGGTTCCTTCCAGGAAGGCCATCCCTCCTGAGGACCAGGCAGTATGGGCAGGCCTCCTGGCTGCCAAGGAATCTCACAAGGAAGAGAGAACCCATGTTGATTACAGCGTCTATTCAGAGGTATCCATTGAGCAAAAGCTAGCATGGAAAGTCTGTTCCCGGGTCTTGACCTTAGAAGGTCTTTGGTTTAAGGTGTCTTAAGCTGCCTTCCTGGGACCCTTCTTAGGACTCGCACCTGGACTCCACCTGCTGGGTCTTCTGGAAAATTCCTCAATCAGTCAAATGCATTACTGAAGATTATAGCATGAGGTCCTGCTGGTCTTGAGGACTTTGTCCATGTGCTCTGTGCTGGGCTACCATGGCAGAGCAGGTGCACTCATGGCCTTAGGACCTGGCTTTGCCATTGCTAATGGGGGGCAATGCCCAGGTTATTTTACGTCTCTGTACTTTGGTGTGCCCTCTCCAGAGGGAAAAAGGCAAGGTACTGAGAGTCGTGCCTGGCATATTGTTGGTGCTCTATATGAATTGTTACCTGTCTTCCTCACAGGGGTCAATGAGGTTTTCCCAGAACTGGGCACATCGAGTTGCATTTGCTTTGAGGCACTGTAACCCCGAACTGGAGAGTTTAAGCCTGGGTCCTGTCTGAGTCACACAACTGATGCAACCATTGACGCCTTTGGTTGGAGGCTTTGAATGCCACTTTGAATCCAATGCCTTCTGGTCTTCATGTGGATTGGAGTAGTTGGGCCCTTCCCAATGAGAGTCTAGTGCTGAGGTCTAGCTACTTTTAGCTGCCGTGCAGAAGGCCTAGATGCTTGACCCTGACCCTGTTTCAGTGGGAGCTGGAGGACATACCAAATTAGAAACTTGATATTTCCTATGATATCCCAAGTTCTCTCCTATGAGACTCCAAATTCTTCCCTCACAGACTTAATTGCTGACTCAGACAAAATGTTGGGCAGACAGGGAATGGAAATAGCAATACTCACCAATCATACTAGACTTGCCGTGTGCCAAATACTGTTGGAAGCACTTGGACACACACATGCCCTCAAACAACTCTTAGTGTTAGACTCGGTATTCATTTCTTTTCATTTTTGATGTTTGGGCCACACCGGGATTACTCCTCGCTCTGTGCTCAGGAATCACTCCTGGTAGGGTTTGGGGGACCATATGAGGTGCTGGAGATGGAACCAGGGCCAGCTGTGTAGAAAGCAAGTGTTTTACCTGCTGTACTATCTCTCCTGTCCTTCTGTGTTCATTTCTTTGTGAAAGAAGAGGAATCAGACACAAAGAAGTTAAGTAAATTTCCCCAGGGTAACTAATAAATGACAGAGCCTGGATTTCAAACCACACATTGGTGATCCTGGCCTTAAAGATTTTTTAATCACCTACCTCTACTGCCTTGGTTTTGAAAAGGCTAAACTTGATTGGGTGAATTTAAGAGAGCAGAGGTAACGGCAGCTGACCCCAGATACGGTTTGCTGCTCCTTAGGCAAAGCTTCAACCCAGGTTCCAGAACCAGTGCTGGGGCAAATAGCAAGGTGGGGCCCCTTCCTGGATCAAGGGATCACCTCACATTCCTTGTGCTAGGTACATGCACAAGGGTAGTTAAGAAGCAAATAAGCAGAGTTGTGAAACTCAAAGCTAAATCCCTCTGGTTAAAAAAAATAAAAACAAATAATAATTTTAACCAAGTTCAGATTTTTTTTTGCTTTTTTTTTGGGTGGTCACACCTGGCAATGCACAGGGGTTACTCCTAGCTCTGCACTCAGGAATCACCCCTGGCGGTGCTCAGAGGACCATATGGGATGCTGGGAATCGAACCCGGATCAGCCGTGTGCAAGGCAAATGCCCTACGCACTGTATTATTGCTCCAGCCCCAATTTGAGATTTTTGAGGGAGAATGCTTAGGACAAATCTCCCATAGAACTCA
The DNA here is from genome assembly GCF_027595985.1 of Sorex araneus. Classification (NCBI taxonomy): domain Eukaryota; kingdom Metazoa; phylum Chordata; class Mammalia; order Eulipotyphla; family Soricidae; genus Sorex; species Sorex araneus. The sequence continues at coordinate 140,607,625 of NC_073313.1, read as the reverse complement.
GATGAATTTTTAGCATATTTGGTAGTAAGTAACGGTCTTTCATAGAGCTTCCCTGACTGTAGCTGGAGAAGCATTTGAATGTAAGGAGCAGGGGAGAGTTTGTGGAGTTAAAGGTAGAACTGCAAATTGGTGGATGTTTAGGACAGGTAGGGGTTGGGAGACAAGTTATATGGAGAGAGAATATTAGCTGAAGTGGGGATAACCGGGTGCCATGGAGGGGAAAGTCATGATTTAGAGTTGAAATCCATAGCAATGACAGATCATTTCTAGCCCACAACCCCTATGGAGTCTCTAGTCATCCTTCTAGTAAGGGTAGACCCCAATGGTGACCCCCTTGGTTTTCACTGGGAAGTCCAACATGATGGGGATTGGTTTATCCTCTTTGAAGAACTTTCATTTCCACATAGGACCTGCTCATGTTATTGTTATGATGATCCCCAAATACAATTTGTCTGCACTACATGTTTTGGCAAACACTAGCTCGGACAATGGGAGATCTCCCAGCCCTACCTTCAAGGCTTACCATGATCTGACCCTAGCCTGGTTCTCCACGCTGTTTTCTGAAGTACAAATGACCCATGTGCTGTTGCAAGCATGCTCCAAATTTCCACTGCTCGACTGGTCTTTGCCTGAATCTTATTCACCCCAGGGCTCAAAGGTGTATAAGAGAGCCCTGGGGACATAAAAGCAATCCTTTTGGGAGGCAGGGGAAGTAGCTCAGTGGTAGAGTGCTTGCTTTACAGTGTGTGGGTCAAATATGTATTTGACACCCAGCACTGCAAAAAAATCTTTTGCTGCATCCTGCAACCCAGGTGAAAGGGCAGGACAGAAAACAGAGAGAACCCAGGGGAGGAAGCAGGAAGCTTCAGAACCCTATGACTACCAAACTAGAAGTAACTGAATGCACTTCTGTAGGCAAGTCTCTGGCTTGAAATACCCTTTGAAAGCTGAGCTCCTGCCCTCATATGTCTCACACTTAGAACCCCTAGTTCTACTATGGGAATCAAAGACCTATAGAGAAAATTCCAGATAGGCACTGAGGGTTGGAGGGTAGTGAGCAGTATGTCGTAGGCAGTAGTAAATGGGCTATTTGGTGTGCAACAGGCCCGAGTATCAATCCCATAATCACCCTAGGATTTGGGACCATCATTTCACATCTCTTAGCTTCAGTTTTCTCATTTTCAAAATGAAGATACCTATCTTATATGATGAGAAGGAAAATGGTTGTTGAGAGGCTTACTGGAGATTAAGTAAATTCCCCAGGAAAATGCCTGGCCTTCTCTGAAACCCATCCTCTCCTGTCCCTCTCTATCAAAAGCTTTTTCTTCATTTATATTCTTTATAGTATCTATGATCATCTGATACTTGGCTTATTTATTGTTGATTACTTTTGACTGTAGATAAATTTAAGTAAATTCTCAGGGAAAATCCCTGGCCTTTTCTTACACCCATCCTCCCCTCAACCTCTCTATACCTTTATCTTTTATATTCTTCATGATATCTATGGTCACCTGATATTTAGCTCATTTATTTATTGATTCATTCATTTGGACAAGAAACATGAGCTTGTTTTTTTGTTAATTACTATATTCCCAATACCTTCAATAGAATAGCTCCTAACAGATAAATAGTAGGTACCCATAATATGTATTAGATGAGTTCACAAGTAGGTCTTCAAAGGTAGAAACATTTTACATATATATATATATATATATATATATATATATATATATATATACACACACACACACTCTCTCTCTCACACACATACATATGTATGGACTGGAGCGATAGCACAGTGAGTAGGGCATTTGCCTTGCATGTGACCGACTCGGGTTTGATTTCTCCGTCTCTCTCGGGGAGCCCGGCAAGCTATTGAAAGTATCCTGCCCGCATGGCAGAGCCTGGCAAGCTCCCCATGGTGTATTCGATATGTCAAAAACAGTAACAACAAGTCTCACAATGGAGACGTTATTGGTGCCCACTCGAGCAAATCGATGAACAACAGGACAACAGTGCTATACACACACATATGTCTAAATATAATGGCATATGTGGGCCATGTCACCTTGCACAAGATGTATTCTGGGGGACTCTTGTCCAGAGCCTATGTTTGGGAACAATTGAGGAAGTTCTATTTTTAAACTTTTAATTAATTTATTAATTTTGTTTATTGGGCTACACCCAGCTGTGCTCAGAGCTTATTTCTGGCACCGTACCCAGGCATCTCCTGGTGGGCTTGGGGACCATATGGAGTGCTGGGGATCAGACCCGAGTAGGCCCCATGCAAGTCAAAGGCCCTATCCTTTGTTTTATTGCTCCAGCTCCAAGAAAGTTCTGTTTTTGTTTTTTTTTCTTTTTGGGTAACACCTGGCGATGCACAGGAGTCACTCCTGGCTCTGCACTCAGGAATTACCCCTGGTGGTGCTCAGGGGACCATATGGGATGCTGGGAATCAAACCCGGGTGGGCCGCATGCAAGGCAAATGCCCTACCCGCTGTTCTATTGCTCCAGCCCGAAGGAAGTTCTGTTTTAAGGATAAGAGTTCTATACTCATTATCTTAGTTCTAAAACTGCCATAAAAATTGCCATTAACTGAGTGCAAACAATAGAAATATATTCCTCACCATGCTGAGGGATCACACTTCCTCTAACGGCTCTTTTAAAACATTTTTTAAAATTTAGTTTTGAATTGAATCACAGTGAGATGTACAATTACAAAGTTGTTTATGTTGGGTTTCAGTCATATAATGTTCCACACTTATCCCTTTACCAGTGTACATTTCCCACCACCATTGTTCCCAGTTTCCCTCAAAAAGGGAAAAGAGAATCAGTTTTTGCCTTTTCCAGTTTATAGCAGCTCCTGGTTGGCTATCCTTGGCACATGAAGTCTACAAACTTCAGCTCCCTTGCATGACTTCTGCTTTTTATGAGTTTTTTTTTTTTGCTTTTTGGGTCACACCCGGCAATGCACAGGGGTTACTCCTGGCTTTGCACCCAGGAATTACTCCTGGCAGTGCTAGGGGACCATATGGGATGGTGGGAATCAAATCCGGGTTGGCTGTGTGCAACGCAGATGCCATACCCGCCGTGCTATTGCTCCAGCCCCATGACTTCTGCTTTTGTTGTGCTCTTATAAGAATTCTTGTGATGGCATTTAGGGTGTATTCACATAATGCAGGACAATCTCCCTATAGCAAGATCTTTTACTAACAGTTACAAAGGCCCCTTTTCCAAATAAGATAACATTTCTAGTTTCTGGGGACTAGGAGTATTAGTGAGGACTTCCTCATAAGGGGACATAACAGTGGAAGCCTTATCAGCCAACCATAGTACTAACCAGCCATTTTCCCCACAAATCCTGTACTATCGCTATAGAAATATCTTGTTGCTTTTTGGGAGGCACACCTGCTTGTGTTCAGGACTTACTCCTGGCTCTGCCTTCCGGGATCACTATGACGGTGGTAAAGGGACCATATGCAGTGACAAGGATGAAACAAGGGTTGGCCAGATACAAGGCAAGTGCCTTATCTGCAGTACTGGACCTAGAGGAATGGTGAGGAATGGTGACTTGAGAAAAATGGGCTTTCAGAAAACTTGGAGTGGTCATAGGTGGAATATAAAGTAGCAGAGAGGTACGAGCTTGCAATGATACAACTTCTGGCAGAAATTTCTCTGGACTTAGTTACTAAAATACTAAAATACAGAAATCCAAAACTTCGTGGCCGCTATTGTAGCCACATGTCCTCATATCTCTTCATTCTCAGCAATGTAAAAAAAATATAAAATGCTTCCTTTCCAGCAGGTCTGACTTTTGGGGGGAAAACTCAAACAATAATAGTGAGTTTTTTGTTGAAATATTGAATGTAATCAAAGTAAGGAGAAAGTAAAGTGAAATTTATCAGCTATGCAGGCGGGGTGGGGTCTGGGGAGGTGGGGGGTAGGGGGGAGGTTTACTGTGGTTCTTGGTGGTGGAATATGTGCACTGGTGAAGGCATGGGTGTTTGAGCATTGTGTAACTGAGACTTAAGCCTGAAAGCTTTGTAACCTTCCACATGGTGATTCAATAAAAATAAAAAAATAAAAAATTAAAATAAAAGAAAACTCAGAGTGGAGATGGGAGTAGTGAACAGGCAGAAACAACTTCTTGAAAATTAAAATGGTATTGATGCTGCAATTGCAAGGCTGAGAGGAACAGACTGGATGTTGACCAAGCTCTCCTACAGATTAATGTTGTGTCAAGGACTTGGACTCCCTGCACACAAAGACCTGGAGAGGTAATTATTCCTGATGAAGAGTAATGACTGTGTTGTGCTTCTCATGTCATTAGGCCTGGGAGAGTGTCTGGGAATGGGTGGTTTTCAAGAGCTCTCCGTGAATTGTAATATATGATAAGAGTGGAAAACCACTCGAACATAGCGTTCAGACAATGAGAGATTCAAATTATAGCTATTAATGAATATTATCTTTAAGAGCAATAACAAGGGTCATAATGTTGCCATCAATAATTAGCCCTCTTGACTTTCTCAATGAGATAATAACAATATAAAAGTGGCTGTCTACAGGGTGTTGGAGGGGGATGTACTTAGAAAGTGTAAGGAGCAGCAACACGCAGAAAGCATTTCTGGAACCTCTGATGTCTTAGCCCCAAGATGTAAAACCACAGGGACATAAAGAACCAGAAGAGAGCTACCAAGAGTTCTTTGGGGAAAATACAAAGCTTATTTACCTAAAACAGTTTTTCAAAAATAGGATAATTCTGGCTAGATAGATAGTACAGTGGTATAGGCGCTTGCCATGGGAACCCCTGGTTTGATCCTGGGCACCCCACAGGGTCCCCTGAGCCCTGCCAGAAGTAATCTCTAAGCAAAGAGTCACGAGCAAGACTTGAGCATTGCTGGGTGTGTCCCCCAAACCAAACCCAGCCTAACCAAATCAAAACCTAGCAAAAGGATAACCCTGGGCTTGGGGGATGTGGTTCAAGTGGTAGAGAGGTTTTCTTCTCTCTTTTTTTTATTTAAAAAATGTGTTTGATTTTTCTTATGGGCCACACCCATCAATGCTCAGGGGTTCCTCCTAGCTCTGCACTTAGGAATTATGCTCAGTGGACCATATGGAATGCTGGGGATCGAACCTGGCTTGGCTGCATGCAAGACAAGAGCCCTTACCCACTATACTATTGCTCCAGCCCTGAGGTAGAGAGGTAGAGAGGTTTTATCCCTGGCACCAGGTCCTGTTCTTCCAGCAGCACTGACAGTGGCTCTTGCGCACTGCTGCACCATGACTGGCTAAGTTGGAGTTAGGGGGTCTGAAACAAGTCGTGTCTTTCTGAATGAGAACTTGGCGATGAGAATGGGCTCAATGTTGGCAGTGCCAAAGTATTGTGTTTTGGCAATGTTGAGGAGCCTAATGATAGGTTCAGCCTAACAGATACGAAGACTAAATTGACTAAATTGACTAAATCTTTCTGAAGTAGAGGTTTCCAAAAGGGACTATTCTCTGCTCTTTTCTGTGGAATCTTGCTTAGAATCCTAACCATTAACTCCTTAGGGCTCCAGTTCCTTGTGTATATGAGCTGGGTGATCATTTCTATTATTTTCTATTTCTTTTATTGTTGTTAAGTAACTGTAATTATGGCTTATAATTTGAGCAGGAATCATTGATACATTTTTATGATATCTATACTTCATGTGTATTTCATTTGTTTCAATTTTATCAAGGTATAATATTTTATAATAGTTTTATGATTTTATAACATCAAGCCCACTAGCAGAGTGTCAGTATCTTTCTTCTACTGTCCCTAGGCCCCTTCTTGCCACCCTACCTCCCAATTTTGGCGGCCTCAGTTCTCAGTTCTGTTTGCAGTATCTTAGGGTTTGCTTTCATTGGCCGCCATCTATTTCCTTGCTTTGTATCACTCCACGTATGAGTGAGATGACTTTCTGACTTACTTCACTTAGCACAACACACTCCAGTTTTTTTCCAAACTGCAGCTAAATGTAGCATTTCATCCCTTCTCCCAGCTGAATAGTAGTCCATTGTGTACACTACAATTGTTTTGTTTGTTTTTTAGGTCACACCTGGTGATGCTCAGGGGTTACTCCTTGCTCTGCACTCAGGAATTACTTCTGGTGGTGCTTGGAGGACCATATGGGATGCTGGGGATTGAACCCAGGTACAAGGCATAGGCCCTGCCTGCTGTGCTCTTGTTCTGCCCTCATCTTTTCTTTCTTTGTATTTTTGTGTTTTGAGCCACATCCAATTGTGGTAAGGGCTCACTCCTGGCTCTGTGTTTAGAGATCATTCCTGGAGGGGATCAGGGGACCATGTATGGTATCTGGATCAGCTGTGTGTAAGGTTGTGTATTACCTATTGTATAAGGTGTGTATTACCTATTGTATAAGGTGTACTATTACTCCAGCCCTTATACCAGAATTTCTTTACTCATTTATCTATTGTTGGGCACTTGGATAGTTTCCATATCTTGGCTATTTTTATAGTGCTGCAGTGAACATAGGTATGCAAATATCTTAAAGAATTAATTATTTTGTGCTCTATTTTTACTCTTTTGAGAAGTTTCCAAAATATTTTCCCTAGAGACTGAACTAGAAAATTCAGTGAGTCAAAATAGTGAGTCACAGTTCCTTTTTTTGGGGAGCCATACCCATTGGTACTCAGGGGTTACTCCTGGGTGTGGACTCAGGAATCACTCCTGGTAGACTCAGGGGACCGTATAGGATGCTGGGAATTGAACCTGTGTCAGTCACCTGCAAGGCAAGAACCCTACCCACTGTACTATCTCTCCAGCTCTCTCTCTCTCCCTTTTTACTGTAATCCCTGATCACAATCTGATTTCCTTTATGTAAACTATTCTCATTGGTGTGAACGTCATTCTCATTGCCATGAATATTATTGTTGTCTAAATGTACATTTCCCTGATTATCAGTGATAAAGAATATGTTTTCATTTGCCTGTTGGCCATCTTATGTCTTTCTTTTTTGGTTATGCCTGGCTGTAATCAGTGGTTACTCCTGGGTTGGTACTTCGGGGTCACTCCTTACAATGTTACAGAGACCATGTGTTGCTGGGATCTGGGAATTGTACTCAGGGCCTCACACATGGGAGGCAAGTGCTCTACCACTGATCCACATCCCTGGGCCTGTTTGTCTTTGAGGAAGTGTATGTTCATCTCCTTTCCCCATTTTTGATAGGGTTGTTTTGTTTTTGTTCGTTGAACTTTGAGTGCTTTATGTTTCTTGGATACTAGCCCTTTGTTGAATGTGTGATTTATAATTTGTTTGCAATTCAGTAGGGTGTCTTGTTTTTTCCCCCTTTTTATTGATTCACTGTGAGGTACAGTAACAAAGCTTTCATGTTTGTGCTTCGGTCACACAATCATCAAACACCCATCCCTTCACCATTGCCCATTTTCCACCATCAAAATCCTCAGTATCCCACCACTCTATTCCACACCTACCCCTGCCGGTGTGGCAGACACTTTGCACAATACTCTATTTCTCTACTTTGGTTACCTTTGATATTTCAAGACCAGTCCCACCACCACTCATACCTGCTGAAAAGGCAATGCTTGACAATGTGTTCTGTATTGGTTGTTATGGATACAATATAATGTTGTGTGGCCGAGAGAACAGCCATGCACTCTAAGAATTCTAAAATTTAAATAATTGGGGTCTGGAGAGATAGCTGCAGGAAGTTGCTCGGGTTTGTGATTTGTTTGTGTGTCTCTGGATCATGGCTGTGTGGGAGCTTAAGTAGATGATGGCTATATGTCGGCCTCATCTTAGAGTCCCATCGAGGCAGGGGTGGGGGAGGAGAAGGGCCCACTCCTCCCTTGTCCCGTGAGACCTGGTGTTTGCTGCCACTTTCACCCATACCTGGAGCTTTTCACTGAGTTCTAGAAGATGGCAGTGACCAGGATTCCTAGGGGGCAGGTGGAGGCATGGCACCTGCCCTCATCTGGAGTGACCCTGTGAAAGTGGCCTATTGCAAAGTCCAGAGTCATCTCTGCAGCACGTTGCTTGGGTCCGAGATAGCTTGTATGTCCGGGTGTCTTGTTTTTAGGGGGGGGGTTTGAGCATACCAGGCAGTGCTTAGGACTTACTCATAATTTTGTGCTCAGGAATCACTCCTATCAGTGCTCAGAAGATTGAACCTGTGCTTGGAGAAAGTAGCATGTCTTTTATTTTATTATTTTTTTTAAAATTTTGGGCCACACCTGATGAGTGCTCAGGGTTTACTCCCAGCTCTGTTCTCAGGGATTATTCCTGGTGGGACTTGGGAGACCATTTGTGGTGCTAGGGATCAACCCAGGTGAACCAGATGGAAGGCAAACATCCTATCTGCTGTACTATTGTTCTAGCCCTTGTGAAATAATGGACTCGGTCTGGGATTTTTGTTTGTTGATTTTATTTTGTTTTCTGATAACACCTAGAGGTGTTCATGACTTACTCCTGGCTCTGAGCTCAGGGATCACTCCTGGCAGGGGCTTGGGATGCCAGGATCGAACTTGGGTCGGACATGTACAAGGCAAATACCCTATCTGCTGTATTATCACTCTGCCCCCTGTCTTTTTATTTTAGTTGTAGCTTCTTTCTGTGAAGAAGCTTTTTTTTGTTTGATGTCTCATTTGTTTCTTTTTGCCTTTGTTTTCTTTGCCAATGGGGTTGTGTCATTGAAGATGTCTTTGAGTCATTTTTATGGAGAGTTCTGCTTGTGTTTTCCTTGAAGCCTAAAATACTGAAGTCTTAATCCATTGGGGGGTTGGGGGCACACCTGGTGGTGCTTGAAGGACCTTATGGGATGTGGGAGATCAAACCTGGTTGGCTGCATGAAGGCAAATGCCTTACCCACTGTACTATTGGTCCAGCCCCATAATCCATTTTGAGTTGCCCTTTGTACATGGTGTGAGACAGGGTCTAATTTTATGAGTTTCCCCCATGGGATAGTTTCCCTAATACCATTTATTTGAGTATTTCACTTTACCACAACATTCCAAACCATTTTATTTTATTGAAAAGACAAAATGGGTTAGAGAAACACATCAATAGTCTAAGCACATGCTTTGTATGCAGGAGGCCTGCCTGGGTTTTATCCTTGGGACCACATGGTTCCCTGAGCACCTGGAGGAGCAACTCCTGAGCACAGAGCTGGGAGTAAGCCCTGGGCACCCAAGTACCATTGAGTTTGCCCCCCCCAAAATAACAAAATTACAGAAAATGTAAAATAGAAAGTTGTCTTTGAAGTTGCTTTTTGTAAATGTTAATGTTCATGTCCTAGATGTTTGTTGCTAATTACAAATATCAAGAAGAATGTATTATTTATTAAATTTTGTGTCTGATATAAACCTTTTCCCCATAATTATTCAGAATAAGGGTATATCAGTGTGGAATCAAACTCTATTTTTAATCATTTAATTTAGGTAATATTTTCATTGTTATTTTCGTTGACTTGGTTTATATTATTATGGAAACATAGAGGTTTAGCTTCACCCTTCTGTATTGGGTGTGACTGTCACCATTCCCTCCATCAATGTTTCAGTGCCGTGCCCCCTCCAAAAGGACTTCTTTCCTCATTCCTCCTACCTTTCCTTCCTTTCTCTCTTATAGATGTATTTTCTTTGTTTGGGAGCTATACCTGGTGATGCTCAGGGCTTACTCCTAGGTCTGCGCTCAGGAATCACTCCTGGCAGGCTCGGGGGACCATATTGGATGCTGGAGATTGAACCCAGGTAGGCCGTGTGCATGCTAAGCACCTTACCCAATGTCAATGTACTATTGTTTTGTCCCCCTGGTAGATTTTTTTTAAATATAAGTTATTTTTTTTACTTTGGTAGTCTGCATGCCTTTTGGAAAAATCATGGTGAAATACTTATAACTGCATCTTTTTCATTTTTGTCATCTTTATTATCTAATCTTGGGTGTTTAGGCCACATTCAATGGTCCTTAAAGGCTATTTCTGGTTCTGTGCTCAGAGATTACCTTGAAGGTCCTTGAAGAACCATATGCAGTGGTGTGCATCCAACTGGGGTCAGCCACATGCAAAGGCCAACACTTTAATCCTGTACTGTGTCTCCAGTTCCATCTTAATCATTTGTGAGTGTACTGTACTTGACATTAACTACCCTCATAAGTGATGTGTAACTATAACAACCATCCTTTTCAAACTATTTTCATCTTCCTCAACTGAAATTCTGTGCCCATTAAACATTAATTCCCATTCTCCTCACCTTGTGCCTGGGAACCATTGTTTTTCTTTGTTTTTATGTTTTTGACTATGGTAGGTACCTAATATAAGCAGAATCATATAATAGTTATTCTTTTGTGACTGATTTATTTCACTTAGCTTATTATCTTAAAATGCATGTTGTAACACATTGTAATAATATGTCAAAATACCCTTTCATTTTGGTTGAATAATATGGGTATATCACTTTTTGTTTATTCATCAATGAACATTGTTTTTGCTTTGTTTTGGGGCCACGCCTGGTGATGCTCAATTGCTATTCCTGGATTTGCACTCAGAAATTTATCCTGGCGGTACTCAGGGGACCCTGTGGGGTGCCGGGGATCAAACCTGGGGCATCTGCATGTGAGGCAAATGCCCTCATTTTGCTCTGGCCCCTTACTATCAGTGAACATCTGGGTTGTTTCTACTTTCTGACTACTGTGAACAAATACTGCTAGCTTCTGAGTTCTTGAGGATTGTGGACAATAATAGCATGCAAACCACCAGTTGCCTTCAGTGTTACAGTCTTTTCTTATAAGAGGCCAACAGCAACCTCTGCTTAGAACAGTGGCTCCCTTTCATCAGCTTCCCACAGCTATAGCTTTTCTTCAGTCGCAGCAGCAGCTCTTTTGCAGCTTCCCTGCCACAGATTCTTCTTGTTTCTCTTCCAGGACTGCAACTGCCAGCGACCCATGACCTGAACTTATATACTTTAGATAGCCTTCCCTCTGTTGTCTGATTGCTTATGCCCAATATTAACAAGGGTGTGAAAACCCATTCTTCTTATTGGTTACACAAAAACAACTAATCAGATGGTCTGGGTAGAGACCTGTTATATTGCCTCTTGCATGCACCGCCGAGATGTTATATACAGTGGCACCTACCTCCAAAACTTCCGCTGTGACATTGCTATGAACAGGGATTATAATTTTGAAAAAGAGGAAAATAATGCTCACAAAGTTTAATATAGCACATAAGTGGCAAGACACATGCTGTTCTTGACACAACTTTTTATCATTGGCTGGGCTAGGCTGCCTCCAAAGAAACAGTTACTCTGATAGCTACCCTTCTACCTCTAACAGTACTACTAGTTATCCTGTAAACTGACAGTCATGTACTCTGAGGACTTGGAACTGGCTCACTTAGTGAAGACATTCATGGAGAAATCCTTCTGTTTATCTGGCATACATTCCTTGGATTATATTGCTGCTCATGGAGAAATCCTTCTGTTTATCCCACATAAATTCTTTGGATTAAATGGCTGGGCTCCTAAGTTTGGGGTGATATTTGTGCCTATTTACAGTCAAAAGAACACTGAAAGCCAGACATTGGGGTCTCTCTTTAATCCCCTTTAAAAAAATTTGAGCCTTGGAGTGCTCAGGGTTTACTCCTGGCTCTGCACTCAGATCACTCTTGGAGGGTTGCAGGGGGTGCCGGATTCCAACTCAGGTCAGCTGTATGCAAGGCAAATGCCCTACCTGATATACTATTGCTCCAACATCTTTAATTCTATTCTATGCTCTGACTCTTAGGGCTTCCTGACTTCTAAGTGTCCAATGGGACATGTTTGTTTATTTATTTATTTATTTATTTATTTATTTATTTATTTATTTATTTATTTATTTATTTATTTATTTATGTTTTGCTTTTTGGGTCACACCTGGCGATGCACAGGGGTTACTCCTGGCTCATGCACTCAGGAATCACTCCTGGCGGGGCTCAGGGGACCATATGGGATGCTGGGAATCGAACCTGGGTTGGCCGCATGCAAGGCAAATGCCCTACCTGCCATGCTATCACTCCAGTCCCGGGACATGTTTATTCTTGAAAAAATCATCACTACTATAGCCCTCAGGAGGAGTTGTAGGTAAAAGAGACTAGAAACTTACTGTTAAAATATTACATTCAGGTTTGGTTTGAAATGTTAATATCTTACAAAATTGCATATTTCTCTTCCATCCCACCACCCATTACTATCAAGTATAGAGAAAGCTGTGTGTGACAATTCTGAAAAATCCTTTGCTTGAAATGTGTGGGGAATTCTGAAGGTAACCTTATCTTCTTAACCTACTATTCTTTTCCTAATCTCTCCAATAAGCACAAAAGAATAAAAATTCAGTGAGGCAGGCATTGCAGTTTCTAGTGATATTTCAGTCACAGGTTGTGTGCCATTTTGTGTTTCAGCCCTGCCATAATCCAAGTATTCCTCAGCAGTATGGTATAGAGTAGAAGTAGCTAACCCACATCTCAGAGTAAATCCAAGAGTCACAATGGGGACCCAGAGGGAGCAGGATACCCAGCCCAATATGCTGTGGCATCAAGTAAAGATAGTTCAATTGGTAGAGCACATGTCTAGCATATGTGAGGCCCTGCATTTGAACTCTAGAACAGCATGTCCCCACATCTACAGTGCTGGGTGTGTCCCTAAAAGCCTCTGAGCTTCAGAGATATCTCGTTCAGGGGATGGCCCACCTGTTGAGCACCACTGGATGGGAAACCAAAATGTTCTTTTTGAGAAGTAGGCTAAAGTTGAAGCAGATAGTGTTTCTGTACGACTCCCTTGGTTATTTGCCCAACATTCATGCCCATCCTACCTGTACCAAAATGAAGAGCCTTTCTCCCATAACTTGAGGGGGGTTTAAAATGGCAGCTATGTCCTTTCCCTGACTCCTTTGCAGTAGGCTAGCCATTTATGGAGGCCAAGTTCTGGTTGATGGTACTTTTAGGGAAATCAGCAAGAAAAGCTTCAGGGAAAGTGGTCCTTTTTCTTAAAAAAAAAGAAAGAAAAGGAAAGGAAATAAAAGGAAAGGAAAAAAGGAAAAAATAGGTGAACCGTTTCTTTTCTCAACCTTTGTATGGGCATGATTGTATGAACCTATAGCTATGATGTAACAATATTGAGGCCAAGTATCAGCATGCTTGCAAAACTTAGGATAGAATGAGCCTATCTTATGCATAGAATGAGTCATTGACATCTTTGTGCTCCAAAATAAACCCTGATATCACTGGATTTAGGAAATGAGAGAAATTACTTGTAGTGAATGGCTTACCCTATCCTTTACTCATTTCACTTGCAACCAAATGCACCATCACCGATACAGTATCCTATCAGACTATGGGAAAGCAGAGATCAATCAGAGTCAGGTGAGACCAAGGGCATGAAACTGTGACCAGAGTTCAGGTTAGTCAAATTTCTTTCTGAATGAAGAAGGCTTAGCCTCAACTCTTGTGGCCACATGAATTAAGAGGCCTAAGAGAAAGAGCTCCTGATAAAACCCAGGCTTATCTGCCCAAGCTAGGCTATACTCTGATCCCATCAACAAAACAAACAAAAAAGCACCCAAATATCAGAAGGTTAATCATATGGGACTTTTATTTCCCACGTGGACTATATGTACAGCACAGGTTGGCGAGGGCTTAACTCATTGTCATCATTCAGGGAGCAAGGCAGATGGTGGCCTTATCTCAGTAAATCCTCTTACAGTCACACCAGTGGGGTGAGAACAAGATGAATTGCAGATTGTCTCTGAAAGCTTCTCTGTCAATACAAACCACAAATAACTCACAATTTCAGTTGGATGGGAAGTACAGGCCCATTGTTAGTCTGGCAGGAATAATACCTGCTCGTTTATTCAACACCTGCTGACCCTCGTTCCTAAACAAGACTTGGCTTTTAGATGGATTGGATGGTAATGTGAGTTCATTGACTTTATAGAGCCTATGTAGTCATAACCAGCTGTGATCTATCTGATCCATCTGTTCTCATCCTCTGCTAGTCTCTAAGCAAGGGAGTAAACAACATGGTGGTGTTGGTGTTACCTTTGACCAGGAAATGGAAACAGCTACACTGGGAAAAGGAACAGGCAATTAAAAAGCATTTTTTTCCTCTTTCATTTGTATTCATCCTCTATTTCTGTGTAATAAATTTTGACAAAGCACCACCAATTTGGGGGGCTGGACAGTTAGTATAGTGGGTTGGGTGATTGCCTTGCATCTTTGATCTTTGGCACTGCATACCATCCCCAAGGAACACCAGGAGTGATCCGTGAGCCTAGAACCAAGAGTAAGCTCTGACCATAGCCAGGTATGGCCCCTAAACAAAAACAAAACAGAAAAAAAGACCAAAACCCCACCAATCTCTTATCCTATAGTTTTGCAGAACTATGAAGTCAAGGTATTGGCAAGAATGCAGCCCTGGAGGTCCTAGGGAAAAACTGTCTCCTTGCCTTTTATAGATTATAGATGCTCCTTACATTTCTTTTTTGGGGATCACACCTGGTGCTGCTCAGGGCTTACTCCTGACTCTGCACTCAGGGAGGACCATAAGGGGTGCTGGGGATCAAACCAGGGTTGACTGTGCAAGACAAGTATAGATACCTCCAGTGCTCTCTCCGACCTCAGCCGCCATGTTTCTTACCGTATGCTCTCTTCCTCTCTTTTCAAGGCTGCCAGTATCAGATTGAGTTCTTGGTCTCTGTTTGATTCCCTCTTCACCTTGGGATTGGCTCCTCCAATAATGCAAGGGACTCTTCCCTTCTCAAAGTCAGCTTATCAGCCACTGTAATTTTATATTCAGACTAACATGACATGTTAATAAGTCTGGGAATTAGGATATAGTGTTGTTTGGTAATGGAGGAATCCTGCTACTTACCACACATAGACCTAGTAGAAAAGTTACCAACATCACTTGGAAGATACCACTGCGACAAGTGATGTGGGGTGAAAACCCTGCTAATTTTTTGGCCCTGCATTATTTTTAACCATAAATTCTTATATTTTCTTTTGGTATATATTTTTCTTTTTATATGATTTTATTAATCCTATCAGTAATTTATCAACTTACTCCTTTATGTGCCATTGACTGAAGGTTGTTTTCTCTTCCTTCTGTTTTGCCCTGCTCTTCCACATAATTCACCAGGTAAAGTCAGCTCTGTACTTTGTTACCTTTTATGTCCTGATAGAGGATGCCATTGGTGAAGGTTGTTTTCCTTCTGTTTTGCCCTGCTCTTCCCCATAATTCACCAGGTGAAGCCAGCTCTGTACTTCGTGGCCTCCATGAGGAAGGGGAGAGGACATTTGGTACACTGTCTGGTCTCTGCTTTCTAGTCATGAGCTGAGGAGTTGGTTAACGTCTCACAGCGGAGAGACTTTCTTGTTGGTCACCTTCTCTTTCATCCAGAAATTCCAGGGCTGCCAGCCATCTGGCAGGTTTCTTCATCTTCCCAAAGAAACAGTAATGGACAAATGACTACAGATAACTTCGTGGAAACTTACGAATTAATGACAGTTTATGACCTTCTGGAGTCCCCTCAGACATCTGGCACTGGGGAATTTTCCAAGACCAATCTTGAGCTTGGTGAGTCAGGAACTATAAGAATGACTCAAGTAGAATTCCCCCACATTGCCAAGATGGGGTGTATTTTCACAGTTGCTTACAAAAATAAGAAGGAGGTAATATTTTTACATACCTAGATTTATGAGCTGGAACTAGTTATAAGAAAGAAACACACTTTTCAGCCTGGAACTTGAGCATAGTGAGAGAGAACATATAATTACACGGGGAAACATGCTTAAGCGAAAGCTTTGACAGGAGAAAACAATCACCCATCATAGATTGACAAAGGGTTTGTTTCCTAACTGTGTAAATCATTTACAAAGCTCAAAAACAATGCTGCCATAAAATGGAGAGAGGTGATGAAAAGACATTTTCTCAAAGAAGACAGATGGAGGACAATGGGCATATGAAAAACATGTTCATTGTCACTGATTATCAGGGAAATGAAACTTAAATAACAATGAGCTATCACCTCATACTAGTGAGAAAAGTAACTAGAAAAGTGGTGAAAAAGTAACCTTCATTCACTATTATTGATGGTGCTGTTGTCTGGTTCAGCCATATGGAAAACTGGAGATACCACAAAAAATTAAGTATACAGGTCAGAGCAATAGTACAGTGGGTTTGCTTGCTTTGCATGTGGCAACATGGATTCAATCCCCAAGCAACCCCGTATGGTCCACCGAGCCCACCAGAAGTGATCCCTGAGCACAGAGCCAGGAATAAGCCCTGACCACTACTGGATATGACCCAAACACAAACCAAAAAAAATAATAATAGACCTTTCATATTATCCAGAGATTCCACTTTTTGAAATTTACCCCAAATACAGAGAATATGAAGTGTAAAAGACTATATGTTCTTTAATACATATATGTTTATTGAAGCGCTTAATGTAACAGTCATGATGTGAAACAGTCCAAATATCCAAAGACAGATTAGTGAATAAATTTGTGGCATATCCACACAATAGAATGCTACTCAGCTCTACAGATAGATGAAAGCATATTCACTGCAACCTGAATGGAACTAAAGGGGGCCACTAAGTGAAGTGAATCAGAAGGTGAAAGACAAATACTGGATGATCTCTCATAGGTGTAATATGAAGAAACAGAACAAGGGATTAGACAGTTCTCAGTAAAGGCAAATACTGACATATCTTCATATCTTCAGTAGAACAGTGAACTAAGGCTAAAAATGGGGAGAGGGGAGAAGGGAATTTGGGGGTAGTGGTGGTATGTTACTGACACTCCGGTGGTGCGAATTGGTGTCAGAGAATTGCTGATATAAAACAATAATATGAAAACCGTTGTAAACCTTATTATTTCAATAAAACTACTTGAAAATGAAGCTTTTTCACGTTTGTAATTAGGAAACACAATCTCCTGTTAGGAACAGTGTATCTGAAATAGTATTATATAAAGGTTGGTATGTAAGATAGTTAGAGTGCTTTAAAGAACATCCCCTTGGACTGGATAGATAGCTCAGTTGGTTTGAGTGCATGCTTTGCATATGGAAGATATAGGTTCGATCCCCCTATACCACATGGCCCCCAATATTACTGGGAGTGACCCCTGAACACCAAGCTGGGAACCAAGCTGGGCACCAGCCCCCAGCCCTGCAAAGTGTGACCTCAAAGAGAAAATAAAGAAAGTCACTTACATAAACAACTTTTCAGCAGTTGGGCAGTATCTCTAACAAACAGGTGTCTCTGTTATGATTCAGCTTAAAAATGCAAATACACAGATGTTTTCAAATAGATTTCCTCCCCTAAAAGTTTCTTCCTGGTGCTCAGACTGACATCCTCCAGTAGCTCACTGTGGCGGCCTTCTATCTGATTTTCCTGTGCTCAGTCTGATGTCCTGTGCCCAGTTTTGTTAACGACTTGATGTTTTTAGCAGCCTTGCAGATAGCCTCCTGTCTGATTTTCTTGTGCCCAGTAAAGACTTATCAGGATACAAACTTTATACCATCACTTCCCTGAACACTACAGTGTTCTCCATTGCCCTTGGCTACCAGTGCTCCAAGCCGAATGTCCAAGGCACAACCATCTAGTTCCTTCACAGTGACCCTCACTTTCTAAGCATACCACGAAATTTGTTCATCATATGAGTCAACAGGTCCCTTCGTATGTTGCTTGCATCTGCTCTGCCCTAACTCAGTTGTCTCCTTAGCTGTGATGAATTTCTTGCTCTAAAAAGCTGACCTTAAATGCCATATGCAGAAGGAGTTGCTTCTCTTTTGGGCTTTGGGCTCCCATAAGCACAGCATGAGCCAGGATGGCATTGAAATGAGCATTTAGACTGTCATTTTAAGAATAATTCTTTGGGGGCCAAAGCAATAGTACAGCTGGTAGGGTGTAGGATAACATTGGCTTGTCCTTTCTGCCTTGCCAAAAGGTGCTTAGGTTTATTGAGTTACTCCCATCACAGTGCTCCCATTCCTTTGTGTTTATTCCTCTTTCTTTGTGCTCTACTTCTCCAACTGGTCAATCACCTTTATCCCCTAATCAGACTCTGTAAACTTGTAAGTATTGCTTTTCTCTTCTCCTTAAGTCCTTTGCATAGTTAATTTAGAGCAAAGTCCTTTTTCTATAGACACAAGAAGACAGCTATTGCTATGCATTTGTAACTTGGGAGTTAATAGATCCAAATGATATTCACTCCTGGGTACCTGTTCTCTCAACTTAAGCCTCGGTTACTCTTACTTCCTAGCACCCCAAAAGCAGGGTCCCAGCAAGGGACTGGATGGACCCAGAGCAAGCAGTGAGCTACCCTGGCATTGAAATGGGTCAGGCCAAAGTGCCATAATACTTAGCTATAAGTTAAGAGCATGGTCATGGACAAATTCTGTCATGATCCAAAAAGTACAACTAGATAGGACCCTGCTAGGGTTAGGGAAGATTAATCTGATCTGAGCACTATAGTCTGAGATCTATAGCAAAATGTCCCCAGGAGAGCCACCCTACAAGCTTAATGTATCTTACTGTGTCCATACAAAATAACTAATATTAAGAAGTAGAATTAAGATGTTAATTAAGTTATTGGACTAAGGAGAGGAGAAACATCCCTAGGTGGTATTTCCACCCTTGAGCCTGATCTGCTACCAGGAAAGGCTTTTTAAAAAATTTTTTTTTATTGAGTCACCATGTGGAAAGTTACAAAGTTTTCAGGTTTAAGTCTCAGTTATACAATGCTCGAATACCCATCCCTTCACCAGTGCACATATTCCACCACCAAGAATCCCATTATAGCTCCACCCCGCACCCCCACGCCCCTAACCCCCCCCACACCCCTAGCCCCCCACCCTTAGCCCCCCCACCTATGTAACTAATAAATTACAGGAAAGGCTTTTGATATATTGATTGTGCTACCTGACGGGGGGGTGTGGTGTCTACCCCCAATGCAGGGAGTTGGAGAGAGGCAAGAGAGAGACCATACTGCAAGATGGAGTGTGGAGAGATAAGAAGGAGAGACAGGAGGAGATCAGAATGAGGGGCAGTGTGAGACTAGAATGGGGAGCTTTGTGAGACTGGAACAGGCTGGTGGGGAGAATGGAATAAACGGCCACTGATCACCAACCAGCCTGGCGGCCTCATTTCCTCCATCGTCTGCCCATGGCATTGTCCGTCCCAGGTTGGGGAGTGGTGCGAGACCACTGAATGTAGGCAGCGAGAGAGACCTGTGCGTTTCCCTAGTTGCCCAGTGATTACACAGTAGGGCACTTGGGGCTTGCACGCAGCAAACCTAGGTTTAATCTACAGCATCTTATATGGTCCCCTGAGCACAGCCAGGAGTAATTCCCAAGTACAGAGCCAGGAGTATCCCCTGAGACCTGCAAGGTGTGACCCCAGAACAAAAAAATAAAAAGGTTCTTGGGCCAAACAAATGGAAATGAACATCAGGAACTGGGATTATATAACATTCAAAAGCTTTGCATCACAAAAGAAACAAAGACCATAATGAAAAGATCCCCCACAGATTTGGAGAAAATATTTGTCTGCACTCATCTGATCAAGAGTTTATAGACAAGATTTATAAAGCACTTGTAAAACTTGACAAGAGAAGCACAATCGACCCACTCACAAAATGAGAAGGTATGAACAGAAACTTCCTCAAAGAAATGCATATGGCCAATAGGCATTTGGGGAAAAAAGTGCTCTTTGTCACTCATCATCAGGGAAATGCAAGCCAAAAAAAATTCTTGTTCTTTCGGTGATGAGTTCTTGGAAGGTAAAAGCCATGCCTGTTATCACTATATTTTGTTTTTTGAGCATTAAGTCATTCTCTCCAAGGATATGGTTTCAGATACTGAGACTCCTCATGCTCCCACCCCACTCCTATGAGTCTTAGTTCAGGTGTGCAGTATGGGAGCTAGAGAGTTCTTCAACACCACAGGAGTAGTGGGGGGCGGGGCAGTAAACCCTACTTTCAAGGAGTTGGGTCACAAAAGACCATAATGTCTGGACGGTTTGTCTGTATCTTTCACTCCCTGTATCATTATGGGCACATAATAGTTTTGGAGCATTTTATTCTTCTGAGTAAAATGAGCATCATTATGATAGCTCCCTTCAGACTGTTGTGAAAATGCTCTGCAAATTGTCATGTCACTAATAACATGATAATAATAACTAGTAACCTCCAAAGCTACACTTGAGTTGAAATGACCCCAGAAGATGATAGTCTAAAATTAATATTGTAATTTAGGAACCAGATTTGTACAGATGCAAACCCCTGTGCTCTGCTATTTTTTCATCATCTCAACAAACTGTGCTAGCTTCTTTTTTAAATATATATGTATATATAAATTTTATTGAATCCCTGTGAGATAGTCACAAGCTTTCATGTTTGGGTTACAATCACAATGATAAAACACCCATCCCTCCACCAGTGCACATTCCCTCCCACCAATATCCCCAGTATACACCCCCTTTCCCACCCTCCCCCTGCCTCCATAGCAGACAATATTCCCCATACTCTCTCTCTCTCCTTTTGGGTATTATGGCTTACAACAGACACTAAAAGGTCATCATGTTTGGTCCTTTATCTACTTTCGGCATGCATCTCCCATCCCAACTGATTCTTCCAGTCATCATTTTCTTAGTGATCCCTTCTCTATTCCATCTGCCTTCTCCCCTCTGCTCATGAAGCAATCTTCCAGCTATCGGGCAAACCTCCTGGCCCTTGTATCTACCATCCTTGGGTATCATCCTCGTGTGATGTGACCCTACACTCCATAAATGAGTGCAGTCCTTCTATGTCTGTCCCTCTCTTTCTGACTCATTTCACTGAGCATGATACTCTCCATGTTTATCTATTTATAAGCAAATATCATGACTTCATCTCTTTTAACAGCTGCATAGTATTCCATTGTGTAGATGTACCAAAGTTTCTTTAACCAGTCATCTGTTTTAGGGCACTCGGGTTGTTTCCATATTTTGGCTATTGTGAACAGTGCTGCAAATGAATATATAGATACAGATGTCATTTCTACTGTGCTCTTTTGCATCCTTGGGAGATATTCCCAGAAGTGATATTGTGGGGTCATATGGAAGCTCAATTTCTAGTTTTTGAAGCACTGCCCATATTGTTTTCCAGAAAGGCTGGACCAGTCGGCATTCCCACCAACAGTGAAGGAGCGTCCCTTTTTCCCCACATCCACGCCAGCACTGGTTGATTTTGTTCTTTTGAATGTGTGCCAGTCTCTGTGGTGTGAGATGATATCTCATTGTTGTTTTGATTTGCATCTCCCTGATGACTAGGGATGTGGAGCATTTTTTCATGTGCCTTTTGGCCATTTGAATTTCTTTTATGAGGAAACTTCTGTTCATTTCTTCTCCCCATTTTTTGATGGGGTTGGAGTTTTTTCTTATACAATTCTACAAGTGTCTTGTATATCCTGAATATTAATCCCTTATCAGATGGGTATTGGGTAAGTATTCTTTCCCATTCTGTGGGCTCTTTCTGTATTTTGTTCACTGTTTCTTTTGAAGTGCAGAAGCTTCTTAATTTGGTGTAGCCCCATTTATTTATGTTTGCTTCATCCAGTTTGTCCAGTTTCATCCTTAAAGATGCTTTTAGCTTCAATGTCATGGAGAGTTCTGCCTACATTTTCCTCTATGTACCTTATAGATTCATGTCTGATATTGAGGAACGTTCAAACTGGGCTAACTTCTAACTTCACCTGCAAGATATGTCCTCCTTTCTTCATGCCATCTTAAGTTCTATATGCAGTGACAGAAAAACAACGGTCAGGTCTCTTCCATGACATAGTCTATGGGACACTAGAGTAGAAGATCTGAGTTCAAATTGCAACTGTGCCATTTCCTAGCTACATGACTTCAGGTTGGCTACTGAAATGCTGTTTCAGCATTTTCATCTTCCATTTCCAAGGTATGATATGAGGATTAAATGTGACCCATTAACTGTTCCTTTCGATTTCAGTAATCCCCATCTCTACTCTCATTCAGCCTCCCACACATTTAATCACACATAGGAGGCCTTCTTCATTCAGCCAGTTTCATTTTCAAGATTTCAGACTTGGAATTCTCCCTTTTGTAAGTGTGATCTCTTGTTTTTTTTTTAGCTCTCTTTCACCATTGGCCTCTTCATTCTCTCAAACCATCTTCATCTGCTCTCAATTACTTTCCTGCCACGTCAGCATCTAGGGTGAGGCCAGTTATTAGGCTCTTACAACTGCCTTAAATGTCCTTACTCCTTTGCTCTGGATGATCTCCATTCTCAGACAACCCAATGCTTCCTGTTTTAGCTCTCAGATGTTCATACTTTCAGGAGAAAAAGTATTTTCTTTATACTGTGGAATCACTTACATTACTGGAAAGTCTCGGCCTTTCTCTGGTTTCCCCTTGCCATGGCTATGGAAGAATCTTTCTTTTCCTTTGCTAACAGTCTCCTCTGATGGGTGCCTTGGTTCTCTCTGGCTCCTGCCACTAAAAAGCTCCTTCTCTACAGGTGTCAATCCTATTTTTGGTCTTGGTTTTGGGGCCACACTTGGCTGTGCTCAGGGTTTACTTGTGGTGGTGCTCAGGGAGTCATATGTGGTTGCAGTGCATTGATCCAAGTTTGGCCATATGCAAATGCTCTACCCTCTGTACTACCTCTCCAACCCCTTTTCCATTCTAAAACAACACAGTGCAGATGGATTTTCAGCATTGTAATTTTGGGCTCCTAGGAGTGGTATTGCTGGATCATATGAAGGCTCAATTCCTAGTTTTTTGAGGAATGTTGTCTTTCAAAAAGGCTGGACCAGTCAATGTTCCCACCAGCTGTGAGTGAGCACTTGTTTGTTAAGTGCTTTTGTTTTTGCTTTTTGGGTCATGCCTGGCAATGCACAGGGGTTACTCCTGGCTCATGCACTCAGGAATTACTCCTGGAGGTGCTCAGAGGACCATATGGGATGCTGGGAATCGAACCTGGGTTGGCTGCGTGCAAGACAAATGCCCTACCCGCTGTGCTATCACTCCAGCCTCTTGTTAAGTGCTTTGATCCACTAAAGAGTTTTAGTTTAATACCTATTTTGCTTTTGTTGCCTATGCAAGAAATAGTTGCCAAGACTAATGTGATAAAGCTTTCCCCTTATGTTATTTTGGGGTCTTACATATCTTTAAATCTTTATTTATTTTTAATTAACTTTTGCGTATGATATAAGATAAGGGTTTAACTTCATTTCTTTACATGTGGACATCTGGTTCACCCAACACCAATTTTTTGAAGATACTGTCCTTTCCTCCACTTGGAACCCATGTTGGAGAAACTTTCTTGAGCTCTCTTGTCTATTTTTTTCCTTTTTTTTTTAATTGAATCGCCATGAGATGGACCATCATAAAGCTATTCATGATTGGGTATCAGACATACAATGTTCCAACATCCATCCCTCCACCCATGTACATTTCCCACCTACAATGTCCCCAGTTTCCCTCTTCCCCCTCCCTCATACCCCCCACCCCTCATCTGTCTCTGTGGCAGGCACCTTTCTTATTGCTTTCTTTCCTCTTTTGTGCCTTATGGTTTGCAACCGGATGGAAGCTTTGTGTTGTGAATGTGACTGCTGGGGCTTCTGGAAATACAGGAAGGTTGGGGGAATTAGCCCATCTTGACACCAAGAGGCCTGGAGATTTCAGTCCAAAACCCTCATTCCCAAATTTTCAGCAAATTAATATCTTGGTGAGGTCCATCCCAAGACACTGGAGTCTGGCTTGGGGCATGGTGGTGAGTTTAGATTATGGGAGCAAGTGGCTGCTGGGGGCTCTGCTTGGGCAGGTACTGGCAAACCCGTCCCCCCTCTGACGTACCCTGTCTGTACAGCATTGTGTTGGTCCGAAGTTAACTGTGGCTTCTGATCTCTTTTGACATTTATTTCTGGGTCTCTGAAGCAAAGCTGATAAATGAGCTTGTATGGTTGAGCCAGAGATGGTTTGTGGGTGTGGCTCCCACATACCTAACTTTTGGTGGTATAATTTCTAGAGAAACTTAGTCTTGAGTTTTTGGAGTCTGGTCAGAGGCACAGTGGTGATTAGGGGTATCAGGAAACCTGAGGGCACCATCAAACTGCTGATGCACTTGGCCCATGGGTCCAGGTTGACCTGCTACAGTGCTGCACCCCCTGGGCCCCAGTAGTGACAGCAGCAGTAGACCAGGCAGGGACCAGCACCGGGTACAGAGTAGCTACAGTATGCAGCTTGGGCATTCTGGGTGGGCATGCTGCAGCCACAAGTCCAGCAGAACCTGACTAGGGGCATATGCTCCCATCTTCGTTCTTCAGACAGTTGGTGCTCAGGGAGGATTTCTTCCATAATATGCTGGTGGTGGCATACACTAGTTTGGGGAGGAAATGACAATGGGGCTGCCCCACTGGCAGCGAATCACCAGGGTCCTATGGTGGGGATCCAGAGCACTTCCTCAGCTCTGGGACCTCAAGACCCGCACTTCACAGTGGTGCCAAGTTGGACCGAAAGAGCCCTATTCAGACCCGTTAAAACTCTGCCGCAACCCATAGCACTGAGAACTGTGGGACCTCCACCAGCTGGTGGTCATGCTGCCACCATCCTCATGCATACCAGTCCTTAACAGGCGACCAGCCAGTTTTGTTTAATGGCACTCTCCCTGAGCCAGAATATCCAAGGGGCACCTATGTTCGCTCACACAGAAATTTTGTGGCCCCATTGTTCAGAGTATTGAGGGTTGCCGTCCTTCTGGTGCTTGCTGCTGCACCACTGCCATTTTGATCAGAACTCTCTAGTATATTTGTCTGTCAAATAAATAGACCAATATTTGGAATTTAGAACACGACAGTTTTTTTTTATTATGGACCTTTTAAAGAAGTTATGAGTTATTTTTCAAGATAATTTTTGATATTTTTTTTCTTTTTGGGTCACACCTGGCAATGCATGGGGGTTGCTCCTGGCTCTGCACTCAGGAATCACCCCTGGCAGTGCTCAAATGACCATGTGGGATGCTGGAAATCGAACCCGGGTCAGCCGCGTGCAAGGCAAATGCCCTACCCTCTGTACTATTGCCCCAGCCCCAATTTTTGGTATTTTTTGCCACACCTGGAAGTGCTTAGGGGTTACTCCTGGCTCTGTACTCAGGAATTACTCCTGGGAACATATGGGATGCTGGGAATCTAACCCTGGTCAGCCTTTTGTAAGGCACATTCCAGTCCCTGTACTCTACCCTGAGCCACATCCCTGAACCCCGTATCTCAGAAATGTTTTGTAGTTTTTAGCGTGTGAATATTTTGACTCCTTGATTAAGTTTATTCCCAAGTATTTTATTCACTTGGATGCTATAGTAAAAGGAACTTATTTTTCCCTGAAATTTCCTTTTCATATTTTTATTGCTAATGTATAAAAATCAACTGATTTTTGTATGTTGACAAGTTTGCTGAATTTATTAGTCCTAACAATGGTATTTTTGATATGGAATCTTTAGGGTTTTCTACATCTAATATTATCTGCAAATAGAATTTTCTTTCTGATTGTGATTTCTTTTTTTCTCTTGTTACTCTGACTTGTTACTGTGAATACTTCAGTATTAGGTTGAACAGAAGTGATGAGAGACCATCCTTGTCTTGTTCTTTAACCTAGAGGAGAGGCTTCTATTTTAAAAAAAAATTGTGGAAGGGGCTGGAGCAATAGCACAGCGGGTAGGGCGTTTGCCTTGCATGTGGCCGACCCGGGTTCAAATCCCAGCATCCCATATGGTCCCCGGAGCACTGCCAGGAGTAATTCCTGAGTGCATGAGCCAGGAGTGACCCCTATGCATTGCCGGGTGTGACCCAAAAAGCAAAAAAACCCAAAAATTTTGTGGAGGCCAACCAGCAGTACTCAAAAGTTATCTCTGGTTCTGTGCTCAGGAGTAACATCTGGCCATGTTCAGGAGACCATTAAGTGATGTTATGGATTTAAACTAGGGTCATGATGCTACTGTCACATTCAAGACTTACCTCCTGTACTATATCCTATACTATATCTCTCTTGCCAAACTTTATTTATTAATGTGTTATTATTATCTTTAATGTAGGAGTACTGCTATTTATTCAACCACTGATTAAACTGACTAAAGCAGGCATGAACTCCATGTTACTTTTTTAATCTTTAAATTTTATTTTCATAAAGTTGTTCACACTAATTCTTTACATTCAACGTTTCAACACGAATCCCTCAACCATTACACCTTCTTACCACCATTATTTCAAATTTTCCCACCACCACCCAAGTCTGCCCCATAGGCAGATGCTAAGTAATATATTTTGTATTGCTTGTTATGCATAGTATGTTGTACAGCTGCAAAAGCAGCTGAGAGCTCCTGGAATTATAAAAAAAAATTAAATATATGGGTTTCGGAGGCATCTCTGTGACATGCTGCTTTCTTCCGAGATTAATTTGTAAGTCTCTGAATCATGGCCACTAATGAGCTGAAGTGGGCTGATTTTATCTCTTTTGAGATTTATTTATGGGTCTCTGAAGCAAGGCCAATACGTGAGCTTGTATAGTTGAGCTGAATATGGATTGTGGGCGTGATTTCCACATACCAAACTTTTGGCTGTTTAATTTCTCGGGAAACTTGGTCCCAAGCTGTTGGGGTCTGGCCAGAAGCACAGCAGCAATTTTAGGGTATCAGGAAGCCTGAAGGCAGCATCGGGCTGCTGATGTACTCGCCCCACAGGTACAGATTGACCTGCTGAGTGGCACCATACTTCCAATTTATTTACTTTTTTACTATTAAATGGTATTAGCTATTATAGCTATGAGCTTTTCAATTATGGCTTTTCTTATAGTAAGATAATTTCCTTTATTCCTGATTTACTGAGTGCTTACTTTTTCATTATTATGAAAAGATGTTGACTTTTGTCAAATGCCTTTTCTGCATTGAGATGATCATGTGATTTAAATATTTCATTACACTGAGTTATAGCATATTGATTGATTTTTGTGTTAAACCATATTTAAAGGATAGATCTCACTTAACCATGGCATATAATCTTTTTACTGTTCTGTTGATTTTTGCTAGCATTTTGTTGAGGCAAAAGCAAAAGCAAGTCTATTCGCCAGGGAAACTGTTCTGTAGTTTTCTTGTGGTATCTGTCTTGTTTTGATTAAGAGAGTAATGATGGCCTCATAAAATGGATTTTGAAGTATTCGTCCTCTTTACTTCCTTGGAAGAGTTTGAGAATAATTTGCATTATTTATTTATATGTTTAGTGGAATACCTCAGAGAAGACTTCTTTTGATATTCTTTTGTGTTGGGAGATTTTTGATTATTGACTTAACTGGACTTTTCACTGGTCTTGCTTTTCTGTTTGTTCTTAATTCAGTCTCAGTAAGGTTGTGTGTTTCTAGGAACTGGTCTGTTTCTTCTAGGTAAAGCAAATTCTTAGCATACAGCTATAGTGTTGCCACATAATCCTTTCCTGTTTTCATGGCATTTGTTTAAATGTACCCTTTTTCATTTCAGATTTTAATTCTTTAAGGCGTCTCTTTGTTAATCTATCTAAACATTTGTCCATTTTGTTTATATTTTAAAATGAAATTTTAACTTTGCTGTTTTCTATTGTTTTTGTCTTCTATATTTCTTTTATCTCTGCTTTAATCTTTATTATTTCCTTTCTTCTGCTAGCACTGGGTTTAGTTTTGTTCTTTTTCTAGTTCCTTGACATGTCAAACTGTTGTTGATGAGATCTTTCTTTTTTTTTTAAATGTATGTATTTGCAATTACAACCCCTTATTAGCATTGCTTTTGCTGTATAAGATTGGTATGTGTGTTCATTTTCATCTCTCTCAAGAGGTTTTCTAATTTCACATGTGACCTTTTTGTTCCTAATTGTTTAAGAGTATGCTATGACATGTTCAATTCTTTGTAAAATTTCCATTTTTCTTTACACTATTGCTTTCTGATTTCATTGTTCTGTGATAAGATTTTACTGGTTTTCTTCCAGACTGTGCTCAGGACTTACTCCTGGAGGTGATCAGGGACTGAGCCGGGGTCGGCTTCATATAAAGCAAATACCCAAACCTCTGTACTATCTCTCTGGTCCCAGATTTAACTTTTCTTGAATTTAAGACTTGTTTTGTGGCCTATCATGTGTCTATCCTGGAGAGTGTTCCCTGGGTACTTGAGAAGATTGATATTTTACTGTTATTGGTTAGAGTATTCTTCAAATATTCTTTTTTTTTCTTTTTGGGTCACACCTGGCGATGCACAGGGGTTACTCCTGGCTCATGCACTCGGGAATCACTCCTGGCGGTGAATCGAACCCGGGTCGACCACGTGCAAGGCAAATGCCCTACCCGCTGTGCTATCACTCCAGCCCCTATTCTTCAAATATTCTTTAATTTTTTTTTAAATTGAATCACCGTGAGATATAAAGTTCATAATTGAGTTTCAGTCATACAATGTTCCAACACGCATCCCTTCACCAGAGTACATTTCCTGCAGTTATTGTCCCCAGTTTCTCTCCTATCCCCACCTCTCCTCTGGCCCTGGCAGTCTGCCTCTATGGCAGACACTTTTCTTCTCTCTCTCTCTTTCTTTCTCTCTATCTCTATCTCTGTCTCTGTCTCTCTCTCTCTCATTTTCCCTTTTAACTTTTAGGTGCTGTAGTTTCTGTAGGTGTTCTTAAGCCCAGTTGGTATACATTGTTAATTCCTCTTTTAATTTAGTGGTCCTCTGTGTGGTTGTTTTATCCATTATTGAAAGCAGAATATTGAAGTTTTCTACTATTCATGTGTTGCAGTTTATTTCCTTCTCCAATTTGTCAAAGCTTCCTCCCTATACTTAGGATCTGCAAAGTTTGGTAAATATTTAGAATTGCTATATCTTTGTGAATTGGTCTGTTTTATGGTGTTATAATGTCCTTTGTCTCATAATTATTTATGATTTAAAGTCTATTTTGTTAGGTATTAGTATAACTATTGTTCTTTATCAGTTTCGTTTGTATGGGATATCTGATTTTGTTCTGTCATTTCCAACTTACCTCTAAATCTAAAGTCAGTCTCTTGTATAAACAGAGTTGGATTCTGTTTGTTTGTTTTGTTTTGGGTTTATTTTTGCTTTTTTTGAGTCATACACACTGATGCCCAGGGGTTACTCCTGGCTCTGCACTCAGGAATTACTCCTGGCGGTGCTTAGGAACCCATATGGGATGCTGGAGATTGAACCTGGCTTGGCCTCGTGCAAAGCAAATACCCTATCTCGTATACTACCATTCCAGCCCAAGGATCCTGTTTTTTTAAATATCATCAAACTATTTATTTATTTATTTATTTATTTTTGGTCTCTTTTGACATTTACTTATACATCTCTAAATCAAGGCCAACAAATGAGCTTACATAGCTGAGCTGGAGTTGGTTTGTGGGGGTGGCTCACACATACCAAACTTTTTTTTGGGGGGGTCACACCTGTCGATGCAAAAGGGTCACTCCTGGCTCTGCGATCAGGAATCATCCCTGGTGGTGCTCAGGGGACCATATGGGATGCTGGGAATCAAACCTGGGTCGGCTGAGCACAAAGCAAATGCCCTACCCGCTGTGCTATTGCTCCAGCCCCATACCTAACTTTTGTCCATTTAATTTCTCCAAAACTTAGTACCAAGTTGTTGGGGTCCAGCCAGAGGCATAGTGGCAATTATGGGGTATTAAGAAGCATGAAGTCACCATCAGGCTGCTGATGCACTCACCCCACAGGTACAGGTTGACCTGCCAGCGGCACCATACCCCCCTATTTATTTATTTGTAATAGCACTGTGAAAGACAATTGGCATTTGTCAATTTTAATTCCATACTGTTTCTTGTTTGTTTAAATCATTTTATTTTTCTTTATGTGTAGAGAGCCTACGTGTTCAAAAGAAAGTTAGAAATAATGTAACAAGCAACCAATTTCAATGACATTATTATTTATGGCATTTAAGATTTTATATAATCATGCAACTTGTTACTACGTGGATGGAGCTGGAGGTTATCATGCTGAGTGAAGACAGTCAGAAAGAGAGTGACAGATACAGATAATCTCTCTCATATGTAGGATTTAAAGAAGCATAGTAAAGAAACAACAAATGACCAATGTCAACAGAACCTAAGAATTGGTCTGTAGAACTGACCTTACCTTGGAAGGGGAAAAGGAGTTCTTGGAAAGATGGTAGAGGGAAGTGGACACTGTTGGAGGGTGTGTTGTAATGTTCTGTGCGTGAAACTATATCACCAATAGTATTGTAAATCATGTGACTCGATATAAATGGAAAAGTTATATTTAAATAGTTTCAAAGTATCTTCTGGTGAATCACTTTTATTTTATAGTGTTTAAAAGTGAATCTTTGAAAAGTTCCCAAACAGTATTCTCCTGTTAGATAGCAAGATTTGTATTTTTACTGTACTTTTCTCCTTTTTAATTGTAGAGGCAAAAAGTCAAATAATATTTAAAATGTTCTGTTGGGGGGGTCACACCAGCAGTGCTCAGGAGTTACTCCTGATTTTGTGCTCAGGAGTGGCCTCTGCCTTCACTCAGGGGACAAAAATGATGTTGATGATTCAAGCCAGGATCATGATGCCATAGCCACATTTAAGGCAAGTGCCTTATCTCCTATACCATCTCTCCTGCCAAACTGTATTTATTTTCTTAATTTTCAGTTCTAGTTCCGTAATGCTTATTTCTGTTATGCTTAGTTCCATAATGCTTAGTTCCATTTGACTATTACAGAATACCTTGTAGAATATTATTGCCAATAAGAAACATTAAAAGCACAAATAAAATTTATAGGAAACACAAAATTTGGCTAAGGTGTAATTGATATTTAAACATTAATAGGTCAGGGGGCTGGAGTGATAGCATAGCGGGTAGGGCATTTGCCTTGCACGCGGACAACCCGGGTTCAAATCCCAGCATCCCATATGGTCCCCTGAGCACCGCCGGGGGTGATTCCTGAGTGCAGAGCCAGGAGTAACCCCTGTGCATCGCCGGGTGTGACCCAAAAAGCAAAGAAAAAGATACCAACACTATGTATATAAAAATATAAGTATTGAATCTATGACTACGAAGTACATATATGAATGAGTATCTCTCATATGATTGGTGTATATAGAAAAAGCCTTTTTAAAATGTCCAAATGAGATCAAAGGGATAGAACAATGGGTAGGGCACTTGCCTTGGATGTGGCCACCTCAGTTTTGAGCCAGGACTGCATTTGGTTCCCTGAGGATTGTCAGGAGTGATACATGAGCACAGAGCCAGGAGTAAACCCTGAGCACAGCCCAGTGTGGTCTCCAAATCCCTCCCAAAGTCAAAATGTTAGCAGTAGTTAGTTGTACCTAGTCTTAGATATACTGGTAGTTGTATCTAGGTAGCCACCAGTTACACCTGGAATCACAGATGAATTATTTTTTCTGCTTTTTAAAAAATGTTTTAAAATGACCTCGTCATTTTTTTTTTTTTTTGCTTTTTGGGTCACACCCAGTAATGCTCAGAGGTTATTTCTGGCTCTTCACTCAAGTATTACTCCTCCTGGTGGTGCTCAGGGGAATCATATGGGATGCCTGGGATTGAACCAGGGTTGGTCATATGCAAGACAAACACCCTCTCCACCGTATTATCACTCCGGGCCCGACCTCTTCATTTTTAATGCCTTAAAAACACACAGCATACTCCAAGAACGCCACATAGCAAGGTTTTGTTTGCTGTTCTCTATCAAAAAGAATATGTCAGAAAATAAAACAGTTTTAAATAGGCTAATGATTTTGAAATTATTAAAATTGTTTTTACTTCATTTTTTCAGTAAGCTTATATATCTTTCATTTTAATAGCTATTTTCACCATGAGAAAAAATAACAAAAAATGTAATCATAGTTTATGTCTTTATGGAGGAAAAACTGTGCATAAAATCACAAAAATAAAATTAATTATATTAGCAGAAGGAAAAAACTCCATCCCTTTCATCCAAAAAGACACAGTTTTATCTTTTTTTCCCATGAGATGTAGTTTTATCTTTTCAAATGATACAGTAGTACTACATTGAGTGTGCATGCATGTGTGTGTGTGTGTGAGAGTGCACATGCACGTATCAAAGCTTCTTTATTTAGTGATTTGTTGTATGGCATTTAAACTGATTGCTTGTTTGACCATTGTGAATAGGTTGTTATGAACATCGCTGTTACTGTATCACTGTCATCCCATTGTTCATTGATTTACTCGAGCGGGTGCCAGTAATGTCTCCATCCATTCCAGTCCTGAGATTTTAGCAGCCTCTCCTTACTCAATTTTCCCAACAATTGGAGGCTCTTCTCAGGGTCAGGGGAATGAGAACTGTTATTTGTTACTGTATTTGGCATATCAAATACACCACGGGGAGCTTGCCAGGCTCTTCCCATTATGAACATAGAAGCACAAATATTTTATCAAAATTAGTATTTTGGCATTCTTTAGATAAATGCTTATGGGTGATCTTGCTGGATCATATAGAATTTTTATTTTAATTTGTGTGTTTTGGTTTTTTGAGGTATATCCAGCAGTACTTAGGGCTGGGTTGTTCCTCACTTTGTGCTGAGAGATCACTCCTGGTGGGGGACCATATGGGGTGCCAGGGATCAAACATGGGTCAGTTGCATGCAAGGTACGCATTCTACTTGCTGTAGAATATATCCATCCATTTTTAATATTTTAAGGAATCTCAGTGTGGTTTTTCCATAGAGGGTGAACCAAGTTACATCCTCACCTTCAGTGTGCAGAATTCTTTTCTTTTTTTGGCCACACCCAACCATGTTCAGTACTTACCCCTGACTGTGTGCTCAAAGATCACTCCTGGCAGTGCTCACAGGACCACATGTCATGCAAGGGATTGAACCTGGATCAACCACATGCAAGGTGAGTGCCTTACCTGTTGAACTATTCATTTGATTCCCCACCCCTTGAATTTATTATTATTATTGTTATTATTTGGTTTCTGGACAATCCCCGGTAGTGCTCAGGGGTTATTCCTGGCTCCGAGCTCAGGAATCACTTCTGGCAGTCCTAGGGGTGCCAGGAATTAAACCAGGGTTAGCTGAATGTAAGGAAAAGGTCTTAACTGCTGTATTCTCTCTATCCAGTGCTGAATTAATTATTTCTAATAGTTTCTTAGTGGAGTCTCTAGGATTTTCTGTATACTGTATTGTTATATCATCTTTAAATAGTGATAATTTTACTTCTTTTCCAATTTGGATGTTTGGCTATCTTTTTCTTGCCTGATTGCTCTCCCAAAGATTTCCAGAACAATTGAGAAGTAGTGGTGAGAGTTGATAACCTTGTTTATTTCCATATCTTAAAAGTTTTCAGTTTTTTGCCAGTGAGTAATATGTTAACTGTGGGTTTGCCATGCATGGTATTTATTATGCTGAGCTCTGTTCTGGTTTCAACCACCCCCAACTTATTGAGAATTTTAATCATTGATATATGTGTATTGCTGTCCAAAGCCCTTTAATCTATTGATTATCATCATGTGTTTTTTTACCCTTTCTTTTGTTGTTGATTTGTCTTTGTATCCCTGGACTGAATCCCACTTGGTCATGATGAATGATCCTCTTGATGTATTGTTGGATTTGATTTGCCAAGACTTTTATAGGATATATCTTGGTTCTCTCTCTATGTATATATACATAAAATACATATAAACAAATATTATAAGATATACATATATATATGCTCCTTATACTCCATCACCTTTATGTTATTGATAGCATGCATTCTTATATGCTGTACTCCCATTAGCATAATTTTATATTTTTATTTTGTCATTTAAGTTCTATGTGCCAAGCAATATATATATTATATGTTATGCATATAATATATATATCAGTTTGTAGTGGGATATTTTGGTGCTTTCTCTGGTTTGGTAATTAAAGAATACTGGCCTCACGGAATGTGTGTAGTTAATTTCTTTATGTTCATGTAGCTCTTTTTGATATATCACACTTACTTCTCTTTTGATAGCTTTTGGTTCTTTGTCTTTTAACTCTTCTGGTTCTGTGTTCTTAAATTTGCCTTCTGGAGATTTGTCATTGTCTTTGAGGAATTCCATACTGTTTTTGCAACTGTTGCCTGAAGAGCTTTTCTGCTTGCACATCTGGATTAGCTTCCTTTGTTTTCCTGCAGGTGATGCTATGGCTTTAGTCTTGAAATTCTTTATTTCTATAACTGGAAAGGGGAGAGAGTGGGACAAGATAATGAAGAGGTTGAAAACCTCAACTGATCACAGTGTTGCTGGTAGTGGGTGGGAGAGGAAACAGGCTAGGGGAAACCCTCCATGCTGTCTCTACGCCATGGGTTCCAGACAACAACCTGTCAAAGAGTCTCTGGGCTGTAAACTGATGGCTGTGCTTTTATTTGATGGAGAGAGGAAGGGTCAAAACGCTGTAGTCAAAAAACACCAGAATCCACTGCTGGGGGGAATCTCTTCAAGGATCTTTTTCCACTCCTCTATTCTGTGCCTTTTGTTTCATTTGGTACACAAGCATGCAACTTCAGATGGGTGAGTGCATGTGTCTTAGGAAAGCCAGAGTGAGGCGATGAGAACTTTCATGTGATAAGTCGCTGATTTCTCACTGTACCTTAACAGGAAGCTTTGTTTATTTTGTTATTTTTCTAGAAAACTTATTTGTCCATTCAGTGAGACTGTCTTTTGATGGAAGAGTTCTATTCATTTACATTTAAGTAGCTTTTGGGAAGAGAAACTTGCCACTGCCATTTTGGTATTATTTTCCATATGGTTTTGTTTTTATCTCTTTTGTTCCCCCTTTCTCTCTTATTGGCTTCTTTTTGTTTTGTTGATTTTTAACTTAATTTTATTATTAATATGATGGCACTAAATTTATCTCAATAATTGCACTCAATATTAATGTCCTGAGGGCTGGGGTGATAGCACAGCAGGTAGGGCATTTGTCTTGCATGCGGCCGACCCAGGTTCGATTTCTCTGCTCCTCTCGGAGAGCCCATCAAGCTACCAAGAGTATCTCTCAGAGCCTGGCAAACTACCTGTGGCATATTCAATATGCCAAAAACAGTGACAAGTTTCACAATGGAGATGTTACTGATGCCCGCTCAAGCAAATTGATGAGCAATGGGATGACAATGATACAGTGACAGTGATTATTATTATTATTATTTGGCTTTTTTGGTCACAATGGCAATATTTAGGGGTTAGTCTTGGCTCTGCACTCAGGAATCACTCCTGGCAGTTCTTGGGGGACCATATGGGATGCCGGGGACTGAACCCAGGTTAGCTGTGTGCAAGCAAACGCCCTGCCTGCTGTACTGTCGCTCCATATCTGTTTTATTGATTATTTTTATTCTGTTATGCTTTATTCCCTTTATTTTTCCCTTAATATCCTCCAGATATTTTCTTTGTGGTTAACATTGCAATTACATAAAATATCTCAAGGATTTACATCTTATTTTAAACTGATTAAAAGTTTATTCACCTAGAAAATTCTACTCCTTACAGCTCCACCCCTTTTATGTTATTGGTAACGTGCATCTTATAGTGTATGCCCACTAGCATAGGTTTATATTTTTATGTTTTGTCATTTAAATTCTATGTAACAAAAATTACCATAGTACAAGTTTGCTCGTGTTTGCTTTTTCACAGAGAATGTTCTGTTTGATTTGGTTTTACGCTGCACTTTACTATCCCTTTATTTCAACTTGAAAGACTCTTGAGCACATCATACAGAGCAGGTCTAGTGGTAATGAACACCTTTTTGTTTGCTTGTTTTTGCTAATCTGGAAATTCCTTCATCTTTAATTTTGGAGAAAGTTTTATTCAAAACACTATTCTTGGTAGACACTTTTCCCTTCCAGTAGCACTGTAGCACTGTTGTTCCCGTTGCTCATCGATTTGCTCAAGCGGGCACCAGTAACGTCTCCATTGTGAGACTTGTTGTTATTGTTTCTGGCATATCGAATACGCCACGGGGAGCTTGTCAGGCTCAGCCATGGGGGCGGGATACTCTCAACAGCTTGCCAGGCTCTCCAAGAGGGACAGAAGAATCGAACCCGGGACAGCCGCATGCAAGGCAAACTCCCTACCCGCTATTCTGTTGCTCCAGTCCTTTCCTTTCAGTATTTTGAATATATCAGTCTACTCTCTTTTGATCTGCAAAATTTTGCTAAGGAATCTACTGATAATCTGTGAAACTTCTCTTCTATGTGATGAATTGCCTTCTTTTGTTGATTTTAAGATGCATTTGACTTTAGAAATTTTGATGATAAAATCTTGTGTTTTTAATGTTTTTGTTTTGTGTGGGGGCCACATTAAGCAATGCTCAAGGCTTATTTATGGTTCTATGCTCATAATCACTACACTCAAAGGGACCATATGAAGTGTTAGGGATCTAACAGGGGTTGGCCATATGCAGGAAAAGTACCTTGTATTGTGTACTATTTCTCAGGCTCTATTTTTAATTTTTTTAATTTATTTTTGGTTTTGGGTCCACACTGGTGGTGCGGAGGACATACTACTGGTTCTGTGCTCAGTGATAACTTTTGGCAGGCACAGGGAACCTTTCAGTGTGCCAGGCATTGAACTTGGTCAGCCATGTATAAGAGAAGTGCCCTACCACTGTAGTATCTCTGGCCCCTCTAACCATATTTTAAATTTTGTTTTGGTTTGTTTAGGGGCCTTGTCTGGCAGTGTTCAATACTATGCTATGGTGCTCTGGGGGAACATATAGATAGTGTGGACATCTAACCTGGAATCCTGCATGCACTCAATCAATTGAGCTACCTTTCCAGTTCCTTGATTTTGTCCCAGGACCACACCTGGTGATATTCAGCCAGTCAGGCTGGATGCTTAGATACTAGGGCCAGACAATGTGGTGCTGTTCGGGTACCTAAGATAGGGTAGTGCTCAGAAATTTCCAGGGATACACAAGGTGAGGCTTGATGGGGGATGGCATATGAGGCAGGGCATTAAACTCAGGCCCTTGCCCATGTAATTCATGTAACCTTGATCCATAAGCTATCTTCTGACCCTTTGGGAACATTTAAGCCTCTTGAATCTGTGTGCTATTTTTTCATATTTGATAGTTTTTCAATCATTATTTCTTTACATGAGTGTGGTGGTGTCCTTTTATCTCTCTTCTTTCTTTTTTAATTATTTATTTATTATTGAATCGCAGTGAGCTACAGTTAGAAAGCTTTCATGTTTGAGTTTCAGTCATACAATGATTGAACACCCATTCCTCCACCAGTGCACATTTTCCACCACCAGTGTCCCCAGGATCCTCCCCCCACCTGCATCCCACCCCTCCCAGACAATTTCCCCCTTACTCTCTCTCTCCTTTTGGGCATCATGTTTTTCAATACAGATACTGAGTCTTCTCTTTCTTAAAGTCCTAAAGTGCAGTGTTTTGAATAGTGCCTTTAAAGCCTGCTTTACATTTCCTTATTCTTTTGCTCTTCTGATTTAACTATGTTAGCTGACCTCTCCTTAAGTTTTGTGTCTTTCTTCTGCCTTGTCAATTCTGCAGTCAAACTCTTCTAATGAATTTTTAGAAAAATCACTACTTTTTACAGTTCCAGAATTATTTATGGTTTTGGGCTACATCCTGCACTGCTCAGGGCGAACCCTTACTCGAACTCCTACACTAAGAGATCATCCTCAGTGGGACTTGGGGAACTATTATGGGGTGCTGGGATTGAATCCCAAGGCAAGTGCCCTACCTGTTGTACTATTTTTTGGTTCCTGAGAAAATTTGATATGTATATGAGAATTATTTTAAAGCTTTTATTATAGTTCTTTAGAATCATTTCTAGTTTCATTTTATTCTTTAGATTGGTCCCTGTGTCCCTATTTTCTGTAAGCCTTTAATTATTTGCAGGGGTTGGGCTTTGGACATTTTATATATATATATATATATATATATGTATATATATATATATACACTACCTCCATAAGTCTCCATAATGGCTTTGTGGAGGGAAAGATTTTGGCCAATCAGCCTATTTGAAGATCCTCAGATCCTTCAAAAGATTTGTGATCTATTCTTCACCCTAGATCTGCCTGTGGGACTGCAGCTCCAATGAGCTGTTTGCCTATTTTCAGTGATTTCCAGAAATCTTGCCTAAAATGCTAAAACCAACCAGCTCCACAGATAGCCTCCAAACAAGCCAGAATACTGGATGCATGGTACACTATTTCATTTCTATCCCAGGGGAGGAGATGTTCCTAGATATGCCACATAGGCAAGTGGCATTAATGGGTGAGACACATCCCACACATTTTCCTATCCATTTTACTTTTTGGTTCTAAATGACCTGGGTGCTTTTGCAGGGAGGCTATACCTGGTAATGCTCAGGGCTTAGTCCTGGCTCTGTGCTCAGGAATCTTTTTTTTTTTTGCTTTTTGGGTCACACCCAGCAATGCTCAGGGGTTACTCCTGGCTCTGCACTCAGGAATTACTCCTAGAAGTGCTCAGGGGACCATACGGGATGCTGGGAATCGAACCTGGGTTGACCACATGCAAGACAAACACCCTACCCGCTATGCTATCACTCCAGCCCCGAGCCACATTCTTTTGAATCATAAAATTTTCGATGTAGAAGAATTAAAAAATCACAGTCAATTTTCCAAAGTGTCACCTATAACAATTTCACCAAATGATTCACCACCATGTAACTAAGGGTGTCAACTTTCCAGTCAGTTAAAAATTTATCAGGAGTGGCTGGAGTGATAGTATAGTGGGAGGGCAATTGCCTTGCAAGCAGCGACCTGGGTTCAATCTTCAGTATCCCATATGATTCCCCGAGCACTGCCAGGAGCAATTCCTGAGTGCAGAGCTCGGAGT
This sequence comes from Sorex araneus, assembly GCF_027595985.1. Lineage (NCBI taxonomy): Eukaryota > Metazoa > Chordata > Mammalia > Eulipotyphla > Soricidae > Sorex > Sorex araneus. The sequence goes on along the minus strand of NC_073313.1, from coordinate 140,568,719 downwards.
TACTCCTGAGCATCACTGGTGTGACCCAAAAAGCCAAAAAAAAAGATCAGGGTGGTTGTCTGAACTCTAGCCTTCATACCTGTATTCAAGGTAGCTCTGAGGAAGATCAGTGAGGCAAAAAGAAGATCAGCCATCTAATTTCACGCTCCCATTCATTCTTTCCTAGAAAATATACTTGTGTAAGTAGTTAGCCAGTTTTAGGAGGAAAGATGATATTTCAGTTTTAACAGAATACTACTTTGAAGAATATTAGATCCAGAGTAGAATGAAGAGTGGGACATTAAAACAAATGTTCACAAACAGCACTTAATCTACAAACAAACAAATCATAGTAGATGGAAAATTTTAGAAAGTAGAATTATTTTAACTTAAAAGAATAAGAAAATAGGACCATTAGGTAAAACAAAATTAACTTATGAGGGAATGACAAGGAATATAGGAATAAACAAGAGAAAACTTAATGTTTGTTGAGTTATAAATATGATTTTTATAAGATGGACATGAATTATTCAATGGTAACACTGGCAAATACGAAATAAAATTCAAGTATGTGATTATAATGAAAGAATTAGCTACAGTAAAGACAATGCAATAGATCCATCTTCTGGCTTGTCAAGCATTTTCTGTATTAACATTATGAAAGCATCTGAACAGTTTGTTCCTTGTGATCCTCATAATTGTTAAACGGAGTTGAGAGAGAATGTGAAAACCTGTGTAAAGAACTAAGAGCATTCTACATCTACTGTAGAGGGCGTTTGTAGCATATATCAAGTCTCATATCTGTGTTATCTTATAATTCAAATGTATTTCAAGTTTTGATTTTGCCAGAACAAATATGTGCCTTGAATATTTGCTCATGGTTACACTCACTGTCACTGTCACTGTCATCCTGTTGCTCAGCGATTTGTTCGAGCGGGCACCAGTAACGTCTCTCATTGAAAGACTTATTGTTACTGTTTTTGGCATATCCAATACGCACGGGTAGCTTGCCAGGCTCTGCCGTGCGGGCTTGATACTCTCGGTAGCTTGCCAGGCTCTCCGAGAGGCACGGAGGAATCGAACTCAGGTCGGCCGCATGAAAGGCAAACGCCCAACCGCTGTGCTAAATCGCTCCAGCGCATGGTTACACTTAGCCACAGCAAAATGAAATTTTAGCTTTGAGAAGCTGACATATACCACCCCAGCTGAGGGTCATTATCTTGAGACAGAATGATGTCATTGCATTTCTGAGGACTTCTCCTAAAAGCTCTGTGCACCGATTTCTATTTACCTATCACTGGCTAAAAGTCATTTATGTAGCTCCAAATCCTTTCTTTGAGGAAGCCTGTCTCTTTTGTCTTAGTTGCCACGTATTGTTTTCCCCAGCAAAATCAGGGGTTGTTAATCAGGAAAGGAAAGAGGAAGAAAAGATTTGGATGGGCCACTTTAATTAGTTGTTGCAGAAAGGAAATTATCTCCTGCAGAACTGTGAGAAAAATTGTTGAAGTTGATCTAGAAACAACTTTGTTTGAGTGATCTGCTCAACCTCTGCTGCCACGCTATCCATACCAGTGAAACTAAGGGCCTCTGCCTACCTGTTTCATCATGTCACTTCCAAATTTAATTCTTTCAGGGGTGCTTCTATGGTGAAAACTAAGCAGCAGACCTGCAAAGAGGCTGGGAAATGTAGTGTAAGAAAATGTCACCTTGGAGCACAGCAGGCTTGCAACATAGCCAACTGGGTTTAATCCTCAGTACCCTACATGGTCCCCCGAGCACCGCCAGAAGTGATCCCTGAGCCAGGAGTAAGCCCCGAGCACTGCTGGGTGTGAACCCTCAAACAGAATGAATAGCCCCCAAAGAGAAGACTTTATATTTAGAAGGCGGAATTTGCCACAATACTTTGATTTTGCGAAACACTTTCCTCCCCTCTGTTTTCCTATCTCTGAAATCAGGATACTTACACAGAGATGGCTGTTAGACTTTATGTCATGTGGTTGCCATTGCACAGATAAAACCTCTTAATGCTATGGAGAAAGCATTGCTATCTAAAGGATACAGATAGGGTATCTGTAACTTAGAAGGAGTTTGTGGAGTTAGTAGTGGAGCATTAAGAACAGAAAAGCTATCCTACCAACGTATTGCACAGGGTGCAAAACCAGTAACACAGATAGCTCTGAGTTGGGAAGGGGTCTATAAAGATTCTACACTGACATAAAGAATTGCTAGAAATAAGTTAACAGCTTTAAAAAATGTATCCATAAGAGATCCATACCTAACAAACATAAATGATATATAAATGATATATTTCAACATGTAAATTTAATTTCGTTTCTTGGGCCACACTTAGTTGTGCTTAGGATTGTGCTTGGGGTATACACCTGGCTTTGAATTCAGTTATCACTCCTGGTTGTTCTGAGGAACATGTGTGCTAGGGATTGAACCCTGGTCATCCGTGTGCAAGGCAAGCACTCTACCAGCTGTACTGTCTCTTTGGCCCCGAAAAAATTTAAATTATAAGAAAGCACAACCTAACTGTTAACCCAGTTACATACCCTTGGAAATTTAACTCAAGGAAGTAATTTAAAAGAAAAATAACCACCAATGATCCCAGTATCCTTCCCACCACCCCCACCCCGCCTCTGTGGCAGAGCATTCCCTTTTGTTCTCTCTCTCCTTTTGGGTGTTGTAGTTTGCACTAGAGGCATTGAGTGGTCATTGTATTGGATCTATAGTCTACATTTGGCTCGCATCTCTCACTGGTAGAGGGATGGGTACTTGGTCATTGTATGACTGAAACGCAAACACGAAAGTTTGTAAGTATGTAACTGTACTCCACAGAGATTCACTAATAAAAATAAAAATAAATAAAATGAAGTGAAAACCAAAAAAAAGAAAAGAAAAGCCAACTATATGTACAAGGAAGTTTGTTCACATCAAGAACCCCGAAAACAGAACAATGACAAGAGTTACAATTTGTTGAATTTTTACTTTGTAATTGGCCCTGTGTATAGGTACAATACATTACATGTAGAACCAATATCTCATTTGGTTCTCATAACAATATGTAAGGAAGATACTTAGCTCTCTTTTGTATACTAGGGCAGAAACATATAGCATTTTTTTAAATATGAAAAGCTCCAGAGATCAAACTCATGGCCTTATGTTTGTAAGGCAAGTACCTTTAGCCCCTGACCCCCCACAAAATTATTTTTTATTTATTTAGGAGTCATGATTTAATATTGATGACAAATGTGATATTGTTCAAGGTTACACAACTAGTATATGGCAGAAACAATACTTAAATTCCTGTCTATGAGTATAGATAGTTCAAAACTTATTCAATCCCCAGAACCACATAACGCCCTGAGCACTTCCAGGAGTTATTCCTGAGCACAGAGCCAGGAATAAGCCATGATCATTCTCAGGTGTGTCCCTCACCTCAAAATAGGAAAGAAAGACGATCTCTCTCTCAGATATGGGACATAAACATGATATGAGAATAACAGACGGTCAAAGGCAATAGAACCTCAGAACTGGTTTACAAAAACTGGATTTACTGAGGGCCAGGGTAGGAGGTGGGACTGTGGATACCACAAGACAATGGTGGAGGGCATGGCGAGAGCCACCCCTTAAGACTTCCACCCAGAGGTATGAACTTTGCAATATTGTGGCTCATAGGCGATCATGGGAAGGGGGCGTTACCGGCATGCCCTCAGCCCAGATAAGATCCAGAGCTGCTCCTCTCGAAACAGACCCTCTGGTCCTGAAGACTATGATCCAAGAGGTCTTCTAACCCATTTTGGCACCCAGAGCGGCTTCTTACAGAAATGCATCTAGACTGTGAACTGAACTAAAATATCAGAAATCCAAAACTGCGCGGCCGCGCGAGCTCATAGAATCTTCATTCTCAGCAATGAAAAGAAATTATTAAATGATGCCTTTTCAGCAGGCCTGATTGTTGGGGGAAAATTCCAAACAATAATAGTGAGTTCTCTATTGAAATATTGAATGTATCCAAAGTATAGAGAGAATAAAATGAAGATCATTAGCTACTTAGGTGGGGGCTGGGTGGGAGGGGGTATATTGGGGTTCTTGGTGGTGGAACATGTGCACTGGCGAAGGGATGGGGGTTCAATCATTATATGACTGAGACTTAAAAAAAGATAATGGTGGAGGGAAGAATGCACTCTGGTGGTGGGTATGGTGTTGGAACATTGTGTGCACTAAAATCTATCATTAACAGTATTGTAAATTATGGTGCTTAAATAAAAGACAGTGGAAAGTAAAATGAAAAAAAAAACAAATGAAAGGAATGAAAAAAAATTAAAATAAAGTCATGCAAAAAGTAGAAAAATCCCTACCAATATGAGAAGACTCTAACCACCTGAACAGTCATTTAAAGTTTTGATGTAGGAGCTGAGAAATGTTGTGCTTATATCTAGAATATGTGAGTTTGACTCCTAGCACCCCCATCCCCATCTCCACCCCAAGAGAAAAGCTTTAAGGGCTGGAGAGATAGTACAGTCAGAAAGGTGCTTGCCTTGTACCTGACCTAGATTTAATCCCTGGCACCCCTTTTATGGTTGCCCAAGTCCCATCAGGAATGATCTCGGAGGTTTGACTTGTTTCCATTTTCTTTTTGTTATGAGACCCACCTTTAAAATAGATGAAATTCTAAAATAATGGACAAGAGAATGCAATATAATGGGAAATGCTGCTTAATTTTATTTTATTTTTTAATTTTTAAAATCTTTTTTAGTTTTTTGCTGCTTAATTTTAAACAGAGGGAGTAGCCACAGATAATTGTTTTCCATTTAGTCAATGAAATTTAAAAAATCCTGGCATTCTTCCTACTGACCCTGCCTGTGTTCCCAATAGAGACTCGGACTATCTTGACAGGGGAGCAAATATAAAAGCAGGGGAACTCATGTGTGAAAGAGGAAATTTTTCTGGAAAATTCTTCTAGCTTTGTTTCCCTTGAATAACTTCATCTCAAAAGGTAGATAGCTTATACCTCTCTGCTCTTTGTCTGTTAATGTGTGTGTGGGAGAGCTGGAGCGATGTCTGTCTAGTCTAGCACTTCAATCTCCTCAGATTCCGCTGGGGAAAAGAAAGAGATAAAAATAAAAAGTTGCTATGGAGGGATTAAGGTTGGTCTTAAGATGGAAGTGATAGACAGGCAAGGGAAATGCAGCTCATTAAATCAACAACCACCACCACTACCTCTGTCATCACATTATTGGCACAAATGACCCTTTTAGTCCCAAAGAACAGGAGAACCTCCAAAGATAGCATATCATCTCCTTCACAATAAACAGCCTAAAATAGCCCTGCTCTCAGGTGGTCAAGTCAATATTACAATGTAGGAACGTTTGGAGGAAAAAATTTTCCCCTTCATTTTTTTTCTGGTTTTCAGTCTTTCACCTTTGAGAGGAAGTGGATGGGGAGGGGAGAAATATACTTTGAGAATCTGTAACCACAGTGCTTCTGTGAGTTTTCAGCACAAATTCACACTTAAATCTGAATGAAAATGTACCACATTAATATTGAATCTTTATATGAAAGTGGAGAAGATTGTCATTATTCTTTCTATTTTTGGTAAAATTTTTGAATTTTTAATAAGGCTACTGATAAAAATTAAGTGATGGTCTCAGTGGATACTCTAAATGAAGGAAATAATTTCAGTTGTATCATTGGTTGTTACTTGCTTATAATATGCTTATAATTATTATATTATTTAGAATGTTCAGGAAAGACACATAGTGAAATAAATTTTATTCAAAAGGGAGCAATAGGAAAAGTTCATTCCTCAGAGAGTGGGGAAAAAAGGGGATATATATATATAGCACAAATTGGGATGGGGTGATTGCAGAATTGAGTGCACCACAATATATTTACAATGTTTTACCTTTCTTTCCCTCACACTTTTTGTTTTTATTTTTGGCTACAGCTCACTGTACTTGAACGCTACTCCCTCATCTGTGCTCAGAGCACCATGCAGTACTAGAATAGAACTCAGGCTTTCTGGATACAAAGTATATGGTCCAGCTCTTTGAGCTATCTCTCTGCCCCTCCCGTCCCTTCTTTCTGTTGTTGTAATAACTGAGAGTCCCACACAAGCTTGCTTGTGATACACATTCGGTCGTAATTTACATATTCTATGCATATATGTTACTTGCATGTATGCTGATTGTGGTGCTCATTTAAGGTCACAGTGTGCTCATACATGTTTTTTTCCCACATATGTGCTTGCCAAGGATCATGCTTCTGATGGCAGTGCTTACACAGTTTTTGGTGGTTTCCAGGAGTTACTTTCTTTTTTTTGTGAGAGGGTCATACCTGATGGTGGTCAGGGGTTATGCCAGGCTCTATACTCAGGAATTACTCCTGATGGTGCTCAGGGGACTATATGGGATGCCGGGAATCAAACCTGGGTTGGCCACATGCAAGAAAAGCACTCTATCTGCTGTATTGTCTCTCCAGCCCAGATTCACACATTTTTAATTGTGGTACTAGCATGCATCTGGCTTTCATGCTCTAGAGATTTCACAAATTGTTGAGGTGTCAGGGACTGCAAAGTTCAGAAAGGACAGAGCTTCCTGGACCGCCTAGCTACAGTGCATGTTGGCATTAAGTGGTGGCCTCAGGCTGTGAGGCAGGCACTTTAGTACTGAATCATTCCCAGGTTTCTGAAGTACATTTATACTGGGATATTCCTTGTTCTTCACAATTTTATTAATTTTCAGGTTATCAAAGTGGGGGATGTCAGTGGGTCACCTAGAATCTGTGTTGGCCACATGCAGGGCAAGCACCCTACCCACTGTACTATCACTCTGTCCCAAGGGACGTTATTTCTTTAGTATTGTTTTTTTTCACCCTGTTTATGTGAGGGAAAACACAGAGAAAGTTTCGCAATATAAATATGAGGTTAAAAAATAATTTTCAAGTGAACCTCTGCATAAACAGATCTTGTAGCAGAGAACTCAGGCAGCATCCTCTAAGGCTGATCGAGTTCCCAGTTCTTCCAGAAAGGCATTTATATTTTTACTTTTGTGACCACCATTTCTTTGCTTTATCCTACAGATTTGTAGTCTATATTGCATCTGGAAATGATATAAGCTAGTGCTTTCTGTTATTTATAGCTATATGAATGGAATAAATAAATGTGTTGTTTAGTGCTTCTTTCACTGAATATTGTAAGCTTCATGCCTACTAATATATGTAGTGGTACTTTGTATATTTTCTTGGTTCCTTCATATGAATATGTCAAAATTTGTTGACCTCATTGATAAAAATAGAAATTCAAATTCATACCATGTCTATGGTTTGGAAGTGAATATTAACTTAACATTACTCATAAATCCTGTGTGATGTAGCAAAAGTGGTGCTTAAAATATATTTAAAAGACTGTAACTGAAAATTAAAGAGAAGTTAAAATATATCACAGCAACAACAGCTCAAGGAAAGTAAAATGAAGTAATAAAGGAAAAATGAATTAATGAAAGGAGGAAACCAGTATACTATAGCATCACAAAATTTGGTTCCCTGGGTGGGGGAAGGGGCAGAGAAACAGTACAGCAGGCAAGGAACTTGTTTTATAGCCAACCACCCTGGTTAGATCCCTGACCCCTCATATGGTCATCCAGCACCACCGGGAGTGACCCCTGAGCACAGAGCCAGAAGTAAACCCTGAGCACAGAGAGCTGTGACTTACCCACATGTCCCAATTTGGTTCCCTTGAAAATAAATCAAATTGTGACGCTAATGAGCTTGGTTAAGAAAACAGCCTTGACTAATACCAAGAGAAATGGTAGAAATAACCCTCAAAAACAAATGCTCAAGATTAACAACAAATTGTTCCAAATACCAGTCACTTATGTAGTATTCGTGCCAAATGATTAACCAGAATGTAATAGGAGGAAGCAAACAGACAAACCAAATTTGGGAAACTTTTAAAAAACACTGAACTGGGCCTTTTTTCTTTTTTTGCTTTTTGGGTCAGACCCGGCGATGCACAGGGGTTACTCCTGGCTCTGCACTCAGGAATTACTCCTGGCGGTGCTCAGGGGACCATATGGGATGCTGGGAATTGAACCCGGGTCGGCTGTGTGCAAGGCAAACGCCCTACCCGCTGTGCTATCACTCCAGCCCCAGGGCCTTTGAAAATATTCATGTCTGCAATCCCCCAAAAGGCTGGATAATTATTCTAGTTTAAGGAACCCTAAAGGGAATTAACAACTGAATGCAAGGTATGCTCTATGATTTGAAATAGGACTGCCTTTCTAAAATCAGATGCAAAAAAAACAAAATTGGGAAATTTTGAGTGAAGATTATATTGTAGGTAGGATTTTTTAATATTGTAGGTAGTTTTATCATGCAAATTTTTGTTTGTTTTTGTTTTTGAGTTATACATGGCTCAGGGGCTACTCGAGGCACAGTGTTTGGGGACTATTCCTTGCAGTGGCCTGGGCCATATAATGCTGGGTTTTTCCTTGCAAGGCTTGTACTCCAGTAATTTGACCTCTCTCCCTGACCCAGATGTTATCTTTTTTGGGTGTGTAATTATATATTAAGATTTTGTAGCAGGCTATTTGTTTCTTATTAGTTTTGATTCATTTATTTCTTGAGCATTTACAACCATGTTTTCATATTATTCTTTCTTTTCTGCTGAGTATTTAAACTTTATTATAAACTATATGACTAGAAAAGATGTCATAAATATCTTTGATATGAATAAATAGCTTAGTGAATTTTTACTAAATGAACTTATAAATGGGAATGATAACCCATATGAAACAAGTGAATTTTGTTTCCATTTTCCCCACTCTTTAATTTTTTATAAAAGCACCATGACTTACAAAGTCATTCATAGTTGAGCCTTAGTCACATAATGTTCCAACACCAGTCCCACCACAAGTGTCAACTTCTCTATCCACTTTTTGAATTCATTTTTATTTAGGTACCATTATTTACAATATTGTTAATAATAGAGTTTCACATAAACAATATTCCAAGTTTATACCATTGCCAGTGTCAGTATCTTCCACCAAGCCTTCCTTTTATCCCTTTTCCTATCACCTTTATAAACTTTTTTGGTTTTTGGACCACACCCGGAGATGTTCAGGGCTTACTCCTGGCTCTGTGCTCAGTGATCACTCTGGCATGCTCATGGAATTATAGTTATACTGGGGATCAATATGGAGTCATTGGTGTGCAAGGCAAAATTAATTGCATAACCCCTGTATTCTCTAGCCTCAGCCCCTTTGGGGTTTTTTACCTTTGGTTTTGGGCCATACCTGGGGATGCTCAGGGATTACTCCTGGCTCTGCATTCAGGGCTCACTCCTAGGGGAGATTGGGGGACTATATGTTGTGTTGGGAACTGGACCCAGATTGGCTGTTTGAGTGAAGATTTTTATTTTTTACAGCTTCTGAGGGTACAAGATAAACACCCTTCCCACTGTACTATTGCTCTGCCACCAACATTTTCAGTCTGTCAATAAAAATTTCCAGGGGAAAGGTTTTGTCATCATTTGAAACATCCCATTCTTTTAACTTTCTCTGTATTCCACTGATAAGTGAGATCATCCAGTATTTGTCCTCTCTCTTAGTACTTTGCCTAACATGGTACCTCCCAGTTCTATCCAAGTCACAAAAATTTGCATGATTTTATCTTCTCTTACAGCTGTGTAGTATTCTATTGTGTACATATTTACCACAGCTTCTTTATTTATTTGTCAATGAATGACCATTTGGGTTGTTTCCATCTTGGAGATTGTACTAAATGCTGCAATTAACATATGTGTCTGCATATTTTTGTGAATGGATGTTTTGGGGTCAAATGCCAATAAGTGGAATCTATGTGGCACATGAATGCTCCATTATTATTTTCTTGAGAAGTCTCCATCCTTTTTCCCACAGAGGATAAACTAGACAGCATTCCCACCTACTGGTGAATGGGGTTCTCTTTTCATCATATCCCCACTGACATTAGTTTTCTCTATTAATGATAAAAGTCATTCTCATTGTCATTTTGTTTTGCAGTTTCCTGAGAATGTGACAATAAACAAACATGTATCTTCTTCAAGGAAGTGTCTGTTCATCTTCTTTCTTCATTTTGATGGGACTGTCAGTTTTTTTGTTGTTGAACTTTGTGAATGCTTTGCATATTTTGCATTTTTGCCCTTTATATGATGTATTGTGTGCAAATGCATTCTCTCATTCAGTAGGGTGTCTTTTAATTTTAGCATCTTTTCCATGCATATTTTTGCCTGGTTTTGGGGCCACACCCATTAGTGCTCTGGGATTACTCCTGGTTCTATGCTCAGGGTCTTTACGGAGTACTGGGGATTGATCCAGGATTGGCCACATGCAAAGCGAGCATTTTAACTTCTGTACTATCTGTCCAGCCGTATATGAAACCTTTTACATTTTTGTAATCCTGCTTAATTTTGTGTTTATTATTCTTGCTATTGGATTCAAATAATTGAAAACTCTTCTGAGGTCTGTAAACTGGAGGATTCAGCCTATATTTTCTACAATGGATTTATGGATTTTAGTGTAATATTAGCACTATAGCACTGTTGTCCCGTTGTTCATCAATTTGCTCGAGTGGGCACCAGTAGCATCTCCATTATGAGACTTGTTACTGTTTTTGGCATATTAAATATGCCACGGGTAGCTTGCCAGGCTCTACCGTGCAGGTGGGATACTCTTGGTAGCTTGCCAGGCTCTCCCAGAGGGATGGAGGAATCGAACCTGGGTCGGCCACATGCAAGGCAACCGCCCTATCCTCTGTGCTATCGCTCCAGTCTAGTCTCTTTGAATTAACTTATGTGTATCATGTGAGATACTAATACAATTTGTTTGTTTGTTTGTTTTGGGGTGACACCCCATAGTGCACAGGTTACTCCTGGCTTTGCAGCCAAGAATTACTTCTGATGGTGCTCAAGAAACCATCTGGGATGCCAGGAATCAAACTCAGGTCAGCTGTGTGCAAGGCCATAACCCTACCCACTCTAATCTCTCTGGCCCCTCTATTTTATTTTTTTGCATATAGCTATCCAATTTTCCCAATACAATTTGTTGAAGAGGATTTTCTTTGTTTCACTTCATTTACCAATCTCTTTTGTCAAGGATTAACTGTCTGGGGTATGGTGCCACCATCAGGTCAACCTGTACCTGCAGGGCAAGTGCATCAGCAGCCTGATGGTGCCTTCAGGCTTCCTGATACCCCAAAATTGCCTCTGTGCCTTTGGCTGGGCTCAAGTTTTCAAAGAAATTAAACAGCAAAAAATTAGGTATATGGGAGCCACGCCCACAACTCACCTCCAACTCAGCTCTACAAGCTCATTTATTGACCTTATTTCAGAGACCCATAAATCTCAAAAGAGGTTAAAAGCCATAGTTAATCTAGGACTCGCGCATGGCTGAATGGACCAGGGTAAATAGGAGGGGGGCAGGTTAGTCTGGTGCCTGCCCAAGCAGAGACCCTGGCAGCCGCTTGCTTCCACAATCCAAAATCGCCTCCATACCCCCGGCCTGATTCCACCATCTCAGGACAGACCTCATCAAGATATAATCTGCTAAAAATTCTGGTTTGTGGATTTTGTGACTGAAATTGCCTGGCTTTCTCAGAGTTGGGATGAACTACCTCCCCACACTTCCCAATACTCGTGGAAGCACTGGCAGCCACCCCCATGAACCAACTCCAGTGCCACCATGTAAGCTCCACTACCGTCTTGCTTCAGAGACCCATAAATAAATCTTTAAAGAGATCAAAAGTGGTAGTCTCAGAGCTGTGCATGGCTGAATAGACTGGGGTAAATCAGAGGGGGGTGGGTTAGCCAGGGACCCACCCAAGCAGAGCCCCACAACTGCTTGCTTCCACAATCCACAATCACCACCATTCCTCCTACCCCATGCCTGACTCTAACATTTCAGGACAGACCTCACCAAGATATAATCTACTGAAAATTTGGGTATGCGGGTTTTTTTTTTTCTTTTTGGGTCACACCTGGCGATGCACAGGGGTTACTCCTGGCTCGGGTATGCGGGTTTTGTGACTGAAATCTCCAGGCTTTCTCGGGGCTGGGATGGGCTACCTCTCCCACCTCCCTGTACTTCCAGTAGCCTCGGCAGTCATGTCCACACCCCAAAGAGGCCACCCAATTGAAAAGCTACTCAAGCCTTACCAATAAAAATACTGAATGCCCTGAACAAACACCATGACCTCTTAGCACCTGTATTGCAAACCATAATGCACAAAAGGAAAAGTAGAGAGAGCAAGAAGAAAAGTGCCTCCCCTAGAGGGAGGCTGGGGAGTGGGGGTGGGGTGTTGGGGGTTGGTGGTAGGGAAACAGGGGTCATTGGTAGTGGGAAATGTATACTGATGGAGTGATGGGTGCTGGATCATTGTATGACTGAAATATAATTATGAACAGCTTTGTAATGGTCTATCTCACGAATATTCAGCTAAAAATTTTTTTAAAAAAGTAATGTGGAGTTCATGCCCAATTCAACCCGCTTAATCAACGGCTAAATAAATAGCAGTACTCCTACATTTTAAAAAAGATTAACTGTCCATAAATATGAGGGTTTACCTCTTGTCTCTCTCTACTGTGTTCTACTGATATAAGAATCTGTCAGTAACAAACTGTTTTGATATGCTAACTTCATAGTATAATTTAAGGTCAGGAAATATGACACCTTTCAACTTTTATTCCCGAAGAGCTTTGACTATTTTGAGATTTTTATATGTAATACCATGTAACTTTTAACAGAATTTGTTCTAAGTTATTGAATGATGTCATTGGAATTTTTGTGCGAATTGCATTGAATATGTGTTTTAAGTAGGATGGCCATTTTAACAATGTTACTTCTTCAATCCATGAACATGGAATGCTATTAATTTTATTGTGTCCTCCTCTATTTCTTTCAACACTGATTTACACTTTTCAACGTATAAATCTTTCACCTCTTTTGTTAAGTTGATACTTAAGTATTTTATATTTTGGAAACTATTTTAAATGGAGTAGTGTTTTTTTTTTGGGGGGGTCACACCCGGCGATGCACAGGGGTTACTCCTGGCTCATGCACTCAGGAATTACTCCTGGCGGTGCTCGGGGGACCATATGGGATGCTGGGAATTGAACCCGAGTTAGCCGCATGCAAGGCAAACACCCTACCCACTGTGCTATTGCTCCAGCCCCTGGAGTAGTGTTTTTAAAACTTCTTTTTCTTCTGTTTCCTTATTTGTATATAGAACTGTGGTCAATTTCTATGTATTGCTCTGTAGCCTGTTTGCTGTATTGGCATATTTTTGTATAAGAATTTTTAAATAGTCTCAGGGTATTTTATGCATGGTATCATCATCTTCAAATAGTGATAGCTTAACCTCTACTTCTCTGGCAGTTTGTATCCCTTTGATTGCTTTATCTTGTCTAATTGCTGCAGTGATGACCCTCATGACTATACAGAATAATAATGGTGAAAGTTTATATCTTTACTTTGTGCCTGATCTCTGAGGGAAGGCTTTTACATTTTTTTCCTTTGACTATAATGCTGGACTGGAGCGATAGCACAGCGGGTAGAACATTTGCCTTGCAAGTGGCCGACCCGGGTTTGAATCCTCCGTTCCTCTCAGAGAGCCCGGCAAGCTACAGAGAGTATCCCGCCTGCATGGCAGAGCCTGACAAGCTACCTGTGGTGTATTCGATATGCCAAAAACAGTAACAAGTCTCACAATGGAGACGTTACTGGTGCCTGCTCGAGCAAATCGATGAACAACGGGATGACAGTGCTACAGTGCTACAGAGTATAATGCTGTCAGTAGGTTTATTGTAAATAGTTCTTTTATTATCTTGAGGAATGCAAGGGTACTGGGGAAATGACTCGGTGTTAGAACACTTCTTGTGCATATCAGGGCTCTGAATTTGATTCCAGGTACTACATGTTTTCCCTAGAACCACCCAATTTGTTGAGGGTTTGTTTCATGGATAATTCGACATATGCAAAACAAATATCAAGTCTTGTTAATACAATTAATTATAAAGATCTTATAGTTACTATATAAAGAGAAAATATTGATATAATGCAACACTACACTTTATATAGAAACACAAAAACTATGTATTGAAAAAATTTATTGATTAAAGTTCTATAACTCACAATACTGTTAGTGATGGTTTCCTGTGCACATAATTCCAGACCCACACTGTTCACTGATGCACACAGCTCCCTCCCCCAAGTACTCCAATACTTCTTTCTTTTAACAACCTCCTAAACTAAGTTATTGCCTCTGGCCCTTTGTTGTGTCTTGACGTGTATCTTTAACTCCCACATATGAGAGAGATCATTCTGTATATATCCCCTTCCTTTTGACTGATTACACTAAAGATAATATGTTCTAGTTTCATCCATGTAAATACAGCATTCTTTTGTGATAAAAATGCTCCAAAGGGGCTGGAGTGATAGCACAGCGGGTAGGGCATTTGCCTTGCACAAGGCCGACCCGGGTTTGATTCTCAGCAACCCATATGGTCCCCTGAGCACCACCAGGGGTAATTCCTGAGTGCAGAGCCAGGAGTGACCCCTGTGCATCGCTGGGTGTGACCCAAAAGATGCTCCAAAAATTAGAATAGGAAGCATATACTCAGCATAATAAAGACCATACATGATAAACACATCAATGGCATAATTAATGGGAATGCTTAAAATGCTTCCTCTAATATCAGGAACATAAGAAGGGTGCCCACTCTTACTACTCTTCTTCCATGTGCTAGAAGTTCTAGCTAGAGCAACCAGTCAAGAAAAAAAAACAACCCACAGGAAAATAGTACCTAAATAAATAGGAAAAGAAGAACTGAAATTGTCTTTGCATATTTGTAAATATCAATTTATTCTTTTTAATTATTTGTAAATAGGAAAGCCATGGACTTTTGGGTATTAATTTTGTAGCCTGTCACTGTACTATACAACTCTGTTATTGCTAAGAGCATTGTTTATAAAGTCCTTAGGATTTTCTAAATATTGTATTATGTTATCTGCAAATAGTGATATTGACTTCCTTTCCTATCTGGATGCTCTTGATACTTTTTTCTTGCCTAATTGCTACAGCAATTACTTCCAGTATCAAATGCTTTCTCTGCTTCATTTGACAGGATAATGCGATTTTAATTGTTTTTCATTATTGATATGGTATATTATGTGATTTACTTCTGTGTGTTAATCTATCCTTGGATCTCCAGGATGAATCTTACATGGTAATGGTGTATGATATTTTTGATGAGTTGTTGGATTCATTTGCCTGTATTTTGTTGAAGGTCTTTGTATCTGTGTTCATCAAGGATATTGGCCTATAATTTTCTTTTTTTGTGGTGTCTATGTCTACTTTTGGTATCAGAGTGGTATTTGCTTCATAGAATCTATTTGGAAGTGTTTCTGTTTCATCAATTTCCTGGAACATCTTATAAAGGATTAGCAATAAGTCCTCTTGAAAGGTTTGAAAGAACTCACTAGTGAATTCATCTGGGCCTGGGCTTTTGGGTTTTTGTTTTATTGGTTTTTGGCCACACCCAGCAGTACTCAGGGCTTACTCCTGGCTCTGCACTCAGGAGCCTCTCCTGGAAGTGCTCAGGGGACCATATGGTATGCTGGAGATTAAACCATGTGCAAGGTAAATACCCTACCCACTGTACTATCTCACCAGTGCCACCTGGAAAGTCTCCCCAAACTCATACACATAGATAGCAGTGCAATGCATTACTTAGCCAAGAGATAATCACTGGGTCAGTGTAAAGGCCTGAGCCTGAGGCTTTACCCCACTGTCTCAAGTGAGGGATTTAAGTGGAGGGATTAATCCCTTAAGATTAAGAATATTCAGGGACAGGGGGCTGGAGCAATAGCACAGTGGGTAGGGCGTTTGCCTTGCACATGGCTGACCCGGGTTCGATTCCCAGCCTCCCATCTGGTCCCCTGAGCATCGCCAGGAGTAATTCCTGAGTGTAGAGCCAGGAGAAACCCCTGAGAATTGCCGGGTGTGACCCAAAAAGCTTAAAAATTAAAAGAATATTCAGGGAGAAAAGATGGCGGCAGCTTGGCTGCGGGTGCCAGAGCTGGTGGGCAGTGGCAGCTTTTAGCACTCTGAACGGCGGGCCACGGTGGCCACAGAATCTCTGTGGATGAATGTAAATATCATTTGAATACTCTCTCTCAAAAAGAGTGCTAGTGAGATTCCAACCCAGTGTCGCTGCAGAATGTGGGCCTGGAGCGCGACTCCTGAAGATGTCAGTGGCTCCGCTACAGGTGCCAACGCTGACTGAGTGTTGGCAGCTCTCTGCTCTGAAGACCGGGCCTGCTGCAGTCACAGACTCTCTGGTGAATGAATAGTCCTTCTCGAATCCAACCTGGTATCAGTGTTGCAGCCCGTAGAGCACACACGCCGTGCACCAATCGCAGTCCCAGTCCCAGCCCTAGCCATCACCTTTGCTACCACTGGGGCCCTGAGGGTGCAGCACTGCAGGCAGGTCAACCTGGGCTCTCTGAGCAAGAGCATCAACTATCTGATGGTGCCTGAGGGCTTCTTGACACCCTAAAATCGCCGCCATACCTCTGGCCTGACTCCATTAATCAGGGCCAAGTTTTATGAGGAATTAAACTGCCGATATTTAAATGTGCAGGACCAATGCTCATGGGCCACCTCCGTTGCTACCATGCAAACTTATTTTCTAACCTTGCTCCGGAGATTCATAAGTAAATCTTGAAAGGAAAAATTTAAAGAGCAGCAGAGAGGCCCCAGAGAGATAGTACAGTGGGTAGGGCATTTGCTTTGCACAGGCTGACCTAGGTTCTGTCCCCAAAATCCCATATGATCCCTTAAGTGTTGCCAGGAGTACTGCGTGAGTGTAGAGCCAGGAAGTAACCCCTGAGCCTCCATGGGTAGGACCTAAAAAGAAAAAAAAAAAGAAGAAGCTGCAGAAAATCTTTTAGGACATGTGCATGGCTGAATCATCTGGAGCACATGAAGCGGGGCATGTTAGCCCGGTGCCCACCCAAACAGAGCCCCCCAGCTGCCACTTGCTCCCACAGTCCAAAGTTGCCACTATGCCTCCGGCTGGCCAGATTCCACCGTCTCGGGTTGGACTTCACTGAGAAATTCACCTGGTGAAGATCCAGGTATGCAGGATTTATGCTGGAATCTCCAGGCTTTCTTGCAGTCAGGATGGGCTGCCTTCTTCAACTTTCCTGTACTTCCTGAAACCCAGTAGTCACATCTACACACCTACAGTTAAAAATCTGTAACCACTGTGTCTTCCTGATAAAAATACTGAAATTCCTGATATTTCGAATACTTCCTAGATCTCAAACACTTCAACACTGGTAAATCAGTAGTAGCACTAAGTAGCACTTTCATTCTGTTGTTCAGCGATTTGCTCAAGCAGGCACCAGTAACGTCTTCATTGTGAGACTTGTTGTTACTGTTTTTGGCATATAGAATATGCCAAAAGTAGCCTGCCAGGCTCTGCTCTGTGGCCGGGACACTCTCGGTAGCTTGCTGGGCTCTCTGAGAGGGACGGAGGAATCGAACCTGTGTCTGCTGCGCATGCAAGGCAAACACCCTACCTGCTGTGCTATCGCTCCAGTCCAGTAAATCAGTAGTAGCACACCAAATTGGAGAAGGCAATCTATCTTGATTAATAAAACATAAACACCGAGGCTTACCCTGTAACATTTTAGTAATCTCTCATACAAGGACTTAATGTCTCCATGATGAGATACAACTTACTGTCCACGGTTGGAAGCCTGTCTCAAGTGCAAGGGAAGAAGGCAGCTGGGATAGAGAAGGTACCACTAGGACAATGATAGGAAGAAATGACCCCTCTGCATATGATCTGTATGCTGAAGGTATCTAAAGGAACAAACCCGATGACCTCTCAGTGCCTATATTGCAAATCATAATGCTGAAAAGGACAGAGAGAAAGAAGAAAAGTGTCTGCCATAGAGGTAGGCTGGGGAGGGAGGTGATAAGAGGGAAACTGGGACTTTGGTGGTGGTAAATGTGCACTGATGGAGGGATGGGTGTTGGAACATTGCATGACTGAATCCCAATCATGAACAGCTTTTTTTTTTTTTTTTTTGCTTTTTGGGTCGCACCTGGCAATGCACAGGGATTACTCCTGGCTGTACACTCAGGAACCACCCCTGGCAGTGCTCAGGGGACCATATGGGATGCTGGGATTCAAACCCGGGTCGGTCGCGTGCAAGGCAAACGCCCTACCTGCTGTGCTATCACTCCAGCCCCATAAACAGCTTTATGATGGTGTTTTCTCACAGTGATTCAATTAAAAAAATTTTACGAACGTTCTGTCTGGTCTTGACAGTTTTTTGCTTGGATTTAGGGCCTCACCTGGAGGTGTCCAAGCCTGACTTCTGGATCTCTTCTCAGAGATAACTCTTGGTAGGGCTGTGGGGACCATATGGAGTGCCAGGAATTGAACCAGGTAGACTGCATGCAAGGCAAGAGCCCTACCCGCTCTACTATTGCTATAGTCCTTCCTGTGTGTTCTTTTTTAAATTTTTAAAAATTTATTATTTTTTATTGTATCACTGTGAGATACAGTTACAAGGTTTCATGTTTGAGTTACAATCACATAATGTCCAAACACCTATCCCTCTACCAGTGCACATTCCCCACCACCAATATCCCCAGTATACACCCCCTTTTCCACCCTCCCCCTGCCTCCATAGCAGACAGTATTCCCCATACTCTCTACTTTTGGGCATTATGGTTTCAATACAGATACTGAGAGGTTATCATATTTGGTCCTTTATCTATTTTCAGCACACATCTCCCATCCCAATTCATTCCTCCAACCACCATTTTTTAAGTGATCCCTTAACTATTCCAACTGCCTTATCCCCACCCCCTCTCATGAGCCTGTGTGTTCGTGACTAGAGTCTCTAATCTCTTTGTTCACTGAATGACATTGTCTCTTCAGGGAGAGTATCCCCAATTAATTTTATTTACAAAGACATACAGACAACCACACTCACACAGCAATATTTGATAGTCATCATAATCGCTTTCCCTTATGGGCATTAAATGCTCAGTCCCTTGAGAAGTGGGCCTGGCATCAGATAGAACCTATGCAAAGACAATCTAACACAAATCTGTGCTTCTGAATCTCAGGCCCATTCAGCCCTGGGTCAGAGAGAGAAAATTCAGAGTTCACGTTGGTGACTGGGAGTCTGGGAGGTAAGAGCTAAGAAACAGAAATATCAAGTCCAGGAGAATCTCTGTGATGAGGATTTGGGGTGGTCAAATAGACTTCTGTGAGTACAGGTACCATGAAGGAGCACAAATACTTATCACTCTCACTGGTCATGGAAACTGACTGGTCTACTTCACTTAAGGATATGAGGATGGCCGGGCTAAGGGGAGGTGACTATCTGGTAGGACAGGAAAGATGTGAAAATGTCATCCAACTCCTGGCTCACCTATCGGCAATTCCTGCAAGCAATTTCGTCCCCCATTGGCCCAAATACACCACAATAGAGTCTTTTCCTGACCACCTACCCAAGTGTAGCCATTTCTCTTCCTGGTTCCTTGTGCATCCTCTTTTTGGATTTCAATGCACCTGTCCATTCTACCTTACATCTGTTCCATCCTTCTAGTGAAACCAGAGAAGGGTATTTATCCAAAGGATTTGTCACCCCATGTAGGAACTAAAGGAGAGCAGTGCGACCTACCAGACCCAGTGTGTGACATAAGGAGAAATGGACTCAACAGACAGAAGAGGACATACAACAGGTTTGGGTAAGGGGTTTGGCATTTGAAGGGAAGGGATGAGGTCCAATGTGCTCTTTTACCACCTGATGAAGAGCAGATGCAGGAAAGACTGCTGATAGCCAGCCACAGAGGGATCCAGGGTGCTCATGACACAAAATCAGGGTGAGGATAGAGAAGCAGAACAGAGGGACCGAGTCAGGAAAGGGAGAAGGAGATCCTGAATTCTGGCTGAATAGGTGAGGGAGCAGTAGTGAGCGGGAAGGATGACACCCCCAAAGGAAGAGAAGTAGGTAAGGACATGCAGTGGACCTGAAGGGGGAAGGAACAGATGTTGCCGAGGCAGGTAGAGGCCACACAGAAGCCTCTTCTGGGTTCTGTCCCGGGAACTTTGTTTCCTTGAGGATGTGTGCATCTGGTACCTTCCCGGTCCCCCACTCCCATCATGTTGGGCACTGAGAAACAACTCTCTTCCCTACCTTAGCCCAGGCAGCATGGCGCATGGTGGGGGGAGGCGAGGCCTGCCTGCAGACATTCTGCTCAGGGAAGGCCCTGAGTGCTCACTGGGAAGAGGCCGACCACGGAATGCCAGAGCTGACCTGGAAGAGCCTCTGAGATGGAGCAGATCCCATTCCTGACCAGACAGAGGGCAGACCAAAGAACATGAGAAGCGCTTTAATGATGAACTCTCATTAAACTGGGGCTGCTAGAGTGTCCAGCGAACAAGGAGCAGGTTTGGGCAGTCACGAAGATGATGAGCTTGTCTGCAGCTCACGGGTTCCAGGCTCACAGGCTGCTTGTTCGCTAGTAATATGTCGTTCCACCTGAGAAACAGAGCACAGTCAGGGAAGAGATTCAAGCCAAGGCCGGCCCGCAGCCCTAACAGTCAGGACTGGAGGAAGGGAGTGGAGTAGAGAGAGTGGAACACTCACTTCAAAGATTCTGTGGTCTGTCAGCCAGGGACTCACAGAGGGCTGAAACAGAGAGAGGCATCAGTAAGCACCTCAGACTCCTGACACATGGAGGGATCTGAAGACCCCCCTGGAAACCGTCTAGCCCTGCAACCTGAAATCCCTCCACCTCTATGTAGTAACCGCTGGGACTGACACCATCACCCATCACATCCATTCAATGTTCAAGTTTTTTTTAAGGTGTGTGGATCACACTCGACAATGTCCAGTGATTACTCCTGGCTGTGTGCTCAGGAAACACTCCTGGCAAACTGGGGGGACCACATGGGAACCCAGGTGGGCCACATACGTGGGAAAGGCCCTACCCGCTGTACTATCGCTCTGGCCTCATCAATGTGCAAGTGTTTACTAAATGGCAACTAAAAGTACTATAGTTCTCAAGCCCTGGGGCTTGTCAGACACATTCAGAACTTGTGAAGCAAATTCACCCACAAAGACACATGGTAAAATTCATACCAGAGAGTTGCTGCAGGCAAGGTAGAGAGCAGATCTGCAGACATGCAAAGAGATCTCCAGGGCTCATTTTCATTGGCAAAGCACATAGAGGCTAAGCAAGACTTGGCCTCACCTCACATACACACCCTTAGCTGTCAATGGCCCGGGCCGGCCTGCTGGCTTCTCCTCTCCACGGAACCTTGTTTCCTTGAGGGTGTGTGGACCTGGTACCTTCCCAGTCCTTGGACGCCCCGCGCCCTCCCATACAGGGCACTAGGACCCAGCACCCTTCCGTGTCCCTGACCCAGCCTGCAGGTCCTCATACCTATTCTCTTCTTGAGTCTTGCTACTTCATGCTGCAGCTCAACACACTAGCCCAGCAGACAGGGGAGAAAGAGAAAAGATTAGCACATTCTGTCCTCCTATTTTTCCCTTTCTATGCCCCTAACTTCCCCAGGGGACCTTGCATCACAAATCCCAGTGTTTAGAATGGCATTGAATCCTCATCGTAGGAGGTATTCTATATTGTGGTTTGTGGGGTGTGGGACCCACTTTAACCCTGACTCAGAGCCAGTTATTTGCTCTCTGTCTGTGTTTCTAGCAGCCAGAGGAAGCGTTACCCGTTGACAGTCTATTCTTCCAGAAGGTAGGTGCAGACGTGCTGGTATTGGGAAACACTCGGGTTGTTCCTGGTCCCCTGAAAGAGAAACACACTCCAGCCTCCAAGGTTCATCAGATTAGGGTGGGAAGTGTCTACAGGGCTGTACACGAGGCAGCATCTCCCTCTGTTGGCAGTGAGGGGTCTCTGCCCTTCTCAGCTGCTCCGGAATGTCCCATGGAGACACTCCCAACAACTGTGGTTCCCAGTGACCTTGCCTTGCCTTAGACACTCACACAGCTGCAGTCAAAGTCTGCCACTGAGGTAAGCAGGGTGGCTGAGCAGGACTTCACAAGAAAGGATGGGTTCCTTGCAAGTCCACATCCCAGCTGCAGTTCGAGACACCACTACAAAGCACCTGGCCATACAGCCCAGGGAAAGGGCTGCATGCTGTCCTCTTAGAATATCAATTCCTATCAGCACACTTCCAAAGTAGGGAAGGCTGAGAACCCCACAAGCAGAGAATCAGTATTTTACCTCTTCCCTGTCTTCTGCTACTGCAAAAAAACCCACAAACTCACCGGAATGAGGAGATTCTTTGATCATCATGTCTTCCTGGTTCACAACTGTGGCCTGACCATTTCCTTGAGTTTGGTGAGCACTGGTGCCAAGGCTGCCGCTGCTGCCCTCTGCAAGATGGATGCTCTGGCCAGATAGCTTCAGTCTGGTTGCTAGCATCTAAAACAAAAATTTCTCACAGATTTGAACTTGCACTGTATTTTTAGGGACTGAGCTGATATAGGAAATGAGACAGGAACTTCTCTGGGTTACAGGGAAAGTAGGTTATCCCTCAGTCAGCCCCTCACTAAGGCAAGGAGGCAGGGCTGAGTGAGACAGAACAGAGAAACTCAGAAAAAGTGCCGCCCCTAGAAGTCAGGCTCTGGGAAGGGCCTGGAGGTAGGAATCAGAAGCCCATGAGTGTAAACACCAAAGCTTGGGGGCCAAACTTTTCAGGGCTACCCTGAGCCAAATCAGCTACCAGCCCTCCTTTTCCAGGGAGAAAACCTACCATGTTCAAGAAAACTGCTTGGCATGTAGGGTGCTATCTTCAAGTTTTCCCCTACGCAAATGACCCCCATTTGATCATTAGTGGAGGTGAATGGGCACAGGTGAAAGGATGGGTAAATGATCACTGTATGAGTAAAATGCAAACACAAATAAGTTTGGAACTGTACATCACAGTGATTCTCTAATAAAAATTAAAAAAAAAAACAAATGACCAACATTTGGTACCCCGTGATCATGAGCACTCAATGACACCGTATGTCCACTGGACAGCTTAGACGGAGAAGGGTTAAGGGAAAGGGAAGGGTCAGGAAGGAGGAGGAGGATGGTCTACTCACCTGGCCCATGGGGGTTGGATCTTGATTTGAGTCATCGTCTTCACTGGCCACCTGCTCAGATTCACTTGGCTCTCTGATCACAATTTTTTTCATGTTTGCACAAATGTTCTTGGGTTGCTTGCTTTGTGGAGGCACCACAAAATACCTCTTGGTCGTACCAAACATGGGTGCACCCGATATTGGTGCGAAGGTGGTAGGTTCTGAAGGGAGTGCTAAAACTCTTTGCCCCCACGAAGGAAGGGCTCTCCCCATATTCAATTTGGAGTTATCCCCAGGAGAGTTCTTTTCTTGGATAACTATCTTAGGTTTGGCTGCTGGTGGACTGCATGTAGCAGAATCTCTGGAGTAGGTGGGCTTGCCCTGCCCTCTACCCCAAACCACATTAGGAAACCTGACAAAAGCGGCTTGATTTGCAACACTCTGCTTCTCTACAGCCGTAGGGCTGCCCTGGGGAGGGGAACGCACTGAAGCGTTTGGCTTAAAGCACACTTTCTTCTGGACACTGAAATTCACGGGTCTGGTTGTATCTCTGGGAATCTCAGTGCTCCTGCTGCTGGCCTGTTGCCCCTCTTTTGCATATACGTTCATCTTCACCGCCTGCATCTCTCCTGACTCATCTTTTTCCCCGTGATCAGATGGGAGTATAAACAGGCCTTCTGAATGGCACCACTGTCGGCCTCTGGGCACATCCCACCTACCTCTAGAGCTGCTCTTATGGACCCTCCAGATCTGCCCTCTCTGAGCCACACCAATTTTTCCTGGGGGTATTGAAGCCGGCGGCACTTCTACGTGACGCTGGGCCCAAGCGCCTCGAGTCCCTGTCTGAAAGCCCATCCAGCGTTCGGAAGCCTCAGCCTGGCTGTTGTCTAAGGGACGGTTTTTGGCGGCACTCTGGACCTCTGTGCTGAAGAGCTTGTTCACGGTGGTGGCCTCAGACCTCGTAGCTGTCTCGGCCCCGGTCACTTGAGGGTCACCATCATCGCTGTGGATGACCGTGACGTTGCTGACTGAGGCGTGAAGACGGCGTTCTCTATCCAAACGCACGGCTTCCCCCGCTGGCGTTCCTTCTGTCCGAAGCTCTAAGCTCTGGGTTCCCCGGCGTCTGCTCTCACCTTCCCCGCCAAGCGGCACCCCCAGGCCGCGGCCTAGTGCATTTCCGGGAGGGGACCTGGGACCTCTCCCACTCGCCCCGGCCTGCTGCCCGCCCTCAGGCCCTACACTTACACTGGCTAACGGCACGTCATCCGGGGAACGCATGCTGTTCCCGAGCCCGGCAGCCTGACTGCGGGGGAGGATCGTCTAGTCCTTCCCGGGCCGAGAGGGGAGTCCGCCTCGAGCTCTGTGGCTCCACGTGCCAAGCACGACCGCCAGTAGCCCGAGGCAAAAGCGCCTCGCGTCTGTGGCTACTATGAAGTCAACGGCCGCTGCCTGTTTCCGATTGGTCAGACAAACTCTCCCATCAGCCACGACGCCCAAAGCCCTGACCAATAGGATGGAGACCCTCTGCTTAAAGGCCCAGCTCACAGGGTCAGGGTTCACAGGCTGGTCACGTGATGGGATGGTTCTTCGAGTTCTAATCCAACCTCATCCTGCTCCGAGCGCTGTTGATGAGTCACCACTCTAAGGGCTCCTATAAAACAAGCATCCAACATTTGCGTTCCACGTGACCGACCTGGGTTCTAACCCCAGCACCACGTATGGTGCCCAGTGTACCTCTGAGCATAGATAGAGCCAAAAGAAAGCCCTGAGCACTGTTCAGTGTGGCGTCCAAACCAGAAAAGAATTTTAAAGAGACTCCTCTGAGGACCCAATGTGCAGGATAGTACCAGGGTAAGGTGCTTGCCTTGCTCACAGCCAATCCCAGTTTGCGTTACCAACACCGCATATGACTTCCTGAAATCATTCCGCATACAACCAGGAGTAAGCCCTGAGTGCAGCCAGGTGTGCTCCACCCACCCAAGGAAGAAGTTGAATCAAGCTCTGAGCTCTCCCCTCTACAAAGCTGGGAGATTACCTTTGTGGGGGAGGTGGAAAGGTGGAGAAAGGTTGTGAGAAGTGAACAAAAGAATTGAGCGAAACCACTATGCACAGCAAGGAAGTGCCAGCTTCCAGCTCACCAACCCAATAGCAAAATGAGCCCACTAATTACATCAGAGGTCAGCATACTTTTTCGGTGAAGGTCCAAGGGGAAATAGTTTTCATATCTAAGTGCCATGGGGTCTCTGTTGCAAGTGTTCCTTTTCCATAGGTTAATCTGCCCGTGGATCTACGCTCAGGGAACTTGATTGGCAGGAGGGTAGGATGGACAGGTTAGAGTGTGCTTCCTCCAGTCGAGCCCCTCTCTACACCCAGGCAATGTAGAGAGTGTATCCAGTGGCCAACACATAAACCAATACATAGCCTCTAACACTGATCTGACATGTGAGCTAAATCCACAAATCATTTCCAACACCAGGATTGCCTCAAAGTGGTTATCCATTCAAAGGATTCCAGAGGTTATGAGTGACACCACCGGTTTAGCACATTGGTCAGGAGGCTCTGGAGTTTGGGCGTGTCTGGTACCTGATGCATGAGAGACCGCAGCAGTGGTGCTATGGTATCCTTTGAGAATGTAAATTGGAGAAATCCATGAAAAACAATGTACACTGATTGGTATTATATGCCTTTCCAGGACATTCCTTGGACTATGAATTATGCCTATCTCACCAGTGCTGATCAATAACCTCATTCGTCTATAGAATAAGAGGCATCATACTGGGAATACCAGGCAGGACCATTGAAAACCCCTTGGTGTGGGGGGAAAGACCAATATGGTAAATCTATGCATGCTTTGAATACACGAAACACTAAAATAACAAAGAATTAACTTTATATAGAAATAGGATTTAATTATACACTGTCAACAGAGGGTAAGCTTTAGATTTAATGACACAAATCAGTTGAGAGTAAAGAGACAGTGAAAGTTGTACTAAGAACCCAACATTTGAAGGAGTGTTTTAGTTGCCATAAGAATAAAGACTTGAAGACAGGAAGTGTTGCTAGAGAGAAAATCACTTGTCATGATTTAAAAAAAGTCTACCAAACTAGGAAGACAATATTGATAAACTTACATGCATCTAAATCTAACAACAGGCCTTAAAATCTATACAAAGAAACTTGTCAGAACTGAAGGGAGAAACAAGGCTCAGCAAGTATTTGAAAGTTTTAGTACTCCACTCTCAGTAAAAATCAGGTATGATAGAAAACGTGTTGAACATCAGGAAGAATATAGTGACTTGGGGCCAAAGGTACAGTATAGTGTGTGAGGCGCTTGCCTGACTGCTCCCAACCTAAGTTCAATCATACATCACCTTGTATGATTCATAGAACCTGCTAGGAGTGATCCCTGAGCACAGAGCCAGGAATAAACCCTGAGGACCTCGGGGTGTGGCCCCCAAATAGACAGACAAAAGAATATATTGTCTTATACTGAACAATTGTCTCTATTCACTCAAGCCATTCATAAACTTTCCATTTAGCAATAGAATTCATTATTATTATTATGTACTATTATATTATTTTCATGGTCACGTAGATAGTTTTCTTGGAGAGAATGTATTGAAGGCCCAAAAACTAGTCTTACTGATTTTGAAAGAACAGAAATTAAGGAACGTAGAAGAGGTGAAAGAGGTATGTGAGACAGAGGAAAACACCATTTCAAAAAACTTTGTGAGACTGTGTTTAACCTTGAAGTAGACTGCTTCAGGTAAGTTGGCTACTTTAGTCATGGTTATTAATAATTCTTTTGCATGTGGCTGACCAGTTTTCCCAGCATCAATTGTTGTAGAGGCTCTGCTTGATCCACTTCACATACCTAGACACATCTCCATAAATTAGCTGTTCATAGATTTGAGATTTTATCTCTGGTCTCTCTATTTTATTTCACTGACCTAGGAGTCTGGTTTTGTTCTAGTCTTATGCAATTTTGAGTACTCTATCTTTGTGGTACAAATTAGATACTGGGAATCAAACTCCTCCCATCTACTTTTCCCCTCAGAACTGCTTTGACTATTCAGGGAGTTTCATAATTGTACATGACTTTTAGAAGCATTTGTTATAAATGCATTTTATATTTGTTATTTACATATTTTGTTATTTTTATTTTTATATTTGTTCGCTTAGGAATGCTCTGCAAATTTTGATAGTGATCCATAGCATCTGTAAATCACTTTGGGTAGTATGGGCATTTGAACAATGTTGATGCACCCAATTCATGAACTAAAATTAGTATTTCCAATACTGTGTCTTCTTTTATTTCTTTCAGAAGTGAATTATAGTTTTCACTGAATAGGTCTTTCATCTGTCTTATATTGATTTATATATATTTGAATTTTATCTACACAATCATAAAAGGATAGTTTCTTAGAAATCTTTCTCTTCTGCATAATTTTTAAATTATTTATATCTATTGTGTATGTATGTATGTATGTATGTATGTATATCTCTAGTATCTCTCAAAGTCTTTGTTGTTATGTTTGACCTTATTATATTTTATGGAGTGTTTTTCCTATTTCATGAAGTTGCTTCCCCAGATGCTTAGTTCTACCAATAGATATGAATTCTTAATTTAAGAAATTTTTTTTTCTTTTTGATCACAGCCAGCGATGCACGGGTGTTGCTCCTGGCTCTGCACTCAGGAATGACACTGGCAATGTTCAGGGGACCCTATGGGATGCTGGGAATTGAACCTTGATCGGCCTCGTGCAAGGCAAATGCCCTACCCGCTGTGCTATCGCTCCAGCTCCTTAACAAAATGATTTTTGTTCTTAAAGTTTCTTCAGGTTTGCTTTTTGCACAGTAGATAGTAATTTCTGGGTTCCAAAGTTAGGAAGGAGCTGTTCACCAAAATGCCTGGCTGAGCCCTGGTGCATGGGAAGTGGAGCAGGCGGGGACACTGAGCACTACAGAGGCATGGCCTCTGGGGCCGCACCACCCGGCCCGCTCGGCAGACAGGCACATACATGGTTTTTATATA
The DNA here is from genome assembly GCF_027595985.1 of Sorex araneus. Classification (NCBI taxonomy): domain Eukaryota; kingdom Metazoa; phylum Chordata; class Mammalia; order Eulipotyphla; family Soricidae; genus Sorex; species Sorex araneus. The sequence continues at coordinate 140,540,531 of NC_073313.1, read as the reverse complement.
AGTTGGGTTTTTATATTTCACTCACGTGTGGCACATCAGGTAACATAGCCTGTATCCGGATGTCATCCAGCGAAAGCTAAGCTTCAACTCTGGCTGCAGAGCTGAGGCCGGCGCCCTGGGGGCTGGGGACTACAGAGGGAGAGGCGGTCCAGTGGACAGAAGCTGGGGGGACATTGTGGTCATGGTAGAGTAACACTGCACCCTAACACAGCTCTTTCCAGGTTTGTAAACTAGTGTCTTCATTCATTAAAATAAGATGGGGGAGGGGCTGGAGAGATTGTGCAGCGGGTAGGGCATTTGCCTTGCACACAGCCGACCCGGGTTTGATTCCCAACATCCCATATGGTCCCCCGAGCACCGCCGTGAATAATTCCTGAGTGCATGAGCCAGGAGTAACCCCTGTGCATTGCCAGGTGTGACCCAAAAAGCAAAAACAAAAGCAAAAACAAGACAAAAGAAAACAAAAAAATAAGATGGGAAAAAATGTTTTCTTTGCTGCTTACCAGAAGAGAAGGTGGGGACTGGAGAGGTTGTGGGGATAAGGCATGTGTTCGACTCCGATTCAGTGCTTGGCACCACATGATCCCTGAAGCACTGCCAGGAGTGATCCTGAAGCACAGCCGCGGGTAGCCAAACCACTCCCCCCATCCCCAGAGAAAAAAATATTTGTTACATGTTTATATTGTTTATGTGTCTATATGGCAAACATTGGAAGAGCCTGGCAAGTTCCCCGTGGCGTATTTGATATGCCAATTACAGTAGCAATAACAGGTTTCATTCCCCTGACCCTGAAAATAGCCTCTGATCGTTTGGAAAAATGAGGAAGGAGAGGCTGCTAAAATCTCAGGGCTAGGACGAACCGAGATGTTACTGGTGCCTGCTCGAGTAAATCGATGAAAAACGGGATGACAGTGATACAGTGATCATTTTTAAATCATCATTGCTACTGTTATCCTTTATTGGTCTACACAAGATCTGTGGATTTTTTAATTTTGTAATTTTTATCATTTAGTAATATGACTGCAATAGTATTAATGTTCCTGGCATGATATATAAACTTAGTGTACCCCATCACTACTAAAGGGTCCAATTTTTATTAATACAGATCTGAATCCATAAGGACATAGTATGTTCTCTCCTGTTTGCTGAAGGTTCCTTTACTATCGAATCTCAAAACCAACTGCATTGACAAAACTCAATCCTTGACTTGAAATAATGTGACTGATTTCCACATGCGTTTGTGAACACTGGTCTCCTGACCTTTAGAATTAATCATGGAACATGTTTTCATGCACTGTGAAGCCATTTGATCAGTGAAGGAGAAGCCAGGCACCCACCCCATTAGCAGAATTGCAGAAGACAAATCTGCTCCCTTGGTGCAGCTAAATATTTCACAATCATTTTCTCACACATCCTTTAAAATAATTTTTTAAATTGAAACAGTGTGAGATAGACCCTTACAAAGCTGTTCATGATTAGATCTCAGCCATACAGTGTTCCAACACCCATCTCTTCATCAGTGTACATTTGCCAGCACCAATGTCACCAGTTGTCCCCCCCCAATCACCCTTACCTTCCCCTGCCCCCAGCCTGCCTCTGTGGCAGGCTTGCTCAGACATCCTTAATATCTTTGGTACACATTCATGAACCACAAACTCAAGGAAAGGAAAAAGATAAGAAAATATCGTTTAACCTCTTTTTTCCTAAGTAAAGTTTTTATGATTATAAGAATCTAGAAACCTGTAACTACAACTTTAACTTTTTTTTTTTTTTGCTTTTTGGGTCACACCCGGCGATACACAAGGGTTACTCCTGACTCTGCATTCAGGAATTACTCCTGGCGATGCTCAGGGGACCATATGGGATGCTGGGATTCGAACCTGGGTCAGCCGCGTGCAAGGCAAACGCCCTACCCGCTGTGCTATCACTCCAGCCCCCACAACTTTAACTTTCAAGATGCCATTCTCCAAGCAATTCTATTTTTTGCTGAGCTGAAACTCCAATATAGACAATAAAAAAGAACATGAGTACGTTATTCTCTCACTCATAGAGAATGAAGTCAATATTTTCTTTAACCTTAGGCAATTAGAAGAATTGGTCTATCCTTTCTCTAAAAGTAGTATTGGTTTAATTTGTTCATCATTTTTTGCATGTAAGATTGCTACATATTCTGTGCATTGATTATTTTTAGCCTGCTACTCTACCGTGTAGTAATTTCTGGGATCATGTTTTTAATTGCTTGGGACATGTGTGGCAGTTCTTAGGGATTACTCATGGGTCTGCCCACAGGGATCACTCCTACTGGGGCTCTAGGGGCCATATGGGGTACTGGGGATTGAACCCAGGTTACCCATGTGAAAGGCAAGCACACTATCTGCTGTACTATCTGTCCAGCCCGATTCAGGACTTTTTTGATGAAGTTCTTAGGTTTTTCTATCTACATTTCAAATCATCTGCAAATAGTGATAGCTTAGACCCCTATCTCATATTTTGCATGAAGGTCAACTCAAAATACATTAAAGACCTTGACATCAGGTCTTCATGAAATACATTGGAAAAAACGTTTAATCATATAAACTCACTGCAAAGAAAAAAGTAGAAATGAACAAATGGGACTGCACAAACCTAAAGATCCTGAGCATTGAAAGAAATGAAACCTTAATAAAACACAACCATTGAGTGGGAGAAAATATTTGCATATCATACACCAGACAAAGGGCTAATTACCAAGGAATATAAAACACTCGCAAAAGTCAACAATCATAGAAGGATTGCACTCAGATGTGGAATATAAAGTAGCAGAGAGGTACAAGCTTGCAATGATGCAATTTCTGGCAGAAATTTCTCTGGACTTAGTTACTTAAAAACGAAAATACAGAAATCCAAAACCGTGCGGCCGTTATTGCGGCTGCTCGACCTCATACCTGTTCATTCTCAGCAATGGAAAACAAATTATCAAATGCTTTCATTTCAGTAGGTCCGACTTTGGGGGGAGAAACTCCAAACAATAATAGTGAGTTTTTTGTTGAAATATTGAATGCAATCAAAGTAAAGTGGAATTTATCACTTACACAGGCAGGGTGGGAGGCTGGGGAGGTGGGGGTTGGGAGAGAGGTATACTGTGATTCTTGGTAGTGGAATATGTGCACTGGTGAAAGGATTGGTGTTTGAGCATTGTATAACTGAGACTTAAAGCTGACAGCTTTGTAATTTTCCACATGGTGATTTAATACAAAAAATTAAAAAAATAAATAAAGTATATAAAATAAGAAGTAATTTTGGAGATAGTGAATATTTTTTAAATGTAGGTGTGCATAAAATAAATATAATTAATCGAAATAAAAAAAACTCAACAGTAGCAACAAAATCCAAACAAGCCTCTATCAAAAATGAGGAGGGGGAAATTATGCAATTTCTAACATAAATCTCCCTGGACTTAATTACTAAAATACTAAAATACAGAAATCCTAAACTTCATATCTCTTCACTCTCAGCAATGGAAAACTAATTATCAAATGCTTTGTTGTCAGTAGGGCTCTGTTTTTTGGGGGAAACTCCAACAACAATAGTGAGTTTTGTGTTGAAATATGGAATGTAATCAAGTAAAGAGAAAATGAAGTGAAATTTATCAGCTACACAGGCGGGGTAAGGGGTGGGGGGTGGGAGGTATACTGGGGTTTTTGGTGGTGGAATATGGGCACTGGTGAAGGTACGGTTGTTTGAGCATTGTATAACTGAGACATAAGCCTGAGAACTTTGTAACTTTCCACATGGTGATTCAATAAAATAAATAATTTAAAAAAATGAGGCGGTGGGTGAAAAGACTTTTCCACAAAGAGGACATAAAGGTGGTCAACAGGCATTTGCCTTGTGCTATAACAAAAAATATGAAGTGAATGTATTTGTGCTTGCAAGGCGCTAGGCTGAGGTGGTGGGTGGGAAATAGCAGACATTGGTGAAGGGAAGGGCAAACTAGTGGTAGGATTGGTGGTGGGATTGGTACTGGAACATTTAATGCCTGAAACAAGTGTATTATGAACAACTTGGTGAATCAATGTGTTATAACCAAAAAAACATGTGGATTAAAACCCTGTCAGCACTGTTTCTAATCTTTGTCATACAAACTGTTCTTGATGAAATAATATGTTATCTCCTTCATGATGATGGACCCTGGGGAGACCGGCGGAGAGAAAACCACACTGGTGGTGGAATTGGTGTTGGAACATGGAATGCCTGAGACAACCGTATTAAGAACAACTTTGTAAATCACAGTGCTATAATAAAGAATAAAAAAAGAAGGATTAGACAATCCCCAATGGAAACAAATCCTGAAATATGGTTAACAGAACCTGGAACTGTTGGGAGTAGGGGAGAGACTGTGGGATAATGATGGAGGGAACTGGAATGAGTCACTGGTGGAGAGATTGATATACAGCTCTGCAACTATAAAGTAATGACTATTTTCATGTAAACTGTGATACCTCAACAAAAATATTTTTAAAAGTAAAGCAACAATAACAAATCTTTTTTCTTTAAACTCCTGAGAATAGGGTTTTTTTTTCATTTTGTTGTGTCTCCTCATTTACTAAGCTCTTATAGTTTTGCTGGGTGCAGGTCTTTTGCCTCCTTTTCTTAGATTTACTTCCAGGTAACTTAGCTTTCCTCATGCATTTGCAAATGGGATTGTCTTTCTTAATTCTCCCTTCCTCAAACTCATCTGTATATAGACATGTCATGGCTTCATTTGTATGGATTTTGTATCCTCCTACTTTTAAAAGTGCTCGTTTCTTTTTAGTAGGTAGTAGCATCCATTTTCCCCATGGAATTTTCAGAAAATTTTTTCATATATTATCATATCACCTGCAAATAGCAATAGTTTTCTTTCTTTGTTTCCAATTCGGATTCATTTTATATCTTATTCTTGCCTAATTGCCCCTGCTTGGACTTGCAAAACTATGACAAACAGTGATGGTGAGAGTGGATATCTTTGTCTGCTTGGAGATCTTAAAAATAAGGTTTTCACCAATTATTACTCGGGCTTGTCTTATATGGACTTTATTGCGTTCAGGTATGCTCCTTTTAGTCACAGTCTATTGAGAGTTCTAATTATTAATGGATATTGAATTTATCCAAGGCTTTTCCAACATCTAATGATATGATCGTCCTATTTTGACCCTTCATTTTGTTGATGTGTCTTATGTGAATTGATTTGTGTATCATCATCATGATGATATATATTTGTGTATCATCATAATCATCATCATCATCATCATCCCGTTGATCGTCAATTTTCTCGAGCAGTCTCAGTAACATCTTCATTCGTCCTAGCCCTGAGAGTTTAGAAGCCTTTCTTCACTTGTCCTTCCCAACGGTGCCACATTGGAGGCTCTTTTAGTGTCAGGGGAATGAGACCCATCATTTTTACTGGTTTTGGCATATGTATATGCCACGGGGAGTTTGCCAGGTTCTCCCATGCAGGCAGGAAACTCTCGATAGCTTGCCAAGTTCTCCAAGAGGGAGAACTACACTATAAGATGTCTAGACTTCCAGGAGCTTGGTTTTATATTCTCTGGATGTTGGCTGTTTATGGGATTACCTAGTGCCTGGGGCAGTTTCTGGGTGTGACTGCCTAGCTACTGGAAAATGGGGGATGTGAGCGGTAGAGGCCCAGTCCTGATCCTAGCAGGTTTGGAGATCTCAGCCCCGGGTCCCACACACCTGGGTTACTCTGCTAGTTCCTTCATGTGTGAGACTCATCTGAATGTGTGGAGAGGGACCTTGAGCATGGCTGTGGCTGGGTTCCAGAGGTCCTCAGCTGGGGGGGCTCTCCTCGGGACAGGGAGGTAAACTCAACGCACTCCTTCTGAGGGGTCCCAGTGAAGAAAGCCAGGCACAAGGGCAAGAGACTCTCTGATTTGTGTATATTGAACTTTTATTGCTGGCATAAATTACAACTGGTCATGATAAATGAATTTCTTGTTATGCTGTATTTGATTTGCCAAGATTTTCTGAAAGTGCGGCTGAAGACATTGTACGGTGGGTAGGGAATTTACCCTGCACTCTAGATTGGTTCCCTGAGCTCAGACCCTGGAGTGAGCCCTGATTACATCTGGGTATGCCCCCTCCCCCCAAAAGAAAATCCCAAACAAGCAAAAAAAGTTTCTGGGAGATTAAAAAAAAAAAGCTGAGTTGGGACTGGATAGATATGGTCTCTCCAGCCCCCATTCCAATTTTTTGAGAGATCTCCATATTGCTTTCCATCGAGGCTGAACCAGACCACATTCCCACCAACAGCCGATGAGGGTTCCTTTCTTACCACGAGCCTGGCAACACAGGCTGTTTCCAGATTTTCTGATATATCAGTATTCTTTCGATTTGCGCTTCCCTAATTATGCATGATGATAGCCATTTTCATATGCCCATTGGCTTCTTTGCAAAAGTGTCTGTTCATTTCCTTGCTCCGTATTTGAATGGAGGTCAGTGGTTATTTTACATCTGGTTTTGTGAGTGCTTTGTAGAGCTTGGGTTTTAGTAAGACCTGAAATTAACCACAGCATTTCTATGGGACTTGACCTTGGGGTAATTTGGCTCATGATTTTCTTTTCAGGATGAAATAGACATTCATTGGTGAACGTAATGTACTATATAGGTGATTATTTATGAAGATGTTAAAACCATATAATGTTATAAGCCAATGTTACATTAATAAACGAAATTCCAAAATTCTCCACTCTGGGGCCAGAGTGATAATACAGTGAGTAAGCCTTGCACACGACTCACCTGTGCTCAACCCCTTGCACCTCATTTTGTCCCCTGTGCCTGCTTAGAGAGATCCTTGACTAGAGAGTCAGGATCAAGCCATAAGAACCTCTGGGTAGACTCCCCAAAATTCTCCACATAAATAAAAATTTCTTTCAGTGCATACTTAATGGATAGGTGCTACTTAGTTTCCCTTCATTCTCTGACAGTGGAGTATGATTATACTTATGTAAGCCAAAATGCTGAAAAGTGACCAAACAATTGCCATTTATCTATATGGGAAAACCTGAGGATTCCCAAATTCCAAAACCCAACTGGTAAACCCTAGAAAATAATACACGCAACCTAAAATAACAGGAATGGTCTTTACAAAGGTCTTCTCAAAGGAAGGAGCACAGCAGTGCCACACTTGCTTCTCAGAGTGCATACTGCCTCTGTAATTGTCCACTGCAAAGTGATTGTGCTGTGTGCTATTTTCACATTTTTTTAAAAGTAAAAATCCTCTTCAGATGCTTTTGATTGGAAAAAGTAAGTGAAATAACTAATTGTAGGAGTTGGGGTGTGCACATCCGTAGGGGCAAATTACTCAGCATATTACTTAACTAATACTCAGCTTTCTCCAGTGCTCAACACCTTGCATTATACCTGGATTCACCAATCTCAACAAAATTTCCAGAGAGAGAGCAATAGTGATGGTTTGTGGTAGTGATTGGTGGTGGTGTGCTTGTGTCTGTGTGAGTTTGTTGTTTATATGTGTGTAGATGCATGTGCTCGATAGTCTAGAAGGGAGAAGAATGAGAAGGATGGATCCCAGCCGTTCTCCTAATCAGCTGCCATGGCCTCCAAGAATGCAGAAGAGGCTGGAGTGGAAAAAGGTAGAGGGTATACTGAATTAGGAGAGGGATCTGATCATCTCCTTTAGCCATGGGCCCAGATATAGTTCTGTAATGAAAGCCTAGGGTTACCCACAAATATCCCCAGGAATTAGAAGTTCTGAGCTGTAGCATGGCCTGTAGTATACAAGCTTCAGCAAATCAGTGGTATATAGAATAACATGACTAGGTGATTTAAGATATCGAAAGTAGGCAAAGCCATGGCCAATATTATAGGAAAAATGGCCAAAAAGTATATGTGGTATATACATATATAATGTCCATAAACCAGTGATGTGTAGAAGGGTGACTTTTCCCTCTTATCTCCCATCCACATTTTTTATGTCTCCGTTCTATATCTCTCCTTCCCTGGGCAGTCTTGTGTGGGAAAAGCTAGATGGCATACTGAATGCGGGGAGGACTCAGTTCTTGTTGTTTGGCCTAGGATCTTAACATATTCCTGTAATAAAGGACTTACGGTATGCCACAATTTCCCCTGGAACTGGAAAACCCTGGGGTGGACTCTGATCTATGACATATAAGCTTCAGCAAATCAGAGCAACAGTTGGTGTGAATATGGAACAGAGGCATAGTGTGATCAAAGAAAGGAAGGCAGGCTGGGGAATAAGTACAGAGTTGTGTCCATGCCTTTCATGTCCCCTTCCAATGCACATTCCTCCCTTCCTCTCCCTATCCATGGTGGCCCGTGCTGACCTTATCCCCAAACACAAATTTGTCTTATCTCTCAGAGAGCAAAAACACCACCTGGAAAGTCTCCCCAAACACATGCATGTGAACAGCAACACACGGCTCTATAGTCCAACCCACCCACTGCCCCTCCGTTCGCCCCAGTAAATAATCAATGGTTCAGTGTCAAGGCCAGAGCCTGAGAATTTCAGCCCACTCTGTTAAGTTCGGAGATGTAAGTGGGGATGTGATTAAGCCCCTTATGATTAAGAACATCCTAGTCTGGCACTGAGAAGACTGATAGTCCCATGACATTTATGATGGTCTATCTGATTTCATGACAATAAGACTTGAAAAGACAGTGAGCATTTGGGGAAGGTTGGAACAAAAACTGCCAATTTCTGGGTGCAGTCACTTATGATTTCCCATTGCCTGCATGTCCTGTTAGTGCATGCTGGACTGCCACCCACATGAGGTACCTGCTTCAAAGCTGAGGTGCAATATCCAAAAGCCTAGAAATAGCAGTGTTGGCAAGGTAGTGGTGAGAATGGAACCTTCATCTACGGCTGGTGGGAAGAAGGCAGATGGAATAGAGAAGGGATCACGGAAAAATGATGGCTAGAGCAACCAGTTGGGATAGGAGATGCATGCTGAAAATAGATAATGGACGAAACATGATGACCTCTCGGCAGTCTGATTCTTGATGGTTCTTTTCATGCCTAGCGGGTTCTTTTAATTATCCTACATTTTTTGGTGGGCTGGAGCTATAGCACCACGGGTAGGGCATTTGCCATGCATGCAGCCGACCCAGGTTCGATTACTCTGGCCCTCTGAGAGAGCCTGGCAAGCTGCTGAGAGTATTCCACCCGCACATCAGAGCCTGGCAAGCTACCCGGGGTGTATTCAATATGCCACAATCAGTAAAAACAAATCTCACAATGGAGATATTACTGGTGCCCACTCGAGCAAATCGATGAGCAACAGGATGACAGAAATACAGTGATACATTTTTTGGTGTGTTTTGGTGCCACATGTGGCAGTGCTCAGGGATTATTCCTGGTTCTGTGCTCAGGGATCTCTCCTGACAAGTTTCTGGGGACAATACGAGGTGCTGGGGATCAAACCTAGGCCAGCATTGTGCAAGACAGAGGCCCTAACAGCTGTACTATTGCCACTCTGGCCCCTCTTATCAATTTTCTAAAGTCTTCTCTTATTTTGGGTGTGGCCCATTCTAGATGATGTTGGGGACAAGCAGTGCCTGCTCTCAAACATGGGGCTCTGGCAAGCAAAGCACATGCACTCTAGTCCTTTGAGGTATCTTCCTGGTCCACCTGTTGTTTCCTTTGGGTTTTTTTCCTTAGTACTTTTTAAAAAAATTTAATCATCATGAATTATGAAGTTATAAATGTATCTGTGACCGAGTTTCAAGCGTACAATGTCTGACACCAATTCCTCCACCATTGTCCCCAATTTTTCTCAGGAACCCTCACATTTCCCCTCCCACAGTGCCCTAGTGTTACCTTCCCTAGCTTATACTCCCAGCTACTGCCCCAGTGGCAAGCTTCCTACTGAAGACTACTTCTCCAGCTCTTTGTTTCTCTTGCCTTTGCACGTTTGATGGTCCCTTACAAAGTTTATGTCCCACATTGGAGAAGGATCATTCTGAGTCTGTTCCACTCCTTCTGTTTTCACTCAAATGATACTCTCTGGAAAACCTCCAACTCCATCCGGGAGGCACCTGGGGCTTACTCCTGGCTCTGTTCATGGGGATCACTTCTGGTGGGCCACAGGGGTTCTTGGCAGAAGGAAGGTAACCCTTTCTGGCAATGAGGTAAAGTTCAGAGTTCACAATGATGTCCTAAGGGGGCAGTCTAGGAGGTAAGAACTAGGACACAGATAAATCATGTCCAAGAGTACGTGTGTGATGGGGAGCAGTGAGCAGTCTTCCATGGGTACAGGTACCAGGCAAGAGCCCTGAGACCTATCACGCTCACTGGCCATGGAAACCAACTGGTCCCTTCTAATCAAGGATCTGAGGATGCCCAGGATGAGAGGGAGTTGTCTAACTGGGAAAGACATCACTGTATGACTGCCATCCCATTGTTCGTCGATTTAATCTAGCGGGCACCAGTGACGTCTCCATTCCTCCCAGCCCTGAGATTTGAGCAGCCTCTCCTTACTCATCTTTCCCAATGACTGGAGGCTCTTTTATGGTTAGGGGAATAAGGCCTATCATTACTTTTTTTGGCATATTGAATACATCAGGGGGTAGCTGGCCAGGCTCTGCCCGTGCGGGCAGGATACTCGGGGTATCCTGCCGGGCTCTCCAAGAGGTATATATGTGTGTGTGTGTGTGTGTGTGTGTGTGTGTATACCTATATATATATATATATATATATATAGGTATATATATGATTTGTTGCCTATTGTCTGAACTCCATCAAATATGGTGTGGTAATGATGGAAAATGGGTAAAAAGTGTCTAATAATGTGTTCAGAAAGCGGCCTAGAGGCAGGCAGTAGTTGGGTAGTGGAGGTCGGCTGCCAGGGCAGGGTCCCTTGGGGCGGGGAGGCTCTCACTCGCCCCCTCTGGGGCGCCCCGAGTGAAAACAGGTGATCAGATACTGAGTATATTTGTGCCTTACACTTCAAGATCTTCTCTACAGACAAAAATTTATGAATTTCTCAACCAAACAGATCAGCACTATTTTAAAACTCTGTTTCTCCATCCATGTTGAGCTGATGTGGAGAAAATCCCCAGGCAGAAAAAAATATACAGGGGGGCTGGAGCAATAGCACAGTGGGTAGGGGGTTTGCCTTACACGCAGCTGACCCGGGTTCGATTCCCAGCATCCCATATGGTCCCCTGAGCACCGCCAGAAATAATTCCTGAGTGCATGAGCCAGGAGTAACCCCAGTGCATTGCCGAGTGTGACCCCCTCCAAAAAAAAAAATATAAGGAATGTAAATAAGCCAGCAACCGCCAGATCCACAGAGAGTTAAATTCTCTGTGTGACAGTCACTTGATTTTGGGAAGCTTTAAGGAGCTGCTAAAACTTATTTAACAATCATCTGTCATTTGTGAAAGGGTCAACAAGGAAGGCTAGCAAGATTTACTGAGGTTCTCTCACTGTCAAGGCTTAAACTCAGGGACAAACTCCAGCTATCCCTGGAAACCACTAAAAATCCCTGCAAGTACCAGTCAGGAGCCCCCAAATGGGAAAACCTATGCACTACAGCGGGTGCCTGGGAGAAAGAGGATGTGTGTGCTTGGACCTTTGTCCTCATTATTAACACTGGCCGAGAGAGCCACAGGGTCACAGCTATGGGGGAGTGTCTCCTTTTGCAAAGATGGGGCTTCTTAAATGTACTCTCTGTCCCACTTGTATACTGAGATCCACAAAACTTCTGCGCAAAATTTCTCGTCATGACAAGTTGGAGCCCTTAAAAGACATGCTCTGGACACTCACCGCGGACCTCTACAAGGTAGCTCAACCGTGTGTGTGGTCACCCAAGAATGAACCTGGAAAGGCCGGCCCCAGATCTGGGAAAGACATGGAAGATAAAAACACCAATCAGTGCTTAGACCAGTAGTTGGCAGGCGCAGTGTGCAGTGTGCATTGAGCAGTTTCCCCCACATTGGTGCTGATACACCAAAAAGACTTATTTCCTGACCACCCACCCGGTGTAACCAGTGTTTCCCTTCCTGGTTCCCTGTGTATCTCCTTTTCCTCTTCCATGCACCTGGGCCCTGGGCCCTGACTTCTGCTTCCATCCCTCTAGTGGAACCAGGGAGGGATCACCCACAGGATCTGTCAACCAGTGTCAAATGTAGGAACTTAAGGAGAGAGGGCGACGTGCCAGAACCTGGGTCAGATGCTCCTGAGCACAATGCCAGGAGGAAAAGGACTCCACAGGCAAACAGGACGGGCAATGGGGTTGAGGAAGGTGGTGGTTGGGGAGGGGGGGTCACAGGGGGATGCAAGCTCCAATGTGCCCTTTTACTACGTACTGAAGCACAGGTGCAGGAAAGGCAGATGACTGCCAGCCACAGGGAGATCAAGAGGGCTCGAGACACAAAAGCAGGGTGAGGCAAGAGAAGCAGAACAGTGGTTCCTTTGAGGGCTGAGAAGAGGGACTGGCGTCTGGAAGGGGATCCTGAGTTCTGGTTGAATCCGGAAGGAAAGAGTGGTGAAAAACGGGAAACATGACCCCTCCAACGAGGAGCAAGTTATGTGAGAACATGCAGTGGACCTTCGGGGAGAAGGAGACCCTTCAGAGTGTAGGCACAGATGATGCAGAAGCCAGACCCAGGCATGGCAGGGGCATGATTTTAGGGCTCTTGCTTAGGGGCAGGCCCAGAGTGCTCACGGGGAAGAGGACAAATGCAGAATGCCTGAGGCTGACCTGGAAGACCTGAAATGGAGCAGATCCCCATCCTGACCCAGAGAGAGGGCAGACCACTGAACATGAGAAGCACTTTAATGATGAACTGCCTTTAGACCAGGATGTCAAAGGGTCTCATGAACAAGGAGCAGGTTCGGGCAGAATTGAGAGCGACCAGCTTGTCTGTATCTCCAGGGAACCGAACGTTGCTTCTTCCGCACAAAAACCGTCCTTCAGCCTGAGAAAGAGAGCACAGTCAGAGAAGGGCCTCCACTACAGCCAGCGCGCAGCCTTGCTAACAGCCCAGTACGTACTAAGGGAAGGTGCATGGTATATGTAACACTCACTTAAGATGTCCTGTAATCTGTCAGCGAGGGTCTCCAAGTCAGCTGAAAAAGAAAGATGCATGAACAGCCACTCCGGACTTCAGACACAGGGAGGGATCTGAGATCCCCCTTGGTCCACTGGGCCCCCAGAAGAAATGCCTAGCCCTGCAACCTGCAACCAGCTCCACCTCTATCTAGGAAGCCTTGGGACTGACAGGCTCAACCATCCCATCCATTCGATGTGCCAAAGTTTTCTAAATAACCACAAAATGGACTGAGGTTCTCAAGCTCTGGGGTACACGAGAACCAATTTAAACTTGTCAAATAAGTTCCTCCATAAGGAAACACTATGAAAGCCATACCTGGGCCGTTACAGGCACAAGAGGAGCCAGAGCTCCAGACACGCAGGGAGAAGGTCAAGATCTCCAGGGCTCATTTTCATTGGCAAAGCAAACAGAGAGGCTAGGCAAGACTTGGCCTCCTCTCCCAGACACTCCCTTAGCTGTCAAGGCATACAGGAGTCCAGGGCCCGGCCTGCTGGGCTCTCCTCTCCAAGGAACCTTGTTTCCTTGAGGGTGTGTGCATCTGGTACCTTCCCAGTGCTTGGATGCCCCACGCCCTCCCGATACACGGCAGTAAGACCCAGCACCCTTCGATGTCCCTGGCCCGGCCAGCAGGTCCTCATACCGATTCTCTTCTTGAGCCTTGCTATTTCAGTCTGCAGCACAGCACACTAGCCAGCAGAGAGGGGGAAAAGAGAGAAGATTAGCACTCTGGCCTCCTCTCTCCCCCTTCGCCCACCACCCACCCCTGGCCTTGCATCACAAAGCCCAGCGTCTAAGTGACACGGGGTCCTCCTGGAACCCCATATTGTACGATACAGTACCCTGTATTGTGGGGCATGGCACGAGGGACAATGAACCCTGACTCAGAGCCCATTATTTGCTCTCGGTCTGCGTTTCTAGGAGCCAGAGGAAGCATTACCCGAGGGCAGTCCGTTCCTCCAGGGGACTGGGGCAGAGATTCTGGTCCTGGGGAATACTCAGGTTGTTCCTGGTGCCCTGCAAGAGAAACACACACTCCAGCCTCCAAGGCTCAGATGAGGGTGGGCAGTGTCTACAGGGGCTGTAACTTGAGGCAGCATCTCCCTCTGCTGGCAATGAGGGGCCGCTGCCCTGCCAGCAACTCCAGAATGTCCCATGGAGACACCCCCCTCAACTGTGGTCCTCAGTGACCTTGCCTTGGCTTAGACACACAGCTGAAGTCACAGTCTGCCCCTGAGGTAAGCAGGGTGGCTGAGCACATATATCTTCATTACAGCAAATATAGTTAGTATCATCTATTTCCTTTGACTTCACAGAAAAGGACCGGTTCCACTGAAAGTCCACATCCCAGCTGCAGGGAGCAACACTGCTACAAAAGACCCTGGCCACACAGCCCAGGGAAAGGAATGAGGTTGCGGGACGCTGTCCTCTCCCAACCTCGCTTCCTGTCATCACACTTCCAAGTAGGCAAGGCTGAGATCTCCCACAAGCACAGAGGCAGCATTTTCCCTCTCCCTGCCTTCTTCCACTGCCAGCAAACCCACAAACCCACCTGAGCGAACAGGTTGTCTGATACTGATGTCTCCTTGGCTCAAAACCAAGGCCTGAGAGTCGCCTGGAGCTCGCTGGGCTCTAGTGCTGAGGCTGCCGCCGCTGCCTTCTGCAAAACGCATGCCCTGGCCAGAATGCTTTGGCCTGCTCGTCTGGACCTAAAACAGGATACTTTCCATGAACTTGAACTACAGGTGTATTTTCAGGGGCTAGGCTGACGCAAGGAAGGAGAGAAAGAATTCAGAGCATAATCCTGATAGCACTGCCTTCCTTAGTCAGGCCCTCAGGCAGTTCCGAAGGCAGAGTCGGGAAGAACAGGATAGTGAAAGAACCCAGGTCTAGTCCAGAGTAGGCTGTGGGAGGTAACAGCAAGTAGGAATCAGAAGGTCAGGGGTCCAGTTTTTGCAGAATTGCCCTGAGCCAAACCAGCTTCCGGCCCGCCCTCCCGGGGGTGGGGGGAGGCAGGAAACCTGCCAGGTTGGAGAACATTTTCTGGCCTACAGGATGCTATTGTCATCTTTCTCCCTAGCCAAACATGCCACAATTGGCATCCTACTGACCCGGGCACCCCTGCCCCACGTGGAAGGCAGAGGGAGCAAGGTAGAGAGAAGGGGTGAGGAAAGGGAAGGGTGTGGAGGGAGGAGGAGGATCTCTACCCACCTGGCTCTTGGGAGATGTCTCTCTCTTCGTGTCATCATCTGGGGCCCCCTGCTCGCACTCCCTTGGCTTCTTGGCCACAGCTTTCTTGCCACTGGCCCAATTGTGCTTAGACTGCTTGCTTGGCACAGGCAGCAAGGAATGGCGCTCGGACCTCCCCAGCGTTTTGGCACCAGGAATTGGTGGGAATGTGGCGGGCTCCGGCGTGGCTGTTGACGTTCTCTGTGCCCAGGAAGGACCGGATCTCCCCAGGGACGATTTGGAGGGACCCCCAAGGGATTTCTTCTCTTGGATCGCACTCCTAGAAGTGCCTAGGGGCAGGCTGCTATCTAGGGGCACTGCAGGGTAGCTGGGCTTGCCCCGTCCCTTCGGCACAACCACATTAAGCCACTTCTTGCCAGGAGAGGCTTCCCGACCTCCTGCAGCCTGCCTCTCCACAGCTATGGGGACTCTTCGCGGGGGGGACGGAGGCATGGATCCTCGCATGTAAAACAAGTTCTCCCGACCAGGGAACTTGGTGCGTCTGGGCGTATCTCTAGAACTCTCCGGGTTCAGGGTGCCGCTTGGGCCCCTTTCCCTGGAGGCCCCTGCCTTGGCGGCCCCTCTCCCTTCCCTCGCCCTCTGGACCTCACTGAAGTCATCTGGCGAGTCCAGGTCAGAATCCACCTTGGCCAGGCCTTCCGCAGAAGGGGCCCGCTGCAGAAGGGCCTTAGGCACGTGCAAGCGGCCCCTGGTGCCTCTCCTGGCCAGCCTCCCGTCTCGGCCTCCCTGGGGCCCACTGAGGCTGCGAGAGTTGGCAGCAGGCGGATGCACTTCTATGAGATCGGGAGGGAACGGGGGCCTAGCGCAGACCACTGAATTGAGCCCCTGCCAACGGGCGGAGTTCTCATCCCAGCAGCTCACTGGGGATGGGTTTCTGCGGACATCCCGTGGCCCCTGGTAGAGCACCAGCGGCTCCCGGGCCGCCTCGGCCTCCTCGGGGAACACGGGCATGAGGGCCATCAGGTCAGGCCGCTCCTCGTGCCTGCCGGCATCGCCACGGAGGCCAGAGGTGCCGAGAAGGCCTTCCGGGTCACACAGCACCGCCTCCCCCACGGACATCAGTTGGGACCCGCAGCCGGGAGCCCCGGGGCCCTGGAAGCCCCGCTCAGTGCGGCCTCTGGGGGGCACCGTGCGGCCCAGGCCTAGGCCGGGTGCGCCTGGGGCTCTGGGGCCTGTTCTCAAAAACCTGAGCGTCTCCTCAGCCCTGGGGCCCACGTTCCCTCCACGCAGTGTCACCTCAGCTTGGTCCTCATCTTCCGGGGAACTCATGCTCCGGGTCTGGGGAGCCCTGACTGTGGGGACAGGACGCGCCGGGTCCTTCCTGGACGCAGAGGAGCGCCTTCAGCCAACTGGCCCCGGGCCACAGGCGAGCAGCAGCCTCTGGCGACCAACCGGCCGCCGCGGGCAATGGCGGGCTCTCTGCGCAGGACTGTGACGTCATCAGCCTCCGCGCCCGCCTCCTGCTCATTGGCCAGAAACCAGCCCGCCGACCCGCTGCGCTTTGCGCCCTGACCAATAGGGTGCGGGGCCTTCGCTTAAAGGCCCGGCATACACTGCGGCAACCTGCCTGTCTCGCACGTGACAAGATGGCGGGCGCTCGCTGGGCGCCAGTCCCGCCTCTTCCTCTTCTGCGCACTCGCAGGGAGGACTTGCCTCCTCGGCAGCCTTTCGGGCGCACTGCCCAGAGGGCTCTGTGGGACGGGGAGAAGCGCTTGCCTGTCCCGGAAGTGAGCCCACGGGACTGATACGCTCTGGTGGGGGCATCGGCCTTCTGCGCTCCCTCCAGACGAAGTGGATGTCCGGTTTCTCTGCGAAATCGACCCTTGCAATTAAGTGCCAAATTGCCAGTACTTTATTCTTTTCTGGTTTTGCATGTTTTATCATTTTATTGTATTGGCATACAGAACAGAATCCAAAAGTAATTCCTTTGTCTGCCTGCACAGAGACATATTTAGTCAGTTTATTTTGTGGTGAGGTCTTCCAGCTGTCCTGGGGCAACCAGGGCCACACCTAGTGGTGTGTGTGCTAATCATACAGTTTCATAAGAACTATAGGTTTATGGTATAGCTTTTAAAATAGCCTATCAGGAGTGATCCCCGAACTCAGAGCCCAGAAAAAGCCCTGAGTATCACCTAGTGTGGCCCCAAAACAACAAAAAAAATGTAGTAGTATAAGATTTTCATCTCCTGGGAGAATTTAGAAAAAAATTCGGAATATAACTTATATTTTATATATAAATTATGAAATTAATTTCATTAAATGAATATGTAAATATATTTTATGAGTTTATAAATCTCTTGCAGTCAGAATACATGTCAATCTTTTCTAATTTGTTGAGCCGTTTATGGCCTATCTGTTCTATCTTCATCTATGTTATATAAAATATATAGTAGAATAATATATATAATATATATAAAATATATAGTAGAATAATATCGAAATTTTTTTCAGCAAAAAAACAAAAAGTAGAAACACTATCATATAAACTAGATAATCTGTTTTAGCAAAAGATGAAATTAACTGTGATTTAAATTTGAAAGAAAAATGCAGGTGTACTGGATCTTTATGTGAATATGTACCAAGATATGGGGCTTAATATTTATATTTCAACATTACTTTACATTACATTACATTCCTTCATCCTCACGCATGAAGGAACTGGCAGAGGAAGCCAGGTGCACCGAGATCTCCAAGACTGCTCTGATTGGGACTGGGCTTCCTTCATCTGATTCCCCATTTTCTAGTAGCTAGGCCATCACACCCAGAAACTGTACCCGGTGCTGTGTAATCCCGTCAACAGCCAACATCCAGAGATTATAAAAACCAAGCTCCCGGAAGTGCGACATCTGATAGCCGAGTTCTCCCTCTTGGAGAACCTGGCAAGCCACCGAGAGTTTACTGCCAGCATGGGGAAGAACCTGGCAAGCTCCCCATGGAGTATTCATATGCCAAATACCGTAACGATGATGGGTCTCATTTCCCTGACTCCGAAGAGCCTCTAATGTGGCACCATTGGGAAGGATGGGTAAACAGAGGCTACTAAAATCTCAGGGCTAGGATGAATGGAGACGTTACTGTGCCCACTCAAGCAAATCGATGATCAACGGGATGACAGTGACAGTGACAGTGATTTTATTTGCGGTTCAAACGAATGTGATTTGTAAAGTTATTGAAAGTTGAATTTTAAGCACATAATATTCCAACGTCAATCCCACCACCAGTGTCAACTTCCCTCCACCATTGTTTCCATACTGCATCTCTTTGACCACCCCACTCACCCCCACCTGCCACTTTGACGGGTGCATTAGAAAATCAGTGGTTGCAGTTAGGTCTCACGGTTTTCGTGTGAAGTCTGTGCTTTTAATGTATAACTCGACCGTTATCCCGCATCATCAGTATGACTGAAACGCCGATTTCCTGTTCCTCATCACTTCCCTTTCTCACCTTCTTTCGTTCCCCTTGCTTTATTTCCTTCTATGTCCCTCTACTCCTAAGCTCTGGGTGAGGTCAAGGGTGATCTGGGCATCCTCCCTTTACTGCATTACATTTCCTTATCCAGTTATGAGAGAAACCATCTGGTATTTGTCTTTCTTGTTCTGACCTAACTCAATCGACATGGTATCTCAAAGTTCCAACCAGGTTGCAGCCAGTTGCTTGATTTCATCGCTCCCTGCAGCTGTGTAGTATTTCATTATGTACATATACCACATCATCAAAAGTTCATCTCTCATTGGACACCTAAGTTGATTCCATACCTTAGCTTTTGGACTAATGCAGCAATGAATACTGGTGTAGATAGGTCCTTTTAAATGAATATTTTTTAAGTCCTGGGGGAGGGTAGATGCACAAAAGTGGAATTGCTGTGTCCTGGTGGAGCGCACTTCTAAGTTTACTGAGGCTCCTCCATTCTCTTCTCCACAGGTGTTGGACCAGATGACAATAGCATTCCCACAAGCAGTGGATCTGAATTCCTTTTTCACCACTTAGCACAGATTGTACCTACTTTTTTAAAAATTAAATAACCGTGAGCTACAGTGACAAAACTTTCATGTTTGAATTTCAGTCATACAATTATAGAACAGCCATCCCTCCACCAATGCACATTTTCCACCACCAATGTCCCAAAGTATCCCCACCCCGTCCCACCGCACGCCCTGCCTCCATGGCAGACAATTGCCGTTTCTCTCTCTCTCTCTACTTATAATGATTATGGTTTGCAATATAGATTACAAATAAAAGGAGGCCATCGTGTTTGGTCCTTTATCCACTTGAAGCACACATCTCGCATGCCAAGTGATCCCTCCAACCGTTATTGACATAGTGATCCCTTATCTTTCCCAGCTGCCTTCTCCCCAGCTCATAGGCAGGCTTCCAACCATGGAGTCATCTTCCTGGCCCTTATCTCTACTGTCCTTAGGTGTTAGCCTCATATTATGATATTTTATATTCCACAAATGAGTACAGTCATTCTATGTCGTTCCCTCTCTTTCTGACTCATTTCACTTAGCGCGATACTCGCCATGGCCATCCACTGAAAAGCAAATTTCATGACTTCATCTTTTCTAGTAGCTATGTAATATTCCGTTGTGTAGATGTACCAAAGTTTCTTTAATCAGCCATCTGTTCTTGGGAACTTGGGTTGTTTCCAGAATCAGGCTTTTGTGAACAGTGCTGCAATGAACATACAGGTGCACATGTCATTTCTACTCTGCTTTTTTGTACCCTCAGAATATATTCCCAGAAGTGGTATTGCAGGGTCATATGAAAGCTCAATTTCTAGCTTTTGAAGAAATGCCATATTGTATTCCAAAATGGCTGGACCCGTCGGCATTCCCACCAACAATGAAGGAGAGTCCCATTCTCCCCACATGCTTGCCAACACCAGTTGCTTTTGTTCTTTTGGATGCATGCCAGCCTCTGTGGTATGATATGATATCCCATTGTTTTGTTCTGCATCTCCCAGATAATTGGTGATGAAGAGCATTTTTATATGCCTTTTGTCCATTTGTATTTCTTTTATTAGGAAGCTTCTGTTCATTTCTTCTCCCCATTTTTTGATGGGGTTGAAGGATTTTCTCTTGTACAATTCTACTAGTATGGTGTATATCCTTGATATTAAACCCTTATCAGAAGGGTATTGGGTGAATATCTTTTCCCATTCTGTAGATGGTCTTTGCCTCCTGGTGGCTGTTTCTTTTGAGGTGCAGAATCTTCATCATTTAAGATAGTCCCATTTGTTTATCTCTGCTTTCACTTGCTTGGTCAGTGGCGTTTCATCTTTGAAGATACCTTGAGCTTCAATGTCATGGAGGGTTTTGCCGACCTTTTCTTCAATGTACCTTATAGATTGTGTTCTCATGTTGAGGTCTTTAATGCATTTTGATCTGAGTTTTCTGCGTGGCATTAGGTAGAGGTCTGAGCCTACTTTTGTTGCATGGAGCTGTCCAGTTTTGCCAGCACCATTTGTTAAAGAGGCTTTCTTTGCTCCACTTCACATGTTTTGCTCCTTTATCAAAGATTAGGTGATACTATACTTAGAGACCCCTAAAGCCTCTGCCAAGAAGCTTCTAGAAACAATGGGATTGTATAGTAGAGTCACAGGCTATAAATTCAATGCCCCAAGTCCATCCTTTTCCTATACACAAATAATGAGAGAGAAGAAAGTGATATGAAAAGAAAAAACAATCCAATTCACAGTCATGCCTCAGAATATCAAGTACCTCAGAACCAGCTTAACTATGGAGGTAAAGGACCTGTACAAAGAACAGCACAAAACACTACTTCAATAAATAAAAGAGGACAGGAGGAAATGGAAACATATCCCCTGCTCATGGGTTGGAAGAATTAATATTTTGAAAATGGCAATACTCTCCAAAGCATTATACAGATTCAATGCAATCCCTATAGAGATACCCATAATATTCTTGAGAGAAATTGATCAAACACTCCGGAAATTCATATGGAACAGCAAGCCCCCACAAATAGCTAAAGCAATTCTGATAAGCTCTTTTGTGGAGTGAATGTAACTTCTGCGTTCCCTCCATACAAAGTGGATGTCCAGTTTCTCTGCAAAATCAACCCTTGCAATTAACTACCAAAATTGCCAGTACTTTATTGTTTTCTAGATTTGCATGATTTACCATTTTATTGTATTGGCACACAGAACAGAATCCAAAAGTAATTCCTTTGTCTGCCTGCACAGAGATATATTTGGTCAATTTATTTTCTGGTGAGGTCTTCCAGCTGTCCTGGGGCAACCAGGGCCACACCTAGTGGTGTGTGTGCTAATCATAAAGTTTCATAAGAACTATAGGTTTATGGTATATCTTTTAAAATAGCCTAGTGTGTATCTACCAAGTGTGGCCCCCCACAAAAAATAGTAGTAGTATAAGAGTTTCATCTCCTGGGAGAATTTAGAAAAAAATTCTGAATATAACTGATATTTTATATAGAAATTATGAAGTTAATTTTATTAAATGAATATATAAGCATTTATATTTTATAAATATGTTGCAGTCAGAAAACAGATGTCAATCTGATTTAATTTGTTGAGCCTTTTATGGCCTAGCTGTCCTATCTTCAACTACGTTGCGTGCACGCAGGATGAAGTAATTCCACTGTTGATAGGTAGGAAGTGGTATATTTGATTGCTGATTGCCTTTTTTAATTACAATTGAGTTATCTCATTATTTAATAAAGATGCTCAGACTCAGAGCCGGAAAATAAAAAAGTTTGTTGGAAAGGAGAAGAAAAGGAGCAGCAGAAAAGGAGCTGCTCAAGTGGGGAGGAACTTAGTATAAGACTAAGCTAACTGTGGCTCTTTTGTGAGACTTTTTCTACGAAAACTAGGTCTTTGTGTGACAGAGGATGCAGAGCATCTCTAGGGTTGTCGGGATGGTTTGTCTCTCTGGTCACCTGCCTTGGGGATTGTTCATTCATGATCTGATTCTTGTGACTCCTAGTTCTGGGACAGAAGGATACGGTCCTGGGAACTCCAGGAACTTTAAAGAGAGGGTGTTGGGGATGGATGTGGCAGGTCGATGGAGAGAAATGGAACCCTGCTGACGTAGCTCACATAGGGGTTCTGGTGCAGCCAGGGAGTCTCAGGAAGAGGGAGGCCTGGAGGTCTGCAATACCATGCCTCAGTTACCTGCATCCGTGGTTCCTCATTAATCACCATCTGTAGAGTGATGGACTCAAGCCTAAAGGATATAAACCTGACAAGAAGGTTATAAGACCAGGTGCTGTCGTCAGCTATGATAAGCAGAGGTCCCCTAAGGGCCAGAGAATTGCAGAACGCAAGCAGGCCCAGACCAAGTACTTTCCAGGAAAACAACTTTTGAGAAGCCTGCTCCCGGAATTGGAAGGCTTTCATTGTAGGTTAAAAATAGATCAGGACCAAACATGAAGGCCACTCAATACCTCTATTGCAAACTACAACACCCAAAAGGAGAGAGAACAAAAGGGAATGCCCTGCCGCAGAGACAGGGTGAGGTGGTGGGAGATGGGGTGGGGGTGGTGAGAGGGATACTGGGATCATTGGTGGAAGAGAGTGGGCACTGGTGGAGGGATGGGTAATCGATCACTGCATGACTGAAATACAAACACGGAAGTTCATAAGTTTGTAATGGAACGTCACAGTGATTCACTAATAAAAAATTATATTTAAAAGGTCTGTATCCAACAAGACTTATGCACGAAGACACAATGTTCCCTTCCAAGCATAGTACACACAGGATAGACTGAAATGACCTCGTGTCTAGGGGATGAGCGTAATATTTGGAGGTCAAAGGCTAACTGCTAACTGTATCCTCAGTCTAGGGGGATGTTTCAGGGCTGGAGCGGAAACACAGCTGCTAAAGTAGGAGAGAGGATGCCGAGATGCTTATCTTCTGGTGTCCAGTTATATGGCTTTTCGGGCTAAACTAGGTCACCCAGGTTATCAAGCATCAGCTAGGCCACCCTTGCGATGTTTCATACTGATGATTCCCTTCCTTAAGGGCCATTTCCTGAGCTTGCCCTGCCTGTTTTTCTTGTCAAGTAGCATAGAGAGTGGGCCAAGGACGTGGATATCTCTTTAGAAAAACTATAACAGGACACAGGCAAGAGACTTAAGGTTATTAGAAATTATTTTTGTCCTTCTCAGGGGCTCTTTTCTGGTAACACAATGACAGATTAACTAACAAGACCCCAAATAAAATCATTTTGAACAGAGGCTAAGTTCCTAGAGCCAAACCCATTGCATGCCTTAGAGGGCGTGGCCGATTTTACCCTGGATTCTAACTGGAGTTTTATGATCCCTCCGTGGACCAAGATTATGCTTTTCACACCAAAACCGTGTCGCTGAAATGAAGCACGGTTTTCTCTCCACCTTTGCAATTAACATCACACATCATTTGTCTTTCGTAAACGTGGCTGTTATTTTGCATTGGCACAGTGAGGACTGACTGGGATAGTAGCTCTTAAATTTAGTTAAATCAGAGCCAAGTGGCTTTTCCCAGGAAGCGTCGGGTCATATTTTCCAACTGCAGGCCTCATGCGAGTCAATTTCAGTTTGCCTAACCTCAAAGGCAAAGACCTTCTTCCAGGTCTTAAAGGTGACAGAGGTTCCACTTGCGCCATTCTCTTCTGATTCGTGGCTGTCTCTTTAAGACCTTGCCCTCCTACCAATGTGCTTTTCTAGCTCTTGGGCTTTCCCATGTCATAGCCAGGGGGGCACAAACACTACCCGGGGTCCAACTGAGGCCCTCAGTGGAACCCACATTTTGGGGTGTTAGGATCTGAAGCCAATCTTGGGGCAACTGAAGCTTAAGTCAAGCCAATATGACAAACGTTCAGGGTTCTGTAAGACCCACCTGAGACTTTGAGTGTTGAGGTTCATAGCTCTCCCTTGAGGTTCCCAAGCCTACGTGAGACATTTTGTTATTCGGCCTATAGGGTAAAAAAGGGAAGCCCTTTACCATCTTTCAGTAAGATATCCCATTTCCCTAGACCTACGCAAAACAATACTGCCACCGAGGATTAACTACGTTAAAGGTGTTGAGAAGAGAAAAAGCAAGCTGTCCACTCTTAACATAGATGAGGTTTACCCGTTGGCTATGGGCCCTAGTCCAAAGAAGCAGTAAGATCTGCAGAGATAGAATATACAGCTAAACAGTGTCATGTTGAATTAATTTAGTCCCATGTTGAGATCTTGATTTTCCACCCAATTCTCTAAGAGCACTGTAACAGGAGTCCAGATCATCTGTCTAATATCTTTTTTGTGGATCTTGCCAAAATGAAACTAGGACAACTCTGCAGATATAATTCAAAGATATAAGGAGAAATTTAAATAACAATCCAGTATAATCATAGCTTCTGTCCTTAAAACACAACCTCAGACCTCCTACATTCCTTTACATTCTCAAACCTGTAACATTCCTTCATTCCTTTTCAAAACCACCTTCATTTTAACAGGATGCCTTTCTTTTCCCACTGATGCTATCTCCATCCATTATCTTTCTTACTTAAAGTATACCTCTATACTCCTTCCATATAGTCACATCCCATAGGTCGAACCTACGTATTTTACTGAACTTAGTACACCTTGCTTGCCAAAAAGTTTGGACACAAGTTGCGAATCATTATCTCCTTAGCTAAGAAAACTGTACTCTGCAATACTCTTTCAAAAAAAATCAAATCAGGGGCTGGAGTGATAGCACAGCGGGTAGGGCGTTTGCCTTGCACGCGGCCGACCCGGGTTCTAAGCCCAGCATCCCATATGGTCCCCTGAGCACCGCCAGGGGTAATTCCTGAGTGAAGAGCCAGGAGTAATCCCTGTGCATCGCCGGGTGTGACCCAAAAACCAAAAAAAAAAAATCAAATCAGTTCTATAGATATCCTAAAGGCTTATGATGCCATCCCAAGTGATTCCGCCACCCATCATTTTCTTAGTGATCCCTTCTCTATTTCATCTGCCTTCTATCCTCCGCTCATGAAACAGTCTTCCAGCTATGGGGCAATCCTCCTTTCTCAAAGATTTTCAAAATTTCAAAAGAATTTCAGGTTTGGGAACAATGTAATATCCTCCAATAAGAAATTTAGGTTTCTTTTTTTTTTCTTTTTTTTTTTTTGCTTATTAGGTCACAACCGGCTATGCACAGGGGTTACTCGTGGCTCATACACTCAGGAATTACTCCTGGCGGTGCACCAGGTACCATATGGGATGCTGGAATCGAACCCGGGTCGGCCACATGCCAGGAAAACGCCCTACGTGCTGTGCTATCGCTCCAGCCACTAGGTTTCTTATTGAGAACTTTGGCTTCTCTGTAGGCTCAACATTCTGTTTAGAAACTTTCTAGTTTAATACTGCTCTAACATGGTCCAAAAGCACCCACATTTTTAAATTATTGGATTGAATATCACTCTGACCTCTAGTGACGAAGCAGCTTGTCGAAGTCTCAGGATTTCTACTTCTGAGTTCAACGTGGCTCTAACATCCCAGTGCTACATACAGTGAGACAAATGCATAGGGCTTCCAAGGACTGTGAGTGAGTGAGGCCCTGCAGGATGCCTCTAGAGCTATCTGCCTAGCCCAGCAGGAGGGGAGTCAGTGAGTGCCACAGGACCTAGTCCCTTGAGTGGCCTCAGAGCGGGGAGGGGCAAGCAACTGGCAGCTTCTAGGCAGAGGCAAGGCAGGCCACTGGGTCACCTCAGAGGGAAGCAGCACCAGTGCCTGTGTAAGGTTGGGACTGCCAGGCACAGTTCCCAGAGTAACTATCGGGTGGAGGGGTGGAATTCTCACCATTTTCTCATTGATTGGTAAAACAGGTAGCAAAATCAACATTTTGCAGTTCCTATCACCATCCAGAGGGTACTAAGGCCTGAGGTGTGTGTGTGTGTGGAGGGGGGCGGGGTAGAACCTGTCTGTCCTTGAGAGTCTCTGGATCAGATGATTGCCAGTTTCTACGAATGCTCTCTTAAGGAGTAAATCCGGAGGTGGTGGTCGCCGTCTGTAGAAATAGGGAGATTCCTGAGTGCCCCCGTGGTCCCTATTTGCTACCTACCCAATGAGGGGAAGAGAGCGTCCTCTCTTCCACACGCGAGTTCAAACCTTGCAGCACATGTTTGAACGGCCCTGTCAGACTTAACTGCCCCTTACCGGTGAAGCCTACCCCATCCTTAAGTGTGGTGTGTCATCACAAGGTAAAAGCGGCACCAGAAAAGCCAGCAATCATTGAGCTTCCCGCTCACAGAGGTCCTAGCCAGGACAGAAGGAGCACTTCACTTAGCCATAGGTGTCAGACCTTGCCGGGGGGCCTGACATGAGCAAAATAGTTTTGAATGCCAAAACTATCAGTTCTGGACTCTGTGCTAATATAAACAGGCTCTAGCCCCCAAACAAAGGGGTTGGTAGGTAGGGAGATGCCGGCAAATTTTCTTAGGACCGAGACCAGCCCTCAGTATTCAGGGGGACAAAGAGTCTAGCGGGATTGCAAACCACACACCGAGACTTTATTAATCCAGCTAGCTGGGACCGAGGTGTCCTGATTTTGCAGTCAGGTCGGAGTTCGACCCTGGGGGTTTACAGCCAAGGGTGTATATAGCCATCCTGGGCACTGAGGCCTCAGGAGCAAGCTCAAAGGAAAACAATTCCAAAGGCAAAAGTAACTTCAAACGTTCCAAAGTCAACGAAGGCATGCAGAAGCAAATTATCAAGAAAACAAACCTTCCCAATGAAGAAGACATTCCCAACATATCAAGAAAGTCCCCATATATCAAGAAAGCATCTTATAAGCTAGACACAAAAGCATGAAAGTATACATTTCAAGAGGGGAGATGCGGGCAACATGTGCTCAGGCACATGTGCTCGGCCACGTGGGCACAAGCAGCACATGGGCTCGGGCAGCATATGCGCACCCTTCCTTTGTTCAAAGTGGCCTTTCTAGGGCTTCTCCAGCCTACCCTCACGTGGGTTTCTACCTAGATAACAGTCCGTTGCGAAGGCGGTTACCAGTGGGGTTGGGAAATGGTGATGTCTTCTTTGAATTTCCTTTTCTGCCCTTAGGTTCCTGCAGGAACTTCTCTGGATCTCTTACTGTAAACTAGTTAACTCAGTTAAATCATACATCCCTCTTGGCCAGAGCTGCCCCCTACAACTTTTTCAACCAGGGTGAGAAGTGGCAAGCTAGCTCCTTCTCATATTCCCCTTTTGCTAGCATCTCACTGAGGAATCTTCTCACATTCCCCCCTTTTCTATGATCATCTTGAGGAATCTTCTGCTTCTCACAGTTTCAGTCGGACACCATGCCTAGAGATCTGAAATAAACATCCGTGAACTGCCCCCTGGAGAAAGGAGGAAGGTGACTGAGTAAGAATGACCTGGAACTGGGAGTGAGAGGGACTTTGGACTCCTGCCTTACTGACCCCTAGAGTAGTAGCTTCGCATCATCTGCTGCCTGGCTGGCCTTGTGGCCTCTGCTGCCTTCACACGAAACACCCCACTGCCCATGGCACAAAAGGCCACCAGAGCAAGGGCAGGCTGCGCTGCCACAGGGCTCAGGAGCACGGGCCTTTGGACCATCTCCCAGGGAAACAAGCTTGTTCACGGTCAGTCTTCGGGAAAATGCCATAGGGTCCTGCAGAGAGGAGGACCGAGTCTAGGGGCAGAGGACTGACGGGTGACTGGAAGGTGGAGACCAATTTAAAGATGTGTCAGGGCACACGCTGGAGGGCCGGGTGCGAGCCTCTAAGCCAAGGGGAGACCATGTGTGAGCCAATTATGCTGTGTTAAGGACTCGAGCTGCTGTCGGGCCGCTGGGACAGAAGCAAGAGCAGAGGCAGCATTTTTGGGTTGCCAGAAAAAAACCCAACTTCCTAAACTGTGACATTCCACTCTCCGTGGGAAAGTGGGGATCACAGAGAAGGGCAGCTGGACAGACATTTTACCCACCGTAAGCATGGCCACACAGTGCTAGTCTCCTTCAGGCTGGATGGTGGGTGCCCAATTTTTCTGACAGGGCAATAAACAAAGGAGTCCAAAAACAAAGAAACGGGTAACAGGGACCCCAGGTCTGGCGCACTTACCGTTCTTCGGCTGCGAGTGTCTTGCTAAGTGTCCTGAGCATTGCCTGTGTTGCCTAAATTCCCCCACACCCCAAAAAAAGGAACAATATAGCATGGAAACTTGAGCTTGACATCCTTCCCAGAAAGGAGATGCAGGAACACTGACAGAGGGTCACTTTGTTTGTCCGTGAGACGCAGGTTCTTCGATATATTCAAGAATGAAAATATTGTCTGATGAAGATGCCCAGACTCAGTGTTGGGAAGCAGAAAACTTTATGGGAAAGCCTAAGAGAAAGGAAAATGAATTCCCCAGGTGGGACTAAGTGGCTCTTTCTGTGGGGGTTTTGTAAGAAAACTGAGTCTGTGTTACAGAGAATGCAGGGAGGTTAAAGAGAAAGGTTTCCTTGTAGACCCTTTTAAAGGAAAATTGGGCTCTTTGCATTTCTTATCAACTGACAAGTGTTACAGAGGATGCAAGGGTATTAAAAGACCCTTGTCTGGCCTTTTGTCTTAGGTATTGCCCATCATCTTAGCCTGCAGGTGAGCCTAAGCTCTGGGGCAGAATTTTATGGTGGACAATTGTTAACTCCTAGTTTATCAAAAAGAGCCACGCAGAATTCACAGGCAGTCAGAAATCGGGGGGTGGGGGATGGCAATTAAAAAAGGGACTGCTCACAGCAGCTGTCAGAGGTTAATGAGGCTTTCATCTATTAAAGGGAATTTGGGGTGCTGTGCACGCCTTTTTCTCCCACTTGGGTGATCTTTATGAGGCTTGATCACTTCAAAATTACTTGTTGAATAGTAGGCCTGTGGGTTCTCCAATTATATGTAAGTATAGTATGTTTCATAAGTGAATTTCTATTTCCTTTCCGTTCCCCTATGGTCTATAGCTCATCAGGGTGCTTATTATTATGGTTGTTATTATTGTTGATGTATCACGTCATGGAATTTCAGGGGTTGGGCTTCTTACTCCTGTAACGCTGTAATGCCATACCTAGCAATAAGGTTCCAGAACGACCTCGACACCAGAAATACTCCTCTATGCATTCCTTTCAGGCCTCTTCCATCTTCCCTCCAATAATAACACACTTTTCACCGAGTCTAGGGGCCAGTTTTGTTATTTTCCCAGTTTACTTTGGCTATTAGTATTCCACATAGGAATCAAACACTGGTAATAAATCGTCTTTCACTCCCTTACATATTTCACATAGAATAATCACCTCCAGTTCCACCTTTTATTGTCACCAAAGGGATGATTTCATCATTTTAATGGCAGAAAAGTTATCCAACAAATAGATAGGCACGTATATTCCATGGGATGCATATTTCCATGTTTATCTATTCCTCTGACCACTTCTATTTTTTTCCTTTAGTATGAAAAATTTACTTGTGTTTTATAGAAAAAGAGTGACAAAAGAAAAAATATATATGGGGACTTGATGTGCTATAAGTTTGTGGCTTTGGTAATAAGAAGAAGAGTTTTCTGATTTGATGACAGGCTTAGTAGCTTACATAATTTATCCTTAAAAGGAAAACAAAAATGCATACATGTCTATAAGATGTTACTGTAGTTTTTCATGAAAACATTTCCATTGGCTTATGCAATGATCTTCTCTCATTTTATATCAATTTGAGCATTTAAATTTGCGTTAAAAAATAAATAAATAAAAATTAAAAAAATAAATTTGCGTTAAGCTGGCATAAATGTCAGCTGCATCACACAATTTCTCTAGCAGCGATTTCTGAGTTAATTTAGATGTACTATTTTTACTACTAATTTCAGATTTTTTTATGAGTGAATCACCATGAGTTACAATTACAAACTTGTGAACTTTCATGTTTGCATTTTGTTTATATCCCTCCACCAGTGCCCAGTCCCCTCCACCAATGTTCCCAGTATCCCTCCCACACTCCCACCCCATCCCCCCCACCCCACACCACCTCTGTGGCAGGGCATTCCCCCGTGTTCTCTCTCTCTCCTTTTGGGTGTTGTGGTTGTTAACAGAAGCACTACGTGGCCATCGTGTTTGGTCTATATTCTATTTTCAGAGTGCATCTCCCACCCCGTGCGAGTCCTCAGACCACACTTTACCTGGTATTCCCTTTCTCAAGGAAGAAATACGAATGGCAAAAAGGCACATGAAAAACTGCTCTACATCACTAATCATCAGAGAGATGCAGATCAAAGCAACTATGAGATACAACCTCACAACACAGAGAATGGCACACATCCAAAAGAACAAAAGCAACAGCTGCTGGCATGGATGTGGGGAAAAAGGGACCCTCCTACACTGCTGGTGGGAATGCCGACTGGTTCAGCCCTTTTGGAAAACAGTGTGGTCGCTTCTCAAAAAATAAGAGATTGAGTTCCCATTTGACCCAGCAATACCACTTCTGGGAATATATCCCGGAGAGGCAAAAAAGTACAGTTGAAATGACATCTGCACTTGAATGTTCATTGCAGCACTGTTTACAGTAGCCAGAATCTGGAAAAAAGCTGAGTGCCCGAGAACGGATGACTGGTTAAAGAAACTTTGGTATATCTACACAATGAAATAGTATGCTGCTGTTATAAAAGATGAAGTCATGAAGTTTGCATATAAGTGGATCAACATGGAAAGTATCATGCTAAGTGAAATGAGTCAGAAAGTGAGAGGCAGACATAGAAAGATTGCACTCATCTGTGGAATATAAAATAAAATAACAGAATAGGAGACTAACAGCCAAAAATAGTAGAGATCAGTACCAGGAGGTTGGTTCCAAGGCTTGGAGGCTAGCCCCACATGCTGGAGGAAGGGGCACCTCTGACCACTTCTTTAGCCACTCATCTGTCAATGTTAGAATGTGGAGTCAACCCCCCCTCAAGGACAGAGAACAGAGCCGATAAAGCAAATCACATAGCGAGGTTTATTGTTCCAGCCAGCTGGGGTCCAAGTATTCGCCCTACTCAGCAGGCTTCAACAAGGACACAGAGCACTAAATTCAGCGAGTTCTTATACCTTTTCTTGGCCCGAGACATCCAGCCCCCTCCCTAACAGTTACATTCCGCAGATCTAATCTTTTTCTAGAGATGTAATCTTTGACAAAAGCATCTGGCTTCTCTGCTTTCCTTGCTCCTGGACGAGGCCTAAGTTACCCAGAAGGCCACAAAGCCTGTCATGGCAGATCCCCGGCGAAGTGGGTCCTTTCCTCACATCCCCCCCTTTAGTTATTTCTGATGAGGAATCCTCCTCATTCTGGCCACTCAAGTGTAGGCTCATCAGGTTTGGGAGCTTCTCGTACTCCTGCCTGAGAACCATCAACTGTGCCGCATTCATCCTATCTTTAACAAAAGACACCAACTTTTTCTGGATGCAGAAGCCCACGGTCAGGAGCAAAACCAGAAATTCTAGGAGTCTCAAGGGGGAAGACATGGGACCAGGGTGACAAGTTGACTTTCCCAGCTCTCTTCCTATAACAATATTCATGAAGCACAATCTTTACCTTCAAACACAATTCAGGGGGACTGGAGTTGGCAAAGTAAGAAGGGGAAAAGCAAGGGGTTACAGGTAAGACAATAGGCTCAGTCGGACCCTGAACAAACACACATCCCAGCTTGTGTCAGAACTGGCACAGATCAAGGTTAATTCTACTTGTTTCAGGATCAGAGAGTATCCAGTGCCAAAACTGGGGCATGTAAGGAGCTCGCTCTGCGGCTGTCATTATGAGCATGCAGAAACAGAGAATAACCGGTGCCCTTCTTCCCATAGTCCCTTTGAGCCACTTTCTCCAGTCTTTTCTGGAGTGAGGTCATCTCCTGTCGTCAGGTTATGCCACGGGCCGGTGTCATTTTGTCTCCAAAGGGGGAGCAGCTTTTACGTGTGAAGCATGGACCAAGGTCTTGATTCTACCCACCTTCAGAGCACTTGGTCTGATCAGGCTCATGGCGTAAGGACCTCACGGGTGGCTCATGTCGGCTAATTCAGTCCAGATCTCCCAATATGCATGGATGTGGAGTTCACTCTGGTGGTGTGCTCCTAGCCCTGCATGGAGAGTTGCCAATCCTGCTGCCAATGCTCCCCGCATGGAGCTGGGCCTTGATACCTGTGAGCCAGTAATGAGTGGAGAAGAGAGAGATCATACACTCTAGCCTACACTTCCTTTTTCAAGGCTGAGTTGGAGTAGAGGCAGTCGACCCCAAAAGAACTAAAAAGTGAGCAGAGTTCCTCCGCCAATGGGGTTCGCACTCACAAAAGGCAATTGGAATTTTAGGGGGGCGGCGGCTTCCCTGATCTACCTACCTACATTTCCCAAATGCTAGGGTATTCAAGGAATTTCCTCTATGGGGGGCTTCCAATCTCCACAGGGTCAAGGTCTTATGAGTATCCACAGGATGGATCAATCTTAGAGCTTTCCTTCCCAGGAATCTAGTTGACCTAGGTTCCAGTGCCGAGGCCATTTCCCTGTCTACATGCCTACAACCCCCTAGAGATTTCACCACCTTGAATCTTCAAGGGAGAACGGTTGAAGTTCTGTCTTCTGGAGTTGCTTCCTGCTGACACAGGGACTCTGACCCTGCCTGCACAAGGGGTGAAATCTCAAGATACCTTCATTTTCATGGGCCCCAGGCAATGAATTGGTGGGGCTCCTGAAGATATCTGAAAGAGAACATCACTTTGATAATGATTAGACTCTGGAGGAAAAGGTCTTTTCTGATCCAGTAAGGACAGAGTTGTTTGCTGTCTTAGAAAACATGGGAGTTAAAGCAACAGCATACCATTCCTAGTATAAAAATGGAAAGGAATAACTGTTTCATCCATGGTTGATAGAAAAGGACCTCCTGTGTCCAGATTTTCTCGTGGACATAGAAACACCGAAGAACCTCTCTGGTTTTCTCAGTACAGATGGAAAAAGATTCTGCCCACCCACTGAAGCTATCACTAAAAACTAATAGATATTTATACCTTGAACATTTGAGCATTTGATCATTTGCATGACATCAAGCTGCCAATCCACCTCTGCATAAGTTCCTCGATGCTGAACAGGTGCTAAGAAAGAAGGCCCACATTTTTCACTAGGTTCATTAATGGCACAGAAAGCACAGTTCTGACTTACTTCCCTTACTGTTTCATTTCAATCCGTTCAATAGTTTACCATTTTAGTCTAGGGGTCCGTAATTTTCAACTTCTCTCTGGAAACCTCATTCCAATGCCTATCTATTACTTCTGCAGATTGCTCTGGTTTAGAGGATGTGCTCTCTAAATGAGGAGTTAATCCCATGATGGAACAAGAATTGAGAACTGTTAAAAAAATCTCTCTTCTTTCCAAATGACTATAAACATTAACTAAGAAAGAATACTTAGAACCATTTTAGGTGTCTACTCTCAGCACATTAGCCAATTGTCTGTCTGGGGGAAGCAACTGATCCTGATCTTT
The DNA here is from genome assembly GCF_027595985.1 of Sorex araneus. Lineage (NCBI taxonomy): Eukaryota > Metazoa > Chordata > Mammalia > Eulipotyphla > Soricidae > Sorex > Sorex araneus. The sequence continues at coordinate 140,506,748 of NC_073313.1, read as the reverse complement.
AAGCTGAGGTTATCCTGGGAAAGCTCTGGCTTCCGATACCCTGGGCAGGCTAGTGACAGCATGTACAACATTGAATTCCTATGTATGCTAGGCTGCTTTTCTACAATCAGTAAAGCAAGTTTTATCTAAATTTCCTAAAGGGGGTATCTCTTAAACCAAGATTAGAATGCACTTCTTCAATCACCTCTGTAGAATTAGAATCAGGTTCTTAACAAAAAGCAAGCTACAGAAACAAGGATTTCTCTCTACCTTCATTAGAAATTTGCCAGATGACTTAAGAAACCTGGCTTGTTCTTTTGCATAAACACAGCAAGATTAGAGAACTCTCCATTTGTGGTACCCATTATTAACTGAAAAGTCCTGGTGTTGGCTAAAGACAGGGGGCACACACCAATAACAGCATTGATCTTATCTGGCACCTCAGAGTTACCCGGGCCTGGCCATAAGATGTCCCACAATGATCTGGACAAGGCCTCGTGGCCTCGACCCTTTAGTTTGAATTAGATGTGGCCTCAGGCCTCTCACCTACCTTAGGAGTGTCCTGGAACAGAGGAAACCATCCCATCCCATTTCACGGCTGGGAGAGGTCCTGGTTTACGTGTTGTTTTTTTTTTTTGGTTGTTTGTTTTTTTGATGCTGACAGTAGGCCCAGGCTCTCTTAGTCATTGCAGATTCCCAGATTCCTGGTTCTTCATAGCAGAGATAATTTCCAGGCTTTCCTTGATCTGCCCTGCCTCTAGGGTCCCTCTGAGCTGTGTAGGTTCTTCAAACAGTACCATACCTGTTTAATACCTGCTCCTGTCATTTAGACCAATCCCTTGACTGTTTCCCTCGAAGAGGGCTTTGGGGTCCCATAACTGGTTTTTCCTGTCTGTGTGAAGGGTAGACCCTATTTCAGAGAGAAAAGACTTTTATCTGGATTTATGCAAACCAACATAGTACCATGAAGCATTAAACACATACTGAAGGTACAAAGAAGACAAAAGCAAGCCTCTCACTTTACTCACAGTGAGATGTAATATACCCATTTGCTGTGGTTCCTAGTCAAAAGAAGCTAAATCTGTACCGATAACGGATACAATTTAGCATCATGTTTAAACCTTGCCTTCCCATTATCTGAGAGCACTGTACTAGGAGTCCAGTATACAGTTTAACTTCTCTGATTCACTTAATCCCATGTTGAAAAACTTTGATTTCCTTTGCTTATAAATGGATAAACATGGAGAGTATCATGCTAACTGAAATGAGTCAGAAAGAGAGGGACAGACATAGAGGGACTGCACTCATTTGTGGAGTGTAGGGTAGCATCACATGAGGCTGACACTCAAGGACAGTAGATGCTAGGGCCAGGGGGATTGCCCCATAGCTGGAAGACTGCTTCATGAGCTTCATGAGGGGAGAAGGCAGATGGAATAGAGAAGGGATCACTAAGAAAATGATGGCTGGAGGAACCAGTTGGGATGGGAGATGCGTGCTGAAAGTAGATAATGGGCCAAACATGATGACCTCTCAGTGTCTGTTATAAGCCATGATGCACAAAAGTATATATAGAGAGAGTATGAGGAATACTGTCTGCCATAGAGGCAGGGGGAGGGTGGGAAAGGGGGGTTATACTCGGGATATTGGTGGTGGGGAATGTGCACTGGTGGAGGGATGGATGTTTGATCATTGTGAGATTGTAAACCAAACATGAAAGCTTGTAACTATCTCACGGTGATTCAATAAAATTTTAAGAATTAAAAAAAAAACAGCACTTAGACAAATGTAATGAAAATACTTAAGACTGAATTCTGGTCCCACCTTTTGATAGATCCGTGATTTTAAATTAAAGATACTTGACTATTTAAAAAAGAAAAATCTTGATTTCCTGCAGCCTTTTGAAGAATTCAATTCTCTAAGAGCACTGTAACAGGAGTCCAGACACTGTTCAATATTTTTTTCTGTAGAGCTTACCAAAATATTACTAGAACAATCTGCATATGTAATGTAGAGAGTTTCTTATAACAATACAGTTTAATCAGTTCCTTTCCTTAAAACACAACCTCAAACCTTCTGCGTATTCCTTAACATTCATTCTGTCCTGTAACTTTCCTTCATCCTATTTCAAAACCAACTTCAGTTTAACAGGATTCCTTTCCTTTTTCCCACTGGTGATATCTCCATGCAATAACTTTCTGACTTACGACATACATCTATTAGTACAACATGATCTCCCAATTAGACACAAGCTATCAATCATCTCATTTAACACGAGAAACCTGTACTCTAGTGCTTTTTCAAAAGCATTAGATCAGTTCTGTAGATATTCAAAAGACCTTAAAATGCTCACAATTAAAGTTCTTACAATGTATATTCACTGGGCAAAAGATCACTTCACATTAGAAATTAACTAGGAGACCTCTTTAGAATTCTGATGCCTAGGTAAACAGACATAAAAGTATTAAACACTCATAGATTACCATGAAACAATCAGGATTTCACACTTGTCTGAAGGTGGGGAATAGGTTGATACCTGGTGTCAAAGCTTTGCATGAAATAAAGTTATCATAAAAGTTATCATAAATGCATGCATTTTTCACATACTGAATGGACTAACAATACAGTCAGAAATATTTGTCTAGTTATTTTCCCAGGTTTCCCATGAAATTCTCCCTTCTCAAAAACTGTTACAGCAGGCTGACATCTGAGATTAACCCATTTTATAACTCTTTACTTAGTAGTTCGAGAAATGTTAGGTACCAAAATTCTCGGCGATTAAATAGAGCACTGGTAGGATAAGTTTTGCAACCAATTTTACAACTTTAGAAACTCATGTTCTAAACTAAACCATTACTCTTTGAACCAGTGTCATAATTATTTCAACTCACAAGATTTTCTGGGTCAAATATTCTAATCCATTACAGATACAAATATGTACATTGCCATAACAGCATAAGACCTTTGAACCATCAATTTTTATGAAGCCCAAGAAACCTTTTTTTTTAACTTTATTTCAATAGTTCTTGAACCTTAGTTATTTCTTAGTTATATCTACTTTCGGCACATACCTCCCATCACGACCGATTCCTCCAGCCATGATTTTCTGAGTGATCCCTTCTCTTTTCCATCTGCCTTCTCCCCTACACTCACGAAGCAGGCTTCAGTAGATACAAGGGCCAGGAGTATTGCCTCATAGCTGAACTATCCATTTTTATGAAACCTGAGAAACCTTTTGTTTTACTTAATTTCTATAGTTCTTGTACCTTAGTTATTTCAAATCCTGAGCTTTCTACACCAGATACAACCATGCTTTCAGACACAGAAAGAGGCCCTTAGTTTTTAACCAAACTTTGATATAAGCATAAGAAAACATTTGAACTGCCAATGTTCTTTTGCTGTCTTCTATGTCTCTGTTATTTGTAAAGCAACCCTAAATTCTCATTAAGCTTATCTTTGCCATGTCTCACAAAGCTCTTGTCACTCTGCTGCTTTTGTTTCTAGCTTCCGGCCCTTTCTATTTTTTTAAATTTATTTTATTGAATCACCATGTGGAAAGTTACAAAGTTCTCAGGCTTATGTCTCAGTTATACAATACTCAAACACCCATCCCTTAACCCGTGCCCACACTCCACCACCAAAGACCACAGTCTACCTCCCAACACCCGTCCCCCCACCCCCATCCCCACCTGTGTAATTGATAAATTTCACTTCATTTTCTCTTTACCTTGATTACTTTCCATAGTTCAGTGCAACACTCACTATTATTGGAGTCTTCCTCCAAGAAAGACAGCCCTGCTGCCAATGAAGCATTTAATAATTAGTTTTCCATAGCTGAGACTGGAGAGATAGTCTGACTGTGGGGGGAAACTCCAAACAATAATACTGAGTTTTTTTATTGAAATATTGAAGGTAATCAAAGTAGCAGCCATTTCTCTGGACTGTAAACTAAGCTACAGGCCCACGCCGGCCGACGAGAGGAAATATTCTCCTTTCTCAGTTCCTTCCCCTTTTCTGGGAGAAACGCGGTGTGGCGTCCACCATATTATGAGGTCTATTAAGCAGGGACGAACTTAGAGACGCAGGAAGGGGAGGGAAAAATTATATACATGGAACAGCAGGACACTTGGGGAGTCTCGGGCCGATACCAGCGCATGCTCCGCTGAGAATCGACCTGGATGACCACACTTTTGTGAGGCAGCGTTGCTGCAGATCAACCAGAATCCTGAGGAACTACTTTTGGTCCCGGCCCTTTCTAAATACAGGTTCTGGAGCTGAGGGAACTTCAGGGAATCAAGATTAACTGTTAACTTTTCCCGTAAGATCTAGATTGAGAATTTCCTTTTCTTAAACCTTTTCAATTGCTGGGTTGCATACTTCTGGTTTCATCAAACCTGGCTCTAACAGACAGTCAACGATCTGACTACAAACAGTTGATCATATGATCTTGCATTTTCCTGCCTCCTCTGCTTTGATAATCCCTTTTCTTTTTCTTCCTGCAAAAAGATCGAACTGCAAGAAGGTCTGGTAATGCCAAACTTCCATGCACTGGCCATCTTTCCCTGTGCCTTAGCTTGTCCTCAGGCCACGCCACGTGGTGTTACAGAGGTCAACAAGATGCTCCTTATTTCAACTACCGAGTTGGAAGCCCCTCAATAAGCAACCTAAAGGAGAATCTTTGGGTATCGATGTAGAATTTCTCATATTGCCTGAGTGCCGGCAATGACTTATGAAAAAGGATGGTCCCTTGGCAAAACTCTGTCTGTCTTAGCTTGCTACATCTTCCTGGCCTTTTCCTGGCTTGTTGCCTTCCTCGGGCTTTTTATCTGCCTTTTGCACCTTTTTCCCCTCTGCCTTACTTGGCCTAGAGCTGAACCTGCTGACTACATCCATTAGAACTTCAGTTGAACCCTAGCTGATCAAGACTGTGTGGGGAAAGGATTCCTGCCTGGGAGCTGATCCCACTTAAGTTTCCCTGAATCTTCTCAAACATGAAAGCTTTGTAACGGTGTCTCACGGTGATTTAATTAAAAATATTGAGAATAAAAATTTGTATTTTTTTTCTGAAAGGAAAGAAAAAGATATAATCAAACCTGCCTGGAAAACTCTGAAGAGAATCTCTGCACGCCCACCACACCCCCAACCCCACCACATAAGTTGAACGAAGTAGCCGCCCTAATTTACATCAGTAACACAACCCTAGCAGTTGCCAAGCAAGATAACATAATTATTGGGTCCAGGAACCATTTACCTGCCTGCCATACGTTCCTCCCTCTCTCCGGTGCTCACTTCCTCCTCCATCACCTGGGTATGCCATCCCCCTCCCCGTAGGTCCAACAGATCAGTTGGGACACTGGTGTTGGTGTCCATGGTGGCAGGGAGAAGGAGGGACATGGATTCCCAGGAGCTGGTCATGTAGTGGAAGCAAGCGCAATGGAGCCCAGAGCTCAGCAGGCTCTTCACACTATTGTAGGATGACATTGCTTTGTCTTTTCTGCCTTGCAGCAGGGAGCTTAGGTTTCTTTGGGTTACTCCCATCCCAATTGTGATCCCATTCCTCTGTGTTTATTTGTAACATCTTTCTTTGTGCTCTGTTGACTTTTAAATACTGTTTTTTCTTATCCTTAAGTCCTTTGCACAGTTTATTCAGAGCAATGCCCTATTTTGTATGGGCACAGGAAGACAGTAAATGCTATGCTTTTGTAACTTGGGAGTGAATTGACACTCAGTGATATTTACTTCCTGGGCTTCTGTCCTCTCAAGGTAAGCCTCAGTTGCCCTTACTTCATATCCCCTCAAAAAAGGGGTCCTGACGAGGACAAGCAGTGAGCTAGGTGCTACCCTGGCATCGAGATGGGCCTGGACAAGTTGTGTAATGCTTAACTAAAAGTTCAGAGCACGGTCATGGACAAATTTTCTGTCATGATCCAGAAAGTAATAACTAGATCGGGACCCTGCTAGGGTTAGGAATGATTCATCTGGCCTGAGAACTGTAGTCTGACTCTGTAGCAAGATGTTCCCAGGAGAGCTGCCCTACAAGCCTCAATGTATCTCTCACTGTATCTATACAAAAATTACTGATATTCGAATGTTAATTAAGATGCTAGGAGAAAAGGAAGACCCCTAAGGGGTGTTTCTGCCCTGGAGCCTGATGGGCAGACAGGAAGGACTGCTTTATTTATTTATTTTTTTTGCTTTTTGGGTCACACCCAGAAATGCACAGGGGTTACTCTTGGCTCTGCACTGAGGAATTACTCCTGTCAGTGCTCAGGGGACCATATGGGATGCTGGGAATCGAACCCGGGTCAGCCGCGTGCAAGGCAAACGCCCTACCCTCTGTATATCATCACTCAATCCCTGAGGAAGGGCTTTCTTATGTTCATTTTGCTAGCAGACTGGGTGTAGCATGGGCGCAGAGGGTGGGGTGGAGAGACAGTGGGAGAGAGGCAGAAAAAGAGAGTCAGGGTGTTGTCGGGAGAGAAGCTGCCAGAGTCAGAATCCAGAGGTCAGAGTCAGAGAGAATCCGGAGAGCGGGGATCGAGGAATGAGGGGCTAGGAAGGAAGAGTGTGTAAGATGGGAGAGATGAGCGATTGAATAAACGGCAACTAGTCAGCAACCAGCTTGGTCCTCGCGTTCTTCCCTCGCTTGCCAATCGCCAACAGTCATCCCGATCCAGTCCATACTCTGCCGCTCGACACAGCGGCTCGAGAGCACTGAACGCAGGCAGTGAGAGAGGCGCCCGGAGTGCCCATGAACACACGTACTGCGAGCGTGTTTTTTTACACTCTACCACTGTGAATAGGGTCTAAGGGGAAGGCACAGAGGGCACAGCGAATTAGGAGAAGGGTCTGACAGACCGCATCATTCCTGCTAGGGCCCGGGTGTATAGTGTTCCTCGCTAAGAGTCACTGCCTGTCACTTATTTCCCCCTGCAACAGACGGACTCGGCATAGAGTCCTAGCCTGCTGTGTGTTTGTTTACAGCAGCATCATAATGCAGCAAGACGGTCTGAATATGGAAGATAAGGACTGTGTGCTCAGAGGAGGGACAGGAGGATGGCCAAAGCAGAACACTCTGTTCAGACCCTCCAGCATCACCATTCAACTCACCAACTTCTCCACTTCCTCACCCTAGCAATCACCTTCTCCCCATCTCCAGTGCAGATCGTGTGTGTGTGTGTGTGTGTGTGTGTGTTTGTGTGTGTGTGTTCTGCTCTTATCGCAAGAATGGCTTCCATACATGGATTGGTTGGACAAAATCCCCAGGTGTTTGGAAAGTTTCATCGAACTTTCTCAGACAGTAGCGTGCTAGGAGATACCACTGTTGGGTGAGGGTCGAAACTCAAGCTTCAGCAGTCAAACCTGACTTTTCAGTTGGGGAGTTTTTACTGAAAGAGTTAATCCCCAAGGGGCTGGAGTGATAGCATAGCGGGTAGGGCGTTTGCCTTGCACGCAGCCAACCCGGGTTCAAATCCCAGCATCCTGTAACAGACAAGTAACACCCTCAGGAAAATCCATGTCACAGGGATGTTGAACAGTATTTCCCACCGGCCATGAAATACTGTGAACCACTGTTCACGAGAACATTGCAGCCTGTCACCCATGCACACTTGCCATAGAAAATGACTGGTCCATTTCAGCCCAGGGTCGGGAGATGGGTGGCAAGCCATCTAGGACACAAAGGGTGTCAAAGGAACTACCAAGTGCTAGAACACCTGTTTCTAGCTGCCAGTGGGCAGTTTTCTCCAACTTTGGCCAGAGGCACTCGTCTCCCTTCCTGGCCTCCTGCCAAGCAACTCCTCAGGACTTTCCTTCCCCGTGCACCCCTTGTTGTTTCCTAGCACACCCGATAGTGGCTTCTGACGCCACCCCCTCTACTGAAACCAAGGAGGGAGAACTCACAGGATATGGCACCGAGTGCCAAGAGCAAGAGCTACAGGGGAGGAGGGCGACCCTCCAGGCCCTGGGTGAGGTGCTCCTAAGCGCAGGGTCACCAGAGGAAGAAAAGACCTCCACCGAGAGGACAGGACCCGGGATGAGGTCCGATGGGATTGGGCGTCGGGGTGGCGGTTGAATTCAATTAAGCCCTTTTGCCACCTGCCAAAGCACGGATGCGAGAAAGGCTGCAGACAGCCAGTCCTGGAGAGATCCAAGTGCTTCTGACACAAAGGCGGGGTGAGGCGGGAACAGTAGGCCCTGTGAGGGACTTTGGGAGGAGGGAATGGAGTCTGGAACGGGGTCCTGAGTTCCTAGGGAAGAGGGGAGGGAACAATAGTGAGGAATGGGAAGCCTGAAACACTCCCACCCCCACCCCCACCCCCAGGGGGCAGCAGTTAGAAGAGAACATGGAGCAGTCCTCCATGTAGGGAGAAGGAAGAGATGTTCCCGAGGCCAGGTGAGCGCACACAGAAGCCAGACCCAGGCATGGCAGGGCTTTCTGACTGCAGGGCTTCTGCTCAGGGGCAAGGCCCGAGTACCCACGGGGAACAGGTCGACTGCAGAATGCCAGAGGCGCTGACCTGGAGAGCCTCTGAAATGAAGCAGATCCCCGTCCTGACCTAGAGAGAGGACAGACAACGGAACGTGAGAGGCACTTTTATTTCATACGGATAAGCAAGAGGAGCCCGTGATCAAGCAGCTGGAAATGAAGGTGATCAGCTTGTCCGTAGCTCCCGCGCTCCAAACGCACAGGCTGCTTCTCTGGTAGGAAGACGGCCATTCAACCTGAGAAACAGAGCACAGTCAGAAAAGGGCCTCAAGACAGGGCCAGCCCACAGCCCTCCCAACAGCCAGCACTTTGGGAAGCTGTGTGGGGTGTGCAACACTCACTGGAAAGGGCCTGGAACTTGTAGCTCAGGGACTTCAAGAGGGCTGAAACAGAGAGGCATTAGCAGGTGATCCAGACACAGGGAGATAAATGAAAACTGTCCCCTAGGCACCTCTTCCCTCCTCCCGCTTCCCCAGCGAATCATCTAAGCCCCTCAAACTCCCTCCAGCCCTCACCAGGGAGCTCAGGCACTCACCCATCACTCCCATTCAATGTTTTCTAAATGGCTACAAAAATATACCCAGGCTCTCATGCTCTGGGCCTATCAGACCCATTCGGGACCTGGCAAACAAACACGTAAGGGCCGTAGGAAGCCACAGCAGGGAGTACTGAAAGGAAGATTGGGGGAATAGAGGGAATAGACGAGATATCTCCAAAGTATCCTAAGACAAGGACAGCTGTAGACTTTTTGGATCAAGTGTAGACATAGGTCTGAGAACAATTTTCTCTCTATATATGCACAATGAGCTGTCAAGGCAACAAACTAAAGGAAGCATGAAAGACAGACAAGCACAGACAGAAAAATAGGGGGAGGGAGGGAGGGAGGGAGGGAGGGAGGGAGGGAGGGAAGGAGGGAGGGAAGGAAGGAGGGAGGGAGGGAGGGAGGGAGGGAGGGAGGGAGGGAGGGAGGGAGGGAGGAGGGAGGGAGGGAGGGAGGGAGGGAAGTGGGAAACCAGAAAAGTGATCCGAGTCCAGGCCGGCTGGGTTCTCCTGCACTGCTGGACGCCTACACGTGCAGTCCACCCACACCGCACTCCACCCTTGCTTCTGCACTAAGAAGCCGCTGTCTGCGTCCGCCCCCGGTTGTGAGTCTGCCCCAGCCAGAGATTCTTCATACCAATTTGATCCTTAAGGTTGGTTATTTCCTCCTTTAGAACAACACACTTCTCGGCAGACATGTGGGAAAAGAAAAAAAAATGAGTTCATTCTGGCCTCCTCTTTCCTCCTGCCTGCTCCCCCACCCCACCAGCCCTACAACCCAAAGCCAGTGGCTGTATTGGCATCCCTCGTGGGAAGGAGGTGTCTCTGCATGCCGGAGGATGTGAACGGGGAGAGGGGAGGCGGCAAGGTGTGTCACTTTGGCCTGGACTCGGACCTTCCCCCCACCCCCAATCTGGTGTGGGCCTGCATATCCAGGAGTCAGCGGAAGCATTACCTGAGAGCAACCCTGTCCTCCAGGGAGTTGCTGCTGTCTTCCCTGTCTCGAGGGACGGTCAGGTGGTTCCTGGTCACCTGAAAGAGAAACACAGACTCCAGTCTCCAAGTCCCAGAGAGGGGTGAGAAGAGCCTACCACAGTCCGCCATGAGGCAGGACCTGGCTCTGTGGACAACGAGTTGTCCCTGCTCTGTACAGAAGCTCCAACCTTTTCCCAGGGCCCAGCCCCTGCAGCCATGGTCCACAATGACTGTGGCTGTGCGTCAGTCACCCACACAGCTGCAGCCACAGCCCACCTCTGTGACAAGCTATGTAGCCCGGCAAATGCCCGGAAAGTTCCACTGAACATCCACACCCCGGTTGCAGCTTAGGGTGCTCCTACAAACCAGCCCCGCCACGCAACCCTGGAAGAAGTTGAAGTGGCTTCATGTCAGCCCTGTCAGCATCTCTTTTCCTGCAGGTAAAGCTGCCTGGTTAGGCAGGGAGGCTTGGAGAGGAGAGGCTGGGTCTCCAGCAGTGACCGAACCAGTGTTCTCTCCTCAGCCCCTTCCCAAACCTCCCCAGCCAGACCCACCGAAACTCACTTGAACGTGCAGGCCCTCTGGATGAGGCATATCCCTGGTCTGAGGCCAAAGGCAGAGAGATTCCTGAAACTCGGAGGCCTCTAAGGTCACGGTTGCCGCCACTGCTGCGTTCTCTACGATACACACTCTGAGAAGATGGTCCTGGTCTGTGTGTTGGAAGCTAAAACAAAAATTTCCCACCGAGTAAGAATAGAAAACGGTGTGACTCGGCACACGCACGTGTGTTTGACAGGGGCTGTGTCCAACCCTGGAATAAGACAGGGAATCCCGAGGGAAGACACGGAGGGAATTCCCTAGCACATTATCCCTCAGCCAGTCCCCGGGTCAGGCTAGGTGGCAGGGCTGATCGAGGGAGAAGACAGCGACGGGAGAAAGCCCAGGGCCCCTATAAGGCAGGCTCGGGTAAGTGCCAGGAGGTAGGAATCAGAAGTCCATGAACGCAAACACCGAAGCTTGGGGCCCCGACTTCTCTGGGGGCGCGGGGGAGGGGGGGCGTGAGCCAGATCAGCGACCAGCCCTCCCGGTACAGCGGAGGAGGCAGGAAACCTCCAAACTTGTCAGGTTGGAGAACGATGGTGCCATCGTAAAGGGTGCTGGCTTCACTTGTGTCTCTAACCTAACAACCCGTATCCGGCATCCTGAGTGATCACAGGCATCCAATGTCACCCCCTCCCCTCCCAGGATAGAACAGAGGGCGCATGAGAAAAGAGAAGGGGTGTGTGGTGAGGAAAGGAGAGGGTGGGCAAGGAGGAGGTGGCCTACCCACCTTCTGGTCCTTGGTGACTGGATTTCTATTTGCATCGTTGTCTTCTCCGGTCACCTGCTCACGCTCCCTGGGCTTCCTGGCCACACATTTCTTCCCAACGGCACCAGTGGGCTTGGGCCGTTTCGTTGGCTGAGGCACCTGGGGAAGCCTCTTGGCCGACCCAAGCAGGGGCACACCAGCGATTGGTGGGAAGCTGGCAGGTTCCGGAGGAACTGCCGAGACTCTCTGGCCCCAGGAAGGAAAGATTCTCCCCAGCGCCACTTTGGAGGGACTCACAAGGTGCTTCCTGTCTTGGAGCTCTTTCTTCTTCCTAGCCCCTGGCGGGCTGCGTGTAGGACAAGCTCCAGAGCAGCTGGGCCTGCCCCGCCCCTTTCCCCAAACCGTACCAGCCACGTGCTTGGCGGGAGAGGTCTCCCGACGTGCAGCAGCCTGCCCCCCCACCGCCATGGGGGCTCCTCGGGCAGCGTAGGGCACCGAGGATCCTGACATGTAACACAGACTCTCCCCACCAACGAAACCTGAGGCTGGGGCCGAGTCTCCGGCATTCTCAGGGCTACTGGCGCTGGCTGCATCCACCTCTTTTGTGTATATACGCATTCTCACCATCTGCAGCTCACTGACGTCATCGGATGACTCGGTGTCAGAAGGCAGCGTGCCCAGGCCTTCTGCAGTGGGCCACCGCCAATCCCCGGAGACACTCAACCTACCCCTGGAGCCTCTCTCAGGGACCCGCCAGGCTCGCCCTCTCTCGGGCCCACTGACGCGGAGGGGGGCAACTGACGCCTTCGGCACTTCTACACGGCTCAGTATGCGCGCACCTCTAGCACGGGCCACCCAACGGGAGGGCACTTCGACCGAGCAGCTCTGTGGGGGCGAGAAACTACGGACGCCATAGGCATCCCGGTCAAGCAGCTGCTGTATGACGGTGGTCGCAGACTCTTGAGAAAAGAGGGCCGCAGGGGCCGAAGGGTCACCTTTGCCGTCCTGGTTGTCGTTGTAGTCGTCGTCGCCTCCCCCGCCGCCGCCACCGTCATCTTCGATGGCAGTGCTAGGACGTTCTTCTCTTCCCCAAAGCACTGCCTCCCTCGCTTCTGTCTCAAATTCATAGCCCCAGGGGCCCTGGAACCCGCCCTCACCCTGGCCACTGTGGGCCATCTCCAAGCTGAGGCCAAAACCCCGACCTCGAAGAGCTCTGGAGCCTCTTCGGAATACTCCTGTCGGTTCCTCATCCTCAGAGCTATAATAACTCACTCTGGAAAAGGGCCTCTCATCGGGGAAACTCATGTTGTGTCCAAGTCCAGGTAGCCCTGACTGGGGAGAATGCGGACAACGAGTGACACAGAGCCTCTGCACACGATTCTGAAGTCAGCCCCGCCCTCCTTTTCTCATTGGTCACGAACCATCTCCCATCAACCTTTGCGCTCCAAGTCCTAACCATTAGGAAGCCTTTGCTTTAAGGAAATGCTTTTCATTGGTCACACACTATCTCCCAGTAACCTTTGCGCACCAAGTCCTGACCAATAGATATGAGAGCCATTGCTTTGAAAAATGCTTTTCATTGGTCACTCACCGTCTTCCACCAACTTCCGCGCTCAAGTCCTAACCAATAGAATAGAGAGCCGTTGCTTTAAGGAAATGCTTTTCATTGGTCACATACCATCTCCCCATCAACCTTTGCGCTCCAAGTCCTAACCAATAGAGAGCCTTAGCTTTAAGGAAATGCTTTTCATTGGACACTCACGACCTAGAGGATGAGAAATAGAGGGCGGGGCTGACTTCAGAGCCGTGTGCAGAGGCTCTGTGTCACTCGTTGTCTGACTGCATCTGCGGGCTGCGAGTGGCACAAGGGGACCAGGGTTCACCAAAGACTTGCCTCTACCGCCAGTAAAGACTAGGGCCGCGTTCTCCCCAGTCAGGGCTACCTGGACTTGGACACAACATGAGTTTCCCCGATGAGAGGCCCTTTTCCAGAGTGAGTTATTATAGCTCTGAGGATGAGGAACCGACAGGAGTATTCCGAAGAGGCTCCAGAGCTCTTCGAGGTCGGGGTTTTGGCCTCAGCTTGGAGATGGCCCACAGTGGCCAGGGTGAGGGCGGGTTCCAGGGCCCCTGGGGCTATGAATTTGAGACAGAAGCGAGGGAGGCAGTGCTTTGGGGAAGAGAAGAACGTCCTAGCACTGCCATCGAAGATGACGGTGGCGGCGGCGGGGGAGGCGACGACGACTACAACGACAACCAGGACGGCAAAGGTGACCCTTCGGCCCCTGCGGCCCTCTTTTCTCAAGAGTCTGCGACCACCGTCATACAGCAGCTGCTTGACCGGGATGCCTATGGCGTCCGTAGTTTCTCGCCCCCACAGAGCTGCTCGGTCGAAGTGCCCTCCCGTTGGGTGGCCCGTGCTAGAGGTGCGCGCATACTGAGCCGTGTAGAAGTGCCGAAGGCGTCAGTTGCCCCCCTCCGCGTCAGTGGGCCCGAGAGAGGGCGAGCCTGGCGGGTCCCTGAGAGAGGCTCCAGGGGTAGGTTGAGTGTCTCCGGGGATTGGCGGTGGCCCACTGCAGAAGGCCTGGGCACGCTGCCTTCTGACACCGAGTCATCCGATGACGTCAGTGAGCTGCAGATGGTGAGAATGCGTATATACACAAAAGAGGTGGATGCAGCCAGCGCCAGTAGCCCTGAGAATGCCGGAGACTCGGCCCCAGCCTCAGGTTTCGTTGGTGGGGAGAGTCTGTGTTACATGTCAGGATCCTCGGTGCCCTACGCTGCCCGAGGAGCCCCCATGGCGGTGGGGGGGCAGGCTGCTGCACGTCGGGAGACCTCTCCCGCCAAGCACGTGGCTGGTACGGTTTGGGGAAAGGGGCGGGGCAGGCCCAGCTGCTCTGGAGCTTGTCCTACACGCAGCCCGCCAGGGGCTAGGAAGAAGAAAGAGCTCCAAGACAGGAAGCACCTTGTGAGTCCCTCCAAAGTGGCGCTGGGGAGAATCTTTCCTTCCTGGGGCCAGAGAGTCTCGGCAGTTCCTCCGGAACCTGCCAGCTTCCCACCAATCGCTGGTGTGCCCCTGCTTGGGTCGGCCAAGAGGCTTCCCCAGGTGCCTCAGCCAACGAAACGGCCCAAGCCCACTGGTGCCGTTGGGAAGAAATGTGTGGCCAGGAAGCCCAGGGAGCGTGAGCAGGTGACCGGAGAAGACAACGATGCAAATAGAAATCCAGTCACCAAGGACCAGAAGGTGGGTAGGCCACCTCCTCCTTGCCCACCCTCTCCTTTCCTCACCACACACCCCTTCTCTTTTCTCATGCGCCCTCTGTTCTATCCTGGGAGGGGAGGGGGTGACATTGGATGCCTGTGATCACTCAGGATGCCGGATACGGGTTGTTAGGTTAGAGACACAAGTGAAGCCAGCACCCTTTACGATGGCACCATCGTTCTCCAACCTGACAAGTTTGGAGGTTTCCTGCCTCCTCCGCTGTACCGGGAGGGCTGGTCGCTGATCTGGCTCACGCCCCCCCTCCCCCGCGCCCCCAGAGAAGTCGGGGCCCCAAGCTTCGGTGTTTGCGTTCATGGACTTCTGATTCCTACCTCCTGGCACTTACCCGAGCCTGCCTTATAGGGGCCCTGGGCTTTCTCCCGTCGCTGTCTTCTCCCTCGATCAGCCCTGCCACCTAGCCTGACCCGGGGACTGGCTGAGGGATAATGTGCTAGGGAATTCCCTCCGTGTCTTCCCTCGGGATTCCCTGTCTTATTCCAGGGTTGGACACAGCCCCTGTCAAACACACGTGCGTGTGCCGAGTCACACCGTTTTCTATTCTTACTCGGTGGGAAATTTTTGTTTTAGCTTCCAACACACAGACCAGGACCATCTTCTCAGAGTGTGTATCGTAGAGAACGCAGCAGTGGCGGCAACCGTGACCTTAGAGGCCTCCGAGTTTCAGGAATCTCTCTGCCTTTGGCCTCAGACCAGGGATATGCCTCATCCAGAGGGCCTGCACGTTCAAGTGAGTTTCGGTGGGTCTGGCTGGGGAGGTTTGGGAAGGGGCTGAGGAGAGAACACTGGTTCGGTCACTGCTGGAGACCCAGCCTCTCCTCTCCAAGCCTCCCTGCCTAACCAGGCAGCTTTACCTGCAGGAAAAGAGATGCTGACAGGGCTGACATGAAGCCACTTCAACTTCTTCCAGGGTTGCGTGGCGGGGCTGGTTTGTAGGAGCACCCTAAGCTGCAACCGGGGTGTGGATGTTCAGTGGAACTTTCCGGGCATTTGCCGGGCTACATAGCTTGTCACAGAGGTGGGCTGTGGCTGCAGCTGTGTGGGTGACTGACGCACAGCCACAGTCATTGTGGACCATGGCTGCAGGGGCTGGGCCCTGGGAAAAGGTTGGAGCTTCTGTACAGAGCAGGGACAACTCGTTGTCCACAGAGCCAGGTCCTGCCTCATGGCGGACTGTGGTAGGCTCTTCTCACCCCTCTCTGGGACTTGGAGACTGGAGTCTGTGTTTCTCTTTCAGGTGACCAGGAACCACCTGACCGTCCCTCGAGACAGGGAAGACAGCAGCAACTCCCTGGAGGACAGGGTTGCTCTCAGGTAATGCTTCCGCTGACTCCTGGATATGCAGGCCCACACCAGATTGGGGGTGGGGGGAAGGTCCGAGTCCAGGCCAAAGTGACACACCTTGCCGCCTCCCCTCTCCCCGTTCACATCCTCCGGCATGCAGAGACACCTCCTTCCCACGAGGGATGCCAATACAGCCACTGGCTTTGGGTTGTAGGGCTGGTGGGGTGGGGGAGCAGGCAGGAGGAAAGAGGAGGCCAGAATGAACTCATTTTTTTTTCTTTTCCCACATGTCTGCCGAGAAGTGTGTTGTTCTAAAGGAGGAAATAACCAACCTTAAGGATCAAATTGGTATGAAGAATCTCTGGCTGGGGCAGACTCACAACCGGGGGCGGACGCAGACAGCGGCTTCTTAGTGCAGAAGCAAGGGTGGAGTGCGGTGTGGGTGGACTGCACGTGTAGGCGTCCAGCAGTGCAGGAGAACCCAGCCGGCCTGGACTCGGATCACTTTTCTGGTTTCCCACTTCCCTCCCTCCCTCCCTCCCTCCCTCCCTCCCTCCCTCCCTCCCTCCCTCCCTCCCTCCCTCCCTCCCTCCTTCCTTCCCTCCCTCCTTCCCTCCCTCCCTCCCTCCCTCCCTCCCTCCCTCCCTCCCCCTATTTTTCTGTCTGTGCTTGTCTGTCTTTCATGCTTCCTTTAGTTTGTTGCCTTGACAGCTCATTGTGCATATATAGAGAGAAAATTGTTCTCAGACCTATGTCTACACTTGATCCAAAAAGTCTACAGCTGTCCTTGTCTTAGGATACTTTGGAGATATCTCGTCTATTCCCTCTATTCCCCCAATCTTCCTTTCAGTACTCCCTGCTGTGGCTTCCTACGGCCCTTACGTGTTTGTTTGCCAGGTCCCGAATGGGTCTGATAGGCCCAGAGCATGAGAGCCTGGGTATATTTTTGTAGCCATTTAGAAAACATTGAATGGGAGTGATGGGTGAGTGCCTGAGCTCCCTGGTGAGGGCTGGAGGGAGTTTGAGGGGCTTAGATGATTCGCTGGGGAAGCGGGAGGAGGGAAGAGGTGCCTAGGGGACAGTTTTCATTTATCTCCCTGTGTCTGGATCACCTGCTAATGCCTCTCTGTTTCAGCCCTCTTGAAGTCCCTGAGCTACAAGTTCCAGGCCCTTTCCAGTGAGTGTTGCACACCCCACACAGCTTCCCAAAGTGCTGGCTGTTGGGAGGGCTGTGGGCTGGCCCTGTCTTGAGGCCCTTTTCTGACTGTGCTCTGTTTCTCAGGTTGAATGGCCGTCTTCCTACCAGAGAAGCAGCCTGTGCGTTTGGAGCGCGGGAGCTACGGACAAGCTGATCACCTTCATTTCCAGCTGCTTGATCACGGGCTCCTCTTGCTTATCCGTATGAAATAAAAGTGCCTCTCACGTTCCGTTGTCTGTCCTCTCTCTAGGTCAGGACGGGGATCTGCTTCATTTCAGAGGCTCTCCAGGTCAGCGCCTCTGGCATTCTGCAGTCGACCTGTTCCCCGTGGGTACTCGGGCCTTGCCCCTGAGCAGAAGCCCTGCAGTCAGAAAGCCCTGCCATGCCTGGGTCTGGCTTCTGTGTGCGCTCACCTGGCCTCGGGAACATCTCTTCCTTCTCCCTACATGGAGGACTGCTCCATGTTCTCTTCTAACTGCTGCCCCCTGGGGGTGGGGGTGGGGGTGGGAGTGTTTCAGGCTTCCCATTCCTCACTATTGTTCCCTCCCCTCTTCCCTAGGAACTCAGGACCCCGTTCCAGACTCCATTCCCTCCTCCCAAAGTCCCTCACAGGGCCTACTGTTCCCGCCTCACCCCGCCTTTGTGTCAGAAGCACTTGGATCTCTCCAGGACTGGCTGTCTGCAGCCTTTCTCGCATCCGTGCTTTGGCAGGTGGCAAAAGGGCTTAATTGAATTCAACCGCCACCCCGACGCCCAATCCCATCGGACCTCATCCCGGGTCCTGTCCTCTCGGTGGAGGTCTTTTCTTCCTCTGGTGACCCTGCGCTTAGGAGCACCTCACCCAGGGCCTGGAGGGTCGCCCTCCTCCCCTGTAGCTCTTGCTCTTGGCACTCGGTGCCATATCCTGTGAGTTCTCCCTCCTTGGTTTCAGTAGAGGGGGTGGCGTCAGAAGCCACTATCGGGTGTGCTAGGAAACAACAAGGGGTGCACGGGGAAGGAAAGTCCTGAGGAGTTGCTTGGCAGGAGGCCAGGAAGGGAGACGAGTGCCTCTGGCCAAAGTTGGAGAAAACTGCCCACTGGCAGCTAGAAACAGGTGTTCTAGCACTTGGTAGTTCCTTTGACACCCTTTGTGTCCTAGATGGCTTGCCACCCATCTCCCGACCCTGGGCTGAAATGGACCAGTCATTTTCTATGGCAAGTGTGCATGGGTGACAGGCTGCAATGTTCTCGTGAACAGTGGTTCACAGTATTTCATGGCCGGTGGGAAATACTGTTCAACATCCCTGTGACATGGATTTTCCTGAGGGTGTTACTTGTCTGTTACAGGATGCTGGGATTTGAACCCGGGTTGGCTGCGTGCAAGGCAAACGCCCTACCCGCTATGCTATCACTCCAGCCCCTTGGGGATTAACTCTTTCAGTAAAAACTCCCCAACTGAAAAGTCAGGTTTGACTGCTGAAGCTTGAGTTTCGACCCTCACCCAACAGTGGTATCTCCTAGCACGCTACTGTCTGAGAAAGTTCGATGAAACTTTCCAAACACCTGGGGATTTTGTCCAACCAATCCATGTATGGAAGCCATTCTTGCGATAAGAGCAGAACACACACACACAAACACACACACACACACACACACACGATCTGCACTGGAGATGGGGAGAAGGTGATTGCTAGGGTGAGGAAGTGGAGAAGTTGGTGAGTTGAATGGTGATGCTGGAGGGTCTGAACAGAGTGTTCTGCTTTGGCCATCCTCCTGTCCCTCCTCTGAGCACACAGTCCTTATCTTCCATATTCAGACCGTCTTGCTGCATTATGATGCTGCTGTAAACAAACACACAGCAGGCTAGGACTCTATGCCGAGTCCGTCTGTTGCAGGGGGAAATAAGTGACAGGCAGTGACTCTTAGCGAGGAACACTATACACCCGGGCCCTAGCAGGAATGATGCGGTCTGTCAGACCCTTCTCCTAATTCGCTGTGCCCTCTGTGCCTTCCCCTTAGACCCTATTCACAGTGGTAGAGTGTAAAAAAACACGCTCGCAGTACGTGTGTTCATGGGCACTCCGGGCGCCTCTCTCACTGCCTGCGTTCAGTGCTCTCGAGCCGCTGTGTCGAGCGGCAGAGTATGGACTGGATCGGGATGACTGTTGGCGATTGGCAAGCGAGGGAAGAACGCGAGGACCAAGCTGGTTGCTGACTAGTTGCCGTTTATTCAATCGCTCATCTCTCCCATCTTACACACTCTTCCTTCCTAGCCCCTCATTCCTCGATCCCCGCTCTCCGGATTCTCTCTGACTCTGACCTCTGGATTCTGACTCTGGCAGCTTCTCTCCCGACAACACCCTGACTCTCTTTTTCTGCCTCTCTCCCACTGTCTCTCCACCCCACCCTCTGCGCCCATGCTACACCCAGTCTGCTAGCAAAATGAACATAAGAAAGCCCTTCCTCAGGGATTGAGTGATGATATACAGAGGGTAGGGCGTTTGCCTTGCACGCGGCTGACCCGGGTTCGATTCCCAGCATCCCATATGGTCCCCTGAGCACTGACAGGAGTAATTCCTCAGTGCAGAGCCAAGAGTAACCCCTGTGCATTTCTGGGTGTGACCCAAAAAGCAAAAAAAATAAATAAATAAAGCAGTCCTTCCTGTCTGCCCATCAGGCTCCAGGGCAGAAACACCCCTTAGGGGTCTTCCTTTTCTCCTAGCATCTTAATTAACATTCGAATATCAGTAATTTTTGTATAGATACAGTGAGAGATACATTGAGGCTTGTAGGGCAGCTCTCCTGGGAACATCTTGCTACAGAGTCAGACTACAGTTCTCAGGCCAGATGAATCATTCCTAACCCTAGCAGGGTCCCGATCTAGTTATTACTTTCTGGATCATGACAGAAAATTTGTCCATGACCGTGCTCTGAACTTTTAGTTAAGCATTACACAACTTGTCCAGGCCCATCTCGATGCCAGGGTAGCACCTAGCTCACTGCTTGTCCTCGTCAGGACCCCTTTTTTGAGGGGATATGAAGTAAGGGCAACTGAGGCTTACCTTGAGAGGACAGAAGCCCAGGAAGTAAATATCACTGAGTGTCAATTCACTCCCAAGTTACAAAAGCATAGCATTTACTGTCTTCCTGTGCCCATACAAAATAGGGCATTGCTCTGAATAAACTGTGCAAAGGACTTAAGGATAAGAAAAAACAGTATTTAAAAGTCAACAGAGCACAAAGAAAGATGTTACAAATAAACACAGAGGAATGGGATCACAATTGGGATGGGAGTAACCCAAAGAAACCTAAGCTCCCTGCTGCAAGGCAGAAAAGACAAAGCAATGTCATCCTACAATAGTGTGAAGAGCCTGCTGAGCTCTGGGCTCCATTGCGCTTGCTTCCACTACATGACCAGCTCCTGGGAATCCATGTCCCTCCTTCTCCCTGCCACCATGGACACCAACACCAGTGTCCCAACTGATCTGTTGGACCTACGGGGAGGGGGATGGCATACCCAGGTGATGGAGGAGGAAGTGAGCACCGGAGAGAGGGAGGAACGTATGGCAGGCAGGTAAATGGTTCCTGGACCCAATAATTATGTTATCTTGCTTGGCAACTGCTAGGGTTGTGTTACTGATGTAAATTAGGGCGGCTACTTCGTTCAACTTATGTGGTGGGGTTGGGGGTGTGGTGGGCGTGCAGAGATTCTCTTCAGAGTTTTCCAGGCAGGTTTGATTATATCTTTTTCTTTCCTTTCAGAAAAAAAATACAAATTTTTATTCTCAATATTTTTAATTAAATCACCGTGAGACACCGTTACAAAGCTTTCATGTTTGAGAAGATTCAGGGAAACTTAAGTGGGATCAGCTCCCAGGCAGGAATCCTTTCCCCACACAGTCTTGATCAGCTAGGGTTCAACTGAAGTTCTAATGGATGTAGTCAGCAGGTTCAGCTCTAGGCCAAGTAAGGCAGAGGGGAAAAAGGTGCAAAAGGCAGATAAAAAGCCCGAGGAAGGCAACAAGCCAGGAAAAGGCCAGGAAGATGTAGCAAGCTAAGACAGACAGAGTTTTGCCAAGGGACCATCCTTTTTCATAAGTCATTGCCGGCACTCAGGCAATATGAGAAATTCTACATCGATACCCAAAGATTCTCCTTTAGGTTGCTTATTGAGGGGCTTCCAACTCGGTAGTTGAAATAAGGAGCATCTTGTTGACCTCTGTAACACCACGTGGCGTGGCCTGAGGACAAGCTAAGGCACAGGGAAAGATGGCCAGTGCATGGAAGTTTGGCATTACCAGACCTTCTTGCAGTTCGATCTTTTTGCAGGAAGAAAAAGAAAAGGGATTATCAAAGCAGAGGAGGCAGGAAAATGCAAGATCATATGATCAACTGTTTGTAGTCAGATCGTTGACTGTCTGTTAGAGCCAGGTTTGATGAAACCAGAAGTATGCAACCCAGCAATTGAAAAGGTTTAAGAAAAGGAAATTCTCAATCTAGATCTTACGGGAAAAGTTAACAGTTAATCTTGATTCCCTGAAGTTCCCTCAGCTCCAGAACCTGTATTTAGAAAGGGCCGGGACCAAAAGTAGTTCCTCAGGATTCTGGTTGATCTGCAGCAACGCTGCCTCACAAAAGTGTGGTCATCCAGGTCGATTCTCAGCGGAGCATGCGCTGGTATCGGCCCGAGACTCCCCAAGTGTCCTGCTGTTCCATGTATATAATTTTTCCCTCCCCTTCCTGCGTCTCTAAGTTCGTCCCTGCTTAATAGACCTCATAATATGGTGGACGCCACACCGCGTTTCTCCCAGAAAAGGGGAAGGAACTGAGAAAGGAGAATATTTCCTCTCGTCGGCCGGCGTGGGCCTGTAGCTTAGTTTACAGTCCAGAGAAATGGCTGCTACTTTGATTACCTTCAATATTTCAATAAAAAAACTCAGTATTATTGTTTGGAGTTTCCCCCCACAGTCAGACTATCTCTCCAGTCTCAGCTATGGAAAACTAATTATTAAATGCTTCATTGGCAGCAGGGCTGTCTTTCTTGGAGGAAGACTCCAATAATAGTGAGTGTTGCACTGAACTATGGAAAGTAATCAAGGTAAAGAGAAAATGAAGTGAAATTTATCAATTACACAGGTGGGGATGGGGGTGGGGGGACGGGTGTTGGGAGGTAGACTGTGGTCTTTGGTGGTGGAGTGTGGGCACGGGTTAAGGGATGGGTGTTTGAGTATTGTATAACTGAGACATAAGCCTGAGAACTTTGTAACTTTCCACATGGTGATTCAATAAAATAAATTTAAAAAAATAGAAAGGGCCGGAAGCTAGAAACAAAAGCAGCAGAGTGACAAGAGCTTTGTGAGACATGGCAAAGATAAGCTTAATGAGAATTTAGGGTTGCTTTACAAATAACAGAGACATAGAAGACAGCAAAAGAACATTGGCAGTTCAAATGTTTTCTTATGCTTATATCAAAGTTTGGTTAAAAACTAAGGGCCTCTTTCTGTGTCTGAAAGCATGGTTGTATCTGGTGTAGAAAGCTCAGGATTTGAAATAACTAAGGTACAAGAACTATAGAAATTAAGTAAAACAAAAGGTTTCTCAGGTTTCATAAAAATGGATAGTTCAGCTATGAGGCAATACTCCTGGCCCTTGTATCTACTGAAGCCTGCTTCGTGAGTGTAGGGGAGAAGGCAGATGGAAAAGAGAAGGGATCACTCAGAAAATCATGGCTGGAGGAATCGGTCGTGATGGGAGGTATGTGCCGAAAGTAGATATAACTAAGAAATAACTAAGGTTCAAGAACTATTGAAATAAAGTTAAAAAAAAAGGTTTCTTGGGCTTCATAAAAATTGATGGTTCAAAGGTCTTATGCTGTTATGGCAATGTACATATTTGTATCTGTAATGGATTAGAATATTTGACCCAGAAAATCTTGTGAGTTGAAATAATTATGACACTGGTTCAAAGAGTAATGGTTTAGTTTAGAACATGAGTTTCTAAAGTTGTAAAATTGGTTGCAAAACTTATCCTACCAGTGCTCTATTTAATCGCCGAGAATTTTGGTACCTAACATTTCTCGAACTACTAAGTAAAGAGTTATAAAATGGGTTAATCTCAGATGTCAGCCTGCTGTAACAGTTTTTGAGAAGGGAGAATTTCATGGGAAACCTGGGAAAATAACTAGACAAATATTTCTGACTGTATTGTTAGTCCATTCAGTATGTGAAAAATGCATGCATTTATGATAACTTTTATGATAACTTTATTTCATGCAAAGCTTTGACACCAGGTATCAACCTATTCCCCACCTTCAGACAAGTGTGAAATCCTGATTGTTTCATGGTAATCTATGAGTGTTTAATACTTTTATGTCTGTTTACCTAGGCATCAGAATTCTAAAGAGGTCTCCTAGTTAATTTCTAATGTGAAGTGATCTTTTGCCCAGTGAATATACATTGTAAGAACTTTAATTGTGAGCATTTTAAGGTCTTTTGAATATCTACAGAACTGATCTAATGCTTTTGAAAAAGCACTAGAGTACAGGTTTCTCGTGTTAAATGAGATGATTGATAGCTTGTGTCTAATTGGGAGATCATGTTGTACTAATAGATGTATGTCGTAAGTCAGAAAGTTATTGCATGGAGATATCACCAGTGGGAAAAAGGAAAGGAATCCTGTTAAACTGAAGTTGGTTTTGAAATAGGATGAAGGAAAGTTACAGGACAGAATGAATGTTAAGGAATACGCAGAAGGTTTGAGGTTGTGTTTTAAGGAAAGGAACTGATTAAACTGTATTGTTATAAGAAACTCTCTACATTACATATGCAGATTGTTCTAGTAATATTTTGGTAAGCTCTACAGAAAAAAATATTGAACAGTGTCTGGACTCCTGTTACAGTGCTCTTAGAGAATTGAATTCTTCAAAAGGCTGCAGGAAATCAAGATTTTTCTTTTTTAAATAGTCAAGTATCTTTAATTTAAAATCACGGATCTATCAAAAGGTGGGACCAGAATTCAGTCTTAAGTATTTTCATTACATTTGTCTAAGTGCTGTTTTTTTTTTAATTCTTAAAATTTTATTGAATCACCGTGAGATAGTTACAAGCTTTCATGTTTGGTTTACAATCTCACAATGATCAAACACCCATCCCTCCACCAGTGCACATTCCCCACCACCAATATCCCGAGTATAACCCCCCTTTCCCACCCTCCCCCTGCCTCTATGGCAGACAGTATTCCTCATACTCTCTCTCTATATACTTTTGTGCATCATGGCTTATAACAGACACTGAGAGGTCATCATGTTTGGCCCATTATCTACTTTCAGCACGCATCTCCCATCCCAACTGGTTCCTCCAGCCATCATTTTCTTAGTGATCCCTTCTCTATTCCATCTGCCTTCTCCCCTCATGAAGCTCATGAAGCAGTCTTCCAGCTATGGGGCAATCCCCCTGGCCCTAGCATCTACTGTCCTTGAGTGTCAGCCTCATGTGATGCTACCCTACACTCCACAAATGAGTGCAGTCCCTCTATGTCTGTCCCTCTCTTTCTGACTCATTTCAGTTAGCATGATACTCTCCATGTTTATCCATTTATAAGCAAAGGAAATCAAAGTTTTTCAACATGGGATTAAGTGAATCAGAGAAGTTAAACTGTATACTGGACTCCTAGTACAGTGCTCTCAGATAATGGGAAGGCAAGGTTTAAACATGATGCTAAATTGTATCCGTTATCGGTACAGATTTAGCTTCTTTTGACTAGGAACCACAGCAAATGGGTATATTACATCTCACTGTGAGTAAAGTGAGAGGCTTGCTTTTGTCTTCTTTGTACCTTCAGTATGTGTTTAATGCTTCATGGTACTATGTTGGTTTGCATAAATCCAGATAAAAGTCTTTTCTCTCTGAAATAGGGTCTACCCTTCACACAGACAGGAAAAACCAGTTATGGGACCCCAAAGCCCTCTTCGAGGGAAACAGTCAAGGGATTGGTCTAAATGACAGGAGCAGGTATTAAACAGGTATGGTACTGTTTGAAGAACCTACACAGCTCAGAGGGACCCTAGAGGCAGGGCAGATCAAGGAAAGCCTGGAAATTATCTCTGCTATGAAGAACCAGGAATCTGGGAATCTGCAATGACTAAGAGAGCCTGGGCCTACTGTCAGCATCAAAAAAACAAACAACCAAAAAAAAAAAAAAACACGTAAACCAGGACCTCTCCCAGCCGTGAAATGGGATGGGATGGTTTCCTCTGTTCCAGGACACTCCTAAGGTAGGTGAGAGGCCTGAGGCCACATCTAATTCAAACTAAAGGGTCGAGGCCACGAGGCCTTGTCCAGATCATTGTGGGACATCTTATGGCCAGGCCCGGGTAACTCTGAGGTGCCAGATAAGATCAATGCTGTTATTGGTGTGTGCCCCCTGTCTTTAGCCAACACCAGGACTTTTCAGTTAATAATGGGTACCACAAATGGAGAGTTCTCTAATCTTGCTGTGTTTATGCAAAAGAACAAGCCAGGTTTCTTAAGTCATCTGGCAAATTTCTAATGAAGGTAGAGAGAAATCCTTGTTTCTGTAGCTTGCTTTTTGTTAAGAACCTGATTCTAATTCTACAGAGGTGATTGAAGAAGTGCATTCTAATCTTGGTTTAAGAGATACCCCCTTTAGGAAATTTAGATAAAACTTGCTTTACTGATTGTAGAAAAGCAGCCTAGCATACATAGGAATTCAATGTTGTACATGCTGTCACTAGCCTGCCCAGGGTATCGGAAGCCAGAGCTTTCCCAGGATAACCTCAGCTTAAAGATCAGGATCAGTTGCTTCCCCCAGACAGACAATTGGCTAATGTGCTGAGAGTAGACACCTAAAATGGTTCTAAGTATTCTTTCTTAGTTAATGTTTATAGTCATTTGGAAAGAAGAGAGATTTTTTTAACAGTTCTCAATTCTTGTTCCATCATGGGATTAACTCCTCATTTAGAGAGCACATCCTCTAAACCAGAGCAATCTGCAGAAGTAATAGATAGGCATTGGAATGAGGTTTCCAGAGAGAAGTTGAAAATTACGGACCCCTAGACTAAAATGGTAAACTATTGAACGGATTGAAATGAAACAGTAAGGGAAGTAAGTCAGAACTGTGCTTTCTGTGCCATTAATGAACCTAGTGAAAAATGTGGGCCTTCTTTCTTAGCACCTGTTCAGCATCGAGGAACTTATGCAGAGGTGGATTGGCAGCTTGATGTCATGCAAATGATCAAATGCTCAAATGTTCAAGGTATAAATATCTATTAGTTTTTAGTGATAGCTTCAGTGGGTGGGCAGAATCTTTTTCCATCTGTACTGAGAAAACCAGAGAGGTTCTTCGGTGTTTCTATGTCCACGAGAAAATCTGGACACAGGAGGTCCTTTTCTATCAACCATGGATGAAACAGTTATTCCTTTCCATTTTTATACTAGGAATGGTATGCTGTTGCTTTAACTCCCATGTTTTCTAAGACAGCAAACAACTCTGTCCTTACTGGATCAGAAAAGACCTTTTCCTCCAGAGTCTAATCATTATCAAAGTGATGTTCTCTTTCAGATATCTTCAGGAGCCCCACCAATTCATTGCCTGGGGCCCATGAAAATGAAGGTATCTTGAGATTTCACCCCTTGTGCAGGCAGGGTCAGAGTCCCTGTGTCAGCAGGAAGCAACTCCAGAAGACAGAACTTCAACCGTTCTCCCTTGAAGATTCAAGGTGGTGAAATCTCTAGGGGGTTGTAGGCATGTAGACAGGGAAATGGCCTCGGCACTGGAACCTAGGTCAACTAGATTCCTGGGAAGGAAAGCTCTAAGATTGATCCATCCTGTGGATACTCATAAGACCTTGACCCTGTGGAGATTGGAAGCCCCCCATAGAGGAAATTCCTTGAATACCCTAGCATTTGGGAAATGTAGGTAGGTAGATCAGGGAAGCCGCCGCCCCCCTAAAATTCCAATTGCCTTTTGTGAGTGCGAACCCCATTGGCGGAGGAACTCTGCTCACTTTTTAGTTCTTTTGGGGTCGACTGCCTCTACTCCAACTCAGCCTTGAAAAAGGAAGTGTAGGCTAGAGTGTATGATCTCTCTCTTCTCCACTCATTACTGGCTCACAGGTATCAAGGCCCAGCTCCATGCGGGGAGCATTGGCAGCAGGATTGGCAACTCTCCATGCAGGGCTAGGAGCACACCACCAGAGTGAACTCCACATCCATGCATATTGGGAGATCTGGACTGAATTAGCCGACATGAGCCACCCGTGAGGTCCTTACGCCATGAGCCTGATCAGACCAAGTGCTCTGAAGGTGGGTAGAATCAAGACCTTGGTCCATGCTTCACACGTAAAAGCTGCTCCCCCTTTGGAGACAAAATGACACCGGCCCGTGGCATAACCTGACGACAGGAGATGACCTCACTCCAGAAAAGACTGGAGAAAGTGGCTCAAAGGGACTATGGGAAGAAGGGCACCGGTTATTCTCTGTTTCTGCATGCTCATAATGACAGCCGCAGAGCGAGCTCCTTACATGCCCCAGTTTTGGCACTGGATACTCTCTGATCCTGAGACAAGTAGAATTAACCTTGATCTGTGCCAGTTCTGACACAAGCTGGGATGTGTGTTTGTTCAGGGTCCGACTGAGCCTATTGTCTTACCTGTAACCCCTTGCTTTTCCCCTTCTTACTTTGCCAACTCCAGTCCCCCTGAATTGTGTTTGAAGGTAAAGATTGTGCTTCATGAATATTGTTATAGGAAGAGAGCTGGGAAAGTCAACTTGTCACCCTGGTCCCATGTCTTCCCCCTTGAGACTCCTAGAATTTCTGGTTTTGCTCCTGACCGTGGGCTTCTGCATCCAGAAAAAGTTGGTGTCTTTTGTTAAAGATAGGATGAATGCGGCACAGTTGATGGTTCTCAGGCAGGAGTACGAGAAGCTCCCAAACCTGATGAGCCTACACTTGAGTGGCCAGAATGAGGAGGATTCCTCATCAGAAATAACTAAAGGGGGGGATGTGAGGAAAGGACCCACTTCGCCGGGGATCTGCCATGACAGGCTTTGTGGCCTTCTGGGTAACTTAGGCCTCGTCCAGGAGCAAGGAAAGCAGAGAAGCCAGATGCTTTTGTCAAAGATTACATCTCTAGAAAAAGATTAGATCTGCGGAATGTAACTGTTAGGGAGGGGGCTGGATGTCTCGGGCCAAGAAAAGGTATAAGAACTCGCTGAATTTAGTGCTCTGTGTCCTTGTTGAAGCCTGCTGAGTAGGGCGAATACTTGGACCCCAGCTGGCTGGAACAATAAACCTCGCTATGTGATTTGCTTTATCGGCTCTGTTCTCTGTCCTTGAGGGGGGGTTGACTCCACATTCTAACATTGACAGATGAGTGGCTAAAGAAGTGGTCAGAGGTGCCCCTTCCTCCAGCATGTGGGGCTAGCCTCCAAGCCTTGGAACCAACCTCCTGGTACTGATCTCTACTATTTTTGGCTGTTAGTCTCCTATTCTGTTATTTTATTTTATATTCCACAGATGAGTGCAATCTTTCTATGTCTGCCTCTCACTTTCTGACTCATTTCACTTAGCATGATACTTTCCATGTTGATCCACTTATATGCAAACTTCATGACTTCATCTTTTATAACAGCAGCATACTATTTCATTGTGTAGATATACCAAAGTTTCTTTAACCAGTCATCCGTTCTCGGGCACTCAGCTTTTTTCCAGATTCTGGCTACTGTAAACAGTGCTGCAATGAACATTCAAGTGCAGATGTCATTTCAACTGTACTTTTTTGCCTCTCCGGGATATATTCCCAGAAGTGGTATTGCTGGGTCAAATGGGAACTCAATCTCTTATTTTTTGAGAAGCGACCACACTGTTTTCCAAAAGGGCTGAACCAGTCGGCATTCCCACCAGCAGTGTAGGAGGGTCCCTTTTTCCCCACATCCATGCCAGCAGCTGTTGCTTTTGTTCTTTTGGATGTGTGCCATTCTCTGTGTTGTGAGGTTGTATCTCATAGTTGCTTTGATCTGCATCTCTCTGATGATTAGTGATGTAGAGCAGTTTTTCATGTGCCTTTTTGCCATTCGTATTTCTTCCTTGAGAAAGGGAATACCAGGTAAAGTGTGGTCTGAGGACTCGCACGGGGTGGGAGATGCACTCTGAAAATAGAATATAGACCAAACACGATGGCCACGTAGTGCTTCTGTTAACAACCACAACACCCAAAAGGAGAGAGAGAGAACACGGGGGAATGCCCTGCCACAGAGGTGGTGTGGGGTGGGGGGGATGGGGTGGGAGTGTGGGAGGGATACTGGGAACATTGGTGGAGGGGACTGGGCACTGGTGGAGGGATATAAACAAAATGCAAACATGAAAGTTCACAAGTTTGTAATTGTAACTCATGGTGATTCACTCATAAAAAAATCTGAAATTAGTAGTAAAAATAGTACATCTAAATTAACTCAGAAATCGCTGCTAGAGAAATTGTGTGATGCAGCTGACATTTATGCCAGCTTAACGCAAATTTATTTTTTTAATTTTTATTTATTTATTTTTTAACGCAAATTTAAATGCTCAAATTGATATAAAATGAGAGAAGATCATTGCATAAGCCAATGGAAATGTTTTCATGAAAAACTACAGTAACATCTTATAGACATGTATGCATTTTTGTTTTCCTTTTAAGGATAAATTATGTAAGCTACTAAGCCTGTCATCAAATCAGAAAACTCTTCTTCTTATTACCAAAGCCACAAACTTATAGCACATCAAGTCCCCATATATATTTTTTCTTTTGTCACTCTTTTTCTATAAAACACAAGTAAATTTTTCATACTAAAGGAAAAAAATAGAAGTGGTCAGAGGAATAGATAAACATGGAAATATGCATCCCATGGAATATACGTGCCTATCTATTTGTTGGATAACTTTTCTGCCATTAAAATGATGAAATCATCCCTTTGGTGACAATAAAAGGTGGAACTGGAGGTGATTATTCTATGTGAAATATGTAAGGGAGTGAAAGACGATTTATTACCAGTGTTTGATTCCTATGTGGAATACTAATAGCCAAAGTAAACTGGGAAAATAACAAAACTGGCCCCTAGACTCGGTGAAAAGTGTGTTATTATTGGAGGGAAGATGGAAGAGGCCTGAAAGGAATGCATAGAGGAGTATTTCTGGTGTCGAGGTCGTTCTGGAACCTTATTGCTAGGTATGGCATTACAGCGTTACAGGAGTAAGAAGCCCAACCCCTGAAATTCCATGACGTGATACATCAACAATAATAACAACCATAATAATAAGCACCCTGATGAGCTATAGACCATAGGGGAACGGAAAGGAAATAGAAATTCACTTATGAAACATACTATACTTACATATAATTGGAGAACCCACAGGCCTACTATTCAACAAGTAATTTTGAAGTGATCAAGCCTCATAAAGATCACCCAAGTGGGAGAAAAAGGCGTGCACAGCACCCCAAATTCCCTTTAATAGATGAAAGCCTCATTAACCTCTGACAGCTGCTGTGAGCAGTCCCTTTTTTAATTGCCATCCCCCACCCCCCGATTTCTGACTGCCTGTGAATTCTGCGTGGCTCTTTTTGATAAACTAGGAGTTAACAATTGTCCACCATAAAATTCTGCCCCAGAGCTTAGGCTCACCTGCAGGCTAAGATGATGGGCAATACCTAAGACAAAAGGCCAGACAAGGGTCTTTTAATACCCTTGCATCCTCTGTAACACTTGTCAGTTGATAAGAAATGCAAAGAGCCCAATTTTCCTTTAAAAGGGTCTACAAGGAAACCTTTCTCTTTAACCTCCCTGCATTCTCTGTAACACAGACTCAGTTTTCTTACAAAACCCCCACAGAAAGAGCCACTTAGTCCCACCTGGGGAATTCATTTTCCTTTCTCTTAGGCTTTCCCATAAAGTTTTCTGCTTCCCAACACTGAGTCTGGGCATCTTCATCAGACAATATTTTCATTCTTGAATATATCGAAGAACCTGCGTCTCACGGACAAACAAAGTGACCCTCTGTCAGTGTTCCTGCATCTCCTTTCTGGGAAGGATGTCAAGCTCAAGTTTCCATGCTATATTGTTCCTTTTTTTGGGGTGTGGGGGAATTTAGGCAACACAGGCAATGCTCAGGACACTTAGCAAGACACTCGCAGCCGAAGAACGGTAAGTGCGCCAGACCTGGGGTCCCTGTTACCCGTTTCTTTGTTTTTGGACTCCTTTGTTTATTGCCCTGTCAGAAAAATTGGGCACCCACCATCCAGCCTGAAGGAGACTAGCACTGTGTGGCCATGCTTACGGTGGGTAAAATGTCTGTCCAGCTGCCCTTCTCTGTGATCCCCACTTTCCCACGGAGAGTGGAATGTCACAGTTTAGGAAGTTGGGTTTTTTTCTGGCAACCCAAAAATGCTGCCTCTGCTCTTGCTTCTGTCCCAGCGGCCCGACAGCAGCTCGAGTCCTTAACACAGCATAATTGGCTCACACATGGTCTCCCCTTGGCTTAGAGGCTCGCACCCGGCCCTCCAGCGTGTGCCCTGACACATCTTTAAATTGGTCTCCACCTTCCAGTCACCCGTCAGTCCTCTGCCCCTAGACTCGGTCCTCCTCTCTGCAGGACCCTATGGCATTTTCCCGAAGACTGACCGTGAACAAGCTTGTTTCCCTGGGAGATGGTCCAAAGGCCCGTGCTCCTGAGCCCTGTGGCAGCGCAGCCTGCCCTTGCTCTGGTGGCCTTTTGTGCCATGGGCAGTGGGGTGTTTCGTGTGAAGGCAGCAGAGGCCACAAGGCCAGCCAGGCAGCAGATGATGCGAAGCTACTACTCTAGGGGTCAGTAAGGCAGGAGTCCAAAGTCCCTCTCACTCCCAGTTCCAGGTCATTCTTACTCAGTCACCTTCCTCCTTTCTCCAGGGGGCAGTTCACGGATGTTTATTTCAGATCTCTAGGCATGGTGTCCGACTGAAACTGTGAGAAGCAGAAGATTCCTCAAGATGATCATAGAAAAGGGGGGAATGTGAGAAGATTCCTCAGTGAGATGCTAGCAAAAGGGGAATATGAGAAGGAGCTAGCTTGCCACTTCTCACCCTGGTTGAAAAAGTTGTAGGGGGCAGCTCTGGCCAAGAGGGATGTATGATTTAACTGAGTTAACTAGTTTACAGTAAGAGATCCAGAGAAGTTCCTGCAGGAACCTAAGGGCAGAAAAGGAAATTCAAAGAAGACATCACCATTTCCCAACCCCACTGGTAACCGCCTTCGCAACGGACTGTTATCTAGGTAGAAACCCACGTGAGGGTAGGCTGGAGAAGCCCTAGAAAGGCCACTTTGAACAAAGGAAGGGTGCGCATATGCTGCCCGAGCCCATGTGCTGCTTGTGCCCACGTGGCCGAGCACATGTGCCTGAGCACATGTTGCCCGCATCTCCCCTCTTGAAATGTATACTTTCATGCTTTTGTGTCTAGCTTATAAGATGCTTTCTTGATATATGGGGACTTTCTTGATATGTTGGGAATGTCTTCTTCATTGGGAAGGTTTGTTTTCTTGATAATTTGCTTCTGCATGCCTTCGTTGACTTTGGAACGTTTGAAGTTACTTTTGCCTTTGGAATTGTTTTCCTTTGAGCTTGCTCCTGAGGCCTCAGTGCCCAGGATGGCTATATACACCCTTGGCTGTAAACCCCCAGGGTCGAACTCCGACCTGACTGCAAAATCAGGACACCTCGGTCCCAGCTAGCTGGATTAATAAAGTCTCGGTGTGTGGTTTGCAATCCCGCTAGACTCTTTGTCCCCCTGAATACTGAGGGCTGGTCTCGGTCCTAAGAAAATTTGCCGGCATCTCCCTACCTACCAACCCCTTTGTTTGGGGGCTAGAGCCTGTTTATATTAGCACAGAGTCCAGAACTGATAGTTTTGGCATTCAAAACTATTTTGCTCATGTCAGGCCCCCCGGCAAGGTCTGACACCTATGGCTAAGTGAAGTGCTCCTTCTGTCCTGGCTAGGACCTCTGTGAGCGGGAAGCTCAATGATTGCTGGCTTTTCTGGTGCCGCTTTTACCTTGTGATGACACACCACACTTAAGGATGGGGTAGGCTTCACCGGTAAGGGGCAGTTAAGTCTGACAGGGCCGTTCAAACATGTGCTGCAAGGTTTGAACTCGCGTGTGGAAGAGAGGACGCTCTCTTCCCCTCATTGGGTAGGTAGCAAATAGGGACCACGGGGGCACTCAGGAATCTCCCTATTTCTACAGACGGCGACCACCACCTCCGGATTTACTCCTTAAGAGAGCATTCGTAGAAACTGGCAATCATCTGATCCAGAGACTCTCAAGGACAGACAGGTTCTACCCCGCCCCCCTCCACACACACACACACCTCAGGCCTTAGTACCCTCTGGATGGTGATAGGAACTGCAAAATGTTGATTTTGCTACCTGTTTTACCAATCAATGAGAAAATGGTGAGAATTCCACCCCTCCACCCGATAGTTACTCTGGGAACTGTGCCTGGCAGTCCCAACCTTACACAGGCACTGGTGCTGCTTCCCTCTGAGGTGACCCAGTGGCCTGCCTTGCCTCTGCCTAGAAGCTGCCAGTTGCTTGCCCCTCCCCGCTCTGAGGCCACTCAAGGGACTAGGTCCTGTGGCACTCACTGACTCCCCTCCTGCTGGGCTAGGCAGATAGCTCTAGAGGCATCCTGCAGGGCCTCACTCACTCACAGTCCTTGGAAGCCCTATGCATTTGTCTCACTGTATGTAGCACTGGGATGTTAGAGCCACGTTGAACTCAGAAGTAGAAATCCTGAGACTTCGACAAGCTGCTTCGTCACTAGAGGTCAGAGTGATATTCAATCCAATAATTTAAAAATGTGGGTGCTTTTGGACCATGTTAGAGCAGTATTAAACTAGAAAGTTTCTAAACAGAATGTTGAGCCTACAGAGAAGCCAAAGTTCTCAATAAGAAACCTAGTGGCTGGAGCGATAGCACAGCACGTAGGGCGTTTTCCTGGCATGTGGCCGACCCGGGTTCGATTCCAGCATCCCATATGGTACCTGGTGCACCGCCAGGAGTAATTCCTGAGTGTATGAGCCACGAGTAACCCCTGTGCATAGCCGGTTGTGACCTAATAAGCAAAAAAAAAAAAAGAAAAAAAAAAGAAACCTAAATTTCTTATTGGAGGATATTACATTGTTCCCAAACCTGAAATTCTTTTGAAATTTTGAAAATCTTTGAGAAAGGAGGATTGCCCCATAGCTGGAAGACTGTTTCATGAGCGGAGGATAGAAGGCAGATGAAATAGAGAAGGGATCACTAAGAAAATGATGGGTGGCGGAATCACTTGGGATGGCATCATAAGCCTTTAGGATATCTATAGAACTGATTTGATTTTTTTTTTTTGGTTTTTGGGTCACACCCGGCGATGCACAGGGATTACTCCTGGCTCTTCACTCAGGAATTACCCCTGGCGGTGCTCAGGGGACCATATGGGATGCTGGGCTTAGAACCCGGGTCGGCCGCGTGCAAGGCAAACGCCCTACCCGCTGTGCTATCACTCCAGCCCCTGATTTGATTTTTTTTGAAAGAGTATTGCAGAGTACAGTTTTCTTAGCTAAGGAGATAATGATTCGCAACTTGTGTCCAAACTTTTTGGCAAGCAAGGTGTACTAAGTTCAGTAAAATACGTAGGTTCGACCTATGGGATGTGACTATATGGAAGGAGTATAGAGGTATACTTTAAGTAAGAAAGATAATGGATGGAGATAGCATCAGTGGGAAAAGAAAGGCATCCTGTTAAAATGAAGGTGGTTTTGAAAAGGAATGAAGGAATGTTACAGGTTTGAGAATGTAAAGGAATGTAGGAGGTCTGAGGTTGTGTTTTAAGGACAGAAGCTATGATTATACTGGATTGTTATTTAAATTTCTCCTTATATCTTTGAATTATATCTGCAGAGTTGTCCTAGTTTCATTTTGGCAAGATCCACAAAAAAGATATTAGACAGATGATCTGGACTCCTGTTACAGTGCTCTTAGAGAATTGGGTGGAAAATCAAGATCTCAACATGGGACTAAATTAATTCAACATGACACTGTTTAGCTGTATATTCTATCTCTGCAGATCTTACTGCTTCTTTGGACTAGGGCCCATAGCCAACGGGTAAACCTCATCTATGTTAAGAGTGGACAGCTTGCTTTTTCTCTTCTCAACACCTTTAACGTAGTTAATCCTCGGTGGCAGTATTGTTTTGCGTAGGTCTAGGGAAATGGGATATCTTACTGAAAGATGGTAAAGGGCTTCCCTTTTTTACCCTATAGGCCGAATAACAAAATGTCTCACGTAGGCTTGGGAACCTCAAGGGAGAGCTATGAACCTCAACACTCAAAGTCTCAGGTGGGTCTTACAGAACCCTGAACGTTTGTCATATTGGCTTGACTTAAGCTTCAGTTGCCCCAAGATTGGCTTCAGATCCTAACACCCCAAAATGTGGGTTCCACTGAGGGCCTCAGTTGGACCCCGGGTAGTGTTTGTGCCCCCCTGGCTATGACATGGGAAAGCCCAAGAGCTAGAAAAGCACATTGGTAGGAGGGCAAGGTCTTAAAGAGACAGCCACGAATCAGAAGAGAATGGCGCAAGTGGAACCTCTGTCACCTTTAAGACCTGGAAGAAGGTCTTTGCCTTTGAGGTTAGGCAAACTGAAATTGACTCGCATGAGGCCTGCAGTTGGAAAATATGACCCGACGCTTCCTGGGAAAAGCCACTTGGCTCTGATTTAACTAAATTTAAGAGCTACTATCCCAGTCAGTCCTCACTGTGCCAATGCAAAATAACAGCCACGTTTACGAAAGACAAATGATGTGTGATGTTAATTGCAAAGGTGGAGAGAAAACCGTGCTTCATTTCAGCGACACGGTTTTGGTGTGAAAAGCATAATCTTGGTCCACGGAGGGATCATAAAACTCCAGTTAGAATCCAGGGTAAAATCGGCCACGCCCTCTAAGGCATGCAATGGGTTTGGCTCTAGGAACTTAGCCTCTGTTCAAAATGATTTTATTTGGGGTCTTGTTAGTTAATCTGTCATTGTGTTACCAGAAAAGAGCCCCTGAGAAGGACAAAAATAATTTCTAATAACCTTAAGTCTCTTGCCTGTGTCCTGTTATAGTTTTTCTAAAGAGATATCCACGTCCTTGGCCCACTCTCTATGCTACTTGACAAGAAAAACAGGCAGGGCAAGCTCAGGAAATGGCCCTTAAGGAAGGGAATCATCAGTATGAAACATCGCAAGGGTGGCCTAGCTGATGCTTGATAACCTGGGTGACCTAGTTTAGCCCGAAAAGCCATATAACTGGACACCAGAAGACAAGCATCTCGGCATCCTCTCTCCTACTTTAGCGGCTGTGTTTCCGCTCCAGCCCTGAAACATCCCCCTAGACTGAGGATACAGTTAGCAGTTAGCCTTTGACCTCCAAATATTACGCTCATCCCCTAGACACGAGGTCATTTCAGTCTATCCTGTGTGTACTATGCTTGGAAGGGAACATTGTGTCTTCGTGCATAAGTCTTGTTGGATACAGACCTTTTAAATATAATTTTTTATTAGTGAATCACTGTGACGTTCCATTACAAACTTATGAACTTCCGTGTTTGTATTTCAGTCATGCAGTGATCGATTACCCATCCCTCCACCAGTGCCCACTCTCTTCCACCAATGATCCCAGTATCCCTCTCACCACCCCCACCCCATCTCCCACCACCTCACCCTGTCTCTGCGGCAGGGCATTCCCTTTTGTTCTCTCTCCTTTTGGGTGTTGTAGTTTGCAATAGAGGTATTGAGTGGCCTTCATGTTTGGTCCTGATCTATTTTTAACCTACAATGAAAGCCTTCCAATTCCGGGAGCAGGCTTCTCAAAAGTTGTTTTCCTGGAAAGTACTTGGTCTGGGCCTGCTTGCGTTCTGCAATTCTCTGGCCCTTAGGGGACCTCTGCTTATCATAGCTGACGACAGCACCTGGTCTTATAACCTTCTTGTCAGGTTTATATCCTTTAGGCTTGAGTCCATCACTCTACAGATGGTGATTAATGAGGAACCACGGATGCAGGTAACTGAGGCATGGTATTGCAGACCTCCAGGCCTCCCTCTTCCTGAGACTCCCTGGCTGCACCAGAACCCCTATGTGAGCTACGTCAGCAGGGTTCCATTTCTCTCCATCGACCTGCCACATCCATCCCCAACACCCTCTCTTTAAAGTTCCTGGAGTTCCCAGGACCGTATCCTTCTGTCCCAGAACTAGGAGTCACAAGAATCAGATCATGAATGAACAATCCCCAAGGCAGGTGACCAGAGAGACAAACCATCCCGACAACCCTAGAGATGCTCTGCATCCTCTGTCACACAAAGACCTAGTTTTCGTAGAAAAAGTCTCACAAAAGAGCCACAGTTAGCTTAGTCTTATACTAAGTTCCTCCCCACTTGAGCAGCTCCTTTTCTGCTGCTCCTTTTCTTCTCCTTTCCAACAAACTTTTTTATTTTCCGGCTCTGAGTCTGAGCATCTTTATTAAATAATGAGATAACTCAATTGTAATTAAAAAAGGCAATCAGCAATCAAATATACCACTTCCTACCTATCAACAGTGGAATTACTTCATCCTGCGTGCACGCAACGTAGTTGAAGATAGGACAGCTAGGCCATAAAAGGCTCAACAAATTAAATCAGATTGACATCTGTTTTCTGACTGCAACATATTTATAAAATATAAATGCTTATATATTCATTTAATAAAATTAACTTCATAATTTCTATATAAAATATCAGTTATATTCAGAATTTTTTTCTAAATTCTCCCAGGAGATGAAACTCTTATACTACTACTATTTTTTGTGGGGGGCCACACTTGGTAGATACACACTAGGCTATTTTAAAAGATATACCATAAACCTATAGTTCTTATGAAACTTTATGATTAGCACACACACCACTAGGTGTGGCCCTGGTTGCCCCAGGACAGCTGGAAGACCTCACCAGAAAATAAATTGACCAAATATATCTCTGTGCAGGCAGACAAAGGAATTACTTTTGGATTCTGTTCTGTGTGCCAATACAATAAAATGGTAAATCATGCAAATCTAGAAAACAATAAAGTACTGGCAATTTTGGTAGTTAATTGCAAGGGTTGATTTTGCAGAGAAACTGGACATCCACTTTGTATGGAGGGAACGCAGAAGTTACATTCACTCCACAAAAGAGCTTATCAGAATTGCTTTAGCTATTTGTGGGGGCTTGCTGTTCCATATGAATTTCCGGAGTGTTTGATCAATTTCTCTCAAGAATATTATGGGTATCTCTATAGGGATTGCATTGAATCTGTATAATGCTTTGGAGAGTATTGCCATTTTCAAAATATTAATTCTTCCAACCCATGAGCAGGGGATATGTTTCCATTTCCTCCTGTCCTCTTTTATTTATTGAAGTAGTGTTTTGTGCTGTTCTTTGTACAGGTCCTTTACCTCCATAGTTAAGCTGGTTCTGAGGTACTTGATATTCTGAGGCATGACTGTGAATTGGATTGTTTTTTCTTTTCATATCACTTTCTTCTCTCTCATTATTTGTGTATAGGAAAAGGATGGACTTGGGGCATTGAATTTATAGCCTGTGACTCTACTATACAATCCCATTGTTTCTAGAAGCTTCTTGGCAGAGGCTTTAGGGGTCTCTAAGTATAGTATCACCTAATCTTTGATAAAGGAGCAAAACATGTGAAGTGGAGCAAAGAAAGCCTCTTTAACAAATGGTGCTGGCAAAACTGGACAGCTCCATGCAACAAAAGTAGGCTCAGACCTCTACCTAATGCCACGCAGAAAACTCAGATCAAAATGCATTAAAGACCTCAACATGAGAACACAATCTATAAGGTACATTGAAGAAAAGGTCGGCAAAACCCTCCATGACATTGAAGCTCAAGGTATCTTCAAAGATGAAACGCCACTGACCAAGCAAGTGAAAGCAGAGATAAACAAATGGGACTATCTTAAATGATGAAGATTCTGCACCTCAAAAGAAACAGCCACCAGGAGGCAAAGACCATCTACAGAATGGGAAAAGATATTCACCCAATACCCTTCTGATAAGGGTTTAATATCAAGGATATACACCATACTAGTAGAATTGTACAAGAGAAAATCCTTCAACCCCATCAAAAAATGGGGAGAAGAAATGAACAGAAGCTTCCTAATAAAAGAAATACAAATGGACAAAAGGCATATAAAAATGCTCTTCATCACCAATTATCTGGGAGATGCAGAACAAAACAATGGGATATCATATCATACCACAGAGGCTGGCATGCATCCAAAAGAACAAAAGCAACTGGTGTTGGCAAGCATGTGGGGAGAATGGGACTCTCCTTCATTGTTGGTGGGAATGCCGACGGGTCCAGCCATTTTGGAATACAATATGGCATTTCTTCAAAAGCTAGAAATTGAGCTTTCATATGACCCTGCAATACCACTTCTGGGAATATATTCTGAGGGTACAAAAAAGCAGAGTAGAAATGACATGTGCACCTGTATGTTCATTGCAGCACTGTTCACAAAAGCCTGATTCTGGAAACAACCCAAGTTCCCAAGAACAGATGGCTGATTAAAGAAACTTTGGTACATCTACACAACGGAATATTACATAGCTACTAGAAAAGATGAAGTCATGAAATTTGCTTTTCAGTGGATGGCCATGGCGAGTATCGCGCTAAGTGAAATGAGTCAGAAAGAGAGGGAACGACATAGAATGACTGTACTCATTTGTGGAATATAAAATATCATAATATGAGGCTAACACCTAAGGACAGTAGAGATAAGGGCCAGGAAGATGACTCCATGGTTGGAAGCCTGCCTATGAGCTGGGGAGAAGGCAGCTGGGAAAGATAAGGGATCACTATGTCAATAACGGTTGGAGGGATCACTTGGCATGCGAGATGTGTGCTTCAAGTGGATAAAGGACCAAACACGATGGCCTCCTTTTATTTGTAATCTATATTGCAAACCATAATCATTATAAGTAGAGAGAGAGAGAGAAACGGCAATTGTCTGCCATGGAGGCAGGGCGTGCGGTGGGACGGGGTGGGGATACTTTGGGACATTGGTGGTGGAAAATGTGCATTGGTGGAGGGATGGCTGTTCTATAATTGTATGACTGAAATTCAAACATGAAAGTTTTGTCACTGTAGCTCACGGTTATTTAATTTTTAAAAAAGTAGGTACAATCTGTGCTAAGTGGTGAAAAAGGAATTCAGATCCACTGCTTGTGGGAATGCTATTGTCATCTGGTCCAACACCTGTGGAGAAGAGAATGGAGGAGCCTCAGTAAACTTAGAAGTGCGCTCCACCAGGACACAGCAATTCCACTTTTGTGCATCTACCCTCCCCCAGGACTTAAAAAATATTCATTTAAAAGGACCTATCTACACCAGTATTCATTGCTGCATTAGTCCAAAAGCTAAGGTATGGAATCAACTTAGGTGTCCAATGAGAGATGAACTTTTGATGATGTGGTATATGTACATAATGAAATACTACACAGCTGCAGGGAGCGATGAAATCAAGCAACTGGCTGCAACCTGGTTGGAACTTTGAGATACCATGTCGATTGAGTTAGGTCAGAACAAGAAAGACAAATACCAGATGGTTTCTCTCATAACTGGATAAGGAAATGTAATGCAGTAAAGGGAGGATGCCCAGATCACCCTTGACCTCACCCAGAGCTTAGGAGTAGAGGGACATAGAAGGAAATAAAGCAAGGGGAACGAAAGAAGGTGAGAAAGGGAAGTGATGAGGAACAGGAAATCGGCGTTTCAGTCATACTGATGATGCGGGATAACGGTCGAGTTATACATTAAAAGCACAGACTTCACACGAAAACCGTGAGACCTAACTGCAACCACTGATTTTCTAATGCACCCGTCAAAGTGGCAGGTGGGGGTGAGTGGGGTGGTCAAAGAGATGCAGTATGGAAACAATGGTGGAGGGAAGTTGACACTGGTGGTGGGATTGACGTTGGAATATTATGTGCTTAAAATTCAACTTTCAATAACTTTACAAATCACATTCGTTTGAACCGCAAATAAAATCACTGTCACTGTCACTGTCATCCCGTTGATCATCGATTTGCTTGAGTGGGCACAGTAACGTCTCCATTCATCCTAGCCCTGAGATTTTAGTAGCCTCTGTTTACCCATCCTTCCCAATGGTGCCACATTAGAGGCTCTTCGGAGTCAGGGAAATGAGACCCATCATCGTTACGGTATTTGGCATATGAATACTCCATGGGGAGCTTGCCAGGTTCTTCCCCATGCTGGCAGTAAACTCTCGGTGGCTTGCCAGGTTCTCCAAGAGGGAGAACTCGGCTATCAGATGTCGCACTTCCGGGAGCTTGGTTTTTATAATCTCTGGATGTTGGCTGTTGACGGGATTACACAGCACCGGGTACAGTTTCTGGGTGTGATGGCCTAGCTACTAGAAAATGGGGAATCAGATGAAGGAAGCCCAGTCCCAATCAGAGCAGTCTTGGAGATCTCGGTGCACCTGGCTTCCTCTGCCAGTTCCTTCATGCGTGAGGATGAAGGAATGTAATGTAATGTAAAGTAATGTTGAAATATAAATATTAAGCCCCATATCTTGGTACATATTCACATAAAGATCCAGTACACCTGCATTTTTCTTTCAAATTTAAATCACAGTTAATTTCATCTTTTGCTAAAACAGATTATCTAGTTTATATGATAGTGTTTCTACTTTTTGTTTTTTTGCTGAAAAAAATTTCGATATTATTCTACTATATATTTTATATATATTATATATATTATTCTACTATATATTTTATATAACATAGATGAAGATAGAACAGATAGGCCATAAACGGCTCAACAAATTAGAAAAGATTGACATGTATTCTGACTGCAAGAGATTTATAAACTCATAAAATATATTTACATATTCATTTAATGAAATTAATTTCATAATTTATATATAAAATATAAGTTATATTCCGAATTTTTTTCTAAATTCTCCCAGGAGATGAAAATCTTATACTACTACATTTTTTTTGTTGTTTTGGGGCCACACTAGGTGATACTCAGGGCTTTTTCTGGGCTCTGAGTTCGGGGATCACTCCTGATAGGCTATTTTAAAAGCTATACCATAAACCTATAGTTCTTATGAAACTGTATGATTAGCACACACACCACTAGGTGTGGCCCTGGTTGCCCCAGGACAGCTGGAAGACCTCACCACAAAATAAACTGACTAAATATGTCTCTGTGCAGGCAGACAAAGGAATTACTTTTGGATTCTGTTCTGTATGCCAATACAATAAAATGATAAAACATGCAAAACCAGAAAAGAATAAAGTACTGGCAATTTGGCACTTAATTGCAAGGGTCGATTTCGCAGAGAAACCGGACATCCACTTCGTCTGGAGGGAGCGCAGAAGGCCGATGCCCCCACCAGAGCGT
Organism: Sorex araneus; assembly: GCF_027595985.1. Lineage (NCBI taxonomy): Eukaryota > Metazoa > Chordata > Mammalia > Eulipotyphla > Soricidae > Sorex > Sorex araneus. Next base: position 140,464,205 of record NC_073313.1, on the reverse strand, counting down.
ATCAGTCCCGTGGGCTCACTTCCGGGACAGGCAAGCGCTTCTCCCCGTCCCACAGAGCCCTCTGGGCAGTGCGCCCGAAAGGCTGCCGAGGAGGCAAGTCCTCCCTGCCAGTGCGCAGAAGAGGAAGAGGCGGGACTGGCGCCCAGCGAGCGCCCGCCATCTTGTCACGTGCGAGACAGGCAGGTTGCCGCAGTGTATGCCGGGCCTTTAAGCGAAGGCCCCGCACCCTATTGGTCAGGGCGCAAAGCGCAGCGGGTCGGCGGGCTGGTTTCTGGCCAATGAGCAGGAGGCGGGCGCGGAGGCTGATGACGTCACAGTCCTGCGCAGAGAGCCCGCCATTGCCCGCGGCGGCCGGTTGGTCGCCAGAGGCTGCTGCTCGCCTGTGGCCCGGGGCCAGTTGGCTGAAGGCGCTCCTCTGCGTCCAGGAAGGACCCGGCGCGTCCTGTCCCCACAGTCAGGGCTCCCCAGACCCGGAGCATGAGTTCCCCGGAAGATGAGGACCAAGCTGAGGTGACACTGCGTGGAGGGAACGTGGGCCCCAGGGCTGAGGAGACGCTCAGGTTTTTGAGAACAGGCCCCAGAGCCCCAGGCGCACCCGGCCTAGGCCTGGGCCGCACGGTGCCCCCCAGAGGCCGCACTGAGCGGGGCTTCCAGGGCCCCGGGGCTCCCGGCTGCGGGTCCCAACTGATGTCCGTGGGGGAGGCGGTGCTGTGTGACCCGGAAGGCCTTCTCGGCACCTCTGGCCTCCGTGGCGATGCCGGCAGGCACGAGGAGCGGCCTGACCTGATGGCCCTCATGCCCGTGTTCCCCGAGGAGGCCGAGGCGGCCCGGGAGCCGCTGGTGCTCTACCAGGGGCCACGGGATGTCCGCAGAAACCCATCCCCAGTGAGCTGCTGGGATGAGAACTCCGCCCGTTGGCAGGGGCTCAATTCAGTGGTCTGCGCTAGGCCCCCGTTCCCTCCCGATCTCATAGAAGTGCATCCGCCTGCTGCCAACTCTCGCAGCCTCAGTGGGCCCCAGGGAGGCCGAGACGGGAGGCTGGCCAGGAGAGGCACCAGGGGCCGCTTGCACGTGCCTAAGGCCCTTCTGCAGCGGGCCCCTTCTGCGGAAGGCCTGGCCAAGGTGGATTCTGACCTGGACTCGCCAGATGACTTCAGTGAGGTCCAGAGGGCGAGGGAAGGGAGAGGGGCCGCCAAGGCAGGGGCCTCCAGGGAAAGGGGCCCAAGCGGCACCCTGAACCCGGAGAGTTCTAGAGATACGCCCAGACGCACCAAGTTCCCTGGTCGGGAGAACTTGTTTTACATGCGAGGATCCATGCCTCCGTCCCCCCCGCGAAGAGTCCCCATAGCTGTGGAGAGGCAGGCTGCAGGAGGTCGGGAAGCCTCTCCTGGCAAGAAGTGGCTTAATGTGGTTGTGCCGAAGGGACGGGGCAAGCCCAGCTACCCTGCAGTGCCCCTAGATAGCAGCCTGCCCCTAGGCACTTCTAGGAGTGCGATCCAAGAGAAGAAATCCCTTGGGGGTCCCTCCAAATCGTCCCTGGGGAGATCCGGTCCTTCCTGGGCACAGAGAACGTCAACAGCCACGCCGGAGCCCGCCACATTCCCACCAATTCCTGGTGCCAAAACGCTGGGGAGGTCCGAGCGCCATTCCTTGCTGCCTGTGCCAAGCAAGCAGTCTAAGCACAATTGGGCCAGTGGCAAGAAAGCTGTGGCCAAGAAGCCAAGGGAGTGCGAGCAGGGGGCCCCAGATGATGACACGAAGAGAGAGACATCTCCCAAGAGCCAGGTGGGTAGAGATCCTCCTCCTCCCTCCACACCCTTCCCTTTCCTCACCCCTTCTCTCTACCTTGCTCCCTCTGCCTTCCACGTGGGGCAGGGGTGCCCGGGTCAGTAGGATGCCAATTGTGGCATGTTTGGCTAGGGAGAAAGATGACAATAGCATCCTGTAGGCCAGAAAATGTTCTCCAACCTGGCAGGTTTCCTGCCTCCCCCCACCCCCGGGAGGGCGGGCCGGAAGCTGGTTTGGCTCAGGGCAATTCTGCAAAAACTGGACCCCTGACCTTCTGATTCCTACTTGCTGTTACCTCCCACAGCCTACTCTGGACTAGACCTGGGTTCTTTCACTATCCTGTTCTTCCCGACTCTGCCTTCGGAACTGCCTGAGGGCCTGACTAAGGAAGGCAGTGCTATCAGGATTATGCTCTGAATTCTTTCTCTCCTTCCTTGCGTCAGCCTAGCCCCTGAAAATACACCTGTAGTTCAAGTTCATGGAAAGTATCCTGTTTTAGGTCCAGACGAGCAGGCCAAAGCATTCTGGCCAGGGCATGCGTTTTGCAGAAGGCAGCGGCGGCAGCCTCAGCACTAGAGCCCAGCGAGCTCCAGGCGACTCTCAGGCCTTGGTTTTGAGCCAAGGAGACATCAGTATCAGACAACCTGTTCGCTCAGGTGGGTTTGTGGGTTTGCTGGCAGTGGAAGAAGGCAGGGAGAGGGAAAATGCTGCCTCTGTGCTTGTGGGAGATCTCAGCCTTGCCTACTTGGAAGTGTGATGACAGGAAGCGAGGTTGGGAGAGGACAGCGTCCCGCAACCTCATTCCTTTCCCTGGGCTGTGTGGCCAGGGTCTTTTGTAGCAGTGTTGCTCCCTGCAGCTGGGATGTGGACTTTCAGTGGAACCGGTCCTTTTCTGTGAAGTCAAAGGAAATAGATGATACTAACTATATTTGCTGTAATGAAGATATATGTGCTCAGCCACCCTGCTTACCTCAGGGGCAGACTGTGACTTCAGCTGTGTGTCTAAGCCAAGGCAAGGTCACTGAGGACCACAGTTGAGGGGGGTGTCTCCATGGGACATTCTGGAGTTGCTGGCAGGGCAGCGGCCCCTCATTGCCAGCAGAGGGAGATGCTGCCTCAAGTTACAGCCCCTGTAGACACTGCCCACCCTCATCTGAGCCTTGGAGGCTGGAGTGTGTGTTTCTCTTGCAGGGCACCAGGAACAACCTGAGTATTCCCCAGGACCAGAATCTCTGCCCCAGTCCCCTGGAGGAACGGACTGCCCTCGGGTAATGCTTCCTCTGGCTCCTAGAAACGCAGACCGAGAGCAAATAATGGGCTCTGAGTCAGGGTTCATTGTCCCTCGTGCCATGCCCCACAATACAGGGTACTGTATCGTACAATATGGGGTTCCAGGAGGACCCCGTGTCACTTAGACGCTGGGCTTTGTGATGCAAGGCCAGGGGTGGGTGGTGGGCGAAGGGGGAGAGAGGAGGCCAGAGTGCTAATCTTCTCTCTTTTCCCCCTCTCTGCTGGCTAGTGTGCTGTGCTGCAGACTGAAATAGCAAGGCTCAAGAAGAGAATCGGTATGAGGACCTGCTGGCCGGGCCAGGGACATCGAAGGATGCTGGGTCTTACTGCCGTGTATCGGGAGGGCGTGGGGCATCCAAGCACTGGGAAGGTACCAGATGCACACACCCTCAAGGAAACAAGGTTCCTTGGAGAGGAGAGCCCAGCAGGCCGGGCCCTGGACCCCTGTATGCCTTGACAGCTAAGGGAGTGTCTGGGAGAGGAGGCCAAGTCTTGCCTAGCCTCTCTGTTTGCTTTGCCAATGAAAATGAGCCCTGGATATCTTGACCTTCTCCCTGCCTGTCTGGAGCTCTTGCAACTCTCGTGCCTGTAACGGCCCAGGTATGGCTTTCACAGTGTTTCCTTATGGAGGAACTTATTTGACAAGTTTAAATTGGTTCTCGTGTACCCCAAAGCTTGAGAACCTCAGTCCATTTTGTGGTTATTTAGAAAACTTTGGCACATCGAATGGATGGGATGGTTGAGCCTGTCAGTCCCAAGGCTTCCTAGATAGAGGTGGAGCTGGTTGCAGGTTGCAGGGCTAGGCATTTCCTCTGGGGGCCCAGTGGACCAAGGGGGATCTCAGATCCCTCCCTGTGTCTGGAGTCCGGAGTGGCTGTTCATGCATCATTCTTTTTCAGCTGACTTGGAGACCCTCGCTGACAGATTACAGGACATCTTAAGTGAGTGTTACATATACCATGCACCTTCCCTTAGTACGTACTGGGCTGTTAGCAAGGCTGCGCGCTGGCTGTAGTGGAGGCCTTTCTCTGACTGTGCTCTCTTTCTCAGGCTGAAGGACGGTTTTTGTGCGGAAGAAGCAACGTTCGGTTCCCTGGAGATACAGACAAGCTGGTCGCTCTCAATTCTGCCTAAACCTGCTCCTTGTTCATGAGACTCTTTGACATCCTGGTCTAAAGGCAGTTCATCATTAAAGTGCTTCTCATTTTCAGTGGTCTGCCCTCTCTCTGGGTCAGGATGGGGATCTGCTCCATTTCAGGTCTTCCAGGTCAGCCTCAGGCATTCTGCATTTGTCCTCTTCCCCGTGAGCACTCTGGGCCTGCCCCTGAGAAAGAGCCCTACCATCAGGCCCCTGCCATGCCTGGGTTTTGCTTCTGCATCATCTGTGCCTACACTCTGGAGGGTCTCCTTCTCCCCGAAGGTCCACTGCATGTTCTCACCTAACTTGCTCCTCGTTGGAGGGGCACGTTTCCCGTTTTTCACCACTCTTCCCTTCCGGATTCAACCAGAACTCAGGATCCCCTTCCAGACGCCAGTCCCTCTTCTCAGCCCTCAAAGGAACCACTGTTTTGCTTCTCTTGCCTCACCCTGCTTTTGTGTCTCGAGCCCTCTTGATCTCCCTGTGGCTGGCAGTCATCTGCCTTTCCTGCACCTGTGCTTCAGTACGTAGTAAAAGGGCACATTGGAGCTTGCATCCCCCTGTGACCCCCCCCTCCCCAACCACCACCTTCCTCAACCCCATTGCCCGTCCTGTTTGCCTGTGGAGTCCTTTTCCTCCTGGCATTGTGCTCAGGAGCATCTGACCCAGGTTCTGGCACGTCGCCCTCTCTCCTTAAGTTCCTACATTTGACACTGGTTGACAGATCCTGTGGGTGATCCCTCCCTGGTTCCAATAGAGGGATGGAAGCAGAAGTCAGGGCCCAGGGCCCAGGTGCATGGAAGAGGAAAAGGAGATGCACAGGGAACCAGGAAGGGAAACACTGGTTACACTGGGTGGGTGGTCAGGAAATAAGTCTTTTTGGTGTATCAGCACCAGTGTGGGGGAAACTGCTCAATGCACACTGCACACTGCGCCTGCCAACTACTGGTCTAAGCACTGATTGGTGTTTTTATCTTCCATGTCTTTCCCAGGATGTCTGGGCCCGGCCTTTCCAGGTTCATTCTTGGGTGACCACATACACGATTCAGCTACCTTGTAGAGGTCCGCGGTGAGTGTCCAGAGCATGTCTTTTAAGGGCTCCAACTTGTCATGACCAGAAATTTTGCGCAGAAGTTTTGTGGATCTCAGTATACAAGTGGGACAGAGAGTACATTTAAGAAGCCCCATCTTTGCAAAAGGAGAGACTCCCCCATAGCTGCGACCCTGTGGCTCTCTCGGCCAGTGTTAATAATGAGGGCAAAGGTCCAAGCACGCACATCCTCTTTCTCCCATGCACCCGCTGTAGTGCATAGGTTTTCCCATTTGGGGGCTCCTGGCTGGTACTCGGGGGCGTGTTAATGGTTTCCAGGGATAGCTGGAGTTTGGTCCCTGAGTTTAAGCCTTGACAGTGAGAGAACCTCAGTAAATAATTGCTAGCCAGTCTTGCTGACCCTTTCACAAATGACAGATGATTGTTAAAAAAGTTTTAGCAGCTCCTTAAAGCTTCCCAAAATCAAGTGACTGTCACACAGAGAATTTAACTCTCTGTGGATTTGGCGGTTGCTGGCTTATTTACATTCCTGTATTTTTTTCTATTTTTTTTGGAGGGGGTCACACTCGGCAATGCACAGGGGTTACTCCTGGCTCATGCACTCAGGAATTATTTCTGGCGGTGCACAGGGGCCCATATGGGATGCTGGGAATCAAACCCGGGTCAGCTGCGTGTAAGGCAAACGCCCTACATGCTGTGCTATTGCTCTAGCCCCCCTGTATATTTTTTCTGCCTGGGGATTTTCTCTACATCAGCTCAGCATGGATGGAGAAACAGATATATACATATATATATATACATATATATATGTATATGTGTATACATATATACACACACACACATATATACCTCTTGGAGGACCCTGCAGGATACCAGAGTATCCTGCCCGCATGGGCAGAGCCTGGTCAGCTACCCCTGATGTATTCAATATGACAAAAAAATTAACGATAGGCCTTATTCCCCTAACCATGAAAGAGCCTCCAGTCGTTGGGAAAGACAAGTAAGGAGAGGCTGCTCAAATCTCAGGGCTGGGAGGAATGGAGACGTTACTGGTGCCCGCTAGATTAAATCGACGAACAGTGGGATGGCAGTCATACAGTGATGTCTTTCCCAGTTAGACATCTCCCTCTCATCCTGGGCATCCTCAGATCCTTGATTAGAAGGGACCAGTTGGTTTCCATGGCCAGTGAGCGTGATAGGTCTCAGGGCTCTTGCCTGGTACCTGTACCCATGGAAGACTGCTCACTGCTCCTCATCACACACGTACTCTTGGACATGATTTATCTGTGTCCTAGTTCTTACCTCCTAGACTGCCCCCTTAGGACATCATTGTGAACTCTGAATTTTACCTCACTGCCAGAAAGGGTTACTTTCCTTTTGCCAAGAACCCCTGAGGCCCACCAGAAGTGATCCCTGTGAGCAGAGACAGGAGTAAGCCCCAGGTGCCTCCGGATGGAGTTGGAGGTTTTCTGGAGAGTATCATTTGAGTGAAAACAGAAGGAGTGGAACAGACTCAGAATGATCTCTCTCCTATGTGGGACATAAAGAAACTTTGTAGGGGAACATCAAACGTCCAAAGGCAAGAGAAACAGAGCAGGAGAAGTAGTCTTCAGTAAGAAGCTTGCCACTGGGGCGGTAGCTGGGAGCATAAGCTAGGGAAGGGAACACTAGGGCATTGTGGGAGGGGAAATGTGGGGGTTCCTCAGAAAAATTGGGGACAACGGTGGAGGAATTGGTGTCAGACATTGTACGCTTGAAACTCGGTCACAGATATATTTATAACTTCATAATTCATGATGATTGAATTTTTTAAAAAAGTACTAAGGAGGGGCTGGAGCAATAGCACAGCGGGTAGGGCGTTTGCCTTGCATGCAGCCGACCCGGGTTCGATTCCCAGCATCCCATATGGTCCCCTGAGCACCGCCAGGAGTAATTCCTGAGTGCAGAGCCAGGAGTAACCCCTGTGCAACGCCGGGTGTGACCCAAAATGCAAAAAAAAAGTACTAAGGAAAAAAAACCCAAAGGAAACAACAGGTGGACCAGGAAGATACCTCAAAGGACTAGAGCGCATGTGCTTTGCTTGCCAAAGCCCCATGTTTGAGAGCAGGCACTGCTTGTCCCGAACATCATCTAGAATGGGCCACACCCGAAATAAGAGAAGACTTTAGAAAATTGATGAGAGGGGCCAGAGTGGCAATAGTACAGCTGTTAGGGCCTTGGCCTTGCACAATGCTGACCTACGTTTGATCTTCAGCACCCAGTATTGTCCCCAGAACCTTGTCAGGAGAGATCCCTGAGCACAGAACTAGGAATAATCCCTGAGTACTGCCAGATATGGCCCCAAAACACACCAAAAATGTATCACTGTTTCATTGTCATCTTGTTGGTCATCGATTTGCTCGAGGGGTACCAGTAACGTCTCCATTGTGAGACTTGTTTTTACTGTTTGTTGCATATTGAATACGCCCCGGGTAGGTTGCCAGGCTCTGCTGTGCGGGTGGAATACTCTCAGCAGCTTGCCAGGCTCTTTGAGAGGGGCAGAGGAATCAAACCTGGGTCGGCTGCATGCAATGCAAACACCCTACCCGTGGTGCTATAGCTTCAGCCCACCAAAAAATGTAGGAGAATTAAAAGACCCCTCTAGGCATGAAAAGCGGCATCAAGAATCAGACTACCGAGAGGTCATCATGTTTGGTCCATTATCTATTTTCAGCATGCATCTCCTATCCCACCTGGTTACTCTAGCCATCATTTTTCCGTGATCCCTTCTCTATTCCATCTGCCTTCTCCCCTCCGCTCATAAGCAGGCTTCCAGGTATGGGGCAATCCTCCTGGCTCTTGTATCTACTGTCCATGGGTGTCTGGTCATGTGATGTTATTCTAAACTCCACAAATGAGTGCAGTCCTTCTATGTCTGTCCCTCTCTTTCTGACTCATTTCAGTTAGCATGATACTCTGTATGTCTATCCATTTATAAGCAAATTTCATGACTTCATCTCTCTTAACAGCTGCAAAGCTCTCAGTATCTGTGTTGCAAGCCATAATGCCCAAAAGTGGACAGAGATTATGGGGAATATTGTCTGCCATGGAGGCAGGGGGAGGGTGGTAAAAGGGGGGTATACCGGGGATATTGGTGGGGGGAATGTGCACTGGTGGAGGGATGGGTGTTTGATCATTGTGTGATTGTAACCCAAACATGAAAGCTTGAAACTATCTCACAGTGATTCAATAAAATTAATAATAATAATAATAATAATAATAATAATAATAAAGAATCAGACTACCATTTTCAAAGGCTGATTCAATTCTTAACACTTTAGAAGGGCTATCGATAGCACAGGGGTCACCAAACCCATGATTAGGTACAGGGTCACCTCAAAATGTTGAAGTCACTGGAGGAGAGTTTAGGTCCCTCTCTGGGAAGACTAGAATGTCTGCAAGCTCCTGTGAACATCAGTGGAATGTGAACCTGAAAAAAGGCTAAAAGAGTAGCTGGGATGCACCTCACCTTTGTTTGGTTTCTTTGAGTTTTAATAAAGTTGACTGGACTTACCATTAACAAAAAAATTGCTTTATAATTAATAATGTTTTCCCCTGCACATAATTTCAACACCACTCATATCACCAGTGTACCCCTTCCCTCTCCCAAGTACCCCAAGTTCCCTCTTTCCCTAATTCCCCTCAAATCAGCTGTGTGGATCAGTTCTCCCATTATGTTGCCTTTGGATCGTTTTTTGCTGCCTCGCTGTGTATCCTTAATTTCCACATATGAGAGAGACCATTCTGTATCTTTTCCTTTTAATCTCACTATCTTCACTCACCATATCCTCTAGTTCCATTAGTGTTGCTTCAAATTGCATGCTTTCGTTCTTTTTAGAATGGCCGTTGTGTGTATACATCTCAACCTTTTGATCCACATTCCATCTTGATCGTACTCGAGCATTTGGTGGTTTTCATATCTTGGCTATTGTACTAAGTGTGGTGATGATCACAGGTGTGCACACATCCTTTCAAAGGAATGTTTTTGTGTTTGAGGGGATAGTTGCCAAGGTTCTATTCCTATTTTTTAATAGATGTCCATATTGCTTTCCATAAAGATAGCATTCCCACCAGCCGTAGATGAAGGTTCCATTCTCACCACTACCTTGCCAACACTGCTGTTTCTAGGCTTTTGGATATTGCACCTCAGCTTTGAAGCAGGTACCTCATGTGGGTGGCAGTCCAGCATGCACTAACAGGACGTGCAAGCAATGGGAAATCATAAGTGACTGTACCCAGAAATTGGCAGTTTTCGTTCCAACCTTCCCCAAATGCTCACTGTCTTTTCAACTCTCATTGTCATAAAATCAGATAGACCATCATAAATGTCATGGGACTATCAGTCTTCTCAGTGCCAAACTAGGATGTTCTTAATCATAAAGGGCTTAACTACATCCCCACTTACGTCCCTGAACTTAACCGAGTGGGCTGGAGTTCTCAGGCTCAGGCCTTGACACTGAACCATTGATTATTTACTGGGGTGAATGGTGTGGCCAGGGGAGGGGAATATAAAGCGGTGCATTGCTGTCCACATGCATGTGTTTGGGGAGACTTTCCAGGTGGTGTTTTTGCCCTCTGAGAGATAAGACAAATTTGTGTTTGGGGATAAGGTCAGCACGGGCCACCATGGATAGGGAGAGGAAGGGAGGAATGTGCATTGGAAGGGGACATGAAAGGCATGGACACAACTCTTTGTACTTATTCCCCAGACTTCCTTCCTTTCTTTGATCACACTACGCCTCTGTTCCATATTCATACCAACTATTGCTCTGATTTGCTGAAGCTTATATACCATAGATCAGAGTCCACCCCAGGGTCTTCCAGTTCCAGGGGAAATTGTGGCATACCGTAAATCCTTTATTACAGGAATATGTTAAGATCCTAGGCCAAACAACGAGAACCGAGTCCTCCCCGCATTCAGTATGCCATATAGCTTTTCCCACTCAAGACTTCCCAGGGAAGGAGAGATATAGAACGGAGATGTAAGAAAATGTGGATGGGAGATAAGAGGGAAAAGACACCCTTCTACACATCACTGGCTTATGGATATGATATATGTATAAACCACATATACTTTTTTGGCCATTTTTCCTATAATATTGACCATGGCTTTGCCCACTTTCAATATCTTAACCTAGTCATGTTATTCTATAGACCACTAATTTGCTGAAGCTTGTATACTACAGGCCATCTACAGCTCAGAACTTCTAGTTCCTGGGGATATTTGTGGATAACCCTAGGCTTTCATTACAGAACTATATCTGGACCCATGGCTAAAGGAGATGATAACAATCTGGAAAAAACCAGAGTGCCCAAAAACAGATGACTGGTTAAAGAAACCCTGGTACATCTACACAATTGAATACCATGTAGCTGTCAGAAAACATGAAAGTCATGAAATTTGCATATAAGTGGATCAACATGGAGAGTGTCATTTTGAGTGAAATGAGTCAGAAAGAAAGAGACAGACATAGAAAGATTGCACTGATATGTGGAATATAAAGTAGCTTAGAGGTACAAGCTTGCAATGATGCAATTTCTGGCAGATATTTCTCTGGACTTAGTTACTAAAATACTAAAATACAGAAATCCAAAGCCGTGCGGCTGCTAGTATGACCACTTGACCTCATATTTCTTCATTCTCAGCAATGGAAAACAAATTATCAAATGCTTCCTTTTCAGCAGGTCCGACTTTAGGGGGGGAGAAACTCACAATAATAATAGTGAGTTTTTGGTTGAAATATTGAATGTAATCAAAGTAAAGTGAAAATAAAGAGAAATTTATCAGTTACACAGGTGGGGTGGGAGGCTGGGGAGGTGGAGGGTTGGGGGGGAATTATACTGTGATTCTTGGTGGTGGAATATGTGCACTGATGAAGGGGTGGGTGTCTGAGCATTGTATAACTGAGACTTAAAGCTGAAAGCTTTGTAACTTTCCACATGGTGATTCAATAAAAGAGTACATTTTTTTTTAAAAAGTAGATGATCAGATACCTCTCCTAATTTAGTATACCCTCTACCTATTTCCACTCCAGCCTCTTCTGCATTCTTGAAGGCAATGGCAGCTGATTAGGAGAATGGTTGGGACCCATCCTTCTCATTCTCCTTCCTTCCAGACTATCGAGCACATGCATCTTCACACATATACACAACAAACTCACACAGACACAAGCACACCACCACCAATCACTACCACAAACCATCACTATTGCGCTCTCTCTGGAAATTTTGTTGAGATTGGTGAATCCAGGTATAATGCAAGGTGTTGAACACTGGAGAGAGCTGAGTATTAGTTAAGTAATATGCTGAGTAATTTGTCCCTACGGATGTGCACACCCCAACTCCTACAATTAGGTATTTCACCTACTTTGCATGACATCTGGGGATTAAGTTTGCAGATGCAATTATGGTTGCTACATAACTCACCCTGAGATGGGGAGATTATCTTCAGAGTTTCTCTGTTCTGATGGGAACATTGCAACGCACCACGGAAGATTCAAGTTTCAATTGCTCCTCTGCTCAATGTGAGCTCTGAAGATTTGCTGAGCTGTGTAGCTAGTCTTGATTTAGCTGCAATGGTGAGCCCTGCAAAAATTCCACATCCACTCTGGCTAGGTCCCAGAAGCCCCCATACCTGACCTCCACCATACTGATGGGCTCAGTGCCACTTTGCCTGAACCTTTCCTTGCTCCCCCATCCTTCCAGGTGAAAATACTCTGTGGCTGACATCTCTGGCCCTTTTTGTAACCAGATGTAGGCCCACTCCATTTCAGATAACTGCCAGCATCCTCTACAATAGGTAACAAGTCCATGCCACATATTCAGATCAGCCACTGAGTGACAGCTCTACTCAGCAAATTTCACACTAGTCACAGTTAGACTTCCTATCACTGGGTGAATGTGGACAGACAAGGAAAAGAGCAACTCCCAGCATAATCCCTCAGAGGCTTCCAGCATGGCTAACTACAAAGATTCTCCCTCAGTACAGCAGGAACACTGCAGAACTAATGGGAGAAACATGGAGAAACCCACCTAGTTCAATGAGCAAAAACACTAACAACAAGGCACAATCCACAACAACCAGCTATGTAAATCCTCAGAAAATGGCTTCCGTGACACCACAGTAAAGGCAGTTAATAAGTTAAGAGAAACAATGGCACAGGTAGTCAACAAAGCATAAGAAAGTATAAGAGCCAAAATAAAACCACAATCAGAAATGAAATAAATTGATAATATTATAGGCAATTGGGGCTATTTGCCTTGCATGCACACGGCCAACCCGGGCTCGATTCTCAACATCCCATATGGTCCCCTGAGCACCACCAGGAGTAATTCCTGAGTGCAGCAGCGAGTCCTGGAAGACACCACATCGCTGGAGATGTCTCTAGACCCCCAAACCGAGCCAATTCAACTGGGGCACCTCAGACGGAGCAGTGTGCTCTCCCCGCTCACTCCAGATGAAACCCCAGCGACCACGAGCTTCCAGAAGCAAGGCCTAGGTATGCGGGTTCCAGGTTGCAGCGGTGGCAGAGGAGTGTGGCTGTCCCTTCTGGCTCCCCACCGCTTGGGGTACTGGCCATCACTCCCACAATCTGCCTCTGGGCACCATCTCAGTGCACCAGCTGCCCTGGTCCAGAGACTCTGAATTGAATTCCAACATGGATTAGCGCCCTACAGAGATGTCTCTGGACCCAAACCATTTCCAATTTTAGAATTCCAGAAGTGTTTGGTTGCTTTTGGTAAAATTTGAGTAAACTATAATGCTCCAAAGTAGAGAGAAAGTATGGGGGAAACTGGTTGCCGTAGAGGCAGGGTGAGGTCTGGGTGGGGGTGGGGATACATCCCATTGGTGGGGGGAAATGTGCACTGCTGGAAGGGTGGGTGTTCGATTATTGTCTGACTGAAACTCAAACATGAAAGCTTTATAACTATCTCTCGGTGATTCAATAATAATTAAAAAATTCCTAAGTGCAAAGCCAGGAGTAACCCCTGTGCATTGCCGGGTATGACCCTATATAAAATAAAATAAAATAAAATAAATAAAGCACTTGGTCCCTTAAAAAGAATATTATAGGTAATATAAAAACCTCAATAGAAGGACTGAGCAGCAGATAACAGTAGCTGAGGAAATGATCGAAGAGATCCACAATGGAGATGAAGATGACCTCTACAAAACAACAGAAGAAAGAAAAGTTTTGAGAACATTCCAACATAGGACTATGAGATGAGCTCAAGAAGAAAAAACTATAAGCATAGGAGTTCTTGAGGACCAGAAAGGTCAATTTGATGAAAATCATAGTTACGAATTTCCCAGAGAACTTAGTTCTTCCCTCTCTGGAAAGTTACTTTTCCTTTCCCTTCTACCTTCCAAAAATATTTTTATTTCAAAATAAAAGAGAATTTTTCAGTAAAGTAAGCCCTGAGCACTGCCGAGTGTGCCTCATCACAAAGAAAAGAAATAATTTCCAGGAATTGAGGAATACAAGCAACCAAATGCAACAAGCCCAGAGGGTTCAAATGAAAATAGATTCAACTAGGAAAACTCCAAAACACATTGCCCTCAGTATGACAAAAACCAAAGACAGACAGTATACTGAAAGATGCAAGATCTAAAAAGGAGCTTACATACCAGGCAGTGCCCAAAAGATTCAAAACAGATATACAAATGAGACTCTGAGTCAGAAGAGAATGGGGGGATATAGTACAGAAACTCAATAAACTGAACACTTTACCAAGAATACTCTATCCAGCTATATTATCATTTAGATTTGAATGAATGATACAGAGCTACACTGGTAGGCATTATGTTTTGGAATTCATAGCCTTAAAACCAGCTGTGCAAGAAGCCTTAAGGAGTTCCTTTATTTATTTATTTATTTATTTATTTATTAAATTTTTATTGAATCACCATGTGGAAAGTTACAAAGTTCTCAGGCTTATGTCTCAGTTATACAATATTCAAACACCCATCTCTTCACCAGTGCCCATATTCTACCACCAAAAGCCCCAGTATACCCCCGCCCCTCCCCCCACCAACAACTGTATAACTTATGAATTTCACTTCATTTTCTCTTTACCTTGATTATGTTCCATATTTCAACAGAAAACTCACTATTGTTGTTGGAGTTTCCCCCCAAGAAAGACAGCCCTACTACCAAGGAAGCATTTGATAATTAGTTTTCCATCACTGAGAATGAAGAGATATGTAGCCCCACTGCTCCAAGTACATAACTCTTTTTTTCCCTGTTTCCTTTTCCATTTTTTCCCCCTCACCCCCCTTCCCGTGCCTCATAGTATGGTGGACGCCATGCCGCGTTTCTCCTTGAAAATGGGAAACAACCGGGAAAGAGGGATATTTCCTCTTCTCGGCCGGCATGGGGCTATTGCTTAGTTCACAGTCCAGAGAAATGGCTGCTACTTTAATAACCTTCAATATTTTAACAAAAACTCACTGTTATTATTTGGAGTTCCCCCCCCCAAGTCAGACCAGTTAAAAAGGAACCATTTCACATTGCTGACAATTAAGAGATGTTAAGTCGCATGGATGCTGCTGCGTCCGCGCAGTTTTGGATATCTGTATAAAGTCCAGGGAAAATTCTGCCAGAAATTGCATAGCCCAGCTCACAGTCCCAGTGCATTGCTGTAAGAAGCTGCGCTGGATGCCCAAATGTGTTAGGTCTCTGGAATCAAAGTTTTTAGGCACAGAGGGTCCTTTTCACTCTCAGCAGCTCCGAATTTATCTGGGCCGAGGGCGTGCCATTACACCCACTTCCCATGATTCCCTAGGAGCCCTAAGTGTAAAAACCGTATACCTCTGGGTTAGGAGTCTAAGAAGATGGCTCCTGCCTTGTGAATGTTGCTGCCACTGCCATTTTCCGTGCAGGAAGACAGGGTGGGGAGGAAAGATCCATCCCCGGGGAGCACGGAGTTGTAGCCCAGCTCACAGTCCCAGTGCATTGCTGTAAGAAGCTGCGCTGGATGCCCAAATGTGTTAGGTCTCTGGAATCAAAGTCTTTAGGCGTAGAGGGTCCAGGGAGTTCCTTTAATGGAGAGGACAAACTTTTCAGCATGTGGCATTGAGTATGACACTCACTCCTGGTGCTTACGGTTGCCATGTACAATATTAAGAAAGGATTCAAGTGGGTGAAGAGATAGCACAGTGGGTAGGTTCTTGCCTTGCACACGGCCAACGCGGGCTGACTCCCCAGCATCCCATATGATCCCCCAAGTACTGCCAAAAGTGAGTCCTAGAGCTCCAGTCCAGAAGTCCTGAGCACTGCAGGATGTGACTCAAAAATCAAAATAAAAAGCAAATTTTCTCTACTCAACTATGGGTTTAAGTGTTTCCACATACATACACTCACACACAGACAGACACACACACAATCTTCTTCTTATGTGAAATGAAAGAGAAACATAGTAAGGAAGAACTACATAGTCAAGTTCATCGGAACTGAAAATTTTGTCTACAGAATTGAACTTTCGTGGGTGTGGGGGTATTGGGAGGAATCACTGGGAAGCAGGCACTCAGGTGATGTGTATGGTGTTTGAATGATCATGCATGAAAATTGTGATTAAAAGTATTGTAAATATGAGTCCAATATATTTTAAGAAGCCAATCTCATGCTTCATGATTACCTTTGCATAAAATTATGTAAAATTAGGACTTCAGGACTGGAGGAAGTAAAGCTAATGAAAGAGTTTTGGTAGGGAAAGATGAATTGAATGCAAAGGGGAAGAATGAAAGAGAATTTAGTAGATAGTTGAACTGTTTCATTTCCTGAGTGCAGTGATGGTTTAAAATCATGCTGAAACTTTTTATTTTATTTTTTTATTTATTTATTTTTTTTTTGCTTTTTGGGTCACACCCAGCGATGCTCAGGGGTTACTCCTGGTTCTGCACTCAGGAATTACTCCTGGCAGTGCTTGGGGGACCATATGGGATGCCGGGGATCGAACCCGGGTCGGCCGCGTGCAAGGCAAACGCCCTACCCGCTGTGCTATCGCTCCGGCCCCTGAAACTTTTTAAAATGCTAATTTTCCTATATGATAATCCCAAGTATATCCTTCAAATAGTTTTCATGGATTATTTATGGTGTAGGCAATGCCAGTGAGGGAGAGGGAATTATAATGGCATGGAAAATACTACCATCCTTCTTAAAATAATACTGGAGATTTAAAAATCATAAATTAATACTTCACCATCCTGTAGTTGTTGGATATCAACCCTAAGTGTTTTAGGCTTCACTGGTGAATTACCCCTTTCCTCCTCCCAGAGCTTACCATGCCCTTGCTAACATCCCAAATTTGATTAAAGTCTATCTTCAACCTTTCCTTCGTGTTGGATATTAACCCTAAGTGCTTTAGGCTTCATCACCTAATTTTGCCGCCTTTCTTCCTCGCAGAGAAGCTTAACATGCCCTTGCTAGCATCCCTAACTTAAAGTTTATCTTAAACCTTTCCCTTGTGTTTTACCTCTCATTGTCACGGTTCCCCAAGTCAGTCTTGATTACTTGTAAGCCAAAACTTTGTAGTAATTCTGAACATGTAGTTGTACTGCTTTGTATTTGAAGTGTTGTATGTTTGTACCTGCTTTTCTATTTCCCCTATAGCCTTTTTAATATTTTACTATAGAGCAATGTTCTTTGGTTAAACACAGAAAGACCATTAATACTATGCTCCTAGTATTTGGGAGTTGATTGACGCTGAAATATATCTACTCCTGGGCATAATTACATGGTCATAACTACTTGACTCAGGCTTCAGTTTCTGTAGTTCCTAATACCCCAAAGGGGATGTCCCGCCGTGGGACTAGGATGGACCCGGGGAGAGTGGCAAAACTAGCTGGCATCGAAATGGGACATTCTAGAAAGCATAAATGTATGGTCTTAATACAAACTGTTGCAACCTAAGAGACAGGACCCCCATGGGGAAGGACTAGCTGAACTGGTCTGAGGGTAAAAGCCTTGCTTGCTCTCAGTCCAGAGAATTAAGGGTTGGGATCTTTGTCTCTTACTGTGTTTATCCAAACAACTGCAAGTATTACTAATTTATATAATTAGAGCGAGACATAAAAGCAAAGTAGTTGTCCCTGGGAGGCAGAGTGTCTTCTTGAGTTGATCTCGCTAAGAGAATTTCCTCTGTCAAATGTTTATCTATATAAACGACCAATAACACCTGTCCATACCTCAACCCCTTCAGATGTCCTATAAGTATGCTAGCAACATTGCATTAAACAGGCCATTTTCTTCATCAGACTGTGGTCCCCAGCCTCTCCATCTCCCCATCTCTCTGTCTCTGTTGGGGAGCCCTGGGGACAAGGGAAGGCGGGGAAGCAGTTCAGGGCCACGGAAAACACACACATGTCCAGCAACAACAGCAGCTCCTGAAGATTGCTTTGTTAATTTACATGTAGTGAAGTTCATTTTTGTCCTAGATTATACAGGTATCCCCTTCATTTACAAAGCATGATTCATGCAACTTCACTGTAATGAAGAACTCGTGGTTGCACTTATTATTTCCAATCAAAAGCATCTGAAGAGGATTTTTACTTTTAAAACAAAATGTGAAAATAGCACACAGCACAATCACTTTGCAGTGGACAATTACAGAGGCAGTATGCACTCTGAGAAGCAAGCGTGGCACTGTTGTGCTCCTTCCTCTGAGAAGAGCTTTGTAAAAACCATTCCTGTTATTTTAGGTTGTGTGTATTATTTTCTAGGGTTTATAAGTTGGGTTTTGGAATTTGGGAATCCTCAGGTTTTCCCATATAGATAAATGGCAATTGTTTGGTCACTTTTCAGCATTTTGGCTTACATAAGTATAATCATACTCCACTGTCAGAGAATGAAGGGAAACTAAGTAGCACCTATCCATTAAGTATGCACTGAAAGAAATTTTTATTTATGTGGAGAATTTTGGGGAGCCCACCCAGAGGTTCTTATGTCTTGATCCTGGCTCTCTAGTCAGAGATCTCTCTAAGCAGGCACAGGGGACAAAATGAGGTGCAAGGGGTTGAGCACAGGTGAGTTGTGTGCAAGGCAAGTACCTTACTCACTGTATTATCACTCTGGCCCCAGAGTGGTGAATTTTGGAATTTCTTTTATTAATGTAACATTGGTTTATAACATTATATGGTTTTAACATCTTCATAAATAATCACCTATATAGTACATTATGTTCACCAATGAATGTCTATTTCATCCTGAAAAGAAAATCATGAGCCAAATTACCCCAAGGTCGAGTCCCATAGAAATGCTGTGGTTAATTTCAGGTCTTACTAAAAGCCAAGCTCTACAAAGCACTCACAAAACCAAATGTAAAATAACCACTGACCTCCATTCAAGTACGGGGCAAGGAAATGAACACTTTTGCAAAGAAGCTGATAGGCATATGAAAATGGCTATCATCATGCATGATTAGGGAAGCGCAAATCGAAAGAATACTGATAGATTGGAAAATCTGGAAACAGCCTGTGTTGCCAGGCTCGTGGTAAGAAAGGAACCCTCGTCGGCTGTTGGTGGGAATGTGGTCTGGTTCAGCCTCGATGGAAAGCAATATGGAGATCTCTCAAAAAATTGGAATGGGGGCTGGAGAGACCGTATCTATCCAGTCCCAACACAGCATTTTTTTTTATCTCCGAGAAACTTTTTTTTGCTTGTTTGGGATTTTCTTTTGAGGGGAGGGAGGCATACCCAGATGTAATCAGGGCTTACTCCAGGGTCTGGTCTCAGGGAACCAATCTAGAGTGCAGGGTAAATTCCCTACCCACCGTACAATGTCTTCAGCTGCACTTTCAGAAAATCTTGGCAAATCAAATACAGCATAACAAGAAATTAATTTATCATGACCAGTTGTAATTTATGCTAGCAATAAAAGTTCAGTATACACAAATCCTGGCTGTCTTCACTGGGGCCCCCTCGGAGGGAGTGGGTTGAGTTTCCCTCCCCACCCCGAGCAGAGCCCCCCAGCTGAAGACCTCTGGAACCCAGCCACAGCCATGCTCAAGGCTCCTCTCCACACATTCAGATGAGCTTCATGGATGAAGGAACCGGCAGAGGAACCCAGGTGTGTGGATGGGACCCGGGGCTGAGATCTCCAAGCCTGCTAGGATCAGGACTGGGCCTCTTCCGCTCAGATTCCTCATTTTCCAGTAGTTAGGCAGTCACACCCAGAAATTGCCCCTGGCACCGTGTAATCCCATAAACGGCCAACATCCAGAGAATATAAAACCAAGCTCCTGGAATCCTAGACATCTTATAGCTTAGTTCTCCCTCTCGGAGACCTTGGCAAGCTATCGAGAGTTTCCTGCCTGCATGGGAGAACCTGGCAAATTCCCCGTGGCATGTTCATATGCCAAAACCAGTAAAAATGATGGGTCTCATTCCACTGACGCTAAAAGAGCCTCCAATGTGGCACCGTTGTGAAGGACAAGTGAAGAAAGGCTTCTAAACTCTCAGGGCTAGGACGAATGAAGATGTTACTGAGACTGCTCAAGAAAATTGACAATCAACGGGATGATGATGATGATGATGATGATGATACACAAATATATATCATCATGATGATGATACACAAATCAATTCACGTAAGACATTTACAAAATGAAGGGTCAAAATAGGATGATTATATCATTAGGTGTCGGAAAAGCTTTGGATAACTTTCAATATCCATTAATAATTAGAACTCTCAATAAACTGTGACTAGATGGAGCATACCTGAACGCAATAAAGGCCATATATGACAAGGCCAAGTAATAATTGGTGAAAACCTTAAAGTATTTTTAAGATCCAAGCAGACAAAGATGTCCACTCTCACCATCACTGTTTGTCATAGTTTTGCAAGTCCAAGCAAGGGCAATTAGGCAAGAATAAGATATAAAATGAATCCGAATTGGAAACAAAGAAAGAAAACTATTGCTATTTGCTGGTGATATGATAATATACGAAGAAATCCCTGAAAATTCCATGGGGAAAATGGATGCTACTACCTACTAAAAAGAAATGAGCACTTTTAAAAATAGGAGGATACAAAATCCATACAAATGAAGCCATGACATGTCTATATACAGATGAGTTTGAGGAAGGGAGAATTAAGAAAGAACAATCCCATTTTCAAATGTATGAGAAAAGCTAAGTTACCTGGAAGTAAATCTAAGAAAAGGAGGCCAAAGACCTACACCCAGGAAAACTATAAGAGCTTAGTAAATGAGAAGGAGACACAACAAAATGGGAAAAAACCTATGCTCAGGGGTTTAAAGAAAAAAGATTTGTTATTGTTGCTTTACTTTTAAAAATATTTTTGTTGAGGTATCACAGTTTACATGAAAATAGTCATTACTTTATAATTGCAGAGCTGTACATCAATCTCTCCACCAGTGACTCATTCCAGTTCCCTCCATCATTATCCCACAGTCTCTCCCCCACTCCCAACAGTTCCAGGTTCTATTAACCATATTTCAGGATTTGTTTCCATTGGGGATTGTCTAATCCTTCTTTTTTATTCTTTATTATAGCACTGTGATTTACAAAGTTGTTCTTAATACGGTTGTCTCAGGCATTCCATGTTCCAACACCAATTCCACCACCAGTGTGGTTTTTTCTCCACAGGTGTCCCCAGGGTCCATCATCATGAATTATTACTGAAGTCAAAACTTTAATGAGATAACACATTACATCAGCAAGAACAGTTTGTATGACAAAGATTAGAAACAGTGCTGGCAAGGTTTTAATACACAGATTTCTTTTGGTTACAACACATTGATTCACCAAGTTGTTCATAATACACTTGTTTTAGGCATTACATGTTCCGGTACCAATCCCACCACCAATCCTACCACTAGTTTGCCCTTCCCTTCACCAATGTCTGCTATTTCCCACCCACCACCTCAGCCTAGCGCCTCGCAAGAACAAATACATTCACTTCATATTTTTTGTTATAGCAGAAGGCAAATGCCTGTTGACCACCTTTATGTTTTCTTTGTGTAAAAGTCTTTTCACCCTCTCCTCATTTTTAAAAAATTATTTATTTTATTGAATCATCATGTGGAAAGTTACAAAGTTCTAAGGCTTGTGTCTCAGTTATACAATACTCGAACACCCGTCCCTTCACCAGTGACCATATTGCACCACCAAAAACCCCAGTATAACACCCACCCCCATCCCCCACCCCTGCCTGCGTAGCTGATAAATTTCACATAATTTTCTCTTTACCTTGATTTCATTCCATATTTCAACACAAAACTCACTATTGTTGTTGGAATTTCCTCCCAAAAAACCCAGCCGTACTGACAAGGAAGCATTTGACAATTAGATTTCCATTGCTGAGAATGAAGATTTATGAAGTTTAGGATTTCTGTATTTTAGTATTTTAGTAATTAAGTCCAGGGAGATTTATGTTAGAAATTGCATAATTTCCCCCCTCCTCATTTTTGATGGAGGCTTGTTTGGATTTTGTTGTTATTGTTGAGGTTTTTTATTTCAATTAATTATTTTATGCACACCTACATTTAAAAAATATTCAAAATTTCCAAAATTACTTTCTATTTTATTTTATTTATTTAAAATTTTTTTATTGAATCACCATGTGGAAAGTTACAAAGTTTTCAGCTTTAAGTCTCAGTTATACAATTCTTGAACACCCATTCCTTCACCAGTGCACATATTCTACCACCAAGAATCACAGTATACCTCCCTCCCAACCCCCACCTCCCTAGCCTCCAACCCCGCCTGTGTAAGTGATAAATTCCACTTTACTTTGATTACATTCAATATTTCAACAAAAAACTCACTATTATTGTTTAGAGTTTCTCCCCCCAAAGTCGGACCTGCTGAAAAGGAAGTATTGGCAATTTGTTTTCCATTGCTGAGAATGAAAGATATGAGGTCGAGCAGCCGCAATAGCGGCCGCACGGTTTTGGATTTCTGTATTTTATTAACTAAGTCCAGAGAAATTTCTGCCAGAAATTGCATCATTGCAAGCTTGTACCTCTCTGCTACTTTATATTCCACATCTGAGTGCAATCCTTCTATGATTGTTGACTTTTGAGAGTGTTTTATGTTCCTTGGTTATTAGCCCTTTGTCTGATGTGTGATTTGCAAATGTTTTCTCCCACTCATCGGTTGTATTTTATTAAGATTTCATTTCTCTCAAAGTTCAGGATCTTTAGTTTTATGCAGTCCCATTTGTTCATTTCTACTTTTTTCCTTGAAGTGAGTTTATATGATTAAATATTTTTTCCAATGTATTTTATGAAGACCTAATGTCAAGGTCTTTAATGTATTTTGAATTGACCTTCACGCAAAATATGAGATAGGGGTCTAAACTATCACTATTTGCAGATGATTTGAAACTGTAGATAGAAAAACCTAAGAACTTCATGAAAAAAGTCCTGAAGTGGGTTGGACAGATAGTACAGCAGATAGTGTGCTTGCCTTTCACATGGGTAACCTGGGTTCAATCCCCAGTACCCCATATGGTCCCTAGAGCCCCAGTAGGAGTGATTCCGTGGGCAGACCCATGAGTAATCCCTAAGAACTGCCACACATGTCCCAAGCAATTAAAAACATTATCCCAGAAATTACTACACGGTAGAGTAGCAGGCTAAAAATAATCAATGCAAAGAACATGTAGCAATCTTACATGCAAAAAATGATGCAGAAATTAAACCAATACTAATGTATCATTTTAGAGAAAGGATAGAACAATTCTTCTAATTGCCTAAGGTTAAAGAAAAAATTGACTTCATTCTCTATGAGTGACAGAATAACGTACTCATGTTCTTTTTCATTGTCTGGAGTTTCAGGTCAGTAAAAAATTGAATTGCTTGGAGAACGGCATCTTGAAAGTTAAAGGTGTAGTTACAGGCTTCTAAACTCTTATTATCATAAAGCCTTTACTTAGGAGAAAAAGAGGTTAAATGATGTTTTCATGTATTTTTCCTTTCATTGAGTTTGTGGTTCATGAATGTGTATCAAAGATATTAAGGATATCTGAGCAAGCCTGCCACAGAGGCAGGCTGGGGGCAGGGGAAGGTGAGGGTAATGGGAGGGTGGGGACAACTGGTGACATTGGTGCTGGGAAATGTACACTGATGAAGAGATGGGTGTTGGAACACTGTATGACTGAAATCTAATCATGAACAGCTTTGTAAGGGTCTATCACATTTATTCAATTAAAAGAATTATTTTATAGGATGTATGAGAAACTGATTGTGAAATATTTAGCTGCACCAAGGGAGCAGATTTGTCTTCTGCAATTCTGCTAATGGGGTGGGTGCCTGGCTTCTCCTTCACTGATCTATCCCAAATGGCTTCACAGTGAATGAAAACACGTTCCATGATTAATTCTAAAGGTCAGGTGACCAATGTTCACAAACGCATGTGGAAATCAGTCACATTATTTCAAGTCAAGAATTGAGTTTTGACCTTTGGATCCGGCTGCAGAGCAAGCATGATGGAAGAGCCCAAGGGAGCGCCCTTGGACTCCAGGCAGCCCACTGAACTAATTCCGGCATGGGACCAGAGACCCCACGGTGCGCTGAAACAGTGGGAACCGGGCATCCCCCAATTCTTTTAACCTGTCTCTCTCTCTCAACTCCTCCCTCCTGAGCACAGCGCAGCATCCGCGGTTTTCCTGCGGTTTTCCTGAGCACAAAATGGAGCCGGCGATCCAGCTGAAACAGGACGCTTTCGCGCACTTGCGGGAGACCCCAGGGGGCGGGGGCGGCGACCCCCGCCCACCGCAGATAGATATTTAAACCCACCTCCCCCACGTGTGCTTCCCTTTGGATCCGGCAGCGGAGCGAGCATGATGGAAGAGCCCAAGGGAGCGCCCTTGAACTCCAGGCAGCCCACTGAACTAATTCCGGCATGGGACCAGAGACCCCACGGTGCGCTGAAACAGTGGGAACCGGGCATCCCCCAATTCTTTTAACCTGTCTCTCTCTCTCAACTCCTCCCTCCTGAGCACAGTGCAGCATCCGCGGTTTTCCTGAGCACAAAATGGAGCCGGCGATCCAGCTGAAACAGGACGCTTTCGCGCGCTTGCGGGAGACCCCAGGGGGCGGGGGCGGCGACCCCCGCCCACCGCAGATAGATATTTAAACCCACCTCCCCCACGTGTGCTTCCCTTTGGATCCGGCTGCGGAGCGAGCATGATGGAAGAGCCCAAGGGAGCGCCCTTGGATTCCAGGCAGCCCACTGAACTAATTCCGGCATGGGACCAGAGACCCCACGGTGCGCTGAAACAGTGGGAACCGGGCATCCCCCAATTCTTTTAACCTGTCTCTCTCTCTCAACTCCTCCCTCCTGAACACAGCGCAGGACTTCTCCATCTTATGAGCACCATAAAAGGGTAAAAGTTTGTAGTGATGTTATTTCTGGTTGTACTTTCCCTGGACTTTATACAGAAACCCAAAACCTAATGTCATCTTAGCATCAGCAATATGTAATGGTTCGCTTTTAATGGGTCGGACTTTTGTGGGAGATCCTAACAAGAATAGTAAGTCTGTTGCTGAAATATTGAAGGCAATCAAAACGGGTAGCCATCTCTCTAGACTAAACTAAGCTATATCCCCACGCCAGCTGAGAAGAAATTTTCTTCTTTCTCGGGAAGAAACGCGGCGTGTCGTCAACTACAGTGTGATGTCCATTAAGCAAACAGACCTGGTGGCGTGGGAATGGGATATAAGGGGAAAAATTATGTACATGGAACAGTGGGACGCTGGTGGAATCTCGAGCCAGAGCCGATACCAGCGCAAGACCTTCGGTTCCAGAAACTGCTTGCAGACACTCTACTAGTCTATCAACTAAGCCAGAGCCCCACGTCTGCTGATGACGGGAAATAACCATCCTTTTCGTTTTTTTTTCCCTTGTCAGGCAGCGTGGCGATTACTAAACAGGCGTGAACTCGGTGGCGCGGGGCAAGGGGGAAAAAGAAAAGTTATGTAACAAACAGCGGGACTTAATATCTCTATATTCTTAGTAGTGGAGAACTATCAAATGCCTCCTTGGCAATAGGACTGCTTTTCTTTTTTGGGGGAAACCCCAACAACGGTAGTGAGTTGTGTGCTGAAACATGGAATGTAATCGAGATAAGGCATAAACGAAGTGAAACTTATCAAGTACAAGGGTGGGGACTGGGGAGGTGGGAGGGGGCGGCAGGTATACTGGGGGGGTTGGTGATGGAAGATGGGCACTGGTGAAGGGAAGGGTGTTTGAGAATTGTATAACCGACATAATCCTGAGAACTATGTAACCCTCCACATGGTGATTCAATAAAATAAAAAAAAAAAGAATTGAGTTTTGTCGAAGTGGAGTAAGGAAAGTCTCTTTAACAAATGGTGCTGACACAACTGGACAACCACATGCAAAAAATGGGCTTAGAACTCGACCTGACACCATGCACAAAAGTCAGATCAAAATGGATTAAAGACCTCAACATCAGACCACAAACCATAAGGTACATTGAAGACAAGGTCGGCAAAACCCTCCACGATATTGAAGATAAAGGTATCTTCAAAGATGACACAGAACTAAGCAATCAAGTAAAAACAGAGATCAACAAATGGGACTACATTAAACTAGAAAGCTTCTGCACCGCAAAAGATACAGTGACCAGAATACAAAGACTATCTACAGAATGGGAAAGGATATTTACACAATACCCATCAGATAAGGGGTTGATATCAATGGTATATAAAGCACTGGTTGAACTCTACAAGAAGAAAACATCCAACCCCATCAAAATATGGGGTGAAGAAATAAACAGAAACTTTCCAAAGGAAGAGATACGAATGACCAAAAGGCACATGAAAAAGTGCTCTACATCACTAATCATCAGGGAGATGCAGATCAAAACAACTAGAGAGATACCACCTCACACCACAGAGACTAGCACACATCCAAAAGAACAAAAGCAACCGCTGTTGAAGAGGATGTGGGGAGAAAGGGACCCTTCTACACTGCTGGTGGGAATGCCGACTAGTTCAGCCCTTTTGGAAAACAATATGGACGATTCTCAAAAATCTAGAGGTTGAGCTCCCATTTGACCCAGCAATACCACTGCTGGGAATATATCCCAGAAAAGCCAAAAAGTATAGTCGAAATGACATCTGCACTTATATGTTCATCGCAGCACTGTTTACAATAGCCAGAATCTGGAAAAAACCCGAGTGCCCTAGAACAGATGACTGGTTGAAGAAACTCTGCTACATCTATACAATGGAATACTATGCAGCTGTTAGAAAGAATGAGGTCATGACGTTTGCATATGAGTGGATCAGCATGGAAAGTATCATGCTAAGTGAAATGAGTCAGAAAGAAAGAGAGAGACATAGAAAGATTGCACTCATCTGTGGAATATAGAATAATAGACTATAAGACTAACACCCAAGAATAGTAGAAATAAGTACCAGGAGGTTGTCTCCATGGCTTGGAGGCTGGTCTCTCATTCTGGGCAACTCAGAGAAGGGAACACCAAGTAAAATGTGGTTGGAGGTCATGTGGGGGAAAGATGATGCGGGCCGAATATAGACTAGAGACTGAACACAATGGCCACTCAACACCTTTATTGCAAACCACAACACCTAATCAGAGAGAGAGAACAAAAGGGAATACCCTGCCATAGTGGCAGTGTGGGGTGGGGGGAAACGAGACTGGGGAGGGTGGGAGGGATGTTGGGTTTACTGGTGGTGGAGAATAGGCACTGGTGAAGGGATCGGTTATCGAACTTTGTATGGGAGAAACATGAGCACAAAAATGTATAAATCTGTAACTGTACCCTCACATTGACTCACTAATTAAAAATAAACTATTAATTAAAAAAAGAATTGAGTTTTGTCAATGCAGTTGGTTTTGAGATTCGATAGTAAAGGAACCTTCAGCAAACAGGAGAGATCATACTATGTCCTTATGGATTCAGATCTGTATTAAGAAAAATTGGACCCTTTATTAGTGATGGGGTACAGTAAGTTTATATATCATGCCAGGAACATTAATACTATTGCAGTCATATTACTAAATGATAAAAAATTACAAAATTAAAAAATCCACAGACCTTGTGTAGGCCAATAAAGGATAACAGTAGCAATGATGATTTAAAAATGATCACTGTATCACTGTCATCCCGTTGTTCATCGATTTACTCAAGCAGGCACCAGTAACATCTCGGTTCGTCCTAGCCCTGAAATTTTAGCAGCCTCTCCTTCCTCGTTTTTCTCAACGATCAGAGGCTCTTTCCAGGGTCAGGGGAATGAAACCTGTTATTGCTACTGTAATTGGCATATCGAATACGCCACGGGGAACTTGCCAGGCTCTTCCAATGTTTGCCATATAGACACATAAACAACATAAACGTGTAACAAATATTTTTTTCTGGGGATGGGGGGGGTGGTTTTGCTACCCCAGGCTGTGCTTCAGGATCACTCCTGGCAGTGCTTCAGGGATCATGTGGTGCCAAGCACTGAATCAGAGTCGACCACATGCCTTATCCCCACAACCTCTCCAGTCCCCACCTTCTCTTCTGGTAAGCAACAAAGAAAACATTTTCCCCCATCTTATTATTTTGTTTTGTTTTTGTTTTTCTTTTTGCTTTTTGGGTCACACCCGGCAATTCACAGGGGTTACTCCTGGCTCATGCACTCAGGAATTATTCACGGCGGTGCTCGGGGGACCATATGGGATGTTGGGAATCAAACCCGGGTCGGCTGCATGCAAAGCAATCGCCCTACCCGCTGCGCAATCTCTCCAGCACCCCCCCATCTTATTTTAATGAATGAAGACAATGGTTTACAAACCTGGAAAGAGCTGTGTTAGGGTGCAGTGTTACTCTACCATGACCACAATGTCCCCCCAGCTTCTGTCCACTGGACCGCCTCTCCCACTGTAGCCCACAGCCCCCAGGGCACCGGCCTCAGCTCTGCAGCCAGAGTTGAAGCTTAGCTTTCGCTGGATGACGTCCGGATACAGGCTATGTTACCTGATGTGCCACACGTGAGTGAAATATAAAAACCCAACTAATGTAAAAACCATGTATGTGCCTGTCTGCCGAGCGGGCCGGGTGGTGCAGCCCCAGAGGCCATGCCTCTGTAGTGCCCAGTGCTCCCGCCTGCTCCACTTCCCATGCGCCAGGGCTCAGCCAGGCATTTTGGTGAACAGCTCCTTCCTAACTTTGGAACCCAGAAATTACTATCTACTGTGCAAAAAGCAAACCTGAAGAAACTTTAAGGACAAAAATTATTTTGTTAACGAGCTGGAGCGATAGCACAGAGGGTAGGGCATTTGCCTTGCACGAGGCCTATCCAGGTTCAATTCCCAGCATCCCATAGGGTTCCCTGAACATTGCCAGTGTTATTCCTGAGTGCAGAGCCAGGAGCAACTCCTGTGCATCGCTGGGTGTGATCCAAAAAGAAAAAAATTATTTTGTTAAAATTAAGAATTCATATCTATTGGTAGAACTAAGCATCTGGGGAAGCAACTTCATGAAAGAGGAAAAGCACCCCATAAAATATAATAAGGTCAAACATAACAACAAAGATTTTGAGAGATACTAGAGATATACATACATACATACATAATTACACAAAATATATAAATAATTAAAAAATTATGCAGAAGAGAAAGATTTCTAAGAAACTATCCTTATCCTTTAATGATTGTGTAGAGAAAATTCAAATATATATATAAATCAATCTAACACGACAAATGAAATACCTATTCAGTGAAAACTATAATTCACTTCTGAAAGAAATAAAAGAAGACAGTACTGGAAATATTATTTGTTCATGAATTGGGTGCATCAATATTGTTCAAACGCCCATACTACCCAAAGTGATTTACAGATGCTATGGATCACCATAAAAATTTCCAGAGCATTCTTAAAAGCATACAACAAATGCTTCTAAAAGTCATGTACAATTATGAAACTCCCTGAATAGTCAAAGCAGTTCTGAGGGAAAAAGATGGGAGGAATTTGATTCCCAGTATCTAATTTGTACCACAAAGCTAGAGTACTCAAAATTGCATGAGACTAGAACAAAACCAGACTCCTAGGTCAGTGAAATAAAATAGAGAGACCAGAGATAAAATCTTAACAGCTAATTTATGAAGAAGTGTCTAGGTATGTGAAGTGGATCAAGCAGAGCCTCTACAACAATTGATGCTGGGAAAACTGGTCAGTCACATGCAAAAAAAATAGTAATAAGCATGACTAAAGTGGCCAACTTACCTGAAGCAGTCTACTTCAAGGTTAAACACAGTCTCACAAAGTTTTTTGAAATGGTGTTTTCCTCTGTCTCACATACCTCTTTCACCTCTTCTACGTTCCTTAATTTCTGTTCTTTCAAAATCAGTAAGACTAGTTTTTTGGCCTTCAATACATTCTCTCCAAGAAAACTATCTACGTGACCATGAAAATAATATAATAGTACATAATAATAATAATGAATTCTATTGCTAAATGGAAAGTTTATGAATGGCTTGAGTGAATAGAGACAATTGTTCAGTATAAGACAATATATTCTTTTGTCTGTCTGTTTGGGGGCCACACCCCGAGGTCCTCAGGGTTTATTCCTGGCTCTGTGCTCAGGGATCACTCCTAGCAGGTTCTATGAATCATACAAGGTGATGTATGATTGAACTTAGGTTGGGAGCGGTCAGGCAAGCGCCTCACACACTATACTGTACCTTTGGCCCCAAGTCACTATATTCTTCCGGATGTTCAACACGTTTTCTATCATACCTGATTTTTACTGAGAGTGGAGTACTAAAACTTTCAAATACTTGCTGAGCCTTGTTTCTCCCTTCAGTTCTGACAAGTTTCTTTGTATAGATTTTAAGGCCTGTTGTTAGATGCGTGTAAGTTTATCAATATTGTCTTCCTAGTTTGGTAGACATTTTTTTAATCATGACAAGTGATTTTCTCTCTAGCAACACTTCCTGTCTTCAAGTCTTGTATTCTTATGGCAACTAAAACACTCCTTCAAATGTTGGGTTCTTAGTACAACTTTCACTGTCTCTTTACTCTCAACTGATTTGTGTCATTAAATCTAAAGCTTACCCTCTGTTGACAGTGTATAATTAAATCCTATTTCTATATAAAGTTAATTCTTTGTTATTTTAGTGTTTCGTGTATTCAAAGCATGCATAGATTTACCATATTGGTCTTTCTCCCCACACCAAGGGGTTTTCAATGGTCCTGCCTGGTATTCCCAGTATGATGCCTCTTATTCTATAGACGAATGAGGTTATTGATCAGCACTGGTGAGATAGGCATAATTCATAGTCCAAGGAATGTCCTGGAAAGGCATATAATACCAATCAGTGTACATTGTTTTTCATGGATTTCTCCAATTTACATTCTCAAAGGATACCATAATACCACTGCTGCGGTCTCTCATGCATCAGGTACCAGACACGCCCAAACTCCAGAGCCTCCTGACCAGTGTGCTAAACCGGTGGTGTCACTCATAACCTCTGGAATCCTTTGAATGGATAACCACTTTGAGGCAATCCTGGTGTTGGAAATGATTTGTGGATTTAGCTCACATGTCAGATCAGTGTTAGAGGCTATGTATTGGTTTATGTGTTGGCCACTGGATACACTCTCTGCATTGCCTGGGTGTAGAGAGGGGCTCGACTGGAGGAAGCACACTCTAACCTGTCCATCCTACCCTCCTGCCAATCAAGTTCCCTGAGCGTAGATCCACGGGCAGATTAACCTATGGAAAAGGAACACTTGCAACAGAGACCCCATGGCACTTAGATATGAAAACTATTTCCCCTTGGACCTTCACCGAAAAAGTATGCTGACCTCTGATGTAATTAGTGGGCTCATTTTGCTATTGGGTTGGTGAGCTGGAAGCTGGCACTTCCTTGCTGTGCATAGTGGTTTCGCTCAATTCTTTTGTTCACTTCTCACAACCTTTCTCCACCTTTCCACCTCCCCCACAAAGGTAATCTCCCAGCTTTGTAGAGGGGAGAGCTCAGAGCTTGATTCAACTTCTTCCTTGGGTGGGTGGAGCACACCTGGCTGCACTCAGGGCTTACTCCTGGTTGTATGCGGAATGATTTCAGGAAGTCATATGCGGTGTTGGTAACGCAAACTGGGATTGGCTGTGAGCAAGGCAAGCACCTTACCCTGGTACTATCCTGCACATTGGGTCCTCAGAGGAGTCTCTTTAAAATTCTTTTCTGGTTTGGACGCCACACTGAACAGTGCTCAGGGCTTTCTTTTGGCTCTATCTATGCTCAGAGGTACACTGGGCACCATACGTGGTGCTGGGGTTAGAACCCAGGTCGGTCACGTGGAACGCAAATGTTGGATGCTTGTTTTATAGGAGCCCTTAGAGTGGTGACTCATCAACAGCGCTCGGAGCAGGATGAGGTTGGATTAGAACTCGAAGAACCATCCCATCACGTGACCAGCCTGTGAACCCTGACCCTGTGAGCTGGGCCTTTAAGCAGAGGGCCTCCATCCTATTGGTCAGGGCTTTGGGCGTCGTGGCTGATGGGAGAGTTTGTCTGACCAATCGGAAACAGGCAGCGGCCGTTGACTTCATAGTAGCCACAGACGCGAGGCGCTTTTGCCTCGGGCTACTGGCGGTCGTGCTTGGCACGTGGAGCCACAGAGCTCGAGGCGGACTCCCCTCTCGGCCCGGGAAGGACTAGACGATCCTCCCCCGCAGTCAGGCTGCCGGGCTCGGGAACAGCATGCGTTCCCCGGATGACGTGCCGTTAGCCAGTGTAAGTGTAGGGCCTGAGGGCGGGCAGCAGGCCGGGGCGAGTGGGAGAGGTCCCAGGTCCCCTCCCGGAAATGCACTAGGCCGCGGCCTGGGGGTGCCGCTTGGCGGGGAAGGTGAGAGCAGACGCCGGGGAACCCAGAGCTTAGAGCTTCGGACAGAAGGAACGCCAGCGGGGGAAGCCGTGCGTTTGGATAGAGAACGCCGTCTTCACGCCTCAGTCAGCAACGTCACGGTCATCCACAGCGATGATGGTGACCCTCAAGTGACCGGGGCCGAGACAGCTACGAGGTCTGAGGCCACCACCGTGAACAAGCTCTTCAGCACAGAGGTCCAGAGTGCCGCCAAAAACCGTCCCTTAGACAACAGCCAGGCTGAGGCTTCCGAACGCTGGATGGGCTTTCAGACAGGGACTCGAGGCGCTTGGGCCCAGCGTCACGTAGAAGTGCCGCCGGCTTCAATACCCCCAGGAAAAATTGGTGTGGCTCAGAGAGGGCAGATCTGGAGGGTCCATAAGAGCAGCTCTAGAGGTAGGTGGGATGTGCCCAGAGGCCGACAGTGGTGCCATTCAGAAGGCCTGTTTATACTCCCATCTGATCACGGGGAAAAAGATGAGTCAGGAGAGATGCAGGCGGTGAAGATGAACGTATATGCAAAAGAGGGGCAACAGGCCAGCGGCAGGAGCACTGAGATTCCCAGAGATACAACCAGACCCGTGAATTTCAGTGTCCAGAAGAAAGTGTGCTTTAAGCCAAACGCTTCAGTGCGTTCCCCTCCCCAGGGCAGCCCTACGGCTGTAGAGAAGCAGAGTGTTGCAAATCAAGCCGCTTTTGTCAGGTTTCCTAATGTGGTTTGGGGTAGAGGGCAGGGCAAGCCCACCTACTCCAGAGATTCTGCTGCATGCAGTCCACCAGCAGCCAAACCTAAGATAGTTATCCAAGAAAAGAACTCTCCTGGGGATAACTCCAAATTGAATATGGGGAGAGCCCTTCCTTCGTGGGGGCAAAGAGTTTTAGCACTCCCTTCAGAACCTACCACCTTCGCACCAATATCGGGTGCACCCATGTTTGGTACGACCAAGAGGTATTTTGTGGTGCCTCCACAAAGCAAGCAACCCAAGAACATTTGTGCAAACATGAAAAAAATTGTGATCAGAGAGCCAAGTGAATCTGAGCAGGTGGCCAGTGAAGACGATGACTCAAATCAAGATCCAACCCCCATGGGCCAGGTGAGTAGACCATCCTCCTCCTCCTTCCTGACCCTTCCCTTTCCCTTAACCCTTCTTCGTCTAAGCTGTCCAGTGGACATACGGTGTCATTGAGTGCTCATGATCACGGGGTACCAAATGTTGGTCATTTGTTTTTTTTTAATTTTTATTAGAGAATCACTGTGATGTAAGGTTCCAAACTTATTTGTGTTTGCATTTTACTCATACAGTGATCATTTACCCATCCTTTCACCAATGCCCATTCACCTCCACTAATGATCAAATGGGGGTCATTTGCGTAAGGGAAAACTTGAAGATAGCACCCTACATGCCAAGCAGTTTTCTTGAACATGGTAGGTTTTCTCCCTGGAAAAGGAGGGCTGGTAGCTGATTTGGCTCAGGGTAGCCCTGAAAAGTTTGGCTCCCAAGCTTTGGTGTTTACACTCATGGGCTTCTGATTCCTACCTCCAGGCCCTTCCCAGAGCCTGACTTCTAGGGGCGGCACTTTTTCTGAGTTTCTCTGTTCTGTCTCACTCAGCCCTGCCTCCTTGCCTTAGTGAGGGGCTGACTGAGGGATAACCTACTTTCCCTGTAACCCAGAGAAGTTCCTGTCTCATTTCCTATATCAGCTCAGTCCCTAAAAATACAGTGCAAGTTCAAATCTGTGAGAAATTTTTGTTTTAGATGCTAGCAACCAGACTGAAGCTATCTGGCCAGAGCATCCATCTTGCAGAGGGCAGCAGCAGCAGCCTTGGCACCAGTGCTCACCAAACTCAAGGAAATGGTCAGGCCACAGTTGTGAACCAGGAAGACATGATGATCAAAGGATCTCCTCATTCGGGTGAGTTTGTGGGTTTTTTTGCAGTAGCAGAAGACAGGGAAGAGGTAAAATACTGATTCCATGCTTGTGGGGTTCTCAGCCTTCCCTACTTTGGAAGTGTGCTGATAGGAATTGATATTCTAAGAGGACAGCATGCAGCCCTTTCCCTGGGCTGTATGGCCAGGGTGCTTTGTAGTGGTGTCTCGAACTGCAGCTGGGATGTGGACTTGCAAGGAACCTATCCTTTCTTGTGAAGTCCTGCTCAGCCACCCTGCTTACCTCAGTGGCAGACTTTGACTGCAGCTGTGTGATTGTCTAAGGCAAGGCAAGGTCACTGGGAACCACAGTTGTTGGGAGTGTCTCCATGGGACATTCCGGAGCAGCTGAGAAGGGCAGAGACCCCTCACTGCCAACAGAGGGAGATGCTGCCTCGTGTACAGCCCTGTAGACACTTCCCACCCTAATCTGATGAACCTTGGAGGCTGGAGTGTGTTTCTCTTTCAGGGGACCAGGAACAACCCGAGTGTTTCCCAATACCAGCACGTCTGCACCTGCCTTCCGGGAGAATAGACTGTCAACGGGTAACGCTTCCTCTGGCTGCTAGAAACACAGACAGAGAGCAAATAACTGGCTCTGAGTCAGGGTTAAAGTGGGTCCCACACCCCACAAACCACAATATAGAATACCTCCTACGATGAGGATTCAATGCCATTCTAAACATTGGGATTTGTGATGCAAGGTCCCCTGGGGAAGTTAGGGGCATAGAAAGGGAAAAATAGGAGGACAGAATGTGCTAATCTTTTCTCTTTCTCCCCTGTCTGCTGGGCTAGTGTGTTGAGCTGCAGCATGAAGTAGCAAGACTCAAGAAGAGAATAGGTATGAGGACCTGCAGGCTGGGTCAGGGACATGGAAGGGTGCTGGGTCCTAGTGCCCTGTATGGGAGGGCGCGGGGCGTCCAAAGAATGGGAAGGTACCAGGTGCACACACCTTCAAGGAAACAAGGTTCCGTGGAGAGGAGAAGCCAGCAGGCCGGCCCGGCCATAGACAGCTAAGGGTGTGTATGTGAGGTGAGGCCAAGTCTTGCTTAGCCTCTCTGTGCTTTGCCAATGAAAATGAGCCCTGGAGATCTCTTTGCATGTCTGCAGATCTGCTCTCTACCTTGCCTGCAGCAACTCTCTGGTATGAATTTTACCATGTGTCTTTGTGGGTGAATTTGCTTCAGAAGTTCTGAATGTGTCTGACAAGCCCCAGGGCTTGAGAACTATAGTACTTTTTGTTGCCATTTAGTAAACATTTGCACATTGATGAGGCCAGAGCGATAGTACAGCGGGTAGGGCCTTTCCCACGTACGTGGCCCACCTGGGTTCCCATGTGGTCCCCCCAGTTTGCCAAGAGTGTTTCCTGAGCACACAGCCAGGAGTAATCACTGGACATTGTCGAGTGTGAACCACACACCTTAAAAAAAACTTGAACATTGAATGGATGTGATGGGTGATTGTGTCAGTCCCAGCGGTTACTACATAGAGGTGGAGGGATTTCAGGTTGCAGGGCTAGACGGTTTCCAGGGGGGGTCTTCAGATCCCTCCAAGTGTCAGGAGTCTGAGGTGCTTACTGATGCCTCTCTCTGTTTCAGCCCTCTGTGAGTCCCTGGCTGACAGACCACAGAATCTTTGAAGTGAGTGTTCCACTCTCTCTACTCCACTCCCTTCCTCCAGTCCTGACTGTTAGGGCTGGGGCCGGCCTTGGCTTGAATCTCTTCCCTAACTGTGCTCTATTTCTCAGGTGGAACGACATATTACTAGCGAACAAGCAGCCTGTGAGCCTGGAACCCGTGAGCTGCAGACAAGCTGATCATCTTCATGACTGCCCAAACCTGCTCCTTGTTCGCTGGACGCTCTAGCAGCCCCAGTTTAATGAGAGTTCATCATTAAAGCGCTTCTCATGTTCTTTGGTCTGCCCTCTGTCTGGTCAGGAATGGGATCTGCTCCATCTCAGAGGCTCTTCCAGGTCAGCTCCTCTGGCATTCCGTGGTCGGCCTCTTCCCAGTGAGCACTCAGGGCCTTCCCTGAGCAGAATGTCTGCAGGCAGGCCTCGCCTCCCCCCACCATGCGCCATGCTGCCTGGGCTAAGGTAGGGAAGAGAGTTGTTTCTCAGTGCCCAACATGATGGGAGTGGGGGACCGGGAAGGTACCAGATGCACACATCCTCAAGGAAACAAAGTTCCCGGGACAGAACCCAGAAGAGGCTTCTGTGTGGCCTCTACCTGCCTCGGCAACATCTGTTCCTTCCCCCTTCAGGTCCACTGCATGTCCTTACCTACTTCTCTTCCTTTGGGGGTGTCATCCTTCCCGCTCACTACTGCTCCCTCACCTATTCAGCCAGAATTCAGGATCTCCTTCTCCCTTTCCTGACTCGGTCCCTCTGTTCTGCTTCTCTGTCCTCACCCTGATTTTGTGTCATGAGCACCCTGGATCCCTCTGTGGCTGGCTATCAGCCGTCTTTC
This sequence comes from Sorex araneus, assembly GCF_027595985.1. Taxonomy (NCBI): domain Eukaryota; kingdom Metazoa; phylum Chordata; class Mammalia; order Eulipotyphla; family Soricidae; genus Sorex; species Sorex araneus. The sequence continues at coordinate 140,427,632 of NC_073313.1, read as the reverse complement.
CTGCATCTGCTCTTCATCAGGTGGTAAAAGAGCACATTGGACCTCATCCCTTCCCTTCAAATGCCAAACCCCTTACCCAAACCTGTTGTATGTCCTCTTCTGTCTGTTGAGTCCATTTCTCCTTATGTCACACACTGGGTCTGGTAGGTCGCACTGCTTTCCTTTAGTTCCTACATGGGGTGACAAATCCTTTGGATAAATACCCTTCTCTGGTTTCACTAGAAGGATGGAACAGATGTAAGGTAGAATGGACAGGTGCATTGAAAGCCAAAAAGAGGATGCACAAGGAACCAGGAAGAGAAATGGCTACACTTGGGTAGGTGGTCAGGAAATGACTCTTTTGCTATGTATTTGGGCCAATGGGGGTGAAATTGCTTGCAGACATTGCCAATAGGTGAGCTAATAGTTGGATGACATTTTCACGTTTTTCGTGTCCTACCCAGGTTGTCACCTCCCCTTAGCCCGGCCATCCTCATATCCTTAAGTGAAGTAGACCAGTCAGTTTCCATGACCAGTGAGAATGATAAGTATTTGTGCTCCTTCATGGTACCTGTACTCACAGAAGTCTATTTGACCACCCCAAATCCGCATCACAGAGATTCTCCTGGACTTGATATTTCTGTTTCTTAGCTCTTACCTCCCAGACTCCCAGTCACCAATGTGAACTCTGAATTTTCTCTCTCTGATCCAGGGCTGAATGGGCCTGAGATTCAGAAGCACAGATTTGTGTTAGATTGTCTTTGCATAGGTTCTGTCTGATGCCAGGCCCACTTCTCAAGGGACTGAGCATTTAATGCCCATAAGGGAAAGCGATTATGATGACTATCAAATATTGCTGTGTGAGTGTGGTTATCTGTGTGTCTTTGTAAATAAAATTAATTGGGGATAATCTCCCTGAAGAGACAATGTCATTCAGTGAACAAAGAGATTAGAGACTCTAGTCACGAACACACAGGCTCATGAGAGGGGGTGGGGATAAGGCAGTTGGAATAGTTAAGGGATCACTTAAAAATGGTGATTGGAGGAATGAATTGGGATGGGAGATGTATGCTGAAAATAGATAAAGGACCAAATATGATAACCTCTCAGTATCTGTATTGAAAACCATAATGCCCAAAAGTAGAGAGTATGGGGAATACTGTCTGCTATTGAGGCAGGTCGAGGGTGGGAAAGGGGGTGTATACTGGAGATATTGGTGGTGGGGAATGTGCACTGGTAGAGGGATAGGTGTTTGGACATTGTGTGATTGTAACTCAAACATGAAACCTTGTAACTGTATCTCATGGTGATACAATAAAAAATAATAAATTGAAAAAATTGAAAAAAAGAACACACAGGAAGGACTACAGCAATAGTAGAGCGGGTAGGGCTCTTGCCTTGCATGCAGTCTACCTGGTTCAATTCCTGGCACTTCATATGGTCCCCACAGCCCTACCAGGAGTTATCTCTGAGAAGAGATCCGGACGTCAGGCTCGGACACCTCCAGGTGAGGCCCTAAATCCAAGCAAAGAACTGTCAGGACCAGAGAGAACGTTCCTAAATTTTTTTAAATTGAATCACTGTGAGAAAACACCATTATAAAGCTGTTCATGATTGGTATTCAGTCTTGCAATGTTCCAGCACCCATCCCTTTATCAGTGTACATTTACCACCACCAAAGTCCCAGTTTCCCTCTTATCACCTCCCTCCCCAGCCTACCTCTATGGCAGACACTTTTCTTCTTTCTCTCTGTCCTTTTGAGCATTATGGTTTGCAATATAGGCACTGAGAGGTCATCGGGTTTGTTCCTTTAGATACCTTCAGCATACAGATCATATGCAGAGGGGTCATTTCTTCCTATCATTGTCCTAGTGGTCCCTTCTCTATCCCAGCTGCCTTCTTCCCCAGCACTTGAGACAGGCTTCCAACCGTGGACAGTAAGTTGTATCTCATCATGGAGACATTAAGTCCTTGTATGAGAGATTACTAAGATGTTACAGGGTAAGCCTTCGGTGTTTATGTTTTGTTAATCAAGATTGATTGCCTTCTCCAATCTGGTGTGATACTACTCATTTACAGGTCTGAGTTAAGGGGATAATATTAATATCATTAATAATATCATTAATATTAATAATCCAATGTTATATTGATATTACATGAATAATTTAAATATAATATTAAATTATATTTATTCTATATATTATTTATATATTTATAAATAAAAATTGGGAGCGTCCAACCCTCCCAAATTTATTATAATATTAATATTAATAATATTAACATTAATTATTTTAATATCCCCACTATCATAATGCAGATAGATAGCATAATTCATTATGTATAGTCACTGCATAATGCAGTGCACAGCAGGTAGGGTGTTTGCCTTGCATGCGCAGCCGACAAGGGCTCAATTCCTCCGCCTATCTCTGAGAGCCCGGCAAGCTACTGAGAGTATCTCGGCCACATGGCAGAGCCTGGCTAGCTACCCGTGTCATATTCAATATGCCAAAAACAGTAACAACAAGTCTCACAATGGAGACATTACTGGTGCCTGCTCGAGCAAATCGCTGAACAACAGAATGAAAGTGCTACTTAAGTGCTATTACTGATTTACCAGTGTTGTAGAGTTTGAGATCTAGGAAGTATTCGAAATATAAGGAATTTTAGTATTTCTATCAGGAAGATACAGTGGTTACAGATTTTTAACTGTACGTGTGTAGATGTGACTACTGGGTTTCAGGAAGTACAGGAAAGTTGAAGAAGGCAGCCCATCCTGACTGCAAGAAAGCCTGGAGATTCCAGCATAAATCCTGCATACCTGGATCTTCACCAGGTGAATTTCTCAGTGAAGTCCAACCCGAGACAGTGGAATCTGGCCAGCCGGAGGCATAGTGGCAACTTTGGACTGTGGGAACAAGTGGCTGCTGGGGTCTCTGTTTGGGTGGGCACCAGGCTAACCCGCCCCGCTTCATGTGCTCCAGATGATTCAGCCATCCACATGTCCTAAAAGATTTTCTGCAGCTTTTTTTTTTTTGCTTTTTAGGTCCTACCCATGGAGTCTCAGGGGTTACTCTTGGCTCTGCACTCACGCATTGTGCCTGTGATATTTGGGGGACCATATGGGATGCCGGGGATAGAACCTAGGTCGGCCACGTGCAAGGCAAATGCTTTACTTGCTGTACTATCACTCCAGGCCCTCTCTGCAGCTCTTTAAATTTTTTCTTTCAAGATTTATTTATGAATGTCTGGAGCAAGGCTGGCAAATAAGTTTGCAAGCCGCACTGGAGATGGCTCATGAGCATTGGTCCTGCACATCTAAATTTTGGCAGTTTAATCTTTCGTAAAACTTGGTCCTGATTAATGGAGTCTGGCCAGAGGTACAGCGGCGATATTGGGATGTCAGGAAGTCCTCGGGCACCATCATATGGTTGATGCTCTTGCTCAGAGAGCCCAGGTTGACCTGCCTGCAGTGCTGCACCCTCAGGGCCCCAGTGGTAGCAAAGGTGATGGCTAGGGCTGGGACTGGGACTGCGATTGGTGCACGGCGTGTGTGCTCTACGGGCTGCAACACTGATACCAGGTTGGATTCGAGAAGGACTATTCATTCACCAGAGAGTCTGTGACTGCAGCAGGCCCGGTCTTCAGAGCAGAGAGCTGCCAACACTCAGTCAGCGTTGGCACCTGTAGCGGAGCCACTGCCATCTTCAGGAGTCGCGCTCCAGGCCCCCATTCTGCAGCGACACTGGGTTGGAATCTCACTAGCACTCTTTTTGAGAGAGAGTATTCAAATGATATTTACATTCATCCACACAGAGATTTTGTGGCCACAGTGGCCTGCTATTCAGAGTGCTAAAAGCTGCCACTGTCCACCAGCTCTGGCACCCACAGCCAAGCCGCCATCCTCTTTTCTCCCTGAATATTCTTAATCTTAAAGGCTGAATCCCTCTTCTTAAATCCCTCACTTGAGACAGTGGGCTAAAGTCACAGGCTCAGGTCTTTACACTGACCCTGTGGTTATCTCTTGGCTGGGTAATGCAGTGCACAGCTATCTATGTGTGTGAATTTTGGGAGACTTTCCAGGTGGCGCTTCTGCACACTGAGATGTAAGGCAAACTTGTAATTGAAGATTCGTTCAGTCCCGGCCACAAGAATAAGGAGAGGATGGGAGAAATATGTGTTGAAAGGGAACATGGAAGGCATGGGCATTTTTCTTAGTGTCTTACTCACCCAGCATCTCTTCCCTCCTCAGAGCATACTATGTCTCTGTTCCATATCATACCAATTTTTGCTCACTGATTTGCTGAAAGGTGTAAACCACAGACACAACCCAGCTCAGGGGCTTCCAGTTCCAGGGGATATTTGTGACAGGTTCTGGGGATTTGATTACAGAATATATCTGGACCCATGGCTAAAGGAGGTGATCAGATCCCTCCCCTAATTCAGAATGCCCTGTAGCCTTTTCCACTCCAGCTTACTCTGCATTCATAGAGGCTGTGGCAGTTGACAAGGAGAATAGTAGGTGTGCATTCTGCTTCCTTCCAAACTACTGGGAATGTGTATATACACATACATGCCACCACCATCACCAAGACCACCACCACCACCACCACAACCACCATTGCTCTCTCTGGCATTTTAGCACATATTGGTGAACTCAATTATAGTTAAAAGAGTTGAGTACTAGAGTGTTGCGTATTAGTTGACTAATAGACTGAGTAATTATCCCCAAGAATATGCACAGCCCAGTTCCTGGAGTCAGATAAGTCACTTACCTTGCATGGCATCTGTGGCTTAAGGTTACATATGCAATTATGGTTGCTTCACAGTGCACCCTGTGGTAGGGTGGTTCTCTTCAGATTTTTCCTGTTCTGATATGAACATTGCAATGCACCATGGAAGAATGAAGTTTCAATTGCTCCTCCACTCAGTGTGAGCTCTGGAGATTTGCTGAGCTGTATTCGTAGCCTCGACTTAGCTGCAATGGTAAGACTTAAGAAAAATTCACAAGTCCAGTGTGCCAGCATGCTCATTTTTCCCTTTGAACTCTTCAATTAGAATAGATTGTCACCTGTATAGATCCCAACTATTTTTGCAGGAATATTTGTTCAGTCGAAGACGCTGAGACAAGGAACGCAAAAGAAATTTATGTCATGGAGGGTCCAGGTTCTCTCAGACCTGTGACAAAGGTAGATCTCCTTTTATTGATCATGGTACCTCTAAAGGGTGCAAAACAGTGATATCATCAAAAGCATCAAAAGAAGTTAAGAAAGAACATTGAGGCAGCAAAACATGTATTGTTTCCTTGTCTCCGCAGTCCAGTGCATTTTTGCCTAAGGAAAGACATGTACAACCAATACCTAAACCTTTCTTGGGCTATAAGTATTTGAGTTTGCACCCCAAAGACAAATTGGGCCAGCAGCTGAAATCTACAAACTGGGCAAGCATTTGAAATTTGCATCCCAAGGACTAGGTGGGCCAGAGCCCGGAGTCTACAAGTCAAAGATCAGGCTTGGCTTCTGTGAGAATACGAAAAACTGACTTTTTCAATATACTGAAATTTATGAAATTATTTACTGAAGGCAGTTTAAAGGAAAATATGTTCAGCTTCATCCAAACCAGTCAGATACATGAAAAATCTTGCCATGTTCCTGTCCCTTGTATGGTACAGTCTACATGGGCTCACTCTGATGGCTCAGTCCATCCCCAACAAACTATGGTGGTATATGACGGAACAATTCAGTAGCAAGGATCAACATAATAATTGTTGGAGACTTCAACACTGATTTGTCACCTTTTGATAGATCAGTTAGACTAAAGCTCAGTAAGGAAATAGTTTCTTTGAATAAATGGAAGAGATGAGTTTAGTATATGTATATATGGCTTTTAATCCTCAAAAACCTAGATACACATTCTTCTCCAATACACATGGGACACTCTCCAAGGTAGACCACATGCTGCTCCACAAAGCCAAGAGCACAGAAATCATATCAACTATCTTTTTAGACCATGATGCACTGAAAAACAGAAGTGAATTTCAGATGGAGAAACAACTAAAATGCTTGGAAAACAAATAGCTTGTTACTGAACAGCCGGTGGGTCAGAGAGGAATTCAAAGAGGAAATTATAAGATTCATGGAAACAAATGAGAATGAGGATAGTACCTACCATAACTTACAGAGATACAGCAAAGGTCGTGTTTAAGAGGAAAGTTCATAGCTAGGCAAGCATTCATCAGGAAAGAAGAAAGAACCTACATAGATTTCTTGATTGTACAACTTAATAAACTGGAAATGACCAACAGAAGGAGGCCAAAAGCTGGCAGGAGGAAGGAAATAATAAACTAAGAGCAGAAATTAATGAACTGGAATCCCCCCAAATTCCAAAAGAACAAGGAAACAAAGATTTTAGGGGCCAAAAACAGTAACGATAGGTCTCATTCCCCGGACCCTGAAAGAGCCTCCGATCATTAGGAAAGATGAGTAAAGGAGGCTGCTAAAATCTCAGGGCTGAGTGTAATAGTACTGGTACCCGCTCGAGTAAATCGAGGAACAACGGGATGACAGTGATCTATGCCCCCAACCAACTCACAAAAACTCATTTGAAGGAAAATGTGCACAGTGTGTTTTCACTGCAGCATTTAGGACAATAACTAGGACATGGACTTAACCCAGATATCCAACAAAAGGTGAATAGATAGGGATGCGTGGAATATATACACAGTGAAGTACTAAGCAGCTGTCAATGATAATTCCTTTTATTTCACCACATGCCCATCAACGTAGTTTGTTTCTAATATTTTTATATGTGCCATTCTCACTGGTGTGATATATCATTATTGTCTTGATTTAGATTTTCCTAAGTGATTATGAGCACTTTTTGATATACCCAATAGGCATCTTTGTGTGTTCTTTATGGCATACAATAATGAAGCACGAGACCTTAAATACAATAATACAACAGTTGAGGGGGCAGGCTGGAAAGTGGAGGGGAAACTGGGAACATTGGTGGAGGGGAATTGATACTAGTGGTCGGATTGGTTTTGGAATATTATGTGCCTGAAACTCTATTATGGACACTTTTATAAATTAAATAAAATTCTTAAATAAAAATGTATTAAGGGTTCTAATATATAATTGAGGATTTAGGACAAGCTCTACTAAAACTTACAGAATCATAAAACTTTTCAAGTGGCCAAAGTTATTTTGGAGGAATAACAGTTTGGAAGCTGTCTCATTTGCAGACTTTAAATTATTAAAGCTATCATTGTCAAAACAATGTGGTACTGACAGGCTCTCATATCAATGCAATAGAAAGCCCAGAGATATAGCAAGAGATTTATGGACAATGATTACTTGATAAAAGGACTCAAAAAGAAAAAGGAAAAAGGTCTCACAGCATGAAATCTAACAAGGAAAACCTCTTCTACAAATAGTGTTGGGAGAATCAGAGAGCCACATGCCAAAAAAAGAAAGAGAAATTGAATTAGTGTCTCACACTTTATATAAATTTAATTAAAAGTGGATCTATAAAATATATTGAGGAATATATATTCAAACCACTTCAGATATGGACCTTACATGCGCTTTTAATTATTTGATTCCACTGGAAAAGATAACAAAAACAAACAAATGGGATTGCATAAAATTCCATTTGTTTTTATTTGGTTTTATGTAGAGGTGGAGAGATAGTATAGAAGTTTAAGTCACTTGATTGCGTATGACTAAGTCTGGTTCGATCCCTAGCACAAAATATGGTCCTTCAAAAGCTGCCAGAGTAACCCCTGAGCACAGAGCCAGGAGTAAGCCCTTAAATCACTGTGCATGTCCTCAAACCCCATAAGAAAAAAGTTTTTGCATGGCAGAAGAAACTCAAGCTAAAATTAAAAGACACCCTACTGAATGGCAGAAAATATTTGCATAGAGTACATCAATAAAGGGCTAATATAAAACATTCACAAAGCTCAGCAACAAAAAATAATTACCCCATAAAAAATGAAGAGAGGAGTCTGCTGCTGCACGAGCACGATCCCAGAGGCCAACTGAACTACTTTGGACACGATCAGCTCGCAGAAATGCCTCCAGACTGTGAACTGAGTCACTGCCCCATGCAGCGCCAGCGGGGAAGGGTTTCTCTCTCTCAACTCTTCCTTCCTGGGCATAGCATGGCGATCGCCGCTTTTTGAGCACAAAATGGAGGTACCAGCCCGGCTGCAGAGGGATGCACGGGAGATCCCAGGGGGCTGGAGGGGGGGTACTGCCCCTGCCCTCTGCCGTTATTTAAGTGCAGCGGCCACACATGTGTGGGCTTTCCGCTGCTGCACGAACACGATCCCGGAGGCCAACTGAACTACTTTGGACAGAAGAGCTCGCAGAAATGCCTCCAGACTGTGAACTGAGCCACTGCCCCATGTGGCGCCAGCAAGGAAGGGTTTCTCTCTCCAGGCTTCTCCATCTTATGAGCACCACAAAAGGGAAGTAAACGTTTGTAGTGATGCAATTTTTGGCAGAATTTTCCCTGGACTTTATACAGAAATCCAAAACCTAATATCTCTTAATTGTCAGCAATGTGAAACGGTTCCTTTTTAGCAGGTCTGACTGTGGGGGGGAACTCCAAACAATAATAGTGAGGGTTTTTTTTGAAATATTGAAGGTAATCAAATTAGCAGCCACTTCTCTAGACTGTGAACTAAGCCATAGCCCCACGCTGGCTGAGGAGAGGAAATATCCTTCTTTCTCGGCTCTTTTCCCATTTTGGGAAGAAATGCGGCATGACGTCCACCATATTATGAGGTCTATTAAGCAGGCACGAACTTGGTGGCGCGGGAAGGGGAAAAAATTTATGTACTTGGGACAGTGGGACGCTTGGGCAGTCTTGGGCCGGGGCCGATACCAGCACGCGCTCCACCAAGATTCGACCCGGGTGGCCACACTCTTGTGTGGCCGCTTTGCTGCTGATCGACCAGGATCTGGAGGCCAACTAGACTACTTTTGGTTCCAGAAACTGCTTGCAGCCATGTCTCTAGACTGTGAACTAAGCCATAGCCCCACACAGTCCAAGGATGGGAAATATCCTTCTTTCTCATTTTTTTTCCCTTGTCAGGAAGCGTGGCATCAGCCATATTATGAGGACTATTAAGCAGGCACGAACTTGGTGGTGTGGGAAGGAGGGAAAAAATAGTTATGTACTTGGAACAGGGGTACTTCATATCTCTTAATTTTCAGCAATGGAAAACTAATTATCAAATGCTTCCTTGGCAGTAGGGCTGTCTCTTTTGGGGGGAAACTCTAACAACAATAGTGAGTTTTGTGTTGAAATATGGAATGTAATCAAGGTAAAGAGAAAATGAAGTGAAATTTATCAGTTACGCAGGCAGGGGTGAGGGGCAGGGGGTGGGAGGTATACTGGGGTTTTGGTGGTGGAATATGGGCACTGGTGAAGGGATGGGTGTTTGAGTATTGTATAACTGAGACATAAGCCTGAGAACTTTGTAACTTTCCACATGGTGACTCAATTAAATAAATAAAAATAAATAAAAAGTGGAGATTAGCAGACACTTTCATGAAAAAACTTAGGCGGCCGCCGGGACTTGGGACCCTTGCCGCCGCCACTTCCCGCGTCCCACCGCCCCGGCTTTCCCGTCCGCCCGGCTCCCTCCAACCCGGCCTTTTCCCAGGTAATCAGGAGACTCCCAGCCACGCCTCCCGAGTGTGCCCCTGGTTCCCACGCGGCCGCAGTTATTATTTCCTACCTTAGCACATTAGGTATGGTCTTCTTGCTTTGAAAGTCGGTTTAACACATCTCATACACTTATGCGAACTAGCCTATTAGCTCTAAGTTTAGAAAAATTATCAGTGAATAAGAGAAGCTTAGCAAAGCTTTTGTAAAGACAACTTAGCCTTAAGTCTTCACTAAAGCCCCAACATCAATCAGAAAGAAAAGGCTGAGTGTAAGGAAGACTTCTAGAATAGGAATAAAGCTGCCATCAGAAATAGCACAGAGCCCCTCCTTCTCTCAGCAAGAGGTAGGAGGAATAAACACCTACAAAGTTCCAATCCTATACTTCCATACAATATGAAGAAGCAGCGAAAATCCCCTCCAGGAAGAGAGGGAGAAGAAAAGATACTAGAAACCTCAAAAGAGGCTCCCAACATCTACGACCTCTCAGATAAACAATTCAGAGAGGAAATATGGAGGAGAGTCGACCTACTCCAAGCAAATATGGAACAGACATCCAATAAATTAAGGGAGGAGATGAATGAAGCGCTGGAACGGTCTACCAAGAAAATACAGGAAGAAATGAGAGCAGAAATGAGAGCAGAAATTTCAAACCTTCGAACGGAAGTCTCACAAATAAAGCAATCGGTAGATGAAATAAAAATCTCACTAGAAGCCCTCAACAGTAGAATGACTACAGCCGAAGACAGAATCAGTGATCTGGAAGATGAGCTGCAGAAAGCTTATAGACAACAACAAATCATGGCCAAAGACCTCAAAATGGCTATAGAGCGAATCAGAGCCCTGGGGGATGACTTCAAGAGGAACAACATAAGAATCATTGGAGTACCAGAACCGCAGGGAAGCAACCCCAATGAAAAAAACACAGTCAAAGATATCATTGCTAAGAAATTCCCAGAGCTGGACAAGGCAGGCATCCAGATACAAGGAGTCCGAAGAGTACCAGCAAAAAGAGACCCGAATAAAAAGACCCCAAGGCATATCATAGTCACAATGACGGATACCATGGATAGAGACACAATTCTGCAAACAGCAAGGTCAAGGAAGGAAATCACATACAAAGGAGCACCCCTCAGATTTACGGCCGATCTGTCAGAAGAAACCCTCCGAGCCCGAAGACAATGGTGGGACATAGTGAAAAAACTCAACGAAATGAATGCCTCACCAAGAATACTTTATCCGGCTAAACTCTCACTCAAACTCGAAGGAACCATACACTACTTCTCGGATAAACAACAGCTCAGGTCCTTCATAGACTCAAAACCAATCTTGAAAGAAGGCCTAAAGGGGCTACTGTAAGACAAGGAGGAGCCCCATAAGAACAACAAATCCCACAGAAAGATGACACAAAACCACATCACAATAATCTCTCTCAATGTCAATGGCCTAAATGCACCTATCAAGAGACACAGAGTGGCTAAATGGATCCGGAAATTAAACCCAACATTCTGTTGCCTGCAAGAAACACACCTGAACAAACAGAGTAAACATAGACTCAAAGTCAAAGGATGGAAAACAATCCTCCAAGCAAACAACCCCCTTAAAAAAGCTGGAGTGGCCATCCTGGTATCCGACAACATAGGTTTTAGGATGAAAAAGATCAAAAGGGACAGCAAAGGTCATTTTCTGTTTATCAAGGGATATGTACAACAGGAAGAAATCACACTCTTAAACGTATATGCTCCTAACGAACGACCGGCTAAATATTTAAAACGACTCCTAACAGACTTCAAAGAGGACATCACTAACAGCACAATTGTAGTCGGAGACTTCAATACGGCCTTATCGCCTCTAGATAGATCCACAAGAACAAAACTCAACAAGGAAACACTGACTCTGAAAGAAGAAATTGAAGAGAGAGGCCTAATAGACCTATACAGGGCCTTACACCCCAAAAAGAAAGAATACACATTCTTTTCCAGTGCACACGGAACATTTTCTAAAATAGACCATGTACTGGGCCCCAGAACATACCTCAATAGAATCGGAAAAATAGAAATTGTATCAACCATTTTTTCAGACCACGATGCGCTGAAGATAGAAGCTAACCACTCACAAACACGGAAAATCAAATCAAACACCTGGAAACTAAACAATTCAATGTTGAACAATGAGTGGGTCAGGAAGGAAATCAAGGAAGAAATCAAAAGATACTTAGAAACTAATGAGAATGAAGACACGAGCTACCAAAACCTATGGGACGCAGCTAAAGCCGTGTTAAGGGGAAAATTTATAGCTCTCCAAGCATTCCTCAGGAAGGAAGAAAGGACCCACATAGATAGCTTGACTTCACGACTCAAGACCTTAGAAAAGGACCAGAAAAAGGACTCCAAACCAGACCGAAGGAAAGAAATAATAAAAATTAGAGCAGAAATTAATGACATCGAAACCAAAAAAAACAATCCGAAAGATCAATGAAACAAAGAGTTGGTTCTTTGAGAAAATAAATAAGATTGATAAACCGCTAGCAAGACTCACAAAGAAAGAAAGAGAGAAAACTCTAATAAATCGAATCAGAAATGAAAAGGGGGACATCATAACAGAAACCAGTGAGATTCAAAAGATCATTAGAGACTACTTTGAAGGTCTTTACGCCACAAAAAAGGAGAACCTAAAAGAAATGGATGGATTCCTTGATTCCTACAATCTCCCAACACTGAAGAAAGAAGACCTGGAATACCTGAATAGACCCATCAATGTTAAGGAAATTGAAACGGTAATCAAAAACCTCCCCAAAAACAAAAGCCCAGGCCCAGATGGTTTCACTGGCGAATTCTTCAAACATTTAAAGAAGACCTATTGCCTGTTTTCCTCAAACTTTTCCAGGAAATTGAAAAAACAGGAACTCTCCCAAACAGTTTCTATGAAGCACATATCTCCCTAATACCAAAAGCAAACAAAGACACCACTAAGAAAGAAAATTACAGACCAATTTCCCTGATGAACACCGATGCGAAGATCCTCAACAAAATACTAGCAAATAGGATCCAACAACTCATCAAAAAGATCATACATCACGACCAAGTGGGATTCATCCCAGGGATGCAAGGATGGTTTAACATTCGGAAATCAATCAACATAATCCAGCATATCAACAAAAGTAAAGACAAAAACCATATGATCATATCAATAGATGCAGAGAAAGCATTTGACAAGATCCAACATCCTTTCATGATGAAAACCCTCGCCAAAATGGGGTTTGGAGGAACTTTCCTCAAGATAGTCGAAGCCATCTATCACAAGCCTACAGCAAGCATTATCCTCAACGGGGAAAAACTAAGGGCCTTTCCTCTGAGATCGGGCACAAGACAAGGATGCCCACTCTCACCACTCCTCTTCAATATAGTACTGGAAGTACTTGCAATAGCTATTAGACAAGAAAAAGAGATTAAGGGCATCCAGATAGGAAAGGAAGAAATCAAACTCTCACTATTTGCAGACGACATGATACTATATCTAGAGAAGCCTAAAACCTCTACTAAGAAACTCTTAGAAACAATAGACTTATACAGTAAAGTTGCAGGCTACAAAATCAATACCCAAAAATCCATGGCCTTCATATATGCAAACAATGAGGCAGAGGAAAGGGACATGAAAAAAGCAATCCCATTCACAATCGTGCCCCTGAAAATCAAGTACCTCGGAATCAGCTTAACCAAGGAAGTAAAAGACCTTTACAAAGAAAACTACAAAACGCTACTCCATGAAATCAAAGAGGACATGAGGAAATGCAAACATATACCCTGCTCGTGGATAGGGAGAATCAATGTTGTCAAAATGGCAATACTCCCTAAAGCATTATACAGATTCAATGCGATCCCTATAAGTATACCCATGACATTCTTCAAAGAAATGGATCAAGCAATCCTAAAATTCATATGGAATAACAAACGTCCAAGGATAGCTAAAACAATTCTTGGGAAAAAGATGATGGGAGGCATCACCCTCCCCAACCTCAATCTTTACTACAAAGCAGTAACAATTAAAACAGCATGGTACTGGAACAAAGGCAGAGCCGTAGACCAATGGAACAGGGTGGAATATCCCTACACTCAACCCCTAATGTATGATCATCTAATCTTTGATAAGGGAGCAAGAGATGTGAAGTGGAGCAAGGAAAGCCTCTTTAACAAATGGTGCTGGCACAACTGGACAACCACATGCAAAAAAATGGGTTTAGACTTTGACCTGACACCATGCACAAAAGTCAGATCAAAATGGATTAAAGACCTCAACATTAGACCACAAACCATAAGGTACATTGAAGACAAGGTCGGCGAAACCCTCCACGATATTGAAGATAAAGGTATCTTCAAAGGTGACACGGAACTAAGCAATCTAGTAAAAACAGAGATCAACAAATGGGACTACAATAAACTAAAAAGCTTCTGCACCGCAAGAGATACCGTGACTAGAATACAAAGACTATCCACAGAATGGGAAAGGATATTTACACAATACCCATCAGATAAGGGATTGATATCAATGGTATATAAAGCACTGGTTGAACTCTACAAAAAGAAAACATCCAACCCCATCAAAAAATGGGGCGAAGAAATGAACAGAAACTTTACCAAGGAAGAAATACGAATGGCCAAAAGGCACATGAAAAAGTGCTCTGCATCACTAATCATCAGAGAGATGCAGATCAAAACAACCATGAGATACCACCTCACACCACAGAGACTGGCACACATCCAAAAGAACAAAAGCAACCGCTGTTGGAGAGGATGTGGGGAGAAAGGGACCCTTCTACACTGCTGGTGGGAATGCCGGCTAGTTCAGCCCTTTTGGAAAACAGTATGGACGATTCTCAGAAAACTAGAGGTTGAGCTCCCATTTGACCCAGCAATACCACTGCTGGGAATATATCCCAGAGAGGCAAAAAAGTACAATCGAAACAACATCTGCACATGTATGTTCATCGCAGCACTGTTTACAATAGCCAGAATCTGGAAAAAACCCGAATGCCCCAAAACGGATGACTGGTTGAGGAAACTTTGGTACATCTATACAATGGAATACTATGCAGCTGTTAGAAAAAAGGAAGTCAAGAATTTTGTAGTTAAGTGGATGGGCATGAAAAGTTTCATGCTGAGTGAAATGAGTCAGAAAGAGAGAGACAGACATAGAAAGACTGCACTCATGTATGGTATATAGAATATCAGAGTGGGAGACTAATACCCAAGAACCGTAGAAATAAGTACCAGGAGGTTGACCCCATGGCTTCTCGGCTGGCCTCACGTTCCGGGGAAAGGGCAACTCAGAGAAGCGATCACCAACTACATTGTAGTTGAAGGCCATGTGGGGGAAGGGAGTTGCGGGCTGAATGAGGGCTAGAGACTGAGCACAGCGGCCACTCAACACCTTTATTGCAAACCACAACAGCTAATTAGAGAGAGAGAACAGAAGGGAATGCCCTGCCACAGTGGCAGGGTGGGGTGGGGGGGAGATGGGATTGGGGAGGGTGGGAGGGACGCCGGGTTTATGGGTGGTGGAGAATGGGCACTGGTGAAGGGATGGGTTCCCGAACTTTGTATGAGGGAAGTATAAGCACAAAAGTGTATAAATCTGTAACTGTACCCTCACGGTGATTCTCTAATTAAAAATAAATCAATTATAAAAAAAAAAGAAAAAACTTACAGACAACCAATATGCATAGGAAAATTGTCCCCCAACCAAAACCAAAAAGATCTAGAGAACTAGTACAGTAGTAGGATGATTGTCTTGCATGCAGTGACCCAGCTTCAGTCACTACATCAATACAATATTACAAGTGCTGCTAGGAATTATTCCTGAGCAAGGAGCCAGGAGTAAGCACTGAGAAGCATAAAGAGGACAAACAGACAGCCAATAGGCATACAAAAAAGTGTTCATTGACACTTTTCTCAGGGAACTGCAAACTAAAATGACAATGAGACTTAATCTCACACCTATGAGAATTGCTTTGTCAATAAGACCAGAAACAACTGTTTCAGAGGGGATATGTGATAAAGGAGCCCTCATTCACTGTTGGAATATCTAGTTTATCCTCTACAGAAAACAGTATGAAGATTTCTCAAGAAAGTAATTATAGAGCTTCCACATGTTCCAGCAATTCCACTTTTTAGCATTTCCCCCCCCCGACAAAACACAGTAACATTCATTCACAAAGACATATACACACCTATGTTCACTGCAGTGTTCAGTACAATTCCCAAGAAATGGAAACAATGCAAATGTCCATAGACAAATAAATGGATAATGAAGCTCTGGTATATATCCCCAGTGGAATACTATGCAGATGTAATAAAAGAAGAAATAGAGATACTCTGCTGGCTCTTCTGTCCTCCCAGGTGAGGTTAATAGTTGGGCTAACATCCCCAAGGTCTTTTTGGAAAAGGAAGCAGATTTCCCTCCCAACTGAGTATCAGAAGCTTTCATGCCCATCCTCCATCATTTCAGCAGGTCTACCTTCATATCTTTTGAACCATGAAAACACATATGTTCTACTCAACCCTTCTCACACAGTTCACACTTAGATTTCCTGTCACTAGTTGAAGACAGGTAGGAAAAGGAAAGAACGATACCCAGATTAATTTCTCAGAGACTCCTGGGGCAGGGACTAACTACAAATATTCACCCCTAGCATAGCAGGAGCACAGCAAAAAAATGTGGAAGATTTGTAGAAGCCCACTACATTAAATGAATGCAAAGAATAAAATGAATGACTCTAACCAGCCCTACCAACTCTCAGAGAATGACTTCAGTGACACCATGTTGAGGATATTTAATGTGCTCAAAGAAATGATTACACAGGTAATAAGCAAAACACAAAAAGTATGAGTGCAGCAATGAGAGAACTGCAATCCGAAGTTACAGAAATAAAGAGTATGCTAAATGATACAAAAATCACAACAGACAGACTTAACAGCAGAGTAGCAGTAGCTGAGTAAAACATTGATAAGCTTCCAGATGATATGCAGGAAAACTCTAGAAAATAACAAAATGTGGGGAGAAAGTCTGGAAAGAAGTGAACAGCACACCAGCAAGCTGTGGGGTGAGTTCAAGAGGACCAATATAAGAATCACCAGAATCCCTGAAAAACAGAAAGGCAAATGAGGAAATGGGCACTTTTTTGGGGGTGAGAAAGGTAACTTTGTAAGTCACAATCATAACCCCTAACACTATTGAAAATATGTGATCTAAACAATAGTATTTTTTCAAAAATTTACCATGGGATTGGGGTTAGGGTGGAGGTGGCATTGGAAGGATGCGGAAACTGGTGTGGAGTTGAAACACTATTTACCTGAAATTCTATTTTTATGGTCATACCCCGTGGTACCCAGGGCTTACTCCTGGCTCTGTGTTAGAGATCACTCCTGGGGATGTTCAGGAGAATATATGAGATGCCTGGGATGGAATCCAGGTCAGCTATGTGCAATGCAAGCCCCATATTGGATATGTTACCTCTCTGTCTTGATAAAGTATTGCTAATTTTTTTAGCAATATCATAGCGCTACAAAAATAGTGCAGTGAGAAAGGCACTTGCCTTGCATAAAACCAGCAAGGGTTTGATCCCTGGCTCTACATATTCCCCCTGATCACCACCAGGAATGATCTCTGAGTACAGAGTGAGGAGTAAGTCCTGAGAACAGCAAGAGTGCCCCCCCAATAACTCCAAAAATCAAATCACAGTGCAAAAATAAAAGCTAATTTAAGAATCCAAAACCAAAGCAGGGCTATGGAAGTAAAAATGTACTTTCTAAATATGGGTGCTGGGGCCGGAGAGATAGTACAGTGGGTTAGGTGTTTGCCTTGCATGCATCTAACTTAATCCCCAACATCTCATGTGGTCCCCTGAGTATCGCTGGATGTGGTCCAAACCCAAAAAATAAAAATAAATAAGGGTGCTGATTATGTTTATATGTTCACTTAATGAAAATTCATTGAACTATTTATTCACCACCTAAACATGTTCTTATTCATATATTTCATAATAAAGTTTTTAATATTAAATATAAAGGATAGAGAATAAAAAGGAGCCAAGTTTATAAAAGCTAAAAAATATTAGTAAATTTAAACAAAAAATAAGGAATTAAAAAGTATTCTACAAAATTTTAAACCACAATCACACTCTAAAAATGTTAATATTTAGTGTGAGAGAGATTTAAAGAGGCTGGGACACTGCCCAGTTACTGACAGCAAGTCTAGACTGTATGAATTTTTATAAAAATGATTAGTTATCATAAGATTTTTATCAAATACCACCTGTGCAGTATAATGGGCCTGCAGTAGACAATAGAGGGCCACCCCTGTCCTTGTTCGCTGATTTGCTCACTCACTTGACATTCACTGGAGTCAGCATAGAAGATAATCTATTCTGATTGAGAGTTCAAAGTCAGTTTAAAGGAAAATTATGAGTGCTGGCATGCTGGATATGCAAATTTATGCTCAGTGCTCATCATTACATCTAAATGAAAGCCAGGTACACAGCTCAGCAAATCTCCAGAGTTCACTCTGAGCAGATGAGCAACTGAGACTTCATTCTTCCATGGTGCATTGCAATGTATCCATCAGAACAGGAAAAATCAGAACAGAGTCTCCCCACCTAGCGGTGTACTACTGTGCAACACTAGTTGTATCTTCAACCTTAATCTTCAGATGCCATGCAAAATAGATGACATTTCTGATTCCAATGATTGGGGTGTGTTCATCATTGGGAACAATTACTCCAATTATTATACTCAGTTCTCTCCCAGGTGCTCAATTCCTCTGATTATTCTTGGGTTCACCAATCTCTGCCAAATGTCCAGAGAGTTATTGCGGTGGTATGTATGGAGATGCAAAGTCTTTTAAACTGGAAGGAGACAGATGAAAAGGATGGCCCCCAATGTTCTCCCGGTCAACTGTCACTGCCTTCATGAATGCAGAGGAGGTTTGAGTGGGAAAGGCTAGAGGGTATATACTGACTTAGGGGAAGGGTTTGTCCTTGTCTTTTGGCCTGTGGTCCAGATGAATGGCTGTAATCAAGGTCTCAGGGCCTGCCAAAAATTTCCCCTGGAATTGGAAGACCTTAAACTGGTTAAGGCCTGTGTTGTACATGTTTATAGCATATTACTGAGAAATACTTGTTGTGAAAATGGAAGAGAAATGTAGTATACTCAGAGGAAGGAAAGGGGGCTGGATGAGTAAGACACTAAGAGTTCTGTCCATGCCTCCCATGTCTCTTTCCAACACAAGTTCCTCCCATCCTCTCCCTCTCCATGGTGGGCCATGCTGAATTTATTCCCAATCACAAATTTGCCTTATTTCTCAGTTGGCAGAAATGCCACCGGAAAGTCTCCCCAAACTCATGGATGTGGAGAGCAGTGCACCACTTTACCCTTCCAAGAAATAAACAGCGGGTCAATGTCAAGACCTGAGCCTGAGAATTTTAGTCCACAATCTCAGGTGAGGGATTTAGGTGGAAGGATTAAACCTCCTAATATTAAGAACATTCTAGTCTGGCCCTAAGGAAGGTGACTGTCCAATGCCTTGTCTGTCTGAGTTCACACCATTGAGTCCAAAAAGAGACAAGGTGACAAGACGAGGAAGACTAAAACCAAAAATGAGTAAATTTCCAATTACAATCACTCATAATTTCCTCTCTCATGCATGTCTTTTAGTGCATTTAGCTGTTTAGTCCTCATGAGGTTCCTGCTTTGAAAATGAGGTGCATTCCATACACTCTAAGGCCCCTCAGGTTCACATCCCACCAAACATTCACAGGGGTTTTCAGACCTTCTAGTCTTCCTAGAGTCAAACCAAATGTTGACTTCAGGGACGTCAACCCTTTGAGGTGACCCAATACCCAGTTATGTGGATGGTGACCCCTCATTCCATCCCTCCTTAAGTGTTAAGAATTTAACCAACCCTTCATGAGTGCAATCTTGTTCTTTCTTTGGGGGGTGACACCTAGTAATGCTCAGGGGTTACTCCTGGCAATGTTTTAGAGACCATATGGCAAGCTGGGGATTGAACCTAGGTCAGACGTGTGCAAGGTAAGCATCCTATTTGCTGTACTATTCTTTTTTTTTAACTTTTAATTTATTTTTTATTGAATCACAACGTTGAAAGTTACAAAGCTTTCAGGCTTAAGTCTCAGTTACATAATGCTTGAACACCCATCCCTTCACCAGTGCATAATTCCACCACCAAGAATCACAGTAATGCTGTACTATTCTTCTGGCCCTAGATTGATTCTTAATTTGGCTCTTTTCTTGCTAACAAAGTTATTTAATTTTAATCCTCATACATTAAAATTTTTATTGTTTTGTGGGCCACATCTGGAGTAAGGCTCAAGCCTTACTCCTGCCTCTGTGCTCAGGGATCTCTCTTAGTGAGCTCAGGAGACCATATGGGGTGCTAGATATTGATTGAATCAGGGTCAGTTGCACACAAGACAAACGTCCTACCCACTATACTATCATTAAGGCACCATTCTCCTACATTAAAAATTTGGCTTTTCTTTCAGATGGGGCATTCCAGGTGGTATTGGAGGGACAAGCAGTGTCTTATCTCAAACCTAGGACTCTGGAAAACAAAGCATATTTGTTTTATAGCCCTTTGAGGTATCTCCTAAGACCCTTTGAATGTTCTTTTCTTGGTTTTGGGGTCATCCCTGGGGGACCCTAGGGATGACTCCTTCTTTGTTCATAGATAATACCTGGCAATCTCAGGGTACCATATGAGGTGCAAAGGATTGAAACCAGGTCAGTTGTGTGCATGGCAAGCACTCTACCCACTCATGGACATCATATTCTTGTTTCGCAGCTCTTACCTGCCCAGACTACCCCTTAGGTCATCAGCGTGAATTCTGTTAGAATTTTCTTTCACTGACAGGAGAGACTCCTTTCTATTATGTGGGGTCCCCCCTGCGGGCATCATCCTGTCCCGCAGGGAGGACCCTTCGTGGGGCTAAGGAGGGGACGCAACCAAACAAAGAGACGCAGAGCCAGAAGGAGGAGGAGGAGGAGAGAGAGAGCGTTTATTCACAACAGTTACAATACTTATACCTCTTGGTGGGAGGGGGTGGTATGCATGCTTGGACCCCCACAGGAACAATAGTAAAATGTTGATCAGGCATGGCCTTTGGCTAGTGAGATAAGTGGTGAAATGATAAGATCACAGGAATCCCAAGCAGCCTCCGCTTGACTAAACGATAAGAGCCAAGCTCTGTAAGATGGCTCCCTACACTATTACTCTACTATTGTTGTGGTATCCTCCCTTGAGGGTTCTTGATCTCTTTACTCATTTAATCACATCATTTGTTCTTCAGGGAGATTATCCTTGATGATTTTTTTTCCACAAAAACACACAAAGAATCACACTCACCAATCTCAATCACACACCAATCTTAATCTATCGACATTGTCTTTCGTTATGGGAAATAAACACCCAGTCCCTTGAGAAGGAGGCCCACATTTCATAAAATCTATGTAAATACACTCTAACACAAATATGTGCTATTGAGTCTCAGGTCCACGGAGCCCTGTGCCGTGGCTGAAGGAAAGGAGCCTCTCCTGTCAGTGAGTGAAGTGACTAAAAGGGCTGGACATGGAAGATGTGGACATACCAACTAATTTCAAGACCACCTGTTGGCAGTGCCTAAAAGCAGTTTCCCCCACATTGGTCCAGATATACCACAAAAGACTTATTTCCTGCCCACCCACCCAGTATAGTTAGCACTTCCCTTCCTAGTATCCTGTGCAGTCCCTTTTCCTTTCCTTTTCTTTCTTTTTTTAAATTTTATTGAATCACCGTGAGGTAGTTACAAGCTTTCACGTTTGGGTTACAGTCATTCAATGATCAAAAACCCATCCCTCCACCAGTGCACATTTCCCACCACCAATATCCCGGGTATACCCCCTTTCCCACTCTCCCCCTGCCTCTATGGCAGAAATATTCCCCATACTCTCTCTCTACTTTTGAGCATTATGGCTTGCAACACAGACACTGAGAGGTCATCATATTTGGTCCGTTATACACTTGCAGTCAGGAAAGTTTTAGTACTCTTCCTGTTAAGAGGTGAAGACTGTTTCCCCACCTGGAAGCCACATACAACCAACATACTAGCATAGAAGCAATGCTGCAGAACTGCCAGGGAAAAGGAGAAAAGGCAAAGCAGCTTTCATCTTGCTTTTCTTTCTTTTTTAAAAATTTACTTTAGTGAATCACCATGTGGAAATTTACAAAGCTTTCAGGCTTATGTCTTAGTTATACAATAATCGAACACCCGTTCCCTTCACCAGTGCACATATTTCACCACCAAAAACCCCAATATACCTCCCACCCCCCCTGCGTAGCTGATAAATTTCACTTCACTTTCTCTTTACTTTGATTGCATTCCATATTTCAACACAAAACTCACTATTGTTGTTGGAGTTTCCCTCCCCAAAACAGCCCTGCTGACAAGGAAGCATTTGATAATTAGTTTTCCATTGCTGACAATGAAGAGATATGAAGTCTTTGGTTTGGGAGTTCTGGATTTTAGTATTTTAGTAACTAAGTCGAGGGAGATTTATGTTAGAAATTGCATCATTCCCTTCCTGGGGCAACATGGGGCTATGACTTAGTTCACAGTCTAGAGACATTGCTGCAAGAAGCTGCTGGTACCAAAAGTAGTCTAGCTGGCCTCCAGGTTGTGGTCGATCAGCAGCAGAGCGGCCGCACAAACATGTGGCCACCCGGGTCGCATCTCGGTGGAGAGCCCCCTTTTCCTTTCAATGCACCTTGCCACTGGGCCCTGACATCTGTTTCCATCCCTCTACTGTAAGCAAAGAGGGAAAATCCACAGGATTTGCCACAAAGTATCAAAGGTAGGTATTAAAATGTAGGAGTGTGACCTACCAACCCTGGGTGAGGAAGATAAAGACTCCATGGATAGGAAAGGATGTGGGATGGGATCTGGTGGACTTCGAAGTGAGGGGCTGAGTTCAATTGATCTGTTTTACTACCTGTTAAAGCACAGGTGCAAGAGAGGCACAAAAGCTGGGCATGGTGGGAGAAACAGAACAGTGGCTCCTGTGAAGGACTTCAAGAACAGGAGTCTGGAAAGGGGTCCTGAGTTCCAAATGACAGGTGGAGAGAACGGTGATGGGGAAGGGAAAGTGTGACATTCCCAATGAGGAGGCAATTAGGCAAGAACATGTAGCAGACCTGCAGGGGGAAGGTGGAGATGCTCCCGAGGGCCAGACAGAGCCAACACAGAGGCCAGACCCAGGCATGAGATGGGGGTACTGATTTCAGAGTTTCTGCAAAGGGCAGGCCCTGAGTGCCCACAGGGAACAGGCCAACCACAGAATTCCAGAGGTGCTGACCTGGAAGAGCCTGAAAGGGAGCAGATCCCCATCCTGAATCAGAGAGTGGGCAGACCACAGAACATGAGAAGCACTTTAATACGAACTGTCATTAAACCAGGGTTGTAAGAGGGTTCAATGAACAAGGAGCAGACTCGGGCAGAAATGAAGGTGGTCAGCTTGTCTGTAGTTCCTGGGCTCCAAACGTAAGGCTTCTTCTTCAGTAGGAAGATGGTCATTTAATCTAGGAAACAGTATAGTCAAGTTAGTGCCTTAAGTCAGGGCCAGCCTTTTTTTAAAAAAAAAAAAGTTATCGAATCACCGTGAGGCAGTTACAAGCTTTCATGTTTGGGTTACAATCTCACAATGATCAAACACCCATCCCTCCACCAGGGCCAGCCTTTTAACAGCCAGGTTTGTGGAAAGGGAAGGGGCATGGTGTGTGTAACACTCACTACAAAATTCCCGTAATTTTTCAACCAGGGACTCCATGATGGCTGAAACAGAGAGCAGCATTAGCAGGCACTCGACTCGACACAGGGAGAGATATGAAATTCTTCTGTGTCCCTTGTCCCTCAGAGCCACTGCCTACCCCTGAAACTTGGACCCCCCTCCACCCATATTTAGGAAGCCCTGGGACTGACACACTCACCCATCACATCCATTCAATGTGCAAATGTTTTCTAAACAGTAACAAAAATACTGAGGTTCTCAAGCTCTGGGGCATAACAACCATTCTGAACTTGTGAAAGGAATTCACCTACAAAGACACACACAAACGCACACACAGAGTAAAAGCCATACTATGGAGGTGTTGAAGGCAAGAAGATAGGTGAGAACTCTCCAAACATACAAAGAGAATGAGATCTCTAGGGCTCATTTTCATTGGCAAAGCTAGGTAAAACTTGACCTCCGTATACACACAATTAGCTGTCAATGCAGAGAAAGGTCTGCTGGGTTCTCCTCTCCAAGGTACCTTGTTTCCTTGAGGGTGTGTGCATCTGTACCTTCCCAGTACCCTCCTTCCCTCATACTGCGTGCTAAGACTCAGCATTCTTCCCTACCCCTGGCCCAGCCAGCAGGTCCTCATACCAAGTCTCTTCTTGAGGCTTGCTACTTCAGTCTGCAGCACAATACACTAGTCCAGCAGAGAGGGGAGAAAAAGAAAAGATTAGTACCTCTTTTCCCCTTTGCCTGCCCACTTCCTCTTCCCCCCTCCCTGGACCTTGCATCACAAAGCCCAGTGCATAGAGTTGTGCGAAGTCCTTAGTGGAGGAGGAGGCCTATATAGGAGAAGGAGGGTGTGGAATGGGGGACATATTATTATTATTATTATTATTATTATTATTATTATTATTATTTTGCTTTTTGGGTCACACCCAGCTATGCTCAGGGGTTACTCCTGGCTTTGCACTCAGGAATTACTCCTGGAAGTGCTTGGGGGACCATATGGGATGCCGGGGATTGAACCCAGGTCAGCCGCGTGCAAGGCAAACGCCCTACCCGCTGTGCTATCACTCCGGCCCCAATGGGGGACATATTAACCCTGTCTCAGTCCGTTATTTGCTCTTGGTCTGTGTTTCTAGGAGTCAGAGGAAGCATTACCCGTGGACAGCCCATTCTTCCAGGAGGTAGGCGCAGAAGTTCTGGTATAAAGGAATATTCATGTTGTTCCTGGTACCCTAAAAAGAGAAACACACTCCAGTTTCCAAGACTCAGATTAGGATGGGAAGTGTCACCAGGACTGTAACGTGAGGCAGGATCTCCCTCTGCTGGTAATTTGGGGGAGCTCCAGGATGTCCCATGGAGAGACCCCCTACAACTGCAGTTCCCAGTGATTGTAGCTTGGGTTAGATACTCACATGTAAGTTTAGACACTCACACAGCTTCAGTCACGTCCGTCACTGACGTAAGCAGGTTGGCTGAACATATATCTATTTCTAATAAATATATTCATTGTTATATATTTCCTTAACTTTACAGGAAAGGATCGGTTTCTCTGGAAGTCCACATCCCAGCTGCAATTAACGGCACTGCTGCAATAGAGCCCTGCCAGACAGCCCAGGGAAAGCATGGGGTGGCTGCACACTGTCCTCTCAGTACCTCAATTCCAAGGGAAGCAAGGCTGAGACCCCCACAAGCACAGGATCGAATCTCCCTCTCTCATGCCTGTCTTTCACTGCTAACCCACAAACTCACCTGAGTGAGCAGATTCTCTGACCATGATGTCTCCTTGGCTCAGTACCATGAGTTGAGAATTTCTTGGAGCTTCTTGGGCTCTGGGGCTTAGGCTACTACTGACATCTGCATGCTGTGTTCTCTGGCCAGGTACATTTGGCCAGGTTCCTTGGATCTAGAACAAGAATTTCTCACGGTCTAGAACGAGGGGTGCATTTTCAGGGACCCCAATTAGGCAGGAAAGAAGAGAGTGAAGTTATCTTCACTAGCACTTTCTCCCTCAATCGACCCCTAAGATAGGCCAGAAGGCAGGGTTGAATGAAGGAAAACAGAAGGATAAGGAGAATATCCAGGTCCCATAAGAGGCAGACTCCGGAAAGTGCCAGCAGGTAAGAACTGGAAGGAAGCCTATGAGTGTAAACACCAAAGATTTGGTGGCCAAATGTTTAAGAGATGCCCTGAGGTAAATGACCTACAAGTACTCCCTATTCAGGGGGTAGGCAAGAAAGCTGGCAGATTGGAGAACATTGGCATGCAGGATACTATCTTTATGTTTCTTCCTACCCAAATGTGTTGTATTTGGCATCCTAGTGATCATGGGCACCACCTACTTCCATTACATCCTCTGTCCTGAGGATGGGACAGAGGGATCAAGGTAGAGAGGTGTGAGGGAAGGGAAGGGTGTGGAGGGAGGAGGAGGATCCCTACCCACCTGGCCCTTGGGAAATGGATCTCTATTTGTGTCATCATCTCCGGCCACCTGCTCACACTCCCTTGGCTTCTTGGCCACATTTCCCTGACACTGACACCAGTGTGCTTGGGTTGCTTGCTTGGCAGAGGCAGAAAGGAATACCACTCAGAGCTCTCAAGTTTATCACCAGGAATTGGTGGGAATGTGGTGGGGTCTGGAGTGGCTGTTGACATTCTCTGTGCCCAGGAAGGACCGGATCTCCCCAGGGCCGATTTGGAGGGACCCCCAAGGGATTTCTTCTCTTGGATCGCACTCCTAGAAGTGCCTAGGGGCAGGCTGCTATCTAGGGGCACTGCAGGATAGCTGGGCTTGCCCCGTCCCTTCGGTACAACCACATTAAGCCACTTCTTGCCAGGAGAGGCTTCCCGACCTCCTGCAGCCTGCCTCTCCACAGCTATGGGGACTCTTCGCGGGGGGGGGGGGGGGGGGGGCGGGGGGGAGGGAGGCATGGATCCTCGCATGTAAAACAAGTTCTCCCGACCAGGGAACTTGGTGCGTCTGGGCGTATCTCTAGAACTCTCCGGATTCAGGGTGCTGCTTGGGCCCCTTTCCCTGGAGGCCCCTGCCTTGGCGGCCCCTCTCCCTTCCCTCGCCCTCTGGACCTCACTGAAGTCATCTGGCGAGTCCAGGTCAGAATCCACTTTGGCCAGGCCTTCCGCAGAAGGGGCCCGCTGCAGAAGGGCCTTAGGCACGTGCAAGCGGCTCCTGGTGCCTCTCCTGGCCAGCCTCCCGTCTCGGCCTCCCTGGGGCCCACTGAGGCTGCGAGAGTTGGCAGCAGGCGGATGCACTTCTATGAGATCGGGAGGGAACGGGGGCCTAGCGCAGACCACTGAATTGAGCCCCTGCCAACGGGCGGAGTTCTCATCCCAGCAGCTCACTGGGGATGGGTTTCTGCGGACATCCCGTGGCCCCTGGTAGAGCACCAGCGGCTCCCGGGCCGCCTCGGCCTCCTCGGGGAACACGGGCATGAGGGCCATCAGGTCAGGCCGCTCCTCGTGCCTGCCGGCATCGCCACGGAGGCCAGAGGTGCCGAGAAGGCCTTCCGGGTCACACAGCACCGCCTCCCCCACGGACATCAGTTGGGACCCGCAGCCGGGAGCCCCGGGGCCCTGGAAGCCCCGCTCAGTGCGGCCTCTGGGGGGCACCGTGCGGCCCAGGCCTAGGCCGGGTGCG
The DNA here is from genome assembly GCF_027595985.1 of Sorex araneus. NCBI lineage: Eukaryota > Metazoa > Chordata > Mammalia > Eulipotyphla > Soricidae > Sorex > Sorex araneus. The sequence goes on along the minus strand of NC_073313.1, from coordinate 140,400,497 downwards.
CCTGGGGCTCTGGGGCCTGTTCTCAAAAACCTGAGCGTCTCCTCAGCCCTGGGGCCCACGTTCCCTCCACGCAGTGTCACCTCAGCTTGGTCCTCATCTTCCGGGGAACTCATGCTCCGGGTCTGACTGTGGGGAGAGGACGCGCCGAGTCCTTCCTGGAAGCAGTCGTGAGTGCCCCGGGCCACAGACAGCTGGCTGCCTATGATGACGCCCAGCAGCCTCAGTCAATGGCAGGGACACTCTGCACAGGATTGTGATGTCATGAGCCCCCGCGGCTGCTCCCTTCGCATTGGCCAGAAACCTCCCCCACTGACCCTCTGTGCTTTGCGCCCTGACCAATAGGGTGGGGGGCCCTCGCTTAAAGGCCCGGCACACACTGCGGCAACCTGGTGACTGGAACTCTGTCATGTGACAGGGTGGTACTTACTGGGTCCACCTCTTCCTCTTCTGTGCACGACTAGGCTTGCTACCTTTTCAGCTTTTCGACGTACTGTTCACACGGTCCTGATAGGGAGCGGATAAGGCACAAGCCTTTCCTGCAAGTGAGCCCCAGAAACTGGCCAGCTCTCCTGTAGAATGAATGTGCATTCTGCATTCCTTCCATAAAACGTGGATTTCCAGTTTCTCTGCAAGTTCATCAACACAGGGAATTGCTGGCATTTAAATTTTAGTCATTTTCTTAGAGATTTCCTGGTATCTCCTCGCGGTTTTAATTTGTGCTTTTCTAAGTGCTATTGATGTTGAACATCAGTGGGAATAATTTTCAAACTGATGAAGTCCAAATCCAAATATATCAATGTTTTCTTTCTTATGCATGGGCCTTTCTGACCTGATCTCAGGCCAGTGATTTACCATCAGGCTTTCTTCTTCGAAATCTTTATATTTGCAGTATTTACACACGGTTGCATGTCTGTTTTGAATTAAGTTTCGTATGTCTTGTGATATCTGCTTCTGTTTCTAGTTTTCTTTATTTGATACTCAATTGTTTGTATGCTTTTTATAAAGACTCTTTTTTTCTTTGAATTACTTTTCAATTTTGTGTAAAGTCTTGTTGGCACTTTGTGACTGATATCTGTAAAAAATCACAGAGTTAATTCCTTCAAGGACCTGTCCCTCCACTGATGTTTAGCACCGTAGCACTGTCATCCTGTGATGACACAGCGGGTAGGGCGTTTGCCTTGTACATGGCCGACCTGGGTTCGATTCCTCCATCCCTCTGGGATAGCCCGGCAAGCTACTGAGAGTAGTCCGCCCATACGCAGAGCCTGGCAGGCTACCCGTGATGAATTTGATATGCCAAAAAGTGTAACAAGTCTCACAATGGAGACGTTACTGGTGCCCACTCGAGCAAATTGATGAACAATGGGATGACAGTGCTACAGACGTATAGACATATCAAATAAAAATGTTGAGACTCACTTTTGCAGATTTATTGAAAGCGGTTAAAGTGTTTACTACCAGGCATATGCCAAAATAAGAGCGAGCACTAGTAACGTCTCCATTATGAGACTTGTTGCTACTGTTTTTTGCTTTTTTTTTTTTTTTGCTTTTTGGGTCACACCCAGCGATGCTCAGGGGTTACTTCTGGCTCTGCACTCAGGAATTACTCCTGGAGGTGCTCAGGGTACCATATGGGATGCTGGGAATCAAACCTGGGTCTGCCTCGTGCAAGGCAAATGCCCTACCCGCTGTGCTATCGCTCCAGCCCCTTGTTACTGTTTTTGGCATATTGAATATGCCATGGATAACTTACTAGGCTCTGCTGTGCGGGGAAGATACTCTTGGTGGCTTGCTGGGCTCTCCGAGAGGGACAGAGGATTTAAACCTGGGTTGATCGCATGCAAGGCAAATGCTGTACTTGCTGTGCTATCACTCCAGTGAACTATTTTATAAAAATAAAAAATAAGTGAAAAACTAAAAAAGAAAGAAAAAAGAATAAAAGCATGTTTAATTTAAGGAATATATTAATGGAAATTGTCTTTGTGGAAACACAGACTTTGGAAAAATTGCATGGAGGTTTTAATTCCACTATCTGAACATATGCTCAAAGAGCATGTGTCAAGTATGTTAAAAGAGCATAAGAAAACTGAAAGAAAATAGGATAAACAATATCAATAAAGAATCAGAAACTACAAAAAGAGACTGAAGGACTATTCTGGAGCTGAAAATGCAACAACAGATGTGACAAGTTCACTAGAGAACTTCAGGAGCAGTTAAGAGCAAATACAACAAAGACATGCTAAGCTTGGAGATAGGGCTAACTCCATTATCTAGTGTACGAAGTAGAAAGAAACAGAAAGGAAGAGAAAGGGAAAAGGCCCAAAAGGCTTGTGGAACACAATAAAACATCAACATATATAAAAAGGGAGTGTTAGAAGCAGAGGACAAGCAAAGTGGGTAGAAAGAATCTTTAAAGAAAGACTGGCACAAAACATCTTTTGTCTGATAAATAACACACTTATTCATGTCCAAATAATTTAACAACTCTCAAAAAAAAATTTAACAACTCTCAAAAAGGATAAACAAAATCTTGACCAGCAGGACAGATAATATTCAAAAGGCTAAAAAACAAATGTAAAGGAAGACTCTTCTTTTTGCTTTGGGACCACACCAAGTAGTGCTCAGGAAGTAGCCCGGCCCTGTGCTCAGGAGTGGTTAATTGGGATGCTTGGGAACAAGGTACAGTGGAATGCAAGGCAAGTGGCTTATCTTTTGCACTATTTATCTGATCTCAAAAATGGGAGATTCTTTTTAATTTTTTTTTTATTTTTATGTTTAAAAAATTTATTATTTTTTATTAGTGTATCAACGTGAGGGTACAGTTACAGATTTACACATTTTCATGCTTATGTTTCCGTCATACAATGTTCGAGAACCCATCCCTCCACCAGTGCCCATTCTCCACCATTGGTGAACCCAGTATCCCTCCAACCCCCCAATCCCATCTCCCCCACCCTACCCCGCCTCTTTGGCAGAGCATTCCCTTTTGTTCTCTCTCTCCTTTTGGGTGTTGTGGTTTGCAATAGGGGTATTGAGTGACCATTGTGCTCAATCTATAGTCTACTTTCAGCACGCATCTCCCTTCCCGAGTGGGTCCTCCAATCACATTTTACTTGGTGTTCCCGTCTCTATCTGAGCTGCCTCTTCCCCCAGCATGTGAGGCCGGCTTCCTAGCCACGGAGTCAATCTCCTGATACTTATTTCTACAGTTCTTGGGTGTTAGTCTCCTATTCTGTTATTTTATATTCCACCAGATGAGCACAATATTTCTATGTCTGTCTCTCTTTCTGACTCATTTCACTTAGCATGATATTTTCCATGTTGATCCACTTATATGCAAAGTTCATGACTTCATCTTTTCTAACTGCTGCATAGTATTCCATTGTGTAAATGTACCAAAGTTTCTTTATCCAGTCATCTGTTCTTGGGCACTTGTATTTTTCCAGATTCTGGCTATTGTAAACAGTGCTGAGATGAACATATAAGTGCAGATGTCATTTCGACTATACTTTTTTGCTTCTCCGGGATATATTCCCAGAAGTGGTATTGCTGGGTCAAATGAGAGCTCAATTTCTAATTCTTTGAGAAGTGTTCATATTGTTTTCCAAAAGGGCTGAACCAGTTGGCATTCCCACCAGCAATGTAGAAGGGTCTCTTTCTCCCCACATCCACACCAACAGCGGTTGCTTTTGTTCTTATGGATGTGTGCAAGTCTCTGTGGTGTGAGGTGGTATCTTACAGTTGTTTTGATCTGCATCTCCCTGATCATTAGTGATGAAGAGCATTTTTTCATGTGCCTTTTGGAAAAATGGGAGATTTTTGAGATCCAACAGAATCAGATTGTCAGTGCTAGGCACCGTCATAAAGATTAGCAATAGATTTCTCATCAGAAATGATGGAGACATGAAGGAAACATGACATTTTCTTTCTTTCTTTTTTATTTTTTCAACCACCCTACCTGTTGATCTATCACTTCAGACCCTAACAACACATGTAAGGCAAGTGCTCTACCATGAGTTCTCACCCTGGTCTTTTAGAAAATTCATTTTTATTTTTTTTTGGCTTGGGAGCTAAGCCACAGCGCCACAGTGCTTGAGGATTACTCCTGACTCAGTACTTGGGGAGTGCTCCCACTCATGATCAGGAGATCATGCAGTGTCAGGGTTCAAACCTGGGTCTTCCACATGCAAAGCATAAACATGCAATGGTGCCCTTTGTGTATCTCTTCCTGGTCAAGAATATATCATATATTTTTAATTATAACACTGTTATTTACAAAGTTGTTTATTATGCAGTTGTTTCAGTCATTCAATGTTCCAACACCAATCCCACCACCTGTGAGAACTTCCCTCCACCAATGCCCTCAACTTCCTACTCCCCTGCAGCCTTTCCCCCTTAGCAGGCACAAATATATTTACTTCATATTGCTTGTATAGCAAAATGGCAAATAGGATTATCAAAAAATAAATCAATATAAAAGTCAATTTGTGATAATTGTTATACCTCACAATGGTGTTACTAAAGTCATTTTTAAAGACTTACTGGGATGGTTTGAGCTATTTTAGCCTTCTGTGTTATAGTTTTCATTCATTGAGCTTGTTGGTCTTTTCTGCAACTTTCTTTTTTAAAACTTTTTAATAGAATCACTGTGAGATAGACCCTTACAAAGCTGCTCATGATTAGATGTCATACAGTATTCCAACAACCGTCCCTCCACTAGTGTACATTTTCCAGCACCAGTGTCCCCAGGTTACCTTCCATCACCCCCACGACCCCTGCCTGCTTCTATGACAGAGCTTTTCTTCTCTCTCTCTTTCTCTCCTTTCTCTCTCGCCTCTCTCCCTCTCTCTTTCTCTATCTCTTTCTCTCTCCTTTTGGGCACCGTGGTTTGCATATTGATACTGAAAGGTTATCAAGAATACCTACCTTTAACACTCAGATCCTGTCCAGCGTGATCATTCCCTGCTTTGCTGTCATTCTGGTCTCTTCTCTATCTTACCTACCCTCATCCCCATACACACTTGTGGTTAGTTGCAACCACTGACCACTCCGCCTAGCCTCTGTTTTCCCTGGCCATAGATATTAGTCTTCTACTATATTTATTTATTTATTAATATACCACAAATGAATGCAGTCATTCTATATCTGCCCCTCTCCTTTTGACTCATTTCATTCAGCATGTCCATCAGCAAATTTCATGACTTCATTTTCCTAAAAACTACATAGTATTCCATTTAGTAGATGTGCCTTAGTTTCTTTATGCTCTTGGGCACTCAAGTTGTTTCCAGATTCTGGCTATGGTCAATAGTGCTGCAATGAACATAGGACTGCAGAAGGTGTTTCTGCTGTGTGTTTTGAGTCTCCCCCCACCCCCGGTATATTCCCAGGAGTAGTATTGCTGGGTCAGATGGGAGCTCAATTTCTAGGGTTTTTTTTAGAAATGTCATGTTGTTTTCCAAACAGGCTGGACCAGTCGGTATTCCCATCAACAATGAACGAGAGTCCCTTTCTCCCCACATCCATATCAGCACTGGTTGCTCTTTTTTTTCCCTTTTAGATGCTTGCCAATATCTGTGATGTGAAATGATATTTCATTGTTGTTTTGATCTGCATCTCCCTGATTAGTGATGAAGAGCATTTTTTCATGTGCCTTTTGGCCATTCAAATTTCTTCTTTGAGAAAGTTTCTGTTAGTTTCATTGCCCCATTTCCTTATGGGACTGGATGTTTTATTCTTGTAAAGTTCAAGCAGTGCTTGCATATCTTTGATATTAACCCATTAACAGGAGGGTATTGGGTGAATATCCTTTCCCTTTCTGTAGGCGGTCTTAATACTCCGGTCACTATTTCTTTTGAGGTGCAGAAGCTTCTTAGTTTAAGATAGTCCCATCTGCAACTTTCTTATCAAATTTTCTGTGTTCTTATTCGGCTGTTAGTATTATAAAATTTGGAGATCTCACACAGCCATATATGCAGCCATGTGCGTCAGGAGCTGTAGAGCTGTAATGATTTGGTGGCTTTTTGGGTTGATAAGGTTCAGTTGTGGAGCTGGGTCATTTCTATAACAGAGACTGACTAGTGTGGGTGGGACTGCCTGGACTTCCGGCAGAGAGATGAATCTGCTCTCCCTAATTTTGAGAGGGTCTCAGATTTATCTGCCTGGAAACTGGTTCATCAGTGATGATTTAATGGCTTGGCATTATTTTCTAGATTTGTTGTGGAGTTGTGCCTTTCAGCAGAGAAGAAAATATGCTCACCCCCTTTCTAAGAAGGTATCACTGTATCACTGTCATCCCGTTGCTCATCTATTTGCTCGAGCGGGCACCAGTAACATCTTCATTGTGTGACTTGTTGATACTGTTTTTGGCATATCGAATATGCCACAGGTAGCTTGCCAGGCTCTGCTGTGCGGGCAGGATACTCTTGGTAGCTTGCCAGGCTCTCTGAGAGGGATGGAGGAATTGAACCCGTTTGCAACGCAAATGCCCTACCCGCTGTGCTATTGCTCCAGCTCTCTGAGAAGATAAGACAACATTTTTAAGGTGCTGGACAAAAAGTATTATCCCAGCGGGACTGGCATGTCAGAACAATGAGGGAAGCTGATATATTCCTAAATTAACAAAAATATGTGATGGAGTTTATGGAGAGTAAGCCTATCCTACAGGAAATACTAAAGGAAGTTTAAATTAAATGATTCAAAACTTCCCACAGGAATAAAAATAAAACCGGGCATAGGTAGCTTACATGGAATATATGAATTTCACATTAATGTAATTTGGTTTGTAACTCATTTTTTTATATTCTGTACTATTTAAAAGATTGGTATAGGTGCTGGGGAGATAGTACATCATGTAGGGCATTTGCTTTGCATGCTGCCTACCTAGATTCAATCCCTGGCATCCCATACAGTCCTTTGAGCACTGCCAGGAATAACAGTGCAGAGCCAGGAGTAATCTCTGAGCAGTACCAAGCGTAACCAAAATATTTTTAAGAAATAGAAGATTGGTTTGTAAAAATATTTATACAACTCCAATGATGTGTGTACAATGCATGATGATACAATAACATATAGCTATTTGCTACAACTATCTAACTTGTTATAGTAACACCTCCGATGGTGTGGTGAAACTATGTAAAATAGAGTTTTGGATGATATTGAAGCTAATGGCATAAATATTATGATCTAAAATTCATTCATGATAAAAATCTTCAGCATGAATGGACATGAGTAGTATCATGCTGAGTGAAATAAGTCTGAAGAAGAATGACAGACATAGAATAACTGCACTCATTTGTGGGATATTTAAAAAACCCATTGTATGAGATGAATACATAACAAAGGCCAGGACAAATGGTCTATGGTTTGAAGTGTGCATCAAGGGGTAGGGGAGAGGGCAGTTGGGATAAAGAAGTGACCATTATGACAATGATGGTTGAAAGGGATAGCTTTGGATGGGAGATGTGTGCTGAAAGTGGGTAAAGGACCAAACATGATGACTATTCATTTTCTCTATTACAAACCATAATGCCCAATGGGGGAGAGAAAGAGAGAGAGAAAGAGAAAGAGAAAAAGAGACAGAAAAAGAGAAGAAAAGTGCTTGCCGTAAAGGCAGGCTGGAGTGGAGTAGTGGCAGGAGGGATATGGGGGACACTGTTGATGGCAAATGTACACAGGTGGAGGATTGGTGCTGGAACATTGCATGATTAAACCTCAATCAAAAAAGCTTTGTAACTGTATCTCATAGTGATTGAGTAAAAAATAAAAATAAAAACCATCAGCAAAATAGGGGTGAAAGGAATCTTCCTCATCAATTATAAGCCAAAAGCCAGTATCATCCTTAATGGTGACAAACTGAGAGAAACCTCTTTGAGGTCATGTATAAGACAATTATATCCACTCTCAACTTCTATTCATCATAGTATTAGAAGTCCTAGATATAGCAACCAGGCAAGAAAAACAAGTCAAAGGGTCCAAATTGTAAAAGAATAACTCAAATTATTACTATTTGAAGATGACATGATGATCCACATAGAAGACCTAAAGAGTCCACAAAAATGCTCCTAGAAACAATAAACCAATACAGCAAAGTGGCCGGCTACAGTCAATGAACAAAAATTGCATTTTTATGTACAGAGAATGAGTCAGAAGAGAAAGTGATCAAGGGCTCTATCCCATTTAAAATAGTATCCCAAAACATCAAGCATCTAGGAATCACCTTAACAAAAGATATGGGAGATTTATACCCGATAACTTTTTTTAATTGGACCACCATGAGATAGTTACAAAGCTTTCATGATTGAGTTTCAGTCACAAAATTATAGAACACCCATGCCTGCAACAGTGTACATTTTCCACCACCACTGTCCCCTGTATCGCTCCCGCCACCCCCACCCTACCCACCCCCTGCCTCTGGCAGACAATTTCCTTCTTACTCTCTCTCTGCTTTGGGGCATTATGGTTTGCGATACAGATACTGAGAGGTCATCATGTTTGGTCCTTTATTTACTTTCTGCACATATTTCCCAGTCCGAACAATCCCTCCAACCATCATTGACTTAGTGACCCCTTCTCTATCCCAGCAGCCTTCTCCTCCAGCTCATGAGGCAGGCTTCCAATGATGGAGCAATCTTTCTGGCCCTTTGTCCTTGAGAGTTATACTCATATTACTATGATAACTTTAAATCACTTAAGAAAGAGATAGAAGAAGATCATTGCAAGTGAAAAAACATGGATTACTCATGGATTGAAAGAATAAATATTAAAATGACTATCCTACCTAATCTATTATACAGATTCAATTCATTCTATCCAAATTCAGATGACATTTTCACATTATATATAAAAGTCAGTAATAAAGTTTGTATGGAATAAAAAACAATCATGACCAGCCAAAGTCATACTGAAAAATAAGAAACTGGGAGGTATTCAATTACTTAAGTTGGAACTGTGTTATAAAACTATAGTTATCAAAACTGCTTGGTACTGGAATAAAGATAGGTCCTATGATCATTGGGTCAGAATCAAATACTTTATGACAAAATCCCATCTATATGGGCAGTTAATTTTCTATAAGGGAGCTGAGAACATGAAATGGAGTAAGATAGCCTCTTCAACAAGTTGTGTCAGAAACACTGGATAACTACATGTAAGAAATTAAAACTGGATCCATATCTTATACCTCACACAAAGCTCAGTTCAAAGTGTATCAAAAACCTTGAGATCTAACCAGAAACTATAAAGTACATTGAGGAAAATATAGGCATAACACTTGAAAATTTGGACCCCAAAGTTGTTTTCAGTGATCTGATACCACTGGCAAAGGCAACATAACAAAAAATAAAAAATGGGACTACATAAAATAAAAAGATTCTTCCTGGCAAAAGAAACTCATGTCAAAACTAAAAGACAGGTAACTTAATGGGAAAAATATTTGCATTCAACACAGCAGATAAAGTGTTGATATACAGGACATATAAAGTACGCAAAAAATCAAAACCCCTATCAAAAATTTGGGAGAAGGATTTAATATACACATCTCAGTGGAAGACAGGCAGATGGCTAGTAGGTACATTAAAAATGCTCAGCATCACTTATCATCAGAGAAATCCAAATCAAGACGCCAATGAGAAACCAACTCATATCAGTAAGAACGGCACATGTCAAAATTAGTAGGTATGCTCTGTGTTGGCAGGGATGCGGTGAAAAAGCAACTCTCATTCACTGCTGGCACGAATGTTGTCTGGTACAACCCTTGTGGTAAACAGTATGGAGAGTTCTCAGTAAACTTAGAATTCAACTGCATATGACCCAGTAATCAACTTAAGAACTTACATAGTAAAACTACCAGAAGAAAACATAGGCAAGAAGATCCTAAATACTGACCTTTTTGTGTGTATGTGTGTGTGTGTGAGAGAGAGAAAGAAAGATAGAGAGAGACCCTGTAGTACTCGGGCCTTACTCCTGGTCGTATGCTGATAAAACTCGATCAGGCTTGTCCAAGCGTGTGGAGAGTGGCCTTGAGCATGGCTGTGGCTGGGTTACAGAGGTCTTCGGCTGCCCAGCCTCTGCTTGGGGCGGGGAGGGAGACTCAACCCACCCCCTCCAAGGGGCTCTGGTGAAGACAGACTGGGGCGGGGGCAAGAGACTCTGCGTCGATCTCTTCTGGGAGCTTGGTTTTATAGTCTCTGAATTTTGGCCCTTGATGAGATTACATGGCACCGGTGGGGGGGTGGCGAGGGAGTTGTGGGTGTGGCTGCCAAGCTACCGGAAAACTGGGGATCTGGGTAGAGGAGGCCCAGTCCCAATCCGAGCAGGCTTGGAGATCTCAGCCACAGGTCCCGCATACCTGGGTTCCTCTGTTGGTTCCTTCATGGGTGAGGCTCATCCTAGCATGTGGAGAGTGACCTTGAGCATGGCTGTGCCTGGATTCTGTAGGTTTTTGGCTGCTGGTGTGCTGCTTGGTTTGGGAAGGGAAACTCAACCCGCCCCCCTCCGAGGAGGCCCCGGTGAAGACAGCCTGGGGCGGGGGTAGGAGATGTATGTCTTAGGAAGACAAATTCATGATATTATTATATGTAGAATATAAAAATCAGAACTGCTAGAAACAGCATGTAATTGTGATGACCAGGGGCAAGGTGGTGAGAGAACTGGCTTATGTACTTAATGGTATAAAATTGCAGTGAGTAATAAGTAATTATTGGAGATCTCAGGCCCAGTATAGTGATAACAATAGTGCACTATAAACACAAACTTGCTAAGAGACTAGATCTTAATTACTCCCTCCACAAAGAATAAATGATAGCTATGCCACCAAAAGGAGGCGTTAGTTAAGTAACACGACAATGGGATCATGCTGTATATAGAAATGTGTCAGATGAACATGTTGTATTCCTTACATTTGCACAGTGGAGCCTGGGCTGTAATAGCACATTTTGTATGCAGGATACTGGGTTCAAACATCAGCACTGCATAGTCTCCAAGCCACCCCAGATGCAACCTCTAAGCACCAAGCCAGGAATAGCCTCTGAGTACCTGGGATACCCAAAGAAAAAATGTGCACAGCAGTATGGTCAAATACTTTTCAACTGAAAAAATAAATAATTTTTTTTGCAGATAACAGATTCTATATGAGGGTTTCACTGAAGATCATACACACATTAGAATAAACAAAGTTGCAGGGTGCACGATCAAGGGGGAAAGATAATTTGTAAAACATATACCGAAGAATAATTATCCAATGATGGTAGAGATAGCACAGATATTAAGATGCTTGCCTTGCATCCAGATACTCAGGTTTGATGCCAGGCAGCACATATGATCTCCTGAGCACTGCTAGAATTGATCTTGAGCACAGAACCTTGAGTAAACTCTGAGCACTCTCATGATGTGGCCCCCAAACAAACAAATGAAAAAATTACCCAAATGGATCCTAAGGTAAACAATTTCATTAACTTAACATAGCATGACGAAGAAGTTACCTAAAGAATTAAACTTACCAGAGTAAGATGAACAGTATAAAATATTGATGAGCAACACAAAAAGAAATGGAAAGGGTTCCTGTGTTCATGGACTAGAGAATAAAAATTTTTTGATCTATGAAAATGTATTTTCTTACAATTATGGAGGCAGTAAATTCAAGATCAAAAAGTACAGGTAAGGTTGATTTCTCCTGAGTGTGATTCGAGAATAATTTTTTTAAAAATCACAATATCCAGATTAAATGCAATCCTTTGGATATTTCCAAAGGCGTTTTCACAGAAATAGAAAAGGCAATCCTATAATTTGTGTGAAAACAAAGGAGAGTCTGAAATTGTAAGAAAGCAATTCTGAGAAAGAACAAAGCTGGAACACCACCCTTTCTGATTCTGCATTATGCTATGCTGCTATATTGACCAACACAGGAAGTGTTGGTTGCCATAGGTACCGGAGTAAAAATAAATACTTAAGTCCAACGGAAGAGAATCAGAGTCATGAATGTACAAAATCTAATACTGTTTCACAAACTATCCAAGAATAATCAGAGGGGAAAGGATAGTTTCTTCAACAAATGGTTCTGGAAAAATCTGGATAACCACAAGCAAAAGAATGAAATTTCCCCAATCTTAAACTAATTTTTAAAATTAAGTGGGAATGGATTAAAGATTTCTTTGCCAAAATTGCTTAACCAGAATGTAATGAGGAAGAAGCACTCAGACAAAGCCAACTTGAAAAGCTCTCTGAAAAACAACTGGTCTCGTCTGCAGAAATAGTGTGGGGGTTAAGGCCTTGCATGTGGCTGACCCTTTTAGATTCCTGGCATAGTATATGGACCCTTAAGTCTATCAGGAATGATTTCTCAACACAGACCTGGGCGTAAATCCTGAACACCATCAGGTGTGACCCGTTTCTTTTTACCAATACTACCTCCCAAATAATAACTCTCCCCCAAACAAAAACTGATATGTATCATACAAATTGGTAAGACCAAAACCAAAGGAGAAAGAAAGATTGGGAAATGATTGGAGGGGTTGCTTGGGATAGGAGATGTGTGCTGAAAGTGGACAAAGGACCAAACAAGATGTCTTCTCGGGATATTGGGATCATTGGCAGAGGAGAATGGGCACTGGTGGAGGGATGGGTAAAGGATCACTGTATGACTGAAATGCAAACACGAAAGTTCATAAGTTTGTTACTGTACCTCACAGTCATTCACTAATAAAAAATTTTTAAAAAGATGTTCTCTCAGTACCTGTACTGCACTCCATAATGACCCAAAGTAGGCATAGAGTAAGAAGGAAAGTGAGTTTTTTATTGAAATATTGAAGGTAATCAAAGTAGCAGCCACTTCTCGAGACTGTGAACTAAGCCATAGCCCCACGCCGGCCAAGGAGAGGAAATATCATCCTTTCTTGGTTCTTTTCCCTTTTCTGGGAGAAACGCGGTGTGGCGTACGCCATATTATGAGGTCTATTAAGCAGGCACGAACTTAGAGGCGTGGGAATGGGAGGGGGAAAAATTATGTAGTTGGAACAGCGGGACACTTGGGCAGTCTCGGGCAGATACCAGCGCATGCTCCGCCGAGATTCGACCCGGGAGGCCACACTCTTGTGTGGCCGCATTGCTGCAGATTAACCAGAATCCGGAGGAACTACTTTTGGTTCCAGAAACTGCTTGCAGCCATGTCTCTAGACTGTGAACTAAGCCATAGCCCCACGCCGGCCGAGGACGGGAAATATCCTTTTTTCTCGTCGGGAGGCATGGTGTCAGCCATAATATGAGGACTATTTATTAAGCAGGCATGAACTTGGTGGCACGGGAAGGAGGGGAAAAATTTTATGTACTTGAAACAGTGGGACTTCATATCTCTCCAGTCTTAGCAATGGGAAACTAATTATCAAATGCTTCATTGGCAATAGGGCTGTCTTTCTTGGGGAAACTCCAACAATAGTGAGTTTTGTGTTGAATTATGGAATGTAATCAAGGTAAAGAGAAAATGAAGTGAAATTTATCAATTATGCAGGCGGGGATGGGGGTTGGGGGGCGGGGGTTGGGAGGTAGACTGGGGTCTTTGGTGGTGTAATATGGGCACAGGTGAAGGGATGGGTGTTTGAGTATTGTATAACTGAGACATAAGCCTGAGAACTTTGTAACTTTACACATGGTGATTCAATAAAATAAATAAGAAAAATAAAACTATTTCTCTATGCAAAAATAAATAAATAAATAAATAAAAAATAAAAAAGCACAACCACAATCGAGTTATATATGTCATGCAAATTTCACTGGCTTGTCAGCACAGAACATACACTAAATGCAAGTTCCTGTATATTTTAAAAATTGAATCACTGTGAGATACATAGTTTCAAAGTTGTTCATAATTGGGTTCAGTCATACAATGTTCCAACACCTATCCCTCCACCAGTATACATTTCCCACCACCAATATCCCAAGTTTCCCTCCTGCCATGCCCCCTCATCCTGCCTCTATGGCAGGAACTCTTCTTCTCCTTACTTCTTTCTCTCTCTCTCTTTCTCTCTCTTTTTCCTTTTGGGAATTATAGTTTGCAAAAGAGCAAGTACCTGCATTTTTGAAGGTTTGTGACCAAAGACATCTGGTGTTGGTGGAATAGCAAGAGAAGTGTCAGAGTTCCAGATAAAATCTCAGCAAGCATACATAAGTCAATCAATATTATACACCATATCAATATAAGAAAAAAATCATACAATATCAATTGATTCATGGATGGTATATGACAAGATCCAGCATTCATTAATGATTCAAAACTCTCAATAGAATGGCAATTGAAGGAACTTTGCTCAACACAGTCAAAGTCATTTACCAAAAGGCAACAGCAAACATTGTACTCCGTTGGGAAAATAATAAAAGCCTTCCATCTCCGATCAGACACAAGACAAGGTTGCCCACTCTCACCATTTCTATTCAATATAGTACTGGAAGTACTTGTCATAGCAATTAGGCAAGAAAACGATATTAATAACATCTGAATATATATAGGAAAGGAAGAAGTCGAGGTCTCACTATTTGTGGATGACATAGTATTATATTTAGAAAATCATAAAAACTACAAAATATTCCTAAAAACGATAGGTTTGTATAGTAGAGTGGTGGGCTACAAAATTAATATGCATAAGTCCATGGCTTTCCTATATGCAAGTAATGATACAGAAGAGAGAGAAATAAAAAGATCCCATTCACAATTTACCTCAGAAAATCAAATACCTATGAATTAAGTTAAGCAAAGAGGTGAAAGATTTATACAAAAAACTACTTGAAATAAAAGAACACACTAAGAAATGGAACCACATCTCCTGCTCATGGATTGGAAGGAGCAACATCATAAAAATGTCAATACTCTCCAAAACACTTTACAGATTAATGCAGTCTGACATTTTCAAAGAACTAGAACAAACGCTTTTGAAATTCATATGTAACAATACTCGCCACCCCTGAATAGCCAAATGTAGCACTGTAGCTACAAGGGGTGAAATCTCATCCTACCTTAGTTTTAGTGGGCCCCAGGCAATGAATTGGTTGGGTTCCTGAAGTTATCTGAAAGAAAAGATCAGATCAATTTGACTGAGTGAAATCACTTTGAAGTGATTAAACCCTGGAGAAAGTCCTTTCTGGTCCAGTAATGGTGGAGTGGTTTGCTGTCTTAGAAATCATTAGAGCTAAAAGAAACCAAAGCATCCCATTTGTTTATGTTTGTTTCCACTTGCTAGATCAGTGACGTTTCATCTTTAAATATGTTTCTAGTTTTTATAACATATGATCTATCTCTATTTTCCTCTATGTATGTTATGGATTCAGTTCCTATGGATTCAGTTCTGATATCTGATATTCTGTTCTCCTGGTTTTGGTTTCTCTTAGCCAAATGTATCCTTGAAAAGTGGAAGATAGCAGGAATCACTTTTCTCAACTTCAAACTGTACTACTAAACAGTAGCAATTAAAACAGCATGGGACTGGAATAAAGACAGACCCACTGATCAATGGAATGGAACTGAAAATCCACAGACAGGCCCTCAAGTATATGATCAGTTAATCTTTGGTAAAGGAACAACAATCTGAAATGGAGCAAGGAAATCCTCTCCAACAAGTGGCGTTGGGAAAACTGGTCAGCCACTTGTAAAGAAAATTAACTTAGACTTCTTCCTGATGCCATGCACATAAGGCAAATCAAAATGGATTAAAGGCCTTGATATCAGAACTGAATCCATAGCGTACATAGAGGAAAACATGGTTAGACCTCTATATGGTATAAAAAACTAGAGGCCCCAGATAAATCCGGAACCGCTGAGCGCGAATCGGATCCTCTGCGCCTAAAGACTTTGACTCCAGAGATGTAACACATTCGGGCATCCAGCGCAGCATCCGATAGCGATGCATTGGGACTGTGAACTGGGCTACAACTCTGTGCTGCCGGGGGTGGATTTTTTTCCTCCCCACCCTGCCTTCCTGCACGGAAAGCGGCGGCCTGGCGGCACCCACGTGGCAGGCGCCATCTTCTGTGACTCCAAACCTACAGGTATTCGGTTTTTACTTTTGGGGCTCCCAGGAACTCATGGGAAGGGGGCGTAACCGGCACGCCCTCGGCCCAGATAAATCCGGAGCCGCTGAGCGCGAATTGGACCCTCTGCGCCTAAAGACTTTGAATTCAGAGACTTCTTACAGCAATGCACTGGAACTGTGAGTTGGGCTATGTAATTTCTGGCAGAATTTTCCCTGGACTTTATACAGAAATCCAAAACCGCGCGGACGTGACTTAACATTTATAATTGTCAGCAATGTGAAACGGTTCCTTTTGAACAGGTCTGACTTGGGGGGAAAACTCCAAATAATAACAGTAAGTTTTTGTTGAAATATTGAAGGTTTTTAATGTAGCAGCCACGTCTCTGGACTGTGAACTAGGTAAAAGCCCCACGCTGGCCGATGCGGCGTGGCGTACACCATACTATGAGGCGCGGGAAGGAGGATGAGGGGGAAAAAGAAAAAAAAAGGGAAAAGGAAAAAGGAAAAAAAAAGAGAGAGAGGGTTATGTACTTGTAGCAGTGGGGCTACATATCTCTTCATTTCCAGCAATGAAAAACTAATTATCAAATGTAGTAGGTCTGTCTCTCTTGGTTGGAAACTCCAACAACTATAGTGAGTTTTGTGTTGAATTATGGAATGTAATCAAGGTAAAGAAAAAATGAAGTGAAATTCATTAGTTATACAGTAGGGGGTAGGGGGTGGGGGCGGGGGGTATACTGGGGTTTCTGGTGGTGGAATATGGGCACTGGTGAAGGGACGGGTGTTTGAATATTGTATAACTGACATATAAACCTGAGAACTTTGTAACTTTCCACATGGTGATTTAATAAAAAGTTTTTTAAAAAAAAAAAAAACTAGAGGGGCTGGAGTGATAGCACAGCGGGTAGGGCATTTGCCTTGCACGCGGCCAACCCGAGTTCGAATCCCAGCATCCCATATGGTTCCCTGAGCACCTCCAGGGATAATTCCTGAGTGCATGAGCCAGGAATGACCCCTGTGCATTGCCGGGTGTGACCCAAAAAGCAAAAAAAAAAAAAAAAAAACAAAAAAAAAAAAAACAAAACAAAACTAGAGGCATATTTAAAGATGAAACTCCACTGACCTAGGAAGTGGAAGCAATCATAAACAAACAGCACTACATTAAATTGGGAGCTTCTAGACCTCAAAGGAAACGAAGATCAAAATACAAAGACAGCTTGCATACTGGGAGAAATTACGTGCTCATCACTCATCTGATAAAGGGCTATTCCCCAAGATATGTAAAGCATTGGTAGACTGTTAGAGGAGTAAAACATCCAATCCTATCAAAAAATGGGGAGAATATGAACAGAAGCTTTCTCAAAGAAGAAATACAAATGGCCAAAATATGAAAAAATGCTCTGCATCACTAATCATCAGGGAAATGCAAATTGAAACAACAGGGAGATACTATCTCACACAAAAGAAATTGGCACTCATCACAAAGAGCAGAAAGTGTTGGTGTGGATGCAGGTGAAAAGAGACTCACATTCATTGTAGGAGGGAATGTTGACTGCTTCATTCTTTTTTGAAAATAGTTGTGAACATTTCCAAAAAATACTAGTAATTGAGCTTCTATTTGACACAGCAATTCCTCTTCTGGGAATATATACACTATAGCTCCCCAAATAAAGTAGAAAAGGCATCTGCACTCTATATTCATTGCAGCATTATTCACAGTGGCCAAAATATGGAAACCGCCCAAATGCTGAAGAACAGATGAATGAATAAAGAAAGTATGGTACACCAACACAATGGAATACTATGAAGCCATTAGGGAAAATGAAATAATAAAATATGCCGATACATGGATGAACATGGAGAGAATCATGCTGAGTGAAATGATTCAGAGGGAGAGAGTCAGATATAGAATTATCACACTCATTTGCAGGACAAAACGATACATAGTAGAAAAAGAATACCTAAAGACAATAGAAACAAAGACCAAGAAGCCTGGCACTTAGTAGAAAGCTTGCAAGTATGGGAGGAGGACAGTTAGGTCAGAGAAGGGACCATTATGACAATGATATTGGGAAGTGATCACTCTGAACGAGAAGTGGGTACTAGATGGAGGTAAATTGATATGCATGATACACTTTAAGTAACTATTGCAAACCACAGTGCTTAAAAGGAAAAAGTAGTAGCACAGCAGGTAGGGTGTTTGCCTTGCACGCGGCCGACCCGGGTTCGAATCCCAGCATCCCATAGGGTCCCCCGAGCACGGCCAGGGGTAATTCCTGAGTGCATGAGCCAGGAGTGACCCCTGTACATCGCCGGGTGTGACCCAAAAAACAACAAAAAAGAAAAAAGTAGGAAAAAGTCTCTGCAGGAGGCAGGATTGGTGGCTGGAGGCAATTTAGGGACATTGGTCCAGGAAAGTGGAAAGTGGTAAAAGGACAGATGCTCTAACATTGTATGACTGAAACTCAATAATGAACAACTTTGTAAGTTTGTATTTCATGGTAATTAAATAAATTAAAAATTTAAAGAAAAGGAAAACGCCATCAAAACAGAGAACCAGTGTCATAGTCGTGAATGATGTAGATTATCAGGGAGACAGGCAGGACTTGGGCACACCTAAATCTCCAAAACTCCAGGGAGCTCCTACACTAAGCATGGATACCCCCAAGATACTTTATGAAACTGGGTGCTGCAACATGCCTCTGAGCCCAGCAGTTTCAACACAAATAGTGTAGCAGACAGAATTCTTACCTGGTGATCCAGGGAGATTTGCCTTTAGTACTAACTTTCTAGAAAACTGCCCTGCAGCTAGGGTCTGGCTGGGAGTCCTCTTTCTGTAAGAATTGCAGTCTAATGCATTAATTTGTGGTATATAAAAATAATAGAAAACCAATATCCAAAGCCAGAGGAAACAGGGGCTAGGAGGACTGGTCAGTGGTTGGAATCTACCACAAGTATGTGTGGGGCAGAGGGTAGGTAAGATAGAGAAGGGCTCATTATGATTATAATAGTTGGAAATGATCACACTGGACAAGGACTAAGTGTTAAAAGAAGGTAAAGGGATATACATGATAACCTTTTAGTATCTGTAATGCAAACCACGATGAGAGAGAGAGAGCACCTGCCATAGAGGCAACCTTGGGTGGGGATGGGGGGTGATGGGGAGGAAACTGTGGACACTGGTGCTGAGAAATGTACACTGATGGAGCGATGGGTGTTGAAACACTATATAACTGAAACCTAATCATAAACAGTGATCCAATAAAAATTATTAAAAATGTATGACATGCACACACAAAAAGGAATTTTAGTCTGAGCGGGGAATGGCCAGCACTATAGGATACTAGTCTCAAGGACCCCAGGGACTGCTTTCACAGTGGAGGAGTAAGTAAATCATCTACCTATAGCTGAATGCTACCCCAGCAAATATCACAGTCATGTTTTGGTAGGCTTAGGACTTACTGGATATGAGGGAGTAAAACAATATATTATTTCTAAAATTGGAAACTCCGAGTCAAGTATACCTCACACTGTAAAATAATAATTTAGTTATACTGGAGAAATAAGTTTTTGTAAACAGAAGCTCATTGAGTTCACCACAACCAGACTTGCTCTACAGAAATCCTAAAAGAAGTCTTTGGTGGAAAAAGACAAGAACAAGAGCAATAAAAATGAGAGTATATACCTTGAGCATGGTGTTATATAATAGTAAATAATTTGAAGCATAAACAAGAGTTAAATGAGACAACAGCATCAGCAAAGGGGAGAAAATATAGGGATATAATCTGTTTAGTCTAATGACAACAGGCTAAGAGAAGCACACAAAAACCCGTTCCTTGTATAGGAAAAGACAAATATGATCTTCATAGTAAAATGAACAGAGACACTTAGAAGAAAAATTGAAGAACCCAAGACAATGAAAAAGATCCAAATATGAAGACAGACAGACATTTATAGAAAATAAATGCCAGAAATAGAAAATTACCAGACATGAAAAAACAAAATGGTAGTAATTAAGTCTCATATACCAATAACCACCACACATTCAAATGATCTGAACTTACAATCAGAAGTGACAGAGTGACTATATTAATCTGTCCTAGGCATATAATAAACCTGCATCAGATATAAAGACAATCACACATATAGCAGAAGGCTGGAGTAATTATTTGAAGCCTACAACATAAAGAAAATGGCAACAACTTTTTTACTGACATTTGATTGAGTATACTTTTAGCTAGAAAAGAAAATAAGTGATAAAGCTAGACATAATGTCATGATTGAGGAACCAATCCGTCAACAGGAGATAACTATCATGAGTATCTATATACTCAACATAGAGGCACCTAGATTGATCAAACACTTATTTTCAGACTTGAACGAAGACATAGACAATAAAGCAATTATGGTAGGGGAACTCAACACACTGGGTGGATCATCTTGGTAGCACAGAAAGCTACCAAGGAAATAGTATCTTAAATGTAGTAAGTGATAAGAAGAACACAGTAGATGCACACAGTAAGTAATGTATATATGTTCTTCTCAAGTGCACATGCAACAGTCTCTAGTATGCCAGGACATAAATAAACCTCATAAATTTATGAATATTAAAATCATACCAAGCGTCTTTTGATGACTACAGTGGTATGAAACTAGACATTAATCATGGAAAGAAACTGTGTGGAGATCACCCAGTGTTTGTCCTTTTGCCTCTGCTATACTTTCTACAACATAATACCCTCCCATTCCATCCAAGTTGCCAGGTTTTTTTGTGACAGCATGGTATTCTATTACACACACACAACGTTTTAAAAATTGAGGTGGTGTGGGCTGGAGAGCGGGTAGGACGCTTGCCTTGCATAAGGTTAACCCGGGTTTAATTCCTGGCACCATATATATGGCACCCTGAGCTCAGTCAGGAGTGATCCCTGAGCACAGAACCAGGAGTAAGCCCTGAGCATTGCTGAGAGTGGCCCCGAAACAAACAAAAAATTAGGTATTGTGATTTACACTATTTTTAATTTTATGCATACATCATTCCATCACAACAGCTACCATTGAAGTGTCTGCTTCCCTTCACTATGGCTCTCCCTTTCCTCCTCCACACCTATTGACTTAGTTTTGTGGATCAGCTCTCTAATTCTCTTGTCTTTTCCTTTTGTTGCTCACTTACTGTGTATGTTTACATCCCACGTACGAGAAAGATCATTCTGTGTGTCCTTTTCCTTCAGACTGACTTCACTCATCATGATACATTCTAATTCCATCCATGTAAACTCCATCTACGCAAAGTATCTGATTTCACCTTTCCTAACAAATGCATAGCATTCTATCTGTAAATATAAGACAACTCCCTAAAATATTTTTTACTGAGGTACCATGATTTGCAATACTGTTAATTATACTTTTCATGCATATACTATTGCAATACCACACCCATCACCATAGTGCCTATTTCCCTTCACCAGTGTCCCCAGGGTTCCTCCCAGCCATGCCACCTCTCAGATAATCTCATTCTGAAAAAATAAATAAATAAAATCATAACAAAATTTTAAAAAAGATAATCTCATTTTTTTTTGCTTTTTTTGGGGGCGTCACACCCAGCGATGCTCAGGGGTTACTCCTGGCTTTGCACTCAGGAATTACTCCTGGCGGTGCTTGGGGGACCATATGGGATACCGGGGATCGAACCCAGGTCGGTCGAGTGCAAGGCAAACACCCTACCCTCTGTGCTATCGCTCCGGCCCCAAAGATAATCTCATTTTGTAGAAAAATTCTTCTTCGGGCATTTGTTGTTCTTTTACTATATTTCTTAATATCCCAAGCTTATTTCCTAAAATTTCACAAAATTACAAATCAATGATGCTAAGATTTTTTCAAAAACTACATATTTCTGGGCTGGAGTGATAGCACAGCGGTAGGGTGTTCGCCTGTCACACAGCCGACTCGTGTTCGATTCCTCCACCCCTCTCAGAGAGCCTGGCAAGCTACCGAGAGTATCGTGCCCACATGGCAGAGCCTGGCAAGCTACCCATGGCGTATTGAATATGCCAAAAACAGTTAACAATAAGTCTCTCAATGAGAGACGTTACTCGTGCCCGCTTGAGCAAATCGATGAACAACGGGATGACAGTGACAGTGACATATTTCTGACATGGCCGACCGTGTTTGATTCCTCCGCCCCTTTCAGAGAGCCTGGCAAGATACCCAGAGTATCACGTCTGCACGGCAGAGCCTGGCAAGCTACCCATGGCATACTGGATATGCCAAAAACAGTAACAATAAGTCTCACAATGAGAGACGTTACTGATGCCCCCTCGAACAAATCGATGAGCAATGGGATGACAGTGACAGTGACATTTCATTAAAATACATGAAATAGATAAATCCTGAAAATATGTAACTAGGTAAGAATGAGAAAAGGAGAATATAAAAAATTTTAAAATAAAATCTGAATCTGAATAGGTCTATGAAAGTATAAAAGTGTGTTTTATTCCAATAAGGGAATATAAGCTTTATGTTAGAAAATATTATGTATAATGTTTAAGTATCTGCCTTAAGTAAAAGATTGCAATACAATCTTTAAACCATCTGAATAAACACTGAACATTCAATATAAATCATATATTAATTTATCATTGAAAGAAGTATAACAACCCTTATCAAGCTATGTATAAACAGACCATTCTCAACCTAGTGGACAGCAATTATAAGTTCCATAAGTGAACTCTATAATCAGAAGCAAAGTGCTGAGAAGTTTGTCTTTTATTTATTTAAGTAAAAATCAGGCTTTATTTGCGGGTTTTGAGGAAGGAGAGCGAGCGAGAGACAAAGAGAGAGAGTAACACACTCAAGAGAGAACATAAGCTTCTCCAGAGTGGAGAGGAGCCCCAGTACACATCCCAGCATTAGATAAGGAAGTATAAAAATACACATCTCAAGAGGGGAGATCTAGGCAACCCACGTGCTCTGGCACCATATGCGTTTGGCAGCAACACGTGGGCACAGGCTCCTTTAATGCTTCTTGCAAAACTGGTTTTAAGATTATGCATATCCTAAGCTATGACCTATCCATGAAGACCTGTATTATTTCTTCAAATCTGAATGATAGTCTAGTTCATGTGGATAGAACATTCTTCTTTTTTTTCTTAAAGAAAAGTATTCTTAGTGAGGTGTTCATCTCATTGATTTTTAAAACTATATCCCACTATTCTTTTCTTGCTCTCAGAGTCTTATTTGATAGCTTTACTATAAAGCTTAGAACTTTCCTTGTATGTAAGTTCCTTCTTTGATCTTTCTATGTTTGCTGTTCTGCCTCTGCCTTTGGCTTTTGTCATTCTAATTATAATATGTCTTAAAGTGTCTTTGCGGATCTATTTTTAAGGGGAAACTTCTGGCCTCTTGGATCTGAGTTCCTGAGTCCTCAACACTGTCAAATTCTTTTTTAAAAATTACCTATTTTTTATTATTAAGGCACCTTGAAAACTCTGGGAAATCCTTATCTATGATTTCTTGAGCTAGTGGTTCTTCATAAAATCGACCTTCTTGTTTTTCAGAGAGTCTGATTATTATAATGTTTCTCCTGAAGTTATCTCATAGTTTCATGATATGCTGTTAAATTTTTTCAGATTTTTCTTATCTTTTTATTTGTTTATTTACTTTTTAAAAATTTTTATTAGAGAATCACCGTGAGGTACAGTTACAGACTTATAATTTTTCATGCTTGCATTTCAGTCACACAATGATCGAGTACCCATTCCTCCACCAGTGCCCGTTTTCCACCACCAATGTTCCCAGCATCCCTCCCACCACCCCCACCCCGTCCCACCACCCCACCCTGCCTCTGTGACAGGGCATTTTTGCTCTCTCTCTCCTTTTGGGTGTTGTGGTTTGCAATAGAGGTATTAAGGGTCCATCATGTTTGGTCTATAGTCTACTTTCAGCTCGCATCTCCCATCCCGAACGGGCCCTCCTAGCACCCTTTACTTGGTGTTCCCTTCTCTATCTGAGCTGCCTTTTCCCCCAGCATTCGAGGCTTGCTTCTGAGCTGTGGAGTAATCCTCCTGGTACTTATCTCTACTGTTCTTGGGTGTTAGTCTCCCATTCTGTTACTTTATATTCCACAAATAAATGCAATCTTTCTATGTCTATCCCTCTATTTCTGACTCATTTCACTTAGCATGATACTTCTCATGCTGATCCACCTATACGGAAATTTCATGACTTCATCTTTTCTAACTGCATAGTATTCCATTGTGTAGATGTACCAAAGTTTTCTCATGTTTTTAAGAGGTTTCCTGCATCTCATCTTGGAGCTAACTGATATTTTCCTCATATACTCTTATGCTGCTCATACTTTCTATTGAGTTTTTTTATATCACTTACCATACTCTTAATTTCTGTCACTTCTGATTACAACTTTTTCATACATGCTCCTGTATTTCCTTGTGCTTTTGAATTACCTGTGCATCACTTCTTTGAGGTTATTATCCTCTACATGGCATACATAAAGTCTGGGCCAGATGACATTCTCACCAACAGTGAATGAAAGCTCATTTATTCACTTTATATTTTGCCAATCCCTCTTGTTTCTAGGGTTTTTAAAAATATGAACTATTGTCTCTGGTGTGAAATGGTATTTCATTGTGATTTTTTATTGTATTTCCTAGGTACTAAGTGATACTACACTTGATCTTAACCAAATGACCAAGAATTGATAATACTTTTTCACAAGCTTATTGGTCACCCATATCCCACATTTTCTCTTGAGGAAATATCTATTCATCTCTTCTAGAATCCAGGTCTGCACCATTGGTCGGGCCCTCTGTAAGTAGCACTGTAGCACTGTCGTCCATTGTTCATTGATTTGCTCAAGTGGGCACCAGTAACGTCTCCATTGTGAGACTTGTACTTTAAATATGCTGGTAAATTATAGACCATCTGACACAGCTTATTCTATCAAACAATTGAGTGTACTGAAACTGACTTAAATGTATAATAAATGTATACCAACATGACTTAAAAATGTATAGTTGCACTTAGCTGAAGAAAATTTATAAATGCCTGGTGAATGTCTAATTAATGGTAGATCACTTAAAGTTGGCCAGAAGATGTCCAGAAATCATCTGGCCTTCAGCACCCAAAACTTCCCAGTAAAAAATGTTAAAATATTTCTGCTAGAGGGATTTAAGTAATTTGAAAACTTTTATACCTTCGTGACTAAAATGCTCTTTTCTAAATTTTAAGTAAGTGCAATGAGTTTCTACACTCAGAAATTTCACAACTTTTTGTATTTTTAAAATATAACATTAAATAATATAGAGGTAGCATAACAATGTTGAAAACAAAACAAAACCAAAAACAAAGACAAATTTTAATAGTCTCATTTAATATAAACTGTTGCAAATGTTTAAAATCTTAGTTATCCAGTCTTTCTCGAACCTGGTTTTATTTTTATTTTATTTTATATTTTGCTTTTTGGGTCACACCCAGCAATGATCAGGGGCTACTCCTGACTCTGGCTCTCCACTGAGGAATTATTCCTGGCGGTGCTTGGGGGACCATATGGGATGCCAGGGATTGAACCGGGGTCGGCCATGTGTAAGGCAAACACCCTCCCCGCTGTCCTATCACTCCAGCCCTCTTGTACCTGGTTTTAGACATTTCATTTTTCTCTTCCCCGCCTTTACCATAAGGATTTAGGTACTCTTCGGCCCTGTTGCATCTATTGCAACATCAATGATAAAATCTGGAATCATCCATCTCAGGAAAACAAGGAAGAGAAAGTTGAATTCAGCCAGTGAAGCAGTCATGCAACTTGTGGAACTCAATCACAGTGAAAATTGTGTCCAACTTTTGTCCATTTGTAATACAACTTCCCCGGATTTCTTGGTTTTCTTTGCCACAGTTCTCCAAGTTTAGCAAGTCTTCACTATGTCAAAGACATATTGTGGATCTGCCAATGTTCCTTATCTCTGCTTGGAAATAGCTTTTTTCCAATCCTTCACACAAAATGTGCACAGAAAGTTTATATAAAACAATTGTTTGCTAGAAGTACCCCAGGAATTGTACAATTGTGGTATTACAACCTGTAAACCACAATTGGTTACTTCCATAATCATCATTCAAAATGCTTCACTAAGGGAAGTATTAAAAAATATGACTTAAACTAATAGTTAGATAAGTAATATGTTGGTTAGATATTTCTAAGATCTTTTTGTGTTCTAAGGCTCCCAGAAGACGCATTCTGTCATGTAGCTGGTATATTTCTGGTACTTCTTCAGAATGATTCTCTTTGGCCACTATCCTCCAATTACAAAATTAAAATCTTAAGACTGGAGCAATAGCACAGTGGGTAGAGTGTTTGCTTTACACACGGTTGACCCGGGTTCGATTCCTTCATCCCTCTTGAAGAGCCTGGCAATCTACGAGAGTATCCCCCCCCCCCCCGCATGGCAGAGTCTGGCAAGCTACCCTTGGCGTATTTGATATGCCAAAAACAGTAACAACAAGACTCACAATGGAGATGTTACTGGGGCCCACTTGAGCAAATCGATGAATAATGGGACGACAGTGCTACAATACAGTATTTCTAAGAGATCAGGTATTATACCACTTAGCAAATTCATCTCTGCTAACAAGTCTGCTTACAACAGTTACACTATGATGAGCCATAAAAAGTTCTGAAATGAAATCAGTAGGATTTATAGCACTAGGAATGATAGACACTATTTTGGGTTACAGTGTTGCCATGGACACAGTATTTTCCTTACTTATGTAAGAGAAACAAATTATGTGGTTTGTGTCACAAAGGAAAGCAGGATCTTGTTTGTAAGCACTAAGCTGACACCAGCAAATCCAAGAAAGGAATGGTGTGTTAAATCTTTTTGGAACAGGTTGTTTTGGCATGGGAGAGGCTTTCATTGGCCAGACAGAGAAAAAAGTGTAAATGAATTATCATGATTCTCTCTCTAACAAATAAGTACCTAACAATAGCAGACTGCAAAAATGGATTGAGACTGTATTTGGTTGTACATGACTTTAAGAGGCAAGTAATTGACTTTGAGGCCATTAATGAGATAATGAATGCCTTCTTGATTTCCATAAGCATGAGTGACAGTTATGACCTTGCGCCCTCTTTAATTCAGGAATTGAGATATATGGCAAATATGAATTTCCATGTCTCCCATATTTGGGTAGGAAAGGTCAGACCCAATGCATATATTATGGTTGTGGTTATAGGTTCTACTCATTGAAACACTTTCAGAGTTAACACATGAAAGCATATCTGAGGGAGACTGCTATGCCCACTTCCTTCTACATTGCCATGCTGAGATGATTTAGGCATAAGTCTTTAGAACAACCTAATTATTTTGTCTGTTATCAGTGAGACAGACCTGTGGCTACCAGTGTCTGGACCTCCCAACACATTTTTGAACATAAAATATCTTTGATATTAAATTCTATCAAGGAGAGGTCAGGAAAAAAACATTGGTCTATTGCTTGCTAGTGTCATAGAACCAAAAATCTGAGACTCTATTTATAAACAAATCCTATAGGAAACAGAAAAAAGTAACTAATACATCATGACTAAACTGAATTCATCCCAGGAATACAACTTGATTTAACGTCACAAAATAATCTGACACAATAATACAGCAATCAATTATAGGAACAACTTGTGCTTCTCATTTAAGAAAACTTGATCATTAAATATAAAAGAGTTAATGAAAAGCAAAGAATACAGAAGACACATTTATATCAGCTACTATGATAGCAGAGTTTCATATTGGATTAAAAAAAAAAGCCCACCATCCTGACCAGGATCATCTCAAAAAGAAAAAATGAGAGTCACCATGAGTGACTCCAAAGCACTGAGATGGATGCAGCTGCTGAGCACCATCAAGTGTGGTCCCCAAACTAAAAAATAACAAAAAGTGGTAACCAAATATATACCTTAATAAAAACATTAGTAATAAAGACATAGATTCATTGAATGGAAAGTGGCTATGAACATCCAAGTGCCAAAAATTGTGTAATCTAGAAGAAATGAGAAAATCGTAGAGCTTTACAAAATTGAATCAGAAATAAAAATACAATCTGAACACATCACTCATAAATAAGAAAATATCCCTTCAGAAACTTAAAAAAGTGAGGTGAGGGA
This sequence comes from Sorex araneus, assembly GCF_027595985.1. Classification (NCBI taxonomy): domain Eukaryota; kingdom Metazoa; phylum Chordata; class Mammalia; order Eulipotyphla; family Soricidae; genus Sorex; species Sorex araneus. Next base: position 140,372,324 of record NC_073313.1, on the reverse strand, counting down.
GACAAATTTTCAAATACATATTATGAAGTTATTATCATACTTATATCAAAATCAGCAATGGCAACACAAAAATATTTATAGACCAGTGTGTCTGATGAATATACAATATTCATCAGAATATAGAAAGAAATCATCAGCAAAATTAGAAATTCATAAATGCATTAAAAGAATCATATCATAATCATGTTGTACTTATTCCAGGGATACAATTCAATATATGAAAATTGGGGCTGGAGCAATAGTACAGAGGGTAGAGCATTTGTCTTGCACGCACGTGGCTGACCCAGATTCGGTTCCCAGCATCCCTTATGGTCCCCTGAGCAGCACTGCCAGGAGTAATTCCTGAGTGGAAAGCCAGAAGAAACCCCTGTTTCTTCTGCCAGTGTGACCCAAGAGACAAAAAAACATATATGAAAATTAATTTACATGATACACAACACCAAAAATGTTGGATAAATAATAGTGATCATCTAATAGATGTTATGACAAGACATTGCATATCAATGTTTTGACAATAATAAGAATTTATCAGTTTGTAATAAAAATTTTCAAGATGGGTACAGAAGAGAAGACCAGAGATTTTGCTTAAGTGATAAAGCAAAATTGTTTCCATCTTTAAGATTCCCTATACTTCATGTTGTATCCCTGGCTTCCCCATCCATAACTTTCAGGTATTACCATGAATCACACACTACCAATATGTAGAGGAGAAATGTACCTCGACAAAAACAAGGCCCTTATATGTCTTGCCCATAGCATACATCACACTCAGTGAAAATATGAAAGCTTTTTCTTCCTCCTGAATGATCAGGACAAAGAAGTTCACTCTTAACAATTATTCAGCATGGTCTTGAAAGTCTTAGCTAGAGAAATTAAACAAGAAAAATAAAAAAAGATAATCAAAGTGGAAAAGAAAAATATTGTTTGAAAATGACATAATATATAAAGAAAGCCTGAACTAATCCACTATAATTTATTAGAAATAAAAAACACAGGGGCTGGAGCGATAGCACAGCGGGTAGGGCTGTTTGCCTTGCACGCGGCCGACCCGGGTTCGAATCCCAGCATCCCATATGGTCCCCTGAGCACGGCCAGGGGTGATTCCTGAGTGCAGAGCCAGGAGTAACCCCTGTGCATCGCCAGGTGTGACCCAAAAAGCAAAAAAAAAAAAAAAGAAATAAAAAACACATTAAAATAGAGTCAATAATATAAAAAATTCTGTTGCATGTCATACTCAAATAACAGACCAGCAGAAAGAGAAATTATGAAAACAACCCCATTTCTATTGAATATAAAAGAATAAAACACCTAGGAATAAATTTAATCAAGGAGATAAGAGACTGGAAACTATAAAATATTGCCAAAAATTGAAGTATATTTGTACTATAAATGGAAATAAACACCATGTTAATGAATTAGAAGAGTTACAATAACTATATTACCTAAAGCAATATACAGATTCAAGGCAGCCCCTACCTAAAACCCAATAATATTTTCCTCCAGAAATGAATCAAACATTTTGTTGTTTGGGCCATACACAGCGGTGCTCAAAGGATTACCCCTGGTTTAGGGATCACTCCTGACAGGCTCAGGGACCATAAGGGGTGACAGGGATTAAACCCAGATCAGCCACCTGCAAGGCAAGTGCCCTACCCTCTTTACTATTGGTCCACCTCATCCCCATCAAATATATTTTTGAGTCAGTGCTTGGGGGCTACTCTTGACTCTTTGCTTGAGGTTCACGTCTAGCACTGTTTGGGGGACCATGTGATGCTGATGATTGAACCTGGGTCTCTTGCATATAAAATATATGCTTAGCTGCAATGGAGAAATTAAAAATCATTTATTATATCTCCTGAGCAAAGAGCCTTGAGCAGCCTCTGAACATTGCTAGATGTAACACTACTACCCCTCCCTGAAAGCAAATTATTACAGCCACAAAGAATACAGAAAGCAATCTGGAAATAAAAAAGAACAAATGAAAGTTTTACAACTTAAGCTCAAATTATACTGCAATGATATAATAATTAAAAAATACATGCTATTTCCAGAATATGGAAAAAACCCGAGTGCCCAAGAACAGATACCTGGTTAAAGAAACTTTGGTACATCTACACAATGGAATCCTATGCAGCTATTAGAAAAGATGAAGTCATGAAATTTCCGTATAGGTGGATCAGCATGGGAAGTATCATGCTAAGTGAAATGAGTCAGAAATAGAGGGATACACATAGAAAGATTGCACTGATTTGTGGAATATAAAGTAACAGAATGGGAGACTAACACCCAAGAACAGTAGAGATAAGTACCAGGAGGATTACTCCACAGCTCAGAAGCAAGCCTCGGATGCTGGGGGGAAAGGCAGCTCAGATAGAGAAGGGAACAGCAAGTAAAGGGTGCTAGGAGGGCCCGTTCGGGATGGGAGATGCGGGTTGAAAGTAGACTATAGACAGAACATAATGGCCACTTAATACCTCTACTGAAAACCACAACACCCAAAAGGAGAGAGAGAGCAAAAGGGAATGCCCTGCCACAGAGGCGGGGTCAGGTGGGGGAGAATGGGGTGGGAGTGGTGGGAGGGATTCTGGGGCCATTGGTGGTGGAAAATGGGCACTGGTGGAGGGATGGGTACTCTGCCATTGTATGACTGAAACACAAGCACAAAAGTTTGTAAGTCTGTAACTGTACCTCACGGTGATTAACTAATAATTTTTTTAAAAAAACACGCTATTTGAACTAAAAAGCACTACATAGATTGACGGAGAATAGTTCAGAGCTCAGAAATAAATCTACAGATACGTGGACAACTAATTTGCAACAAAGGAACTAAGAAGCCTAGAACCGTGAAAAGAAAGTCTCTTCAAAAACTGGTAAGAAAACTGGGCAGCCACATGCAAAAGAATGAAACTTATCCACTACGTATGCAGTAATCATAAAATTAATTCAAATGGATTAAATATTTGATTTTAATAGAAGAAAATATGAACTACAAAAGCAAAATTGTTATCCAGGATACATGAAGAACTCACAATGATCAACGTCAAAGAATTTTTAAAAAATCAAACAATGGTTTATTTATAAGTGATAAGATTTTATAAGTGATAAGAAATCATAGGTTCTTCAACATTGGTCATAGAAGTATATTTGTGGACTTATCTTCAGTATCAAGAAAAACAAAATTAAAATAAAAAATTAGGTAAAATAAAACTTTAAAACCTTTTCTGCAACAATGAACTCATCATCAAAAGTAAAAGCCCCCTTACTGAACAGAAAAATATTATTAATTCATATATCCAACAAAGGGTAGCACTGTAGCACTGTCATCCCATTGTTTATCGATTTGCTCGAGGAGGCACCAATAACATCTCCACTGTTAGACTTGTTACTGTTTTTGTCATATCGAATATGCCATGGGTAGCTTGCCAGGCTCTGCCATGCAGGCAGAATACTCTCGGTAGCTTACCAGGCTTTCTTAGAGGGACAGAGGAATCGAACCCAGGTCTGCCATGTGTAAGGCAAACTCCCTACCCGCTGTATTATCGCTCCAGTCCCCAACAAAGGGTAATTATCAAAAATGTTTAAAAGAACTCAGACAATTCAACAACAATAAAATCAAAGAACCCATTTAAAAATAAAATAAGAAAAAGACATACCATGAAAATATTACCAAACAAATATGGACTAGTCAAGTAGATAGAAATGCATATTTTAAGAACATTGCATAATAATTAATATATAATTTTCAAATATATATATCACTGCCACCTCATTGCTCATCGATTTGCTTGGGCGGGTACCAGTAGCATCTCCATTTTGAGACTTTTTTTTAAAGAGCAGATTTATTTTGTTATTAAAAATACTTAATGGTGTGACTACATGATTCTTATTTTGTTATTGATGAGCTTTCCCTTTATTTTTTAATTTATTCTTTTTTTTTTCTTTTTGGGTCACACCCAGCAATGCACAGGGGTCACTCCTGGCTCATGCACTCAGGAATCACCCCTGGCGGTGCTCTGGGGACCATATGGGATGCTGGGATTTGAACCCGGGTCGGCCGCGTGCAAGGCAAACGCCCTATCCACGTTTTCACCATGTGGAAAGTTACAAAGCTTTCAGGTTTAAGTCTCAGTTATACAATGCTCGAACACCCTTGAGACTTGTTTTTACTGTTTTGGGCATATTGAATACTCCACGGGTAGCTTGCCAGGCTCTGCCATTCGAGCGAGATACTCTTTGTAGCTTGCAGGGCTCTCCAAGAGGGGCGGAGGAATCGAACCCAGGTCGACTGCGTGCAGGGCAAATGCCCTACCGCTGTGTTATCATTCTTTAAAAAGATACATCAGGGGCTGGAGCGATTAGACAGCGGGTAGGGTGTTTGCCTTGCACGTGACCAGGACGGGTTCAATTTCCAGCATCCCATACGGTCCCCTGAGCACCGCCAGGAGTTTCCTCTGTGACCCAAAAAGCAAAAAAAAATTTAAAAAATAAAAAGATACATCAAAAATTTATGTATGTAAGAGGAATTTTTCAAAATGCATGTGGCAACAAGTGATGAACCTTAAAAGGATAACTAGATAATTCCACAATTATAGAATAGTCAGCATTTCTCTATTAATAATTGGTACAAATAAGCAGGAAATCAGTAAGGATACAAATGACTTGAAAAATACTGTCAACTAACTTGACTCAATTGCTATTTATAGAATTCTCCACTAACAATAACACAGTGCATATCTTAAGAGCACATGTAACAAATTAGAGCTTATTGGGAGTAAAATAGAAACTATTACCAGAAATATAGAGTTTGGAAACATTCCCCAAGATTGAAATTTGAAAAAATATACTTCTAAATGACCCAGAGAACAAATGAAATTTTAAGGGAAAAAATAATAGTTTTTAATTAAAAATAGTGACTGTCCACATAGAGCTTAGTAAATGAAATTTAGAAGCTAGGTGCGGTGAAGATGGGGAGTCAGAAAAATAATAGATGGAACTCTTTGTGTACACTCAGAGAGAGGACTTAAAAGTCTTACAATGACTTAGGATGACTGACAAACACATTAAAGCCAAGATGAGATTATTTTTTATAATTTTAAGACAAATATTTGTGATGAGACCTTGGAGAGTGAGAGAGTGGTCTGTATTAATCACGGTTCATTCACAGAAGCAAAGCCAATAAGCTATATATGGTACACGTGCCATTGATTATAATATGTATTGATATGATATATATATAAATTTCAGGAAATTTGTTTATGTCATTGTGAGAAAGACTAGATAAAAATGTTTGAAATCTCTAGGGTAGACTGTCAAAAACAGAACTTTGCAAAGACTGTTTCAAACTCTTGGGAACAGTCAAAAACTCTTGTCCACAGGTGTCAGAATGTGAAGAGGATGAGCAGGATGTTCCCTATTGTCATGTGGGCCAAAGTTATGGTTCATATGTGGAAATTCTTCTCTGTGTCAGAGAAATTTCAGCCCTACTTTTGTGTTTCATTATATCCATTATAGGAATCAGTCAAGTACTAAATGACCCAGGATAAAAACCCCATACTTAGAGCAAACTGACTATCAACAAATTATCAAATGTACAAAATAAATCCAAAGAAATATTTAGATTTGTGTTTGGTTGAACTGTAATCTACCTAAGATTATATATAAAATTGACCAAAACAGTACATCACTTGTCAATTCAACATTCCTAAACATACTTAGTTCCCTAATAAAGACAATATCAAAATCTTACTTCCACTTCACACAATATAACACATAGAAGATGCAAAGTCCTTGAATGATTTTCATCCTTATGCTTTCATATCCTTTAAGTTAAATACAAAATTATCCATTATTAATACTTTATGGGAAAGGAGAAGGAATAAGAGAAGGAAGAAAACACTTGGAAATTATATTCAAATAAAATTTTAACAAAATTAGGAATACATATCATTATTATAATCCTCATTTTTGCACTGGTCACATGGTTATATCTGATATTAATAAATCTTTAGTCCATATTCCCTTTATTATCAACAATAATTATATTGATGTAGTCCTTTTCCTGGGAGATGACTGAAAATCACTCCTGGGTTTATAAAGTGCTGCCAGAATCAGATTTTTGCATTTCCTTATTGAATATAATCACAGAACATGGGACTACTATACTCTTCAAAAAGGTTAAAGATACTTTCCATGTTGATCCATTTATATGCAAATTTCATGACTTCATGTTTTCTGACAGCTACATAGCATTCCATTGTGTAGATGTACCAGAGTTTCTTTAACCAGTCATCTGTTTTGGGGCACTCTGTTTTTTTCCAGATTCTGGCTATTGTAAACAGTGCTGCAATGAACATAGAAATACATATGCCATCTCTACTATACCGTTTTGCCTCTCCGGGATATATTCCCAGGAGTGGTATTGCTGGGTCAAATGGAAGCTCAATTTCAAATTTTTGGAGAATCGTCCATATTGTTTTCCAAAAGGGCTGAACCAGTCGGCATTCCCACCAGCAGTGAAGAAGAGTCCCTTTCTCCCCGCATCCACGCCAACACCGGTTGCTTTTGTTTTTTGGGATGTGGGCCAGTCTCTGTGGTGTGAGATGATATCTCATGGTTGTTTTGATCTGCATTTCCCTGATGATTAGTGATGTGGAACATTTTCTCATGTGCCTCTGAGCCATTCGGATTTCTTCTTTAGGAAAGCTTCTGTTCATTTCATCACCCCATTTTTTGATCGGGTTGGCAGTTTTCTTCTTGTGGAGTTCAACCAGTGCATTGTATATCCTTGTTATCAACCCTTTATCGGATGGGTACTGCATAAATATCCCTTCCCATTCTGTAGATTGTCTTTGTACTTTGGTCACTGTTTCTCTTGAGGTGCAGAAGCTTCTTAGTTTGAGATAGTCCCATTCATTTATCTCTGTTTTCACTTGCTTGGCCAGTGGCGTGTTAGCTTTGAAGATGAGTCAGAAAGAAAGAGACAGACATAGAAAGATTGCACTCATATGTGGAATATAATGTAACTGAGAAGTACAAGTTGGCAACGATGCAACTTCTGGCAGATATCTCTCTGGACTTAGTTACTAAAATACTAAATTACAGAAACCCAAAACTGAGAGGCCGCTAAGTGTGGTCACTCGACCTCATACCTCTTCATCCTCAGCAATGGAAAACAAATTATCTAATGCTTCCTTTTCAGCAGGTCTGACTTTAGGGGAGAGACTCTCCAAACAATAATAGTGAGTTTTGTTGAAATATTGTATGCAATCAAAGTGAAAGTAAAGTGAAATTTATTAGTTACACAGGCGGGGGGGGGCTTAGGGTGGGGGGGCTAGGGGCGTGGGGGGTTAGGGGTGTGAGGGGGCGGGGTGGAGCTATACTGGGATTCTTGGTGGTGGAATATGAGCACTGGTGAAGGGATGGGTATTCGAGCATTGTATAACTGAGATTTAAACCTGAAAACTTTGTAACTTTCCACATGGTGACTCAATAAAAAAAAAATAAATAATAAAATTGAAAAAAAAATAAAATAAAAATAAAAGCGACTGACTTTTTTAAAAAAAAGGATAAAGAAGGAAACATCATATTTTAGTACTAATAAGGTTAAAATACTGTGATATTACAGTAATGTTAATAATAGAAGTATAATAGTATATGACTATTACAGTAATAACAGTCACTTATGTATTTTTTTAAAATACATTTAAAAATGTATTTTAATTAAAAATACTGGGGCCAAAGACATAGTACAATGGGTAGGGCATTTGCCTTTCATGAAGTTGGCCCGGGTTTGCTCCCAGACATATCTTGTTGTCCTCTTAGCACCGATAGGAGTAATTCTTTAACGCAAAGCCAGGAGTAATCCCTGAACATCTCTGAATGTGGCCCCAAAACAAAAACCAAAAAATATGAGTTTCCTGAGACACAATTTCCAAAAAAGCACTGTAAAGAAGGTCTCCACATGCAGTATGTATCATTGTGAAAGATAAAGTTTAAGATTATTGAATGTGAATCTTTGGAGAGGCAGATTTGGGTAACACCCAGCAGTAGCAGTGCTCAGGGATTACTCACGTTTGTGTTCAAGGATAATTTATACAGTGTTCAGGGGACAATATGCGGTGTAGATATTCATACTGGTGTTGGCTGTGTGCAAGGCAAGCACTTACCCACTGCACTACCTTTCTGAACCCTGGAATGTGAACCTTTCTTAATAAAAGTAAGGATGGTTTATATTCATTACTTATAATTATTACAGACAAGATGCAGTATTTTTTTCACAGTATCTTCATTATACTAAACTGTCAGCGCATTTGACTCGTAAATTTTCTGCATCCTCCAAGGCTGTTTACTAAAACAATATTCTTGGAGGGGGAAGCCACATCCATCGATGCTCAGGGGCTAGTCCTGACTCTGCACTAAAGAGTTACCCTGGAGATGCTTGGAGGGACAATATGGGATGCTGCATAGTATTGCATTGTGTGTGTGTATGTATAAAACATCTTCATGACCCACTGACCTGTTGTTGTATATCCATATTGATTACAAATCTTAGCTCTTGTACCAGGTGCTGCAAAGAATAATGGTGTGAATATGTCCTTTTGAATAAATGGTTTTCTCCTGAGGGTAAATACCCCAAGTGTAATTGCTGGGTCATACGGCAGCTCAATCTTAAATTTATTGAGAACCTTCCATAGGGGTTAAACCAAACAACATTCCTACCAGCAGTGAATGAGAATTCCTTTTTCATCACATCCCCACCAACACAGTTTGCTCTCATTATTTTTGATATGTGCCATTCTAACTGGTGAGAGATGGTATCTCATTGTTGTCTTGACTTGGATTTCCCTGAGAAAATGTGTATTTTTTCACATCCTGTTGACCATCCATTAGTCTTCCTCAAAAAAGTCCCTGTTCATTTCCTTTCCCCATTGTTTGATATTTAAAAAAAAATTTGTTGTTGTTGTTGATCATTGTGAGTACTTTATATATCCTGGATAGCAACCTTTTTATTGAATAACCATGGATACAGTTACAAAGCTTTCTTGTTTGAGTTTCAATCATACAATGATCAAACACCCATCCCTCCACCAGTGCACATTTTCCACCACCAATGTCCACAGTATACCCCCCCTTTCCAACCCTCCCCCTACCTCCATGGCAGACAATTTCCCCCATACTCTCTATCTACTTTTGGTCATAGATACTGAGAGGTTATCACATCTGGTCCTTTATCTACTTTCAGCACACATTTCCCATCCCGAACAATTCCTCCAACCATCATTGTCTTAGTGATCACTTCTTTATTCCAGCTGCCTTCTCCCCCAGCTCATGAGATAGGCTTCCAACCCTGGGGCAATATTCCTGGTCCTTGTGTCTACTGTTCTTTGGTGTCAGTCTCATATTATGTTATTTTATATTCCACAAATGAGTGCAGTCATTATATGTCTGTCCCTCTCTTTCTGACCCATGTCCATACACTTATAAGGAAATTTCATGACTTCATCTCTCCTAACAGCTGCATAGCATAAAAGTCAGATCAAATTGGATTAAAGATCTCAATATAAGAAATGAATTCATAAGGTACATGGAGGAAAATGTAGGCAGAACCTTCCATGACACTGAAGCTAAAAGCATCTTTAAGGATGAAACACCACTCACCAAGCAAGTGGAAACAAACATAAATGGGACTGCATTAATCTAAGAAGCTTCTGCACCTCAAAAGAAACAGTGACCAAAATACAGAGAGAGCTCACAGAATGGGAAAGAATATTTACCCAATACCCATCTGATAAGGGATTTATATCCAGGATATATAAGACACTAGTAGAATTGTACTAGAAAAAAACAACAATAAGATATCTCACATCACAGAGACTAGCATACATTCAAAAGAAGAAAAGCAACCAGTGCTGGCTTGGATGTGGGGAAAAAGGGACGCTCTTTCACTGTTGGTGGGAATGCCTACTGGTCCAGTCTTTTTGGAAAACAATATGGGTATTCCTTCAAAACTAGAAGTTGAGCCTCCGGATAACAACACTTGTTATCTCATGTGTTGAACACACACACACACACACACAAACTCCCATTCAGTTATGTATCTTAGTTTTATCCCGTGTTTCTTTTGCCATGAGAAACTCTTTAATATAGTCTCATTGATATAGTCCCATTTGTTTGTTTTTAATTCTGTTGCCTTTTCCAGAGGCCAGAGGCATTGTATCATTGAAGAAAACTTTGAGGTCAAGATCTTGGAGCATTCTGCCTATATTTTCCCCAGTGTATTTTATATACATATTACCTCAAGTTTTTTGATCCACTTTGAACTGACTTTTGTGTAAGGTGTGAGACATGGATTCAGCTTTAATTTTTAATTGTGGTTATCCAGTTATCCCAGCACCATTGGTTGAAAAGTCTTTCTTTACTTCACTGCATGCCCTCATCTCCTTTGTCAAAAATTAGCTGACTACATATGTGGGGATATGTTCTTAGATATTCTATTCTGATCCATTGGTCAGAGTATATCCTTACTCCAATAGCATGCTGTTTTTATCACTATGGCTTTATATTAGTTTCAAGTTAGGCAATGAGATAACTACTACTTTCTCATTTTTCAGCATGGTTTTGGCTACTCTAGGTCTTTTATGGTTCCATATAAACTTTATTATTGGCTACTTTAAGTCCCTGAAGAATGTTGCTTGGATTTGCAAAGTGATTACATTGAGTCTATAGAAATGTTTTGATAGGATGGTAATTTTGACAATGTTTATTTTTCCAATCCCAGAGCATGGAATATTTTACCATTTCCTAAGGGTTTCTTTAATTTCTTAAGTTTTAGAAGCTTTCATGGTATAGATCCTTCGCCTCTTTTGTTATGTTGATTCCTAGGTACTTGATACTTTTGTACCCTAGTTTGAATGGAATACACTCCTTGCACTCTTTCTACTTTATTATAATAATTAATGATTTTTATTTAGGAATGCTACTGATTTTTGTGTATTGACTTTGTAGCTGGCCACTTTGATCTATTGGTCTATTCTTTCTAAAATCATATTTTGTGGACTCTTTAGGATCTTCTATGTTATCTGCAAATAGAGATAATTTGACTTTCTTTTTCAAATTTGGACGTCTTTGATTTCCTTTTCTTGCTGAATTACTGTTGCTAGAACTTCTATTATAATGTGGAATAAGTGTGAAGACAGTGGACATCATAGCTTGGTACCTAATATCAATGGGAAAGCTTTTAGTTTTTCACCATTAAGAATAATAATATTGTATAACTGAAACCTAATCACAAAGAACTATGTAACTATATCTCACAGTGGTTCAATTTTTAAAAAGAAAAGTATTGCTGTGGGCTTGTTGTAGACAGCAGTTCTTATCTTTCTTTTTTATCTTTTTTGGAGTCACACACGGTGGTTCTCAGTAATCACTTCTGGCTCTGCACTCAGGAATTACTCTGGTGGTACTCATGGAACAACATAGGATGCAAGAGATCAAACCTATGTAGGTTGGTTGCATGCAAGGCAAATGCCCTCCTTGTTGTCCTATCATTCTAGCTTCAGAAGTTACTATCTTGAGGAAGGTTCCTTCTACCCCTATTATTGTTTTTTTAATCATGAATGGATGTTGGATTTTGCCAAAAGCTTTCTCTGCACCAATGTACCTATTTATAGTATCCTATTATCTTATCTTTACTTTTACTAATGCGGTATATTTATTAATTTGTGTATCTTTAAACATCCTTTCATCCCTGGGATGAATTCCATTTGATAGTGGTATATGATTTTATATATGCTGTTAGATTCAGTTTCCTGGTTGGTATTTTAAAAAAATTCTCTTCTCTCAATGGAAAAAACACATTTTCTAACTCAAACAATACTTAATTTGGGGAGAAAACCATAATTCTGAGCATTCCTGGATCTTACATGACATCATCAAGCATTTTAATTTAGAAGACTTAGTGCCTTCCTTTATCTATATTTCTTAATTTATAATATAATAATTAACCTTACTGTTTAAGTGACTTTGAGTTGGATAAAATTGCTTTCAATCCAAATATCTTATGATATTAAAAGCAAGACCAACATTTTTTCCTCCAATTTTATTTATTTATTCATTTTTATTGAAAAACCATGTATCCAGTTACAAATCTTTCAAATCTCTTATGTTTGAGTTTCAGTCATACAATGATTGAACACTCATCCCTCTACCAGTGTACATTTTCAACCACCAACATCCCCAGTACCCCCTTAACCAACCCTTCCTCCTGCCTCCATGGCAGACAATTTCCCCCATACTCTCTCTCTACTTTTGGGCTTTATGGTTTGCAGTACAGATACTGAGAGGCCATCGTGTTTGGCCCTTTATCTACTTTCATCACACATCTCCCATCCCGAATGATCCCTCCAACCATCATTGATCTAGTGATCCCTTCTCTATTCCAGCTGTCTTCTCCCCCAGCTCATGAGACAGGCTTCCAACCATGGAGTAGTCTTCCTGCCCTTTGTCTCTACTGTCCTTGGGTGTTAGTCTCATATTATGATATTTTATATTCCACAAATAAGTTCAGTCATTATATGTCTGTCACTCTCTTTCTGACTCATTTCACTTTGCATGATACTCTCCATGTCCATCCACTTATAAGCAAATTTCATGGCTTCATATTTTCTAACAGCTGCATAGTATTCCATTGTGTAGATGTTCCAAAGTTTCTTTAACCAGTAATCTGTTCTCAGGCACTGGGCTTGTTTCCAGATTCCTGCTATTGTGAACAGCACTGCAATGGTCATACAGGTGCAGATGTCATTTCTACTCTGTAAAGTCAAACCAATTTTTCTAGGTTTCTTCAAGAGAATAATTAAGCTCACTGTTCCTTAAATTTTATGCATGAAATGAGCAAGACCAATATTCAGTTTTTGTGCCTTGATGGTGATTAAAATGGATTTTATTAATGTTTAGAATAAAAAATAATTTAGCTATTTTTTGTGGTGGCTAGTAGGAATAAATGGTTTTGCAGGTTTACTAGTGATAAATAGCTTTCTTTTAGTGATGTTGGTTTCTCTCAGGGTACACCAGTACTATAAACAGTGGTGTTTGGATGTAACTGTAGATACAGGGATCAGATCAGGCTCTGGTACATGCTCAGTGTGTGCTATAAAATTTGATCTATTTCCCCAGCTCATGATCATGATGAGAATATTCAATATATAATATATTAGCAACTTTGAAATATGAAATATATATTATCAACTATAGTTGCAATACCATACATTTTATCACCAGCTCTAATTAATTTTGTAAATAGACACTTCTACATTTATATATTTTGATCTAGTTTATACATTTTAATATTCCCTGTTCCTGGAAACCACTAATTTTTCTCTGTATTTATTGAGCTTATTTTTTCACCTTAATATTTCATATATGAGATCATACATTGTTTATGCTGGAGCAATAGAACAACAGGTAGGTCATTTGCCTTGCCTGCAGCCAATCCGGGTTCGATTCCTCCGCCCCTCTGCCCCTGTGGACAGCCTAGCAAGCTACCGAGAGTTTCTCGCTTGCACGGCAGAGCCTGGTAAGCTACCCAGGTGTATTCGATATGCCAAAAACAGTAGCAGCAAGTCTCACAATGAAGACGGTACTGGGGCCCGCTCAAGCAAATTGATGAGAACAGGATGACAGTGACAGTGACATTGTTTAGGATTGTCAGACTCATGCATTTATCACAATATCCCAAGGTATGTCCATGTTGTCTCAGATGTCAATATTTCATTCTTTTTATAGTTGAATAATATTCCACTGTACATATAGTACCATAAATGGCATTTCAGCCAATGATGGACTATAAGTATGTCAATGAGGGGCCATAAGTATGAATAAGGTGGTACTAAATGCCTATTACTGAATTACATTGTAGCATCATAGCATCACTGCATTTATACTGACAAATAAGTTGCCTTGTATAACTCATGCTTGCTGCTGACATTGATGACATTAATTTTCCTTGAATTTTACTTGGTCTTGTGTTTTGTTTAATGGTTCTTACATGCACAAACTTTATCTTTATATTTCCAATAAGATATAATTCAGGCAGCGGTGACGGCTGCCCAGACAACGTGTGTGGACGCAGGGGAGGCACGAAGAGCTCCAGCTCTAGGACGCCCCTGACCCATGCCCTGCCCGGCCTGTCGGAGCAGGAAGGCCAGAAGACCTCAGGGGTGGGGCGCCCGCAGCCCCACTTGTCCCTCCTGCTCCTGCTCCTTGCTCTGGTCCTCTCAGCAGCCAGGCCCCGGTGGCGGTAACTGTCCACGGCCCCAGCGACCAAGGCCACAGACTAAGGCTACCAGAGTCTGCTCGGACAAGACTGAGTCCCCCGTGGTCCGGCGAGGCCCAGGGTGGGGTGAGGGACAGTGAGGGGCCATGGCTGGCAGCGCTGGGGGCTGCCGTCCAGTCCTGGCTCTTAATTTTGTATATGGTCTTCAGGTCAGCCGAAGTGCCCCCCTAAGCCATGTAATTCAGGGAGTTTGGGGGTGCTGGGGCTGTGGGGGCGCCCCAAGGAGTACCTCTGCCGGGCACAAGACTGTGCCTTCCTCTCCTGCCACCTCCTGCTGACACCAGTGCAAGCGCGCCGAGGGGGTTTGGCTTTCCAGTCTCCATCTGGACCCTCGGTCTGGTGGGGCCTCTGAGGTCGTGCATGAACCTTCTGACTCAGTTGGACCCCCGATGCCACCTCTGCCCAAGGCTGCAGCCTCTGGGTGAGGGCCGGCCTCGGGTTTTCTCCTCGGGGACCCGTGGTGCCCCTGGCACGGGCCAGCCCTGGAGTTGCCCTGGTAAGTGAAGACACAGGCCTCAGTGGGCTTGCTCAGAGCTTTCTAGAAGGTGCAGGTGTCAGTCCAGATACCTCTGCGTCTGGGCCGTGGGGACCCCTGAGGGGCACCTTGTCCTTGGCCAGGGCGTGGGGGTGCCGAACCACCTAGCCTCCCTGAGCAGCCACTGGCCGGCTTTGCTCTTCCTCTCGGGGGGAAGAGTGTGGTTCAGGCAGGGCCTGTGGCATGGAGCGGGGCCCTGTACCACCCCTGACGGCCTGCAGTGCAGTGCCCGCCACGGCCACCACCAACCACTGCGGTCCTTGTGCTAATAAAGAGCTGAACATAAAACAAAACAAAACAAAACATCTCACAGTTCCCCAAACATTAGCCCTGAGCACGAGATAGGAGTAGACTATAGCACCTTCAGGTGTGACACAACCCCTCTTCCCTGAAAAGAAGGTTATGTCGAATGACTTATCTGGAAATGAAATGGTCAGTGATCAAGGGTCATCAACATGGAAAATCACTTATGGTTAATACTCACCAGTCAGGCATATCCTATTCCACCATAGCTATATTGATGTTGATATTGATATTGAAGCTGGTAAAGGTTCTGCTTAATGAAAAAAACTGAGACTAACAGAAGTTCTATGAGGACCTATATCAGACATGAATAAAACTTCTAATGATCTTGATTGGAGACCAGAAACAAAAATGCATTCCTCTCAACACCATGACACAAGCAAAAGATTTTTGTGTGACCACAGAGACTGACACACATCAAAAAGACAAGAACAACCAGTGCTGGCACGGATCTGGGGAGAAAGGAACTCTCTTTTGTTGTTGGTGGGAATGCCTACTGGTCCAGCCTTTTTGGAAAACAATATGAGCATTCCTTTAAAAACTAGAAATTGAGCCTTCCATATAAAACCCGCAATACCACTTCTGGGAATATATCCTGAGGGTGCAAAAAAGCACAGTAGAAATGACAACTGCACCTGTATGTTCGTTGCAGCACTGTTCACAGTAGCCAGAATCTGGAAACAACCCGAGTGCCCAAGAATAGACGACTGGTTAAAGAAACTTTGGTACATCTACACAATGGAATACTATGTAACTGTTAGGAGAGATGAAGTCACGAAATTTGCTTATAAGTGGATGGACATGGAGAGTATCATGCAAAGTGAAATGAGTCAGAAAGAGAGTGACAGACATATAATGACTGAACTTATTTGTGGAATATAAAATATCATAATATGAGACTAACACCCAAGGACAGTAGAGACAAAGGGCAGGAAGACTGCTCCATGGTTGGAAGCCTGTCTCATGAGCTGGGGGAGAAGACAGCTGGAATAGAGAAGGGATCACTAGGTCAATGATTGTTGGAGGGATCATTCGGGATGAGAGATGTGTGATGAAAGTAGATAAAGGGCCAAACATGATGATATCTCAGTATCTGTATTATAAACCATAATACCCAGAAGTAGAGAGAGATTAAGAGGAAAGTTGTCTGCCATAGAGGTGGAGGAGAGATAGGACGGGGTGGGGGTGAGATACTGGGAACATTACTGGTGGAAGATTTTCACTGGTGGAGGAATGGGTGTTTTATCATTGTATGACTTAAACTCAAATATGAAAGTTTTGTAACTCTAGCTCACGGTGATTCAATAAAAAAAAGAAAAAAGAAAATAAACCTCACACAACATAAAAAATTTAAACAAATTTAAAAATATTTTATGTGAAAGAAATGCTGGACATAACTACAATGTTAAATTTAGTTATAGGTTTCTGTGTTGTAAATAATCCAAAAATCATTATTCATAATCTGCTATGAAAGTAAATGGTGAGTCTGTGAGAGTTTTGATGGAAATACAGCTAAAAAAATAGAAGCTACATAATCTAGTTGTGGAGGATAATTATTTTCCAGAACAAGTCTTCACTGTGGATGAAACCTCCTTACTATAGAAACAGATGTCTGAAAGGAATTTCATCTACAAGAAGGCAAAGTCAATGCCAGAGTTCAAGGTTTTTAAGAACAGGATAACAGCATTGCTTGTGGGAAATGTTGCAGGCCAAAATTTAAAACGCTTTGTGATCTGGCACAGCAAGAACTGAAAGACCTTCATAGGCATCAATAAGAATTATAAGAAGTTTTGGATGATGCAGATCTTCTAAGATGGCCTTTTGAATTACTATGCAGCAAAATGCAGAAGGTTTATTTAGAAAATAGCATGCATTTCAAAATTTTCTCACTATTCATAATTTTCTTACATCTACCTTTTACTTTGTTTTTCATCCTCATAACAAAGTGGAATTTCTCCTCTTGAAACATTTGGGGACACCAGGAAATGTAAAATTACTGCATATTTATTGATTTCAAAAATTAAGATTGTCAAAAGCACCACGGACCCAAAGTGCTATACATTTTCAATGTAGTACCCATTAAAATTTCAATGACATTCTCCAAGGTCTTAGAACTCTACTAAAATTTGTATGGAACGATAAAGCTCCCTGAATAGCCAAAGCAATCCTGAGAGAAAGAAGATTGAAGATATTGCATTTCATGACTTTAAATTGTACAATAAGACTATAGCAATCAAAACAGTATGGTAGTAGAGTAAAGAGGTCACCTCGGACCAGTGCAACATAATTTAAAGTACAGAGATAAACTCTCATATTTGCGGACAACTAATTTATGAAAAATTATATGTGTCTGTGAAGTAGAGCAAAGAAAGTCTCTTCAACAAATGGTTCTAGTAAAAATGGCAGCCACTTGTGGAAGAAAATGAAGTCAAAACCATATTTCACACCATTCACAAAAGTAAACTCAAAGTGATTAAGACCAGGAAGTGGATTAAAGACCAGAATTCATGAATCACTTTAAGGAATACATAGGAAAAACTCTCTGGTATATGGATCTCAGTGGTATCATCATTGCCTTAACTCCAAAGGCAAAGAGAACAGAAACCAATTTTTTATTTTTTTGCTTTTTTGGTCACACCTGGCGATGCTCAAGGGTTATTCCTGGCTCTGCACTCAGGAATTACTCTTGGTGGTGCTTGCGGGACCATATGGGATACTGGGAATTGAACCCGGGTCGGCCGCATGCAAAGCAAACGCACTGCTGTGCTATTGCTCCAGCCCCAGAAACAAATTTTAAGTAAATGTAGCTACATAATATTATAAAGATTTTACATGGTCAAAGAAACTGACTGAAAGAGACTCTACTGACCAAACATGATGGCCACTTAATACCTATATTGCAAACCACAACACCAAAAGGGAGAGAGAGAGCAAAATGGAATGCCCTGCCACAGAGGCGGGGTGGGGTGGAGGGAACAGGGTGGGGGTAGTTGGAGGGATGCTGGGACCATTGATGGTGGAAAATGGACATTGATGGAGAGATGGGTACTCGATCATTGTATGACTGAAATGCAAGCATGAAAGGTTGTAAGTCTGTAACTGTGCCTCATGGTGATTCAGTAATAAAAATTTTATTAAAAAATTAAAAAAGAAACTACTGAATGGGAAAAAATATTTGCACATAGTGAATCAAATAAAAACTGAGTAACATATATTCCAATCACTACATCAAATGTTGAGAGAGGAGATGAGCAGAAACTTTCCCAAAGAAGATATATAGATGGACAGTAGACATATGAAAAAGTGCTCATTGTTGTTATTATTAGGAAAGTATAAGTCAAAACAATAGTGAGATATCATCTCATACTAGTGAGAATGGTATATATCTATATATCAAAGATTGGCAGCCACTAGTAGTGGTGGAGTGTAGTGAAAAATGAACCCTCATTCACCATTGGTGGGAATGTAACCTGGTTCATTCTCGACTGAAAACAGTATGGAGACTTCTCAAAGAAAGCACTTCAATATGACCTAATGATTCCACTTTTTGGCATATGTATCACAAACATAAAGATATTTTTTTAAAAGACACACACTTCTCTGTTTATTGGGAACTTAGTATAATAATCAGGATATAGAAATAATCTAAATGTCTAGCAACATTTAAATTAATAGAATTTATTGATTTGGAGTTTCTCCCCCCTAAAGCAATAATATCCAAATCAATTTTAGTGAATTTTTTAAAAATATTGAATATAATCAAAGTAAAGTGAAAGTAAAGTGAAATTTACCAGTTACACATGCGGGGTGGGGGGCTGGGGAGGTGGGGGGAAGGGGGAAAGTATATCGTGATTCTTGGTGGTGGAATATGTGCACTGGTGAAGGGATGGTTGTTTGAGCATTGTATAACTGAGACTTTAACCTGAACGCTTTGTAACTTTCCACATGGTGAATTAATAAAAGAATTTTAAAAATAAATTAATAGAATTTAATCTAAATTCTGTTAACAAATGAATATAATTTTTGGTATATACACAATAAAATGCTACGCAGATATAATAAATGATGAAGTTGGTCCATTCTACACTCTGGAAATTAGCCACACAGCAACTTATCTATGCTAGGCCTGTTTCCCCCATAGTGAAGTACCTATCCACTCTTGAACATCTTTCCCTCCTCTCACAATTCTTTAAGGAAATTTCTTAAATTTTTTAAAATTAATTTTAATGTTGATACAATTTTAGAGCTGAAATTCATTAGGTACCAAAGCTACAAAGCTCCAATATTGAAATAAATACGTACAAAATAATTTTTGTATGAAAATTGCTATATTTGATTACTGGGTTGTTAAGTCTTTGTCTTAGAATTTATTATGCTGTTTGTTACTAATCATGCCTTTTATGTTATTGTTTTTCTTTGTTGAGTTTAGTTGGCTTCTATGTTACTTTGTCTCCTCATTTGGTCTGTTCTTATTGGAATTTTAGTATTGAGAAATTAGGAGGTGTCACATGGTCACATGTGGCTGTGTGGTTCAGTGACTTCAGGATTTATGACATGGGCCAGTAAGTTGATATGGCAGCGGATATGGGCATTGGACATTGCTACTAGGGCTTCTGAAGTATAGGAGTGGGGGTGAAGGAGTCTGCCCACCCTGACTCCAAGAAGACACCAGAATTCTCAGTGGTAGCACTTAAATTATTTTCAGTTTGACGTCTCTGCAGAGAATATTTGTGAATTGGTGGAATTGAGCCCTTGGTGTGACTGCTGTAGTGGGGAGTGGGTGTAAACGCTGCAGGTACGCAGCCAGTCCACCTCCCAAGGGTGTCCCAGAGTTTTCAGATGCAGGGACTGTTGTTCCCATGAATTTTAGTTTCCTGGTGTGTATCTCCTGGGACATTTAGATGAGAATTAGTTAGAGCAGGGCGGTGTGTGAGTCAACAAGGTGGTGGCTGTGGGAGGTGAGCAGGGCTGCCAGTGCTTCTGGAGGTACAGGGGGGTGATGAATCTAAGTAAGCTTCTTTGGATAAAGCCATTTTACTTCACTAAAAATAAGAAATTAGAATAATAAATAATGAAATCATACATTTTGCTGCAACATGGAAGGAACTGAAGGAATTGTTAAGCAAAATAAGACAGTGGGAGAAGAGCAAACAGATTTTTTTTTCTCACTAATCTGTTCCATATAGAGGCAAAACGAGGGAACTGACAGCATGGAAAAATAACTAACCTTGACCTCGGATTGCAAAACTTATGAATAATCAGTGAGGGGAGAGGTTAGTGATAAAGAATGTCAGGCTGGAGGTGACACTGGTTAAGGTTTATAGACACATTTGTAGTGGGAGTGTGTGGTAATTTTGTACGCCAATACCATAAAATTTAACATACTGTACCAACCAAAAATAGGATTTGTATTGTATATCAAATACACAATGAGATAGGAATCACATCATACTTGTTGGGTGGCTATTATAAAAATAATAAAGACAAGAAATAGCAAGTATGGTAAGGATGTGGAGAGAAGGAAACTTTGTGCACTGTTGCTTGGAATATGAATTGGTATAGTCACTATGGAAACTATTTTTTATTAAGAAAACTATACCAAGACCAAGTGAAATTTGTTATATATGTATACAAGGCAAATTCCACATTCAAGTAAATCAATATAATTTATCATATTAATATGAGATATTTAAAACATGTTCATATCAATACAGAAAATAAAATTTGATGAATTTCAACTCTCATTCATAATAAAAACTTTCAGTGTCTTAGGAATGAAATAGAACCTTTCCACATTATATAAAGTATCTATTAAAAATCTTTCATATTGGGCTGAAAAATAGTACAGCAGATCAGACACTTGCCTTGCATGCAACAAACCCTGATTCCACATATTGTTCCCTAAGTCCACCAAAAGTAATTCCTGAACATAGAGCCAGGAGTAAGCCTTGAGCATTTCCAGGTGTGGCCCTAACACTAAAAAAACATTGGCACTGTTGCACTGTCGCCCCCGTTGTTCATTGATTTGCTTGAGTGGGCACCAGTAATGCCCACTCCATTATGAGACTTGTTGTTACTGTTTTTGTTATATCGAATATGCCATGGGTAGCTTGTCAGGCTCTCCCATGAGGGCAGGATACTCTAGGTAGCTTGCCGGGCTATCCTAGAGGGACGGAGGAATCAAAATCGGGTCGACCTTGTGCAAGGCAAACACCCTACCCACTGTGCTATAAATAAAAACAACTCTTATAGTCAAATGTGCTTTTTTCCTTTCTGTTCTTTGACCTTACCTGGCTGTGCTCAGAGTTTACTCCTGGGACTGTGTTCAGGAATCACTCCTGATGAGGCTTCAGGATCAAACCTGGGTCAGCTGCATATGAGGCAAATGCTTTACCTGCTGTACTATTTCTAGTACGGAGATTTCTTAATAAGTTAAAATGGAAGGCTATATGACCCAACAATTCCATTTCTGGATATTTACCCAATGGAAAAAAAATCTAATTGAAAGCTCCACACATTTCATGTTTATTTCACCATTGTTTACAGAGGCCAAAATACAGAAAAAATTTGTGTTCATTAACACATGAATGGATGAAGAAAGTTTAAGATAAATCAAGGTAAATCATGCATCACTTAACAAATATTTAGTCCTCAGTGTTGTATTCCTCCATAACCAGCTTCAGTTTTCTTGATATCTCAAACAATGTCTCACTGATTTTTGCATTTTCTTCATTCTTGGAAAATCCCTCAAAGTCATGAATAGACCTCTTTAATGTCTCTTCTTCAAGATTCCACTTATACAATACTTGGTGACACCATCCCCAGTTCCAGTTAGGTTCTTCATGTGGTCATATTTGAATCCGTCCAGAAGCTTCAGTTAAATTTATCCACTTATCTTCACATTCCATCTTTCTTGTTCTTTTTTGTTTTGTTTTGTTTTTTGGGTCACACCCGGTGATGCACAGGGGTTACTTCTGGCTCATGCACTCAGGAATCACTCCTGGCGGTGCTCAGGGGACCATATGGGATGCTGGGAATTGAACCTGGGTGGGCCGAGTGCAAGGCTAATGCCCTACCTGCTGTGCTATTGCTCCAGCCCCCATCTTCCTTGTTCTTATTACAGTAGTTTTAGATATACAGATGACTCCTGGCAATGCATGATTCTGGTATTGTGGACCTGACAGGCAAGTGCTAAGGCCAGTGGTGAAGTGTTCAGGGATCACCAGGGTCACACCCATAAGTACCTGGGTGATCGTGTGATGCAGGGATTGAATTCAGGGTCCAACAAATACTAGGCATGTAATCTACCACATGAGCAGTGGTGTAGTGCTCAGAGACAGCTAGGGTCACACCCATTAGTGCCTGGGTAGCCATATCATGCCAAGGATTGAACTCAGAACCCAACACATATCAGGCATGTAGTCTACAACCTGAGATATCTTCCTTTCCCCTAAAGTCTCAGTTTTGAAGTATGTTTTGTGTAGTTCAAAAACTAGAATACAAAAGGGCCCCATGACTCTCTCTCTCTCTCTCTCTCTCTCTCT